>NC_044034.1:148944847-150146638 GCF_901765095.1 Microcaecilia unicolor
TATAGCGGAATTAGAAAAGGTTCAAAGAAGAGCGACTAAAATGACAAAAGGGGATGGAACTCCTCTCGTACGAGGAAAGGCTAAAGAGGTTAGGGCTCTTCAGCTTGGAAAAGAGATGTACGAGGGGAAATATGATTGAGGTCTACAAAATCCTGAGTGGTGTAGAAGTAAATCGATTTTTCACTCGTTCCAAAAGTACAAAGACTAGGGGGGACACTTGAGGAAGTTACATGGAAATACTTTTAAAACAAATAGAAGGAAATATTTTTTCACTCAATGAATAGTTAAGCTCTGGAATTCTTTGCCAGAGGAGGTGGTAAAAAGGTTTGGGCAAATTACTGGAGGAAAAATCCATAGTCTGCTATAGAGACAGAAATGGGAAACAACTGCTTGCCCTGGGATTTGTAGTAAGGAGTGTTGCCACGATTTGGGTTTCTGCCACGTACTTGTGACCTGGCTTGGCCACTGTTTGGAAAACAGGATACTGGGCTAGATGGACCATTGGTCTGACCCAGTATGGCTACTCTTATGTTCTATGCTCTTATGACACAGTACAACTGGCAAAAGTGACGGGGATCCCAGGCTGTGGACCAGAATGAACAGAGAAGCTGGTGCAGCCCTGACAGATATGGCAGGCTGACAGGGAGCCCAGGCTCCAGCACCCAAAGATGCGCAGGAGCTCCCATTGAGCAAGTGATAAGTAGCTTAGATAGAAAAGTAGTGAAGTGGGGGGGAGGGGGGGGGGTTAAGATGAGAAAGGAAAGTGAGAGAACAGTGAGGATAAAGGGAGAGCGAGAGGGCAGAAGGTTCAGGTTCAGTTTATTTGATACTCCGCAAATATAACCATACAAAATAATGTGTAACAACATCATCAATGTTTAAAACAAAAACAAATGGGAACATGAAGGAATAACAGGAAATGGGGAGTTCACAATGTGACCCCCCCTGTTTACTAAGCAGCGCTAGTGGCGCCCTATGAATGGGCTGTGTCGGCGTTGGCACGCGTCTTAGTAAACAGGGGGGGGGGTAGTAGAGATAAGAGGGGGAAGGATAAAAGGAGGTCTCAGCTTAAAATCAAGGCTCATAAAATACTAGAGTAAAATCATGGAGGAGAGTCTGTGTCAAATGTCACAAAGAAGTAGTCAGCCTTCAATAAACTTTTAAATTTTGAGAAAGATACTTCCATCCAGCAGATGTGAAGGGGGGAGGGCAGCACAGTTATACTCCATTTCTATTTGTAGGTTTTGTATTTATTAGTATTTGATAATACCACCATTCATAGTAAAACTACATGGTGATGTACAGAAGCCAATTAGTTTAAAACTGTAAAACAACAAACAATACAGAAATCAAAAGGAGTGAAGGGCACAGAACAACAATATCATCTAGCAGACCACAACCAAAATATTAAACACACAAGTAAGTGGACATTTCAAACACAAACACCTTTTACCCTAAGTTTCCAAGTTTATTTCAGTCTTGCTATCCCGCAAGTCATAATAATATACCTATGCGTCTTATAGTTCAAAAAATTCAGAAGACAGAAAATGTGAAAAGCAGTAAAGGGAGGGAGAAGCGGAACTAGAATAGAAATAGGAAAGTGGTGATAGAAAAGAGGGCAATATATCTGTACTGATTTGCTAGCCCACAGGCTGACCTCACAGGCAACTTTATGCGAATGCAAAAGCATCTTCAAAAAGAAATGTTTTAAGATCCTTTTCAAATTTAGCTAATGAGGTTTGTGATCCAAAATAGAGCGGTATTACATTCCATAAAGTGGGGCCTACAACTGAGAAAATTGAATCGTTTGTCACCTCACATCTGATATAATGAAAGGATGGCACCACTAAAAGATGTTGGAATGAATGGAGCACATGAGAAGGAACATATGGAGTTAATGTATGAGCCAGTAAAGAAAGGGTTTCTGAACTTTTGATTTTAAAAACCAGAAGAATAACTTATGGATAATTCTATGTGTCATAGGTAACCAATGAGCATTTCTTTGATCCCATGATTAACTAAATAGAGGTAAATTGAATGAGTTGCAACACCTACTCCCCCCCCCCCCCCACCGTCAACACACACACACAATAAACTCGCTATTCCTCCTCCCTCCCCCCACCAGAAGCACATCTCTACCCCTTCTCCAAGACACAAACACGCACCGTGCACCACTCAAACACTTTACATATATCATTCCTCCTATTTTTTTTTAGCAAGCATTACTTTCTTTTACGCACAAAAACCATCACAACCCTTTACACTATTTTCAAAATGAAAAAATTAATTGCCAGGGCACCTGAATAAAACATTTTCAAACTTTTGTAAGGCTTCAGTTGCTTTCAGACTCCTAGTACGTCCTTTCTTAATGAGTTTTGGTACTTACAGATCTGACAAAATCGCCAACATCCTGTGTGAATGTGGAGGCAGCACACAGCAAACTAAGGGCCCCTTTTACTAAGCCACATAAGCGTCTACGCGCGCCCAACATGCACCAAAACTGACTTACTGTCCGACTACCGCGTGGCTCTTGAAGTAATTTCATTTTTGTTGCGTGTCCGATAAGCACATCTGAAAAATAATTTTTATTTTCTGGCGAGAAGCGGACGCACGCCAAGTGGCACCTGACGCACATAGATCATTACCGCCCAAATTCTTTACTGCTAGGACTATGGCTGGTGGTAAGGTCTCAGACCCAAACGGGCTCATTTTCGAAAGAGAAGGACGCCCATCTTTCGACATAAATTGGAAGATGGGCGTCCTCACAGGGTCATCCAAATCGATATAAGCGAAAGCCGATTTTGGACGTCCCCAACTGCTTTCCGTCGCAGGGATGGCCAAAGTTCAAGGGGGCATAGCGAAGTCAAGACTTGGGCGTGCTTAACACTTGGACATCCTCGACCCATAATCGAAAGCAACAAAGACGTCCCTGACAAACACTTGGATGACTTTACCTGGTCGTGTTTTTCTTACGACTAAGGCACAAAAAGGTGCCTGAAATGACCAGATGACCACCGGAGAGAATTGAGGATGACCTCCTGTTACTCTCCCAGTGGTCACTAACCCCCTCCCACCCTCAAAAAATATCTTTCAAAATATTGATTGCCAGTCTCTATGCCTGCCTCAGATGTCATACTCAAGTCCGTGACAGCAGTATGCAGGTCCCTGGAGCAGTTTTAGTGGGTGCAGTGCACTTCAGACAGGTGGACCCAGCCCCCCCCCCCCACCTGTTACGTTTGTGGAGGAAACAGTGAGACCTCCAAAACCCACCAGAAACCCAGTGTACCCACATCTAGGTTCCCCCCTTCACCCGTAAGGGCTATGGTACTGGTGTACAGTTGGGGGTAGTGGGTTTTGGGGGGGGGGGGGTTGGGGGGCTCAGCATAAGGGAGCTATGTACCTGGGAGCAATTTATGAAGTCCACTGCAGTGCCCCCGAGGGTGCCCAGTTGGTGTCCTGGCATGTCAGGGGGACCAGTGCACTACAAATGCTGGTTCCTCCCACAACCAAATGGCTTGTATTTGGTCGTTTGTGAGATGGAAGTCCTTGCTTTCGATTATTGCCGAAAATCAGAAACGACCAAGTCTAGGGATGACCAAGTCTAGAGACGACCAAATTTAAGGATTTGGACATCACTGAAGATATTTTCGAAATGAAAAATGGACGTCCATCTTGCTTCAAAAATATGGGTTTCCCCGCCCCTGGATCAGGACATTTTGCGAGGATGTCCATATCAAAACATCAACATCCCTTTCGAAAATGCCCCTCAAAATGGACGAGCGGCAATTTAGCCGCACGTTCATTTTGAGGGGGGGGGGAAGAAATGCCTTTTTCACAGGAGCGCTGAAAAATAGATTGGCGCACACCCAAAACCCATCCCTACACTACCGCAAACCATTTTTCAGGGCGCCTTTGTAAAAGGACCCCTAGAATTTCTGAATGCAACAATACTGAGGCACTGGAAAACAGTGGTGAACAACATTTATCATTCCCCTGTGACTGAGTAGAACCATCAACTTGTATTGGAACAGCTTATCCACTTGACCCCTGATGCAGGCATAATGCCGAAACACAGTGTATGTCGGGCCTTCTAAAAAATTTTGTTCCTTTTTATCAATTCTTGCTTTTTTTCTGCTATGAAATGAGACAACATTGAAATGGACTTACCCACAATCTGAATGATCTCAGCTAGTAAGACCCCATCCGTTACATCTTGCTGCAAATCTTTTATCAAACGCTTGTGGCCAGATTTCACCAAGTAATGATTTGCCCAATCTGTGTAAATCTATAAAAAAGGAAAAAGAAAAAAGCAAAGTTACTATCGCATTGCCCATTTTGTTTGCGTCTCTGATTTCTTTTATCATTTCTGCATCTACCTGCTCATCCTGGCGAGGCGGACAGTAGTACACTCCTATCAACGTCCTTTTCCCTTTTATACATGGAATTTCAACCCACAATGATTCAAAGGTGTGATTTGTGTCCTGCTGAATTTGTAATCTATCTGAGTCAAGGCTGTCGTTAATATACAATGCTACCCCTCCACCAGTCTGGTCCAGCCTATCACTACAATATACTTTGTACCCCAGTATGACAGTGTCCCTCTGGTTATCCTCCTTCCACCAGGTCTCAGTAATGCCCATTATGTCCAATTTTTCATTTAGTGCAATATATTCCAACTCTCCCATCTTATTTCTTAGACTCCTATCATTGACATATAGACATTTCAGAGTATGTTTGTTGTTCCTATTTGCATGATGCTTAATGCTTGACACTACTGATTTGCTATCTTTTGTCTGATCTTTAGTTGTATTTAAGGGCACCTGGCCTACCACAGTCTCTTGTGTAACCTCACTATCCAGAAACCCTATCTTCCCTGTTTGTGAGTGTCATATTTAAATCAGGTGCATCAGTGGAGTACGCACCCCATCAGACCCGGCCCCCTGCTCCCTTTAGAACAGTCTCAGATGTAGTATTCACCAGGGCAGCGGCCTTTATAGGCTGCCTGCGGTATGCACTGGGACTTCCTCCCTGAACCCTCTTGCCCCTTCTGAAGCTATTTCCTGTGTTGTGAATGGCGAGAAGGTTTAGGGAGGAAGTGCCAGTGCAGACCGCAGGCAGCCTATGAGTGCCGTAGTTGCTGCCCAGGTGAAGACTGCAGCCAAGAAGATTTTAAGGTACGGAGGCGGCGGTGGCACAGGGGGACTGGGGGGGGGGGGGAAGAGATGCACCCCCTGTAAAAAAAATTCCTGGCTACGCTACTGGAGACACTACACTTACCAAGTATTAACTGCACTGTACATAAAGGAGAAGCAATTACCACCATCTACAGAGGTGACATTAACTGCTCCAAGTTATCTGCTGCATCAACAGTTAATAAAGTCGTATCACATGTTAAGAGTGAGGCATAGACCCTGCCTTATTCAGCATTTGTCCGTTAACAAATGAATTAGAACATGTTAAGTGTCAAGCCACTTCATTAACTGTTAGCACACACTAATTCCCATTTTACTGCTTAACATACTTTAATAAAAAGGGCCCTTTGATTTTTAACACTTTCATTATACCTTTTGTGCATTATTTCCTTCCATAAGAACATAACTGTTACCATACTGGGCCAGACTGAAGGTCCCCATCAAGCCCAATATCCTGTTTCCAACAATGGCTAATCCAGGTTATAAGTACCTTGCAAGATCCCAAAACAGTAAAATAGATTTTATGCTGCTTATCCTGAAAATAAGCAGTGGATTTTCCCCAAGTCCATCTTAATAATGGCTCATGAACTTAGGATGTTAGCCAAACCTTTTTTAAACCCTGCTAAGCTAACTGCTTTTACCACATTCTCTGACAATGAATTCCAGAGTTCAATTACAGGTTCAGTGAAGAAATATTTTCTCCGATTTGTTTTACATTTACTGTTTAATAGCTTCATTGCATGTCCATAGTCCTAGTATTTTTGGAAAGAGTAAACAAGTGATTCACGTCCATCCATTCCTGCTCCTTTGAGCTCCCTATTCAATGAACTCATTTTTTCCTCAGCCTTTGTCATATGCAGGTACCAAGCACCTTCCACCATTTTTTTTAACTCCCTCCAACCAGCTATCACGACAGCCCCCAGGGCTATAAACCATGGCTTCCTCTGGAACCCAGTGCATTTGTATTGTCTGACCACTAAGGGGTCAATATTTAATCCTATTTAACTGGGTTGGAGAGGCTCAAGTGCTGAAATTCAGCGCCACTTAACCGGACAGCGCCACTGAATATCAGCTCTAGTCACTGCAGCGCCATCTGTTTAGTGCTAAAGTGGTCCGGGGCGGACTCTGAAGTTATCCTGACAGTGCCGATATTCAACGTCGGGCAAGTAGGACTAACTATGCCCAGTTAGTTACCTGGGTTCCAGCAATGAATATCAGCCTGAGTACAGTGGTTGCCAAAGTCCCAGATACTCAATGTCGCCCTTATTACTACTGCTTACCAGTACTTAACACTTCTATAATGCTACTAGATGAATACAGAGCTGTACAGAAACAAGAGGCACGCCTCTGCTCGACAGAGCTTTCAGTCTCTTGGACAAGTAAGAGTCAGCCTCTGCTTGACAGGCCTTTCAGTCTATTCAGGACACAAAACAGGCCAAATGGGGGATACATTTATTATGGGAATTATTAAAACATGGGTAAAGAGGTAGAATTTTAGCCTGGATTTGAACAGTATCTCCTGATATCAGTTTGTTTATTAATGTCAACCGCCAAGATGGTACATCCCTGTGGTGGTATATCAAATGAACTTGAACTTGAGGATACCTGATTAGGTCGAGCACTGAATATCCAGCTCTAATTCAGCCAACCGCCACAGGCTGAGTTTTGCCCTCTAAGGGGGTAATTCTATAGAGTGACACCTAAAAATATAGTCGCATAAATTCTATAACAGCATTAGGGTGCACTAACCCATTATAAACTGAAGCAAAGCTGCTTTGTCATGCCAAAACTTAGGAGCAACCACTTATGCCAGATCAATGGCGTGCAGCACATGCAACCGACAGTATTCTATAAGTTGTGTGCATCACATGGTGATATACCCATGCTCTGCCCCAAATTATGGCCCACTTTCAAGTATGCGCTGTGTGAATTGCGTGCCAAACATGTAAGCATGTACGTGCCAATCCCGTACGTGAGGGCCTCTATTCTGTAAACTTGGCGCATGCCTTATTGAATTTATGATCAGACAAACACAGCAAAGGTGACACCAAAAAAGAAGCTAGATGATGCGTAAATCGTGCAGAAAATGTATTCAAACATCCAAAGACTCGAACACAAATCGTCATGACAGTGAGCAAGTAGTCACGTTTGTCTACGAGACAAGATTGTATGAATCAAGATGCATTGATACCTGGTGCTAGCATTGAAAGCTAGAGCGTTTAGAGAACATCCAATTTGAAGACACCTGAGGCAGGCCATTGTGGCCGAAACACAATTCGTGTTAAATCTTTGGATGTTTGAATAGATTTTCTGCACGATTTACACATCATCTAGCATTCATTTTTGGTGTCATGTTCTCTGTGTTTGTCTGATCTCTGTATTGCGAGGGACTTTGTTCTTCTGTTCTCTTTATTAAATTTATGAGCATAACTTTCAAGCTCCTAAATAAGATGAATTTTCAGCTGAAAAGTTAAGCTCTTATGTCTGGCTGAAAATAGGGCACCATCCTAGGAGACTAATTTAAGAGCATAAATTTGAATACTTTGCCTTTTCTGAATACTGGGCCCTAAAATTACAGGGGGCATTTCTCGATCTGTGTCTGCTTTCCACCCACTGTTTTTAAAAGGGGACGTACAAAAGACGCCGTGTATGAAAAGCATGTACAGACACAGACACCGGGTTAAATTTTATCTGGCTAATACGTGTGCACGTTTCAGCCTCAACCTAAATGTGCAAAGGAAAATACTCATTGCAAAGTGATTAAAAGTTACGAATGTAGTAGAAGCCTTTCAGCAGCAATGTGGGTGGGCAATGTTCAGCCACCTAATATATGCCAATAAAATGCTTTTCACTCCATGGAAATCATTGTGAAAACTGCCCTGAAAGCATAGTTTACTCCAGTTTCACAAGCTGTTTATTGCCACACACTGCAGGAACTGGATTTCTACTTTGCTCAGTCCTTTTCAGTAGTAGCTCATGGCAAGATACATACAAGTACAGTAAATATTATCCTTTCCCCAGAGGACTCTTAAATCTGAGTTTGTCCCTGAGGCAAGGGAGGGTTGAGTGACTTGCAGCAGGATTTGAACCCTGCACTCTCTCCTGCTGCACTAATATACATAAAAAATAACCAGGAGAGAAAGACATAATTCAAAATAAATGGGAGATGTTATTTGGTTGATTTACCAGTGAGTGCAGGAATTTATTTGTTAAGCTATAATATACATGACATGTAAATTGTACATTGTTCCAGGGCATCTTTGAAAAGAAGGAGATATATAAGCGAACAGTCAAACTTTTGCCTCAGTACAAACGTACGATAAAAGAAATACGTTTCTTAAAATTAGAACCACTTTATGTTATTTATAGTAAAGCTTGATAAAAGCACACATTACTTGATGACTGCACTAATCAGTGTACTTTTGCATTTTAACAAGCTCATTTACATTTTAACCCCAAATCCGGGATTTAGATTTTGATCACAACTTTTCTCAATAGTTCAAAGTGAGTTACATTCAAGTAGAGTAGGTATTTTTGTGTCCCAGAAGGCTCATAATCAGAGTGTCTACCTGAAGCAATGGAGGGTTACGTGACTTGCCAAGTTCACAAGTAGGCCGATTCAGAAACCCATGTGGCTGGCCGAGGGTGCGGCTTCCACCGCACACTTTAAACCATGTCATGCAGAAAGCTAATGACTCAGAGGGCTATGCTGTAGGGTTACCCATATCAGACAGGCCTCTGAGGAGAAACCAGACAAAGAGTGTCCCAAACTGAGAGAGTAGTAAGATGGCGACCTGAAGTTCGTATGCCCAACAGCCCAGCTGCCCTCTGAAGTTTCATCTTCTTTACGTAAATTTCCTCTCTGCAATTGCTGTTACCTTAACTGAGAGGAAGGGGACAACCGGCGGTCAGCCACCAATTACCAGCATTTTGTCCCCTGAGCAGCAAGTGTGGGACCGCTGCGTGACAAACTGCCCACAGATGAAAGGGTTGGCGAGTCTTTTGATTAGCGCCGGCAAAGGAGTGTTGACGCTCTTGGACCTGGAAAAAACAACTCTATCACTCCCGAATTATTCAACCACCATGTCCAAAGGAGTGGAGGAGTGAGTTACAGGCATATGCTGAAACGGAGGACGTTTACAGCAGAACCACTCCTAAACACCTAAGAGAAATCAACTTGGAGTTTTTGGCTTCCATGGAGGTTACATTGAATAACATCTGGAAGGCGCTTCGGGACCTAACGGTGGCAGTAAATAATTTTGTTTCAGATATAATTTTATTAGAGAGTTACATGGACAATTTAACTGAATGAACCCTTTGAGAGTGAAAAATTGATAAAACAAATGATTCTACATGAGTAAGAAGTGGTTATGATCTTGAAAATGATAATAGGCCAGAAACTTTGAATAATAAAATGAACATTATTATAGATGATTAATATTGAGATTATTGTTTTTCCCAGAGTTCCGGGTATGACTCCTAAAGTTTTCCTCAGAAATATTTCCTCAATTATTACTTTAAAAGGAGTGAAGCCTGTGAAAACTGGGATTACTTTAATCAGTGGGATCTGAATTAAAGACTTAAGTATATGTATTGTTAAATAACTTCTGGTTTTTAAAAGAGAAAGAATGTATTCAGATCTATTATTTACTACTACTACTACTACTATTTAGCATTTCTATAGCGCTACAAGGCATACGCAGCGCTGCACAAACATAGAAGAAAGACAGTCCCTGCTCAAAGAGCTTACAATCTAATAGACAAAAAATAAAGTAAGCAAATCAAATCAATTATTGTGTACAGGAAGGAGGAGGGTAGGTGGAGGCAGGTGGTTACAAGTGGTTACGAGTCAAAAGCAATGTTAAAGAGGTGGGCTTTCAGTCTAGATTTAAAGGTGGCCAAGGAAGGGGCAAGACGTAGGGGCTCAGGAAGTTTATTCCAGGCGTAGGGTGCAGCGAGACAGAAGGCGCGAAGTCTGGAGTTGGCAGTAGTGGAGAAGGGAACAGATAAGAAGGATTTATCCATGGAGCGGAGTGCATGGGAAGGGGTGTAGGGAAGGACAAGTGTGGAGGGATAATGGGGAGCAGCAGAGTGAGTACATTTATAGGTTAGTAGAAGAAGTTTGAACAGGATGCGAAAACGGATAGGGAGCCAGTGAAGCGACTTGAGGAGAGGGGTAGTATGAGTAAAGCGACCCTGGCGGAAGACGAGACGGGCAGCAGAGTTTTGAACCGATTGGAGAGGGGAGAGGTGACTAAGTGGGAGGCCAGCAAGAAGCAGACTGCAGTAGTCTAAACGAGAGGTGACAAGGGTGTGGATGAGGGTTTTGGTAGAGTGCTCGGAAAGAAAGGGCGGATTTTACGGATGTTGTAAAGAAAGAAACGACAGGTCTTGGCGGTCTGCTGGATGTGAGCAGAGAAGGAGAGAGAAGAGTCAAAGATGACCCCAAGGTTTCGAACCGAGGAGACAGGGAGAATGAGAGAGCCATCAACAGAAATAGAAAACGGGGGGAGTGGGGAGGTGGGTTTGGGGGGAAAAATGAGAAGTTCAGTTTTGGTCATGTTTAATTTCAGGTGGCGTTGAGACATCCAGATAGCAATGTCAGACAAGCACGCTGAAACTTTGGTTTGGATGCAAGGTGAGATACCAGGGGTAGAAAGGTAGATTTGGGAGTCATCAGCATAGAGATGGTAGGAAAAGCCATGGGATGAGATTAATGAACCAAGGGAAGAAGTGTAGATAGAAAAGAGGAGGGGACCAAGAACAGAACCCTGAGGTACGCCGACAGGCAGAGGGATAGAAGTAGAAGAGGATCCACTAGAGTGAACACTAAAGGTGCGGAGGGAGAGGTAGGAAGAGAACCAGGAAAGGACAGAGCCCTGGAATCCAAGTGAGGACAGGATATCAAGGAGTATGCTGTGATCGACAGTGTCAAAAGCAGCGGAAAGATCAAGAAGAATGAGGATGGAATAGAGACCTCTGGATTTAGCCAGTAATAGGTCATTGGAGACTTTAGTAAGAGCAGTTTCGGTTGAGTGGAGAGGGCGAAAACCAGATTGTAGTGGGTTAAGAATAGCATGTGAGGAGAGAAAATCAAGGCAGTGGCGGTGAACAGCATGCTCAAGTAATTTGGAGAGAAAAGGGAGGAGGGAGATGGGTCGGTAATTAGAGGGACAAGTAGGGTCGAGTGAAGTCTTAAGGAGAGGTGTGACCACAGCATGTTTAAAGGCAGTAGGGACAGTTGCAGTGGAAAGTGAGAGGTTGAGAATGTGACAGATAAAAGGAATAAGAGCAGGTGAGATGGCATTAAGAAGGTGGGTGGGAATGGGATCAGAGGAACAGGTGGTACATTTTGAGGAAGAAAGGAGATGTGTAGTTTCCTCAATAGTAACTTCAGGAAAGGAGGAAAAAGAATGAGGGGAAGGAGAGAGAGGGGAATGGACTAGTGGAGGGAGAGGTGGCGAGGTAGAGAATTCAAGGTTTATCTTTTGAACCTTGTCGTGAAAGAATTCAGCAAGGGTCTGAGGAGATAATGAAGGGGGAGTTGGGGGAGGGGGCACCTTGAGGAGAGAGTTCAATGTGGTGAAGAGAAGTCGAGGGTTAGAGCCAAGAGAGTTGGTCAGTTGGATATAATAATCCTGTTTGGTGCATAAAAGAGCAGATTGGAAGGAGGTCAGCATGAACTTAAAGTGTAGGAAATCAGCAAGGGCCCGAGATTTCCACCAGAGGCGTTTGGCGGAGCGGGTACAGGAACGTAGGTAGCGGATATTAGAAGTCAGCCAAGGTTGGGGTTTTGTGCGCCTTATAGGGCGGGTCATCAAAGGTGCAAGAGTGTCTAAGGCAAAGGATAGAGTATTGTTGTAAGAAGAAACAGCCTCGTTGACAGACGTGGATGGTGCCACAGTAGAGAGGAGGTTTGAAACATGGGAGGATAGAGATGAAGGGTCAATATCGTGAAGATTCCTAGATAAATTAGATATAATAGGACGGGACTGGGAGGGAGGAGATTTAAGTGTGAAAGTTATAAGATGGTGATCAGAGAGGGGAAGATCAGAGGCAAGGAAACTAGAGGGTGAACAGTTGGAGGAGAAGATGAGATCAAGACAGTGACCATTTTGATGAGTGGGGGAGGTGGAGCATAGTTGGAGATTAAAGGAGGATGTTAAAGTGAGTAACTTGAAAATATAAGAGTTGGAAGGATCATTAGCAGGAATATTAAAGTCACCAAGGATGAGAGAGGGGGAGGAAGGATCATGGAAGAAGGCAAGCCAGGCATCAAAGTCACTGAGAAAGGATGAAAGGGACTTATCAGGGGGACGATAAATGACCGCTATTCGAAGAGGCAGAGGAGAGAAAAGGCGGATAGAGTGGACTTCAAAGGAGGAAAAACAGTGAGATTGAGGTGGAAGAAGGGGTTGAAATCTGGAGGAGGGACAGAGAAGTAGTCCAACACCGCCCCCGCGACCAGTAGGGCGAGGAGTATGTGAAAAAAGATAACCACCATGGCAGAGGGCTGCGACTGAAGCAGAGTCATCAGGGCAGAGCCAGGTTTCTGTTATGGCGAGCAGATGGAGGTGACGCGAGATAAAGAGGTCCTGGATATAGGAGAGTTTGTTACAGATAGAGCGGGCATTCCATAGGGCGCAAGAGAAGGGCAGAGAAGAGGAGGGGAGTAGAGGAATAGAGATGAGGTTAGAGAGGTCACGGTGAGATCTGTAGAGTTGGGATAATAGTTGGTGAGGAGGGCCAGGATTGGGATTGATGTCACCGGCTGAGAGTAAGAGAAGGAGTAAAAGAGAGCGGAGGAGAGTAGGAGAGGTGTGGCCACGCAGGCGTCGAAGGCGAGAGGTATTTAGGTGGAATGGGGAAGGCAAAATGGAGGGAAGAAAGAGACGGAGTTTAAAAGCCAAGAGGGAGGAAGAGGTTAGGAGAGAAGGTGAGGTGATGAAGTCGATGGATGGGCAGTGAGTTCCTGTAGCGGAAAGAGGTAGGGGGTGAGGGAAAAGATTAGGAAGGGACAGGGCTAGGAAGAGAATGTGAATAGGGGCCATAAATGACTGAGGTACTTTAGCAACTGGGAAGAAGATTAGATGGAAAGAGAAAAATGCTCCGCACCCAGAGCGGAGGCCCTGGGTGGATCAGAGTGGACCTGGGTGTCATTCCGGAGAAGGCTGTAAGGATATGCAGATGAGCTGCAAGTCCTCCACAGCACCTGAAGGCAGCCGGTGGTAGAGCTGGGCACCTCTCAGCTGAGGAAAGGCTTACCAGGGCTTAGGCCGAAGCCAGCATTCCTCCCCCTGAGGGTCGCCTGATCCTAGCTAAAAAGCATGGATACAGCTGTGAGGAAATGCAGAAGGGCTGCAAGTCCTCCACAGCACCTGGTGGGAGGACTTTCTAACTAATATTGTACAATAAGTATGTTTTCAATGAAATGATTTGACTATACACCGTATTGGCCTTGAAGAAGCCAACCAGATGATCAATGTGGAATAATGAATTAGACGAGTAATATCTGGGGTTCAGACACGTTATATGGATAGAGGCTGTGTATCACTGAGTGCCTCAGAGCCTTATCTGCCAATTAGGCACTCAGGGTTCGATGCTCAAAACCTAACGCCAGCATTAAAGGTGACCGCTGAATGCTTTAATGGTTTCAGCACAGGCGCATTTAAATGCGGTCATTAAGTATCCTGCAGGAATTTCCCCTACCCCCCCCCCCCCCGCACAAAAGAGGCTCCAAGACGCATTTAGTGTCACAAACCTGCCAGGTCTGGGGCAGCCTTAGAAATGTTGGTTGAGAGAAACTCCCACCAACCCGACCAACCTGCTCTGGACAGGCTTCCCCAACAATGCCACCTGCCCCCCCACCACCACCACTGAGCATTGGTCTGACTCCCTGTTCTCAGAACCAAACTAATAAAAAGCTCTGGTGGTCCAGTGGGCCCCCAACCCTCTTGGTCCCTCCCCCTAAACTTAAAAAATGTTCTGGTGGTCCAGTGGGATCCCTGGCCAGGCTGGACCCCCTCGCCCCACCCAGTCCTTAAAATTTAAATTTGATTTGCTTCAAGAATCACTGTACTATATTTTTATGCTTGTTGTTGCATTGTGGGCCTATATGCATGCAGCTTTGAGCATCAAAGCCAAAGTGTCTTGTCTTTCCCACAATACTGGCTAGCATCACTACTGCTTGAATCCTACCTGATAGTGCAATTGGCTCTGGATTATGTACATTCATAACAGAGCATGAAATGTAAACCATTCATTCAGAATGCCTTTCACATGCAGATAGCTGTGTTTATTTCAGTGCACTCATCTATGGAAGGCATCCAGAGGATGAACATGCCTGCAGATCTCTGCTATTTAAATCCCAGCATGAGTCACTGGTGCTCCGCCTCGGGCCCTTTCCTGCATGAACAGGTGTATAAACATTTAGCGGGTTGCAACCTTGCCTGTATTTTACTGGTACAAGTGCTTTTCTTTGTTGTTGTTGAAATCCATTTGTCAACAGATACAATTAATTACAATGCTGTTCTAGGGGAAAGAAATTATTTACAGTTACACTATCCGAACAGTAAGAAAAATTGCATATAATAATAAACAATAACAATAAAACTTTATTTAGAACATGCATATCTAAAACATTGTATGTGAGATTTGCTTATCAGGCCACTAAATTTGGAACTCCTTACCAAACTCTGTCCGTGGTCAATGTGATTACATGACGTTTTGAAAAATGCTAAAGGACCTAATCTTCTCGTTTAGGCTGATTTGATCGCTCTTACCTTTCCGTCTCCCTGTTCATCCAGACATTTGGTGTTTCTTATTCTCTGCAATATTGTATAATGCAACTGTATTCACTTTGCTTTGTGTTCTTTAGCTTTAATTGTATTGTTAGCCACATTGAACTCAGGCTTCTGAGATAATGTGGGGTATAAATGTCATAAGTAAGATGACAGTTTTAGATTTTGTAGATTTTGCCTCAGTTTCAGTTTCATTTACAAAAAAGAATAATACAGTATCCACCAAATTCTGTAAAAGACACCCAAAATTAGGTGCGCAGTTATAGAACAGGGTCAGTTATGTGCATCGCTTAGGGCCATGTTTACTAAGGTGCGTGTTTTTAACGCGCCTACAATTAGCATGTGCATTAACCTTATAGGCGCCTATAGGGATATTGTAGGCACCTGCACAGTTAACGCGTGTACATGGTTAACACACGTTAAAGATGCTAATGCACCTATAACACTGCTTAGTAAACAGGGCCCTTAATCTGCTAATAAAGGCTTGTGAATAAATCATTCAACCTTTTAAGTTATTTTTGAATTATTTTAGAAAAGCATCTTCAAAAACCTTATTTGAGCAGGTGCCATCAGACTACTGAACGGTGGCTAGTGTTTCGCTTAATGCTGCTTTAGGATATGGGATCAGTATATTTTACATCAGCATCATTTTGTTTTGTTATCAAGAGCAAGATTGATGCTCAGGACAGGGTTGTGAGGATTTTTCCTTTTTTTTTTGAGATGGCATGTTTTGAGTGATTGAGCAATTGAATGTGCTGGTTTTTTGTGTATTTGGTGAGGTGTGCTGATAAGTATAAGGCTGTGCTTTGTATTTTTTTTTTGACTGCTTGTTTTTGAACTGTGACTTGGGGCTGTATTTTGAATATTTGTTTGTCTTGTTTTGTATGCTTTTGAATTTGTATGTGTGTATACTGTACCTGGATAAGGGCGGGTTATAAATAATAAATCTAAATCTACATTGGCACTTAATTGAAGATAAGAATCAGCAATTGGCCTGAACAAGAAATCATTAGTATTAAATGTCAATAATTTGTAGCTACGCACATAACTGACTTACGCTCCTATTCCTCAAACAGTGTGCAACTCCAAAGGGGGAATGGAACTGGAGAAGCATGGGCAGGCTGCAACGCTATAGAGTAATGGCCAGTACATAGAAGTTCCCCATCTAACTGCACAGAAGCAACTCTTGAATCAAGGAGGAGGCAAAAATTATCACAATAGCATCAAGCCTAACTCCTATATATTCAAAAAGTTCTTTCTACAAAACAGTTATTGAAATATTGTTGGATCTATCAGATAAGCATACTTTAACCCTTTGGCTATATTGAGCCAAACATATATCTAGGGCGAGCATGTAATCTTCATCAATTCTTCAACCTCAATTTTTTCATATCTTCTCAGAAAGAAATTTTTTGAATAAGTGATTATCTTTACTTCTTCTTACATTTTTTTCATTTTGTTGTATATATGTAAATCATAGTAGGAGACACTTCAAAACCCCAACATGAATTCACGTTTTGACAATACCGGTTTCAAGGTCAGTCTCCATCTGGCAATCCACAGTGAAAGAGAACCCATATGGAGACTGACCTTGAAACAGCCATTGGCGAAAAGTAAATTCATGTTGGTTTTGAAGTGTCTTCTACTATGATTTTACATATACAACAACACAAAAAAATTTTAAGAAATAAAGATAAGCACTTATTCAAAACATTTCTGAGAAGATATGAAAAAATTGTAGTTGAAGGATCAATGAAGGTTACATGCTCACCCTATCTATCTATCTATATCTATATATATATATATATATATATATAGAGAGAGAGAGAGAGAGAGAGAGAGAGAGACAGATATAGATATATATATGGCTCAATATAGCCTAAGGGTTAAGTATGCACATCTGACAGATCCAACAATATTTCAATAACTGTTTTGCAAAGAGAACTTTATGAATATATAGGAGTTAGGCTTGATGCTTTTGTGAGTTCATATAAGTGAGCATTGATACCAGATTTTGGCTGGGGTAAAAGCTTACAAAATGCGGACTCACACTAGGATTAACACAGTTCCACACAGTGTTGCCATTACGGAATTCACACTTAGTGAACTTAGTGTGTATCATTACAGCACCTACATTTCAGGGCTATCTCCTCAATTTACCCCTTTATTTACACCAGTGTTTCCCAAGTCCAGTCCTGGAGTACCCCTTGAACTTGATTTGCATTCACTGCCCCCATTGTATGCAAATCTCTTTCATGCATATTCAAATTTGTGCATATCCTGAAAACTTGACTGACAAGGGGTACTCCAGGGAAACACTGTTTTACATGGCATAAATAAAACAAGCTATATTTCTTGCCTTCTTTTCTGCACCGGGATGGTTTGAAAGGACTGAAGAGGAAGCCCCAGATTCATAAGAACATAAGTGTTGCCATACTGGCTCAGACCAAATGGTCCATGTAGACCAGTATCCTGCTTCCAACAGTGGTCAATCCAATTCATAAGTACCTAGCAGAAACCCAAATAGTAGGAACATTCTATGGTACTAATCCCAAGGCAAGCAGTGGCTTCCCCCATGTCTATCTCAATAGCAGACTATGGACTTTTCCTCCAGGAACTTGTCCAAACCTCTTTTAAGCCCACATACATTAACTGCTATTACCACATCCTTCGGAAATGAGTTCCACAGCTTAACTATTTGTTCAGAGAAAAAAATATTTCCTCCTGTTCATTTTTGAAGTAGTACCATGTAACTTCCTTGAGTGTCCCCTAGTCTCTGTACTTTTTGAAAGAGTAAAAAAAAAAAAAAAAATCAATTTACATTTACCCGTTCAATGCCACTCAGGATTTTGTAGGCCTCTATCATATCTCCCTCACCCCTTTTCCAAGCTTTAGAGTCCTAACCTCTTAAACCTTTCCTCATATGAGAGGAGTTCCAGCCCCTTTATCATTTTGGTCACCCTTATTTAAACCTCACTGAAAAGCAGCTGGCATGCTGGGGATCCTACCCTCCACAGCTACTGGTGGTCTCCCCCTGGCCTTGTTTGTAAGGGAGCAGCACTCTCCTGTACTTTCTATGAGGCTGCACAGAAATTCACTCTGGTGAGCTGCTTCCTTATGTGACTAAGGAAAAGATAGACAATGGGCGGAGGTTTAATTACCTGGCAATGAGATAAAAAAAACAAAGGTCAACTAATTTCACCTGTGCCCCTGTGGGTTTCACTAAAAGGGTGTGGCAGCTAAATATTTATTTTGAAAACATGGTCAAATGTTGGCTTTGTTTTATAGTCAAGATAATTGTTCAAGCTCTTGTGCATTTCTTTGTCAAAAAAACTGTATCATCTCTGAAAATGAAAGAACCAGCTCTAAATGTCAGTTCTAGCACACAATGTAGTTCAAATGCACAAGCCTTCTTCCGACAAGATGCATGAAAAGGTTATAACCAAGATGAAGGGGATTCTGAGGTTTACCAAAGCCACAGTTCTCGAAGACTGGTTTCCTTGTTCACATTTCAGCACACTTCTAAAACTGTAGCTAGTGGTAGATATAATATAGATCAGGGAAGCAGTATCCTGGTCCCTCTCCCTACTATGCTAACTTGTTGCAACATGCAGATGAGAAACCTGTCTTCTGTTGTGTCATCTCCAATTCTACCCAGATAGTGAAGAGAAATGAAACAAACAATTCCTAACTGAAAGAAAGACAGACATTTCTGCAGCTTACATGCAAGCAATGATGAAAACACAGGTTCCAACAAGCTATGTTTCATCCTGGCACATGTCATAGTATTTCAGCCCTGAAAGATACAGTACTTAGGGTGAGAGAGGTGAGGACACTGCTGCAAGCTTTTAATGGCTTATAAGGGCTACCACAGGTGTGATGGTTTGCTTGGCAGCCCTAATTGGGTTGAGGTTTGCCAATGAAAGGCTAAAGTGGCTTCCTAAGGCCACAAGGAGCTGCCGTGGGATTTGAACCTGAGCCTTCTGGTTCCCAGCCTGCTGCCCTAACTATTAATCTACTCTTCCACCCTGAAGTTATACTTGTTGGGTGACCTTAAGGATCTGCCAATACAGAATCTTGGGGAGCACAATGGAATGAAGTCTCTGCTTAGGAGAAATGCCAAGCAATTAGACACAAAGTTAGAGAATACTGTCTTTTATGTGCCTAAGCTAAAGCCATGGGAAATCCTGTTCATAAATTCCACCTCCCCAGTCAGGACTGGTTTTTAAGACTGGCGCCCTCTGGTGGCAGAACAGTGCCCTACGCACCACTATTAGTAGGCAATGTCTCTTCCTTCCTGATGATGACCTTCACCCATCTTGGACCCACTCCCTTAACAGTACACAGGACACAATATTCAGCCGGCAGCGTGTTTGCTGTCTGCTGCCGCCGCCGCCGTTAAACCCAGATATTCAATCCTGGGTCATTTCCAGCAAACGGCATTGAATATAGTAACATACATAGTAGATGACGGCAGAAAAAGACCTGCACGGTCCATCTAGTCTGCCCAACAAGATAAACTAAACTCATATGTGCTACTTCTTGTGTATACCTTACCTTGATTTGTATCTGCCATTTTCAGGACACATACCGTAGAAGTCTTGCCCAGAACTAGCCCCACCACCCAAACACCAGCCCCGCCTCCCAATCTTGGCTAAGTTTCTGAGGATGCCGGGCCAGGCTGCTTCAGGGCCTTGGTTGCACACTTTAGAAGAAAGGTCAGCTGAATATATCTACGCTCTCCTATAAACTATAAATATCATCTTTTACCAGCAGTGATGGTTTTGTAGACCAACGACGACAGCAGGGTCGATGGACCCGACACAGCCCCAACAGATCAATTCAAGATCTGGAAGCTCCTTGAGGCCTTTTTCGCTGGTTTGGTATATTATAATGTTATTTTAGTCATTTTTTGACAGCAGATTCTTTCTGTATATTTTGGAGTCGATCTGCATCTGAACAAATATCGGAGTTTAGTTTATTCTTACGTTCCATCACATTACGAAAAAAAAATGAATGCAAAGAGTAGTTCCCCCCAACCACCTTACAGTCCCTGGTGGTCTAGTAGTGTAGTCAGGGCAGGAGTGATCCCCAGTTACTCCTGCCCATGTCAGCCCTATTCCCAAATTGGCTGCCGTGACCTCCTGCAGCAGCCCTGTAAGATTGCCACTAGAGTCATGGCAGCTATCTTGAGAGCAGAGCCAACATGGGCAGGAGCAACTGGGGATCACTCCTGTCCTGACTACACCCCTAGACCCCTGAGATGGCAAGATATGCCCAATGGGTGGCATCTACAGGTGGGTAGGAGGGCAACTGTAGGGGAGGAGACAAACAGGACAGAGCACATCTGGGTTTATTTTGGCCACTAAAAAGTTAACCAGCTATGCAGATATTCAGTGCTAACCAGTTAACTTTTAAGTGGTCAAAGATAGGCCTGCTACTTAAAGAAGACCTATTTTGACCATTCAACATAGCTGGTTGGCGCTGAATATCCACGTCTAACCAGGCAACACCCAACTGCAGATATTCAGAAGGAGATAACCAGTTAGATCCTGCTGAAGAACCACAGTTAGGTGCTTAAACACTATTTAACTGGCCAGGAGTCATTCCTGGCTGGTTAAATAGTTTTGAATATCGGGGGGACAGTGCCCACTTCCCTCATTCTCAGACACAGAGCACCCCTAAGCAAATACCTTCTCTACTGAAAGGGAAATCTCTCCCTCTCCCCATTAAGATCACACTGCTGTACCCCTATCATCCTGGTGCCAGGGCAGACACAGGCCTTTAGCTAACCTAGAACAAGGCTTCCAAAACCCACCCAGACAGTCAGCTTTTCAGGATATGAATTATAAACAGCATAATACAAATTTGTAAACACTGGATACACCAACATATACAACTTTACCTCATTCATATTAATTCTACATATCCTGAAAACCTGACAAGCTGTGGGGTCACAAGGACAGGTTTGGAAAGCCTGGTTTGGAAGTTAGAGTAATGAGGAGCAGATTTTCAGCTGTTGGATTCTGTGCAGCTGTTGTTTGAAGTGAGGCCAACACAGATCGGAGCTGTGATGTTATGTGATTCAGATTAGGCCCTAGCAGTGAGTGTGTGTGGGCACCGTACAGGAATCTCCTGAAAGCTGTATACGGTCCAAGAAAGAAAATCACCATCTGCGAATATTTTAGAGCCTTGAACCAGCGCCTCTCGCATTTACAAAATACAGTGACAAGACAATTGTACTTTTACAGAAAGCACAGGGCTGACAGCATGTGTATATACATATCTAGACAGATAAGCATAAAAAGACAGTGTGGATGGCTTTTTTAGATGGCCCTTTTATGATTAGAGTCTTGACTCATTTAATAACTGTTTTGCAACAGATTTGGGGGAATTCTTTGCCTTGATTCATAGTAGATGGTTCTGGCTGCAGTAAAAGTCTGACTATGATTCATCACTTTCCTTGGTTCCCTCCCTCTAGACTGACTCATTATTATTAATTAGTCATAAATGCTTCAGAGCCTTCCCTTTCCCAGTGACCTGATGGATCTGCCACTACTGACTTACAGCTCTGCACTAAGAGCATCTTTACTTGTCATCAAGCATGGTCTTTGTGTTAATTGAAAAGATTTGCCATATCAAACAAGCATGGGCAGCATAGCCTTGCACAGTGTACTAAAGCACACTAAAAGTCCACATAATTACTACTATTATACTGAGTACACAATTACATCTGCCACTGAGACTTTTAATAACTAATGTTGCACTTACAACAGAGGACGACCCCACAACAGTAAGACCATGAAAGAACGTGATATGAATATTTTATGAGCACTCAGCTGTTAGACATGCTGAGGCCCAGGGCACAAATTTGGGAAGGGACCTCAAAGCCCATGTTGAGGGGATGAGCTGTACCTTCTTCAGTTTCAGGCAGGCTTGGGTCCACTGTGGTTTGGGGGCCCAGGGTAATGTGTCCTGATAACAGACTTTTTCCCCTCCCCCCCCCCCCCCCCCCCACAGTATTCATGTATTGGTCTTTTAACACAGCCATGGGTGAATTTACAATGTCAGGAAGACTCAAGAGAGAGATATAACCAACCTATCTTTGCATTTCTGTAAACAAAGAATAGTTTATAATCATCAGCAGAGAAAAATTACATCACAGCCTGCCTGAAAGCAAATTCTAAGAAAGCAATTTTCAAACTGTCCAGCGCAGTGTAAAATCTATTCTGTGCACCAATTTTCAAAGCAGACTATAGACTCTCTCACTTTGAAACTTGCCACAGGTACAAGGACAGCATGATCAATGGTACCTGCTTTATGAGGGGACCGTTTTGCTTGAAAAGGAAGCACCTAGATATGAAAATGTAATCCACATGCGCCCTCTTCCTCCCCTGGCTAGGCCTCCTCTTAGTGCAGCTAAATATAGCTTTGCCCTAGAACATAAGGGCTTCTAGCCATACGGAGGGTGGGCACTTCTCAGACATCGCTCATTTACACCAGTAAAACACTTCTTACCAGTGCAAATCACTTTGAAATGGCCCTCAAACCACCTCATCACCAGCTTCTGTTACATTTCTGTAGGACTGGTCCTGGAGAAAAATGAATTCTTTGTAAGCTGCTGTTGCTTTTTCATACACTTAACCACTTCAGTATTCAATGGAAGCAGAAGTGAAACGGCACAGCAGAAACAAAGTTTAAGCAAACCATATACACAGGTCTAGTCATTCCAAAAACAGCCTTTCCTTCACACCCAGCTTGTAAGGGATTCCCCCAACCTAAAACACTTCCACAAGACCAAATGAATTGAGAATAGCAGAATGGAGGGGAGGCACGGCAAATACCAAGCCATCACATGGAAAGGGTATTTGATGTATCTACCTGCTGCTCCACCAACATTCATAACCTGGCTACATAGTAAGATGTTTCATTATATTGAAATTAGCATCAAATCTATGTTATGTGAATGTTCTATTGTGTTGCTTATTAGCTGTTTCACTGGTATTATGCTGATATTGTTTCATGTTATTCGAATGTCCTTCCACGCTGTCTATTATGGTATCATTCATATTCCCCTGGATACTATATAGGTTGCCCAGAGCTGGATGCCACAATTTGCATGCGGATCGGAGATCCAGGCACAAATTAATTGCTTCCAATTGCTGATAACAATTAGTGCTGTTAACCGGCACTAACTGAAACTCATTGGAAGTTACATGTGGATCTTGGATCCATGCACTTCTCAAACAACCGCGCCCAACTGTTTTCGTGCACTTCTTGAATGGGATTGTTCAGGTGGTCCAAGCAGTTAAGTGCGGTATTACAAAATTAATGGCCATTAACACCTAACTCGGGGCATGGAAATTACATCAGCTTCTATGAGGCATAAGCCTTGCACCCACAGGCATGATTTGCGCACTGAACCCTATTCTTTAAACGCCAGGTGCCCTTTACAGAACATGGGTTCAACGCGGATCCTTTCTGCACCGAACTTTCGGCACTAGATATAGAATTCTCCCTATTTTTCTGACATTTATCATATTTCTGTTATCTGGTTGCTCTACAGTGCTATTAAATGTGTAGATTTCTGATACTGTTTCATGTTAGTCCTATTACTAGGATTCACTTTGTCATCAAAAAATTAACCTCACTGATTTTATTTATGTTTACATTTGGTCACTTTACTATTGTTATGCTGTTCACAAAATTGTAAGTTTTATGTTAAACTGTACCTGCTGTACATTGTCTTGGGTGAAATCTTTTCATAAAGGTGGTTAATAAATCCCAATAAACAAAATAAGAAATAACAAGAAAGTTTCCTGGTATCTACTCCTGATGCAAGGTTTCAGAATTCCTCCTTGATCCAGGTTTGCATGACAACTTCCATGCTACATTTAGGAGGCACAACTGGCAAGGCTCTGACTTTCAACACATTTGATTATACAAATCAGTCCTATGCTGGAAGCCATGCACAATTGCGGGGGGGGGGGGGGGGGGGGGGGAGGAGGAAGCAGGCATCTCTCCAAATCATAAGGTCTTTTGATCACAAACCAAACCTACACAGCACGGACACCTGCTGGAATTCTCCAGCGCACTGACAAGCCTTCAGCAAGAAGCTTTTGAATTTTCAAATTTGCTTTAATACGTTCTGAAAAGCCCTGGATTGGACCGGAAACACCAGTTGCCTATTGGGGAGGCTTCATCTGTTTGTCTGCACACACAGGCACAAAGTCACACACCCCTCATAGAGTCCCTGATACCCTAAGGAGACACAATGTATACCATGACTTTCCAACACCCAGTCTCCAAACAGACATACACAAGTTTGCTAACGGAGGAAGGAGTAACACAACACAAGGAACGAAGTGGATGGCAGGAGATTCTTTATTTCAAATTCAAAGGACCAGACATGGACCGCGTTTCGGCACTAAGGCCATTTGCTTGTCCCATTTCAGTATGTATTTGTATTTTTATATTTTTACCTATGTTTCTCTTATTCATATGTTTATGTATTTTTAGATATTGTTTGACCCCTGGTGCAGGTCTTAGTGCCGAAACGCGGCCCGAGTCACGTCGCTCCTTGTGTTTTGCTTTGTCTCACTGCAGAGTGTGGGGCTCTTTCCCGGGAAGGAGAAACACAGCATACAACATTTTATCACTCTATAAGTGTGCACTTTTCAACTCAATAACAGCTGCCAATGTTTTCAATATTTCAAACCAACCTGGAAAATATAAGATCAGCTCAGGTGCAACTTACAGACTAAATAAACAAATCCAAACCAGGAAGAAAACTGGCTTTTCTGGTGATCCAGATACAACAAAGAATCCATGCAGAGCCACCCTATATCACTCAAGCAAACTCCAGGATACAAAAAAAGAACAAGAAGCAGAAGACTATCAGAAAGAGGCTTAATCAGCCCCTTGTAGCTTGTTGAAGACGGAGTACCAAGATCAGCTCACCGTTTTGTAATGACTGAAGGAATATTTGCTTCTGATTCGAACAGGGGTCCAAGAGCCCAGATCAGCTGGCATATTTAACTACAGGGTAAGCCTGCTCGCTGTCCTCTCCGCTCTTCCGTCTCAAGGGCTCTATACAGAAGTGCTGATTTATACTGGCACGTTGGCCTCTGTGCTTAATTTTAGCCTGACTGCACTCATATTTTTTTAACCCCTGTAACATCTTATTGAATTACGACTGCTGTGTGTGCTAACTCCACTCTCCGGTATCCCACCTTCTCCCTAACTACTCAAATACCCCTTGACCTCTACCTAGAAGGTCTTGACCCAAAAATGCTTAGAAAAATAACGAATGTGCACACATCGGACATTCATCCTCAACTGACAGGGAAACACAGAAAGAAAAGATGCTACTAATTCCAGCATGTCCACCAATCTGAAGCAAATTTTATGTTATTACAGGAAGAATCACAGTAGCGGAGGGAAGACTTTCCTTCTTAGTGATGGTTATTCTAAAGCATTAGCTCTTTCTGACAGTATTCCAGGGAGAAGCAAGTTACCTATGTAAATCTTCTACCTAAATACTGCTCTCCCTCAATGCAACCACAACTAACATGCTCTGTTCTTGTCGCTGCATCTACAGGCAAACCTTTCTGGGTCAAATTTAAGATGAGGGAAGGGAAATAATACATGCAGATTGAATTTTCAACTCTCTGCATGGTATTTTTTATGAAAAAAACTGTCTTCAGGAAAATCAACACACAAAAAACAAAAAGGCACATAACTGCTTGCAAAACAGTAGATAAAAAACAACAAAGCTGATTTCTTACACTTTAAGTTCATGCTGACCTCCTTCCAATCTGCTCTTTTACGTGCCAAACAGGATTATTATATCCAACTGACCAACACTCTTGGCTCTAATCCTCGACTTCTCTTCACCACATTGAACTCTCTCCTCAAGGTGCCCCCTCCCCCAACTCCCCCTTCATTATCTCCTCAGACCCTTGCTGAATTCTTTCACAACAAGGTTCAAAAGATAAACCTTGCTTTCTCTACCTCACCACCTCTCCCTCCACTAGTCCGTTCCCCTCTCTCTCCTTCCCCTCATTCCCTTTCCTCCTTTCCTGAAGTTACTATTGAGGAAACTACACTTCTCCTTTCTTCCTCAAAATGTACCACCTGTTCCTCTGATCCCATTCCCACCCACCTTCTTAATGCCATCTCTCCTATTCTTATTCCTTTTATCTGTCACATTCTCAACCTCTCACTTTCCACTGCGACTGTCCCTGCTGCCTTTAAACATGCTGTGGTCACACCTCTCCTTAAGAAGCCTTCACTTGACCCTACTTGTCCCTCTAATTACCGATCCATCTCCCTCCTTCCTTTTCTCTCCAAAATACTTGAGCTTGCTGTTCACCGCCGCTGCCTTGATTTTCTCTCCTCACATGCTATTCTTGACCCATTACAATCTGGTTTTCGCCCTCTCCACTCAACCGAAACTGCGCTTACTAAAGTCTCCAATGACCTATTACTGGCTAAATCCAGAGGTCAATATTCCATCCTCATTCTTCTTGATCTTTCCGCTGCTTTTGACACTGTCGATCACAGCATACTTCTCGATACCCTGTCCTCACTTGGATTCCAGGGCTCTGTCCTTTCCTGGTTCTCTTCCTACCTCTCCCTCCGCACCTTTAGTGTTCACTCTGGTGGATCCTCTTCTACTTCTATCCCTCTGCCTGTCGGCGTACCTCAGGGTTCTGTTCTTGGTCTCCTCCTCTTTTCTATCTACACTTCTTCCCTTGGTTCATTAATCTCATCCCATGGCTTTTCCTATCATCTCTATGCTGATGACGCCCAAATCTACCTTTCTACCTCTGATATCTCACCTTGCATCCAAACCAAAGTTTCAGCGTGCTTGTCTGACATTGCTGCCTGGATGTCTCAACGCCACCTGAAATTAAATATGACCAAAACCGAGCTTCTCATTTTCCCCCCCCCCCCCAAACCCACCTCCCCGCTCCCCCCGTTTTCTATTTCTGTTGATGGCTCTCTCATTCTCCCTGTCTCCTCAGCTCGAAACCTTGGGGTCATCTTTGACTCTTCTCTCTCCTTCTCTGCTCATATCCAGCAGACCGCCAAGACCTGTCGTTTCTTTCTTTACAACATCCGTAAAATCCGCCCCTTTCTTTCCGAGCACTCTACCAGAACCCTCATCCACACCCTTGTCACCTCTCATTTAGACTACTGCAATCTGCTTCTTGCTGGCCTCCCACTTAGTCACCTCTCCCCTCTCCAGTCGGTTCAAAACTCTGCTGCCCGTCTCATCTTCCGCCAGGGTCGCTTTACTCATACTACCCCTCTCCTCAAGACCCTTCACTGGCTCCCTATCCGTTTTCGCATCCTGTTCAAACTTCTTCTACTAACCTATAAATGTATTCACTCTGCTGCTCCCCAGTATCTCTCCACACTCGTCCTTCCCTACACCCCTTCCCGTGCACTCCGCTCCATGGATAAAGCCTTCTTATCTGTTCCCTTCTCCACTACTGCCAACTCCAGACTTTGCGCCTTCTGTCTCGCTGCACCCTACGCCTGGAATAAACTTCCTGAGCCCCTACGTCTTGCCCCGTCCTTGGCCACCTTTAAATCTAGACTGAAAGCCCACCTCTTTAACATTGCTTTTGACTCGTAACCACTTGTAACCACTCGCCTCCACCTACCCTCCTCTCTTCCTTCCCATTCACATTAATTGATTTGATTTGCTTACTTTATTTATTTTTTGTCTATTAGATTGTAAGCTCTTTGAGCAGGGACTGTCTTTCTTCTATGTTTATGCAGTGCTGCGTATGCCTTGTAGCGCTATAGAAATGCTAAATAGTAGTAGTAGTAGTAGTAACAAAGCAGTGGAATCAAATGCATTTATTGAAACAATACCCGATGTGGCCACGTTTTGCCCTCAGGCTGCATCAGGGGTACAAACATATCAGTTTAGTTGGAAGTAGCAGACAAGTGGAACTAGATTTTTGGAATAATTGTTCTCATCCCACTACTAGTGTATATGATATATTTATATACACTTTTGATAGTTTGTACCCCTGACGCAGCCTGAGGGCGAAACGTGGCCACGTCAGGTATTGTTTCAATAAATGCATTTGATTCCACTGCTTTGTTGTTTTTTATCTGCAGGAAAATCAATTACAAACATTAGTATACACTTTCTTCATAAAACTGATGCAAAGTATCCAAGGATTTGCCTCAAAGTTTACATATGCATATGACCTCCAGATTTCCTGGATGGTCAAGCTATAAATATCTATATATATATTACCATTTTTTCTGAAATACAACAGAAAAGGGCTGTGTGCTTCCTGACAATATATAATCACTTTATTACAAATGTGCAAGCCACTCTATTATAGAAAACTATTTTCATGAGTGTGAAGGAACAAAGATGCCATACAGTCTGAAAAATACGAGCTATCAATGACAAGCAGGGCTTGAGCTCAGCTACTCCTCCTCTCATCTGGGAAACCATATGACTAAGTCATGAGCAATCATTCCAGTAAGCTCAACAGTAAGGCTCCTGTAAGACACCCTGCTGAGGAAGTCCACAACTCAGTCAACAAAGAGTCTGAGCTGGCAAATGTCCAGTCTTGAGTTCTTCAATATTAGTTATTAAAACTTAAAGCAAAGAAAAACCAAATTTATTTTTGAAAAAAAAGCAGTAAACCTGTTTGTTTTTAAATTACGTTTTTTTCGATTTTATTCTGTTACTGAATTAGGTTCACACGGTGGTTGTTAAATTTATAGCAATGGAAACTGAAGAATATGGAGTCCTTTCAATGTTACTCAGCTGAACTTCCGTCATTAGAAGGAGTTGTTAAAAGAACAGGGACAGGAAGGTAGGAAGCTAATGCTGTCCCTGGGATTGGTGGCGTAGAATCTTGCTACTCTGTGAAATTCTGTAAGAATCTCGCGACTCTCTGGAATCTTGCTACTCTTTGGAATTCTGCATGGAATCTTGCTATTCTTTGGGATTTCTAACCTTGCTACTCTTTAGAATTCTGCATGGAATCTTGCTACTCTTTGGGATTCTACATGGAATCCTGCTATTCCAGAATCTTGCTACTCTTTGGAATTGTGTATGGAATCTTGTTACTCTTTGGAATTCCGCCAGGTACTTGTAACCTAGATTGGCCACTATTGGAAGCAGGATACTGGGCTAGATTGACTCTTGGTCTGATCCACTATGGCAATTCTTATGTTCTAACCCGGACCGGACACCAATAACTTGCTGCCTTTAGCACAGAAAACTGAGAAAGCAGACTCCAGTCCTTAAGTGCTTATGGAGCTGTTTCTGCACATAATATTTATACAAACATCTTGAAAGTGGTGGCTGCCAAGGGCGCATATGCATTTGTACTTTTTTCTGCTGGAAAAAATAAAAAGATATCCAGAAGATATTTTCATATATGTTATACCAAGACTATAAGTTAAGACTGTAAGCGTGCCCTGTAATTTTGTACAAAACCACAAATAATGTAGAAATACTTAATTTGGATGCTAAGTGGAAGTGTAACAGGTAAGCTGGAGGTCAGATAGTCGTGTTCATTTCTAACACATAACACATGTAGTGTTCAAACAGCCAGTAATGGCAGCTGTTCTGTCCACTGCCAAGAACAATGCTATGGAAATACAGCAAACAGCACAACTACCTTATGGGGATAACTGCTTTCAGTGGATGCATTTTTGGAAACCTTTTTCATTATGTGAAGTGTTTCAACTTCAGAGCCATGGTAAGCATTAGGAAAACCCAGGCAGTCCCCTAGGGCACCAACTCTTTTTTTTTTTTGGGGGGGGGGGGGGGGGAGAGAGGCACAAAGCCACTGCAGTTAAAGGAAAACAAGATCCTGACAGCCAGACAACTCAAAGGACCATCAGTACATACTTTAATCAGGGGAAGGAGGTTGTTTTCAAATAGCCCGCTTTTACCTGGTTAAAAAGCCACGTACCCATGTCAGTGGCTTTTAGAAATTTCTCTCGTCGATGAATTTGAAACAGACATCAGAAATTCAAAACAGCATCTTAATATATGCATCTATTTTTGATTTTTTTTTAATTCAGGAAGGCAGAGGAATTGCCAGTGGCTTTTACCAAAACATCTTTATGATGCTAATGTATGTGTCATATGATGCTGAACTTGGCCCAGCAGCACCCATACAATCAGGCTGAGTACAGCAGGTCAATTTCTGAAGCATTCACTCAATGGCTCCAATAATGTTTGGTACCCATTCAGTTCTACTCTTCATAGGGGCAGAAGATGGAAACTCCAACCAGAGCAGTGTTGCCTAACTCTGTCCCAGAGGCACAACCAACTAGTGGTAGAGATGGTGGACCAACATGCAGAATGAGTGGGCACAATGCATTTCCCTTCTACACCCCACCTGCCCCGCTCAACTTAAAAATTACGTGCCTTACCTGGTAGGGATCCCCAAGCCCTGCCAACTGAAGACATCCACAGCCCACCCTAACTCTCATGAGACAATCATGGTAATCACTGTGGGTGCTACAAATCTCCAATGCTGGCACCCTATGTGCACACTTATTTCTTACACATGAATTGAACATGTATGTGATACCAGCATCAGCAGCTCGGAGTGCTGCCGCTGACTGCTGAAGCGGTCTCGCGGAAAATTTACGGTGAGCTGCGGATGTCTTCAACAAGTGGGGTTTGAGGAATCCTGCCACCTATGCCAACAGTGTGCCTCTAACGAGAGGGCCTGAGCCAAAAGCAGATGGGCTCAGGCCCTCCCGAGCCCACCTGTGCCTAAGCTCCTGTACCTAGTCTGGCTTCAGAATAGCCATAATAAATATGCATAAGATTATTTACAGATATTGGAAACCCAGGTATGCCAATCTCATGCATACTCATGATGGCAATCCTTAAAATCTGATTGGATAAGTGTGCTTCTAAGGTAGGGTTGAGAACTTCTGATCTAAAAAGAGTTAATAGAAAGACAATGATCATTTAGAAAATGGACATTACCTAAAGATCCAACATGCACTGAATATAATTTTTGATTTTGTAGAGAGACTTTTCAAAAATGTTGCATCTCCTGGATGGCTCTTGTAGTTCTATCACTATGATGATGACTGATGCACATTTGCCAGTGGGTAGGGAGACAGGAAATAGGATGCAGGGAGGCAGAGGGGAAGATGGTGATGCCAGCAGGGAGGTGGGAAGAGAAAGTGATGACGCTTGGTGGGGAGGGGGAGAGGGAGGTGAGAGAAAGAAATTGATGTTAGTGTGCCAGCACAATACATGTACAAAAATATTAGAGAATCACTGGCTTCAACTTGGAGAGTTCTAACTGGTGATATTATTTAGGTCAGCAGAAAGCACACCTAACTGGATTGATTCAGCCGGCATAGCGTGCGCACTCCTCCAGAATTCATTGCCAATAGGGGAAGAAGCAAGAAAAAGAGAGAGAGAGAGCTGTTGCACGACAGATAATTTCCTGAATTAAATTATCAGTCAGTAACAAAATGCAGTTAGATTTATATCTTAGCCACAGATGGCCAACTACAAGTTGATTAGGTTATTTTTATTATGTTTCTAAAAATTAATTCAGTGCTTCACATGCATGGAGTTGTGTTATTCTTGTGTCAGAAATGATTTATGGAGCTACTTTGCTGTTTAATATAAAAAGTGCATGAGAACACAAAGGTAACACGTTTTCTAGTGTAGTCCACACAGTGAATTTTGTTACAGAACAGAACATCTGTCCTCTATAGCTGGGTATTTAATTGACTGACCTTCAAACAGTAATTCAACTAGAAAATCACGCCTTCTGTGGTGTACAGCAGGTCTCTGAGGAACTGTATTTGAATTTAGGAGGCTGCCACTGAAACCTCTAGATGCCTTCCGTCTTTTCCCTCCCCCCCCCTCCCCGTCTACCACAGCTCCTTAGGACCCGAGTTACTACGATGATTTTCCCACTCTGTGTCTAAGGGAAACGGGAGCAGGAATGGCAAGAATGAGGGTTTGCCCAGGAAACCTAAAATCCTTGCTCTGGTCCTGGGAGATGGCAGGACATGGGAGTACAAGAAAGGGAGATAGGGAAAGAGAGGGATTAGGTGAAGGCAGGGTACGGGAGTCATCACCAAGCTGCTGATAACATAGGGGGTTGGGTTGTGAAGAGAGGCAATTGGCATCTGCTGGCAGTGTGCAGTGTTGCATTAAGAGCCTGATTTGCTAAGCTTTCATCACCTACCTTAAAGCTGCTACTGTCATGGGACCTACAGCAGCAGCATTATCAAAGAACAGGACATCAGCGTGATACGGAACTAGAGAATGACACAGGGACGGGGACCTGCAGTAACCGCGGGGTTGGGGACAGGACGGGGACAAACTTTGTCCCCATGTCACTTTCTATTTTGAAGCCTGTTAATGAATTGGACTGCTATTTATGTTTGATTGATGCAGACAATATTTTTATTTTTTGGAAAAAAACAAGCAAACATGCTGGCCACAGCTAGCAAAATTTGCATGAGGGATCCTGTACATCCTGCTATCCGCACATCTTGTAAGAAGATATCTTCTATTGCAGTAGAGCTAGACTGAATCCTGAGATTGTTGATGACTTATTCATCCACAGATTAAAAAATCATAACAGGGCATATTTCTCCAATCTAGATAATACAGAACGGGTTGTATTTTGTACCCCTGGACATTTTAACAGGGTGGATTAGGATTCCTTGGGGTAGTAGAAGTCAGCTGTTATTGGGGTTGGTAAGGTGGAGGGTGGGGGGGGGGGGGGGTTATTATAGCTGCTCATTGTTATAATTGTTTTCTATTTGTAATTTATACACAACAGTTACACAGCATATCATTCCTTTTTATACTTTACTAAAAAGATTTAAATATAAAATCATAAGTGGTCGAGGCTTCTGCAGATGAAAAAAGAGCCCATGGGGACAGGGTGGGAACAGGGACAGAACCTGTGAGGACGGGGACGGAGACAGGGCCTGCGGGGACGGGACAGGAATGGAGACGGGGCCTACGGGGATGGGGTGGGGACGGAGACAGAACCCAAGGGGACAGAGTGGGGACAGGGATAAATTTTATCCCCGTGTCATTCTCTACACGGAAAATCTAAACCCCTGCATGCTACACTTTTTAAGTCTAGCTGGTTCCGCCCAAAAAGGAGTCTATGACAGAGGGGTGGGACCACGCTAGACTGTTATTTCATTACCACTGCTGCTACCCTCAGTCCCAGGAAGATTTGGCAGTGGTGGCAGTAGAAGGATAGGAGATAGAAGCTACCTCTGTAAGGGCTTTTTCAGGGTCATTACCAACCCCCTCCAAAGTTCAGCGATCTTAACAACCACTTAGTCTGTTGAATGGTAGTGCCGACCCTAACCTCACTCAATATCTCTCCTACCCCCCCCCCCCCCAAAAAAAAAAAGTTATAACCCCTTACCTCTAACCAGTCAGCCAAATCTCCCCCATTTCAGGCTGCCCTCAGTCACTCTGACCCCCACCACCACCACCAGACAGCAGGCTTTACTTATATTCCCAGTGTTTTCTGATGCAGCTGCTGAAGACAGAAAGGCTGTATGTACCTTGCATCCATCGCAGCTCTCCTTAGCTCTAAGCTGCACTATGCACAAACTCTGGTCTCACAGTTCTCAAGTCTCATGAGATTTCCACTGAGCATTCCTGTGGGCCCATCTTAAAGATAAGGAGAATTATGATGGATGGAAAATTACATATAGGCTTTCGTTCAGTGACGGCAGTGCCAGGATTCAATCTATGGTGAGGTGGCACACAGGTTTGTTAAACCCTGATGTACAGTGCATAGCTACTTCAATGTATATATTGTATGAAGAGGGAACCTACTTTTTTGTGATTTCCATGTGTTTTTAGGGGGGGAGCCTGGGTGGAGCATAAGCAGAATTGTGATATATACATGCGTTTTATAAAATCAGCGAATACATGCATAGAATATATGCACAAATCTGCACCATCTTCGGACATTTATGTGGTTCTAAAGCTGGCTCTGGTTCTGAGGGCCTATTTTATAAATAACCTGAATTTGACCAAACTGCATTAAAAAAACAGACTTCCCTGCTGTTCCCTCCTTTCTTGTAGATACAATGGGGGGAGGGAGAGAGTCCAAGTTCTGTCTCTTCTTTTCCCTGTCGTTACCATGGATATTACAATCTCAGAACCGTCTGGCCTGGAGCAGCAAAACTGAGCTGGCTTAAGTGACACGCCAGCAATCAAAATTGGATTATTTCAAAAGGTAAAGTGTCGGTCATTTTTTTCATTACACTTGGATGGGAGAACAGCAAAAACTGCTAAATTAGATGAACAAAGAGGAAATGGTTCTGTGTGTGTATGCATGCATAAATCTTAACAACACTACTAGGCTCATTTCTGAAAGAGAAGGACGTCCATCTTTTGACATAAATTGGAAGACGGACGTCCTTCTCCCAGGGACGTCCAAATCGGTATAATCGAAACCCGATTTTGGACGTCTCCAACTGCAGTCCGTCGCAATGATGCCCAAAGGTCAAGGGGGCATGGCGGAGTCGGGACTTGGGCGTGCCTAACACTTGGACGTCCTTGACCCATAATCGAAAAAAACAAGGACGTCCCTGATGAACACTTGGACGTTTTCACCCACACGTGTTTTTATTACGATTAAGGCACAAAAAAGGTGCCTGAAATGACCAGATGGCCTCCCATTACTCCCCAAGTGGTCACTAACTCCCTCCCACCCTCAAAAAATATCTTTCAAAATATTGATAGCCAGCCTCTATGCTAGCCTCAGATGTCATACTCAGGTCCATGACAGCGCATGCAAGTCCCTGGAGCAGTTTTAGTGGGTACTGCAGTGCACTTCAGACAGGCGGCCCCAGCCCCATTTCCCCCCCCCCCCCTCCATTACATTTGTGGAGGAAACAGTGAGCCCTCCAAAACCCACCAGAAACCCACTGTACCCACATCTAGGTGCCCCCTTCACCTGTAAGGTGTACAGTTGGGGGTAGTGGGTTTTGGGGGGGCTCAGCACACAAGGTAAGGGAGCTAAGTACCTGGGAGCAATTTATGAAGTCCACTGCAGTGCCCCCTAGGGTGCCCGGTTGGTGTCCTGGCATGTCACGGGGACCAGTGCACTACAAATGCTGGCTCCTCCCATGACCAAATGGCTTGCATTTGGCCATTTTTGACATGGACGTCTTTGGTTTCTAAAATCGGCGAAAGTCAGAAACGTCCATGTCTAGGGACGTCCAAATCTAGGGATGTCCAAATTTAAGGATTTGGACATCTTTGACGGTATTTTCGAAACAAAGGTGGACGTCCATCTTTTTTCGAAAATAAGGGTTTACCCGCCCCTGGATTTTGCTGTTTTGCAAGGACGTCCAAATCGCAACATGGCGTCCCTTTCGAGAATGCCCCTCCACGTGACATAGTAAAGTATATATTGAGTTTAGTAGGTTTGAATTCAAGCATCAATCTGGAATACACAAAAGGTGTGAGATATACACAGAAAATCCCTATACAGCAACAGGATGGGATAAAAGTATAGAGTATTTCACTCAAAGCAAAATACAGAGCAAAGGACTCACACAAATAAAGCGAGAGAGCAGTACACTGCACAGGGCAGCAAGTACAATCCTGGCCACCTTTCTGGGCAGACTGAACTGACTGTGCTGGTCTTTATCTGCCATCTCTTAAACTTTGTACTATGTATAATTAAGGAGAGAGGCAAAAGGAAGACAGTGAAATGCACTAGTACAGAGCCTGCCACCTCTGCATCACCAATTCAAATCCAGCACAAGTTGGCAGTGACCAAAGGTCATTATTACTGTTAGAGGGGTTGTCCAGAAGCCTGGTATAAAATTGTAATACAGCCCTCATTTAACTCTGTGCATATAGACGGGTCAGTTCTATAACCTAGACATTTACTCAGGCGTTTACACATGTAAATGTTTAGAATACTAGTATTTATTTAAAATATTTATAGCCCACACTATCCATCTGTCATGTCCCCTACCTCAATGCAAGTGGTGTCCTCAGGCTGCGCGGGGTCCCGTCGACACGCACACTTCATTGGAAGTGCCCTGAGTCATGTGTGTGTAGTTCTTCTCTGGGTTTGTTCAGAGAGCGTATGTATATAATCATACACCCCAACCATATCTTAAATGTATTCTACAAGCAAGTACTAAAATGTTTGCGTGCCTACAGCGTGGCTTAGTAAACAGAGTCCTTAGTCATCTTATTCATTCTTACCATTCAAAATCAATTTATAGATGACTGACTGGCTGTCTACAATTAAAACGCATCAGAAAACAGAAAAGCTTTCAACAACTTCTGGAACTGGATTCCCTATACATGGTGCCTAAGTACTATTCTGCAAATATTCACTTAACTTACACAATCAGGTGAATTTTCGAACGAGAAGGGCGCCCATCTTTCGGCACAAATCGGGAGATGGGCGTCCTTCTCGCAAGGTCGCCCAAATCGGCATAATCGAAAGCCGATTTTGGGCGCCCTCAACTGTTTTCCGTCACGGGGACAACCAAAGTTCACGGGGGGGTGTCGGCAGTGTAGCGAAGGCGGGACTGTGGCGTGCTTAGGAGATGCGTGTCCTTGGCTGATAATGGGAAAAAGAAGGGTGTCCCTTACGAACACTTGGGCGACTTTACTTGGTCCTTTTTTTTTCACGACCAAGCATCAAAAAGGTGCCTGAACTGACCAGATGACCACCGGAGGGAATCGGGGATCACCTCCCCTTACTCCCCCAGTGGTCACTAACCCCCTCCCACCCTCAAAAAAATCTTTAAAAATACTTTTTGCCGGCCTCTATGCCAGCCTCAGGTCCATCGCAGCAGTATGCAGGTACCTGGAGCAGTTTTAGTGGGTGCAGAGTACTTCAGGCAGGCGGACCCAGGCCCATCCCCCCCTACCTGTTACACTTGTGGTGGTAAACGTGAGTCCTCCAAAACCCATTGTACCCACATGTAGGTGCCCCCCCTCATCCCTAAGGACTATGGTAGTGGTGTACAGTTGTGGGTTTGGGGGGCTCAGCACCAAAGGTAAGGGAGCTATGCACCTGGGACCTTTTTCTGAAGTCCACTGCAGTGCCCCCTAGGGTGCCCGGTTGGTGTCCTGGCATGTCAGGGGAACCAGTGCACTATGAATGCTCCCAAGACCAAATGTCTTGGATTTGGTCGTTTTTGAGATGGTCGTCCTCGGTTTGCATTATCGTCGAAAACCGGGGACGACCATCTCAAAAACGACCTAAGGACGACCATCTCTAAGGTCGACCTAAATTTCATGATTTGGGCATCCCCGACTGTATTATCGAAACGAAAGATGGACACCCATCTTGTTTCGATAATACGGGTTGCCCCGCCCCTTTATGGGGCAGTCCTGCAAGGACGCCCTCATGAAAGCTTGGGCGCCCCGTTCGTTTATGCCCCTCCACGTGTATTTGTAAGGGAGCATACAAGGGGCAGAGCATGGGCAGAAACATAGGTGAGGCATACTCAGGGGCAGAGCATGGGCAGAAACATAGGTGGGTATACAAAGGGGCGGAACACGGGCAGGACATAGGCAGGGCATACAGAGGCAAAGCATGGGCAGAAACATAGATGGGGCATACACAAGGGTACGGCATAGGTAGAACATAGGAGGAGCATGGGCAAAGACATGGGTGGGACATACAGAGGGGCGGAGCATGGGCAGGACATAAACAGGGGTGCAGCATGGGCAGGACACAGGGGCAGGGCATAGACACAGGTGGGGGCTCCCTGTTACACAGGAAACTTACAGAAAAGTGTCAGTTCAGCACATATCTGCCACAGTTAGACACTAACAGACATACTCCTAGGGCTGGCATATGTGCAAGTGCCTAAATGTTAGGCATATTAATAGCCAGTTAAATTAGTATTCTAAAAAGTCAGTGTCTTTTTGCTATCCTATCTTTATCCAATAGTACCTGGTTAGTTGACTGAATATTATTACTAAGTAGGTAACTCTCAGCTGTGCCCAGAGTCCGCACCAGAGTGCCGAGGAGGTCTGACCGGATTTTCAGCAGCACTGTCTGGGTACTGGGTATGACCCAGTCAGCAGGACTTATCTGGGTAAGAGCTGCTCCTGTTCAGAGAGGTTCTGCTGAATATCAGCCCCCAAACCTTTTATATCCGCTCACCCATAGTAGACACTTCTCCTAAATGCCTCATGGTTGTTACTGCCACAAAATGAGCTTCCAGCAGGCATTGTGAGAAAGGATATGAAGACTTCTGCAAACAAGGCTTTGTAGTTTCTTATTTTTATTTACTTGTTGAATATTTCTAGAATTCTTTTTACACTGAAGGTGTAGAGTATGTTGTACAGATCAGTGAAAAACAAATTTAAATGCAGATTGAATTGTATTTTTTTAGACAGCAGAATGTGAAAAATGTACAAGGGTGTGAACACTTAAAAAAAGTAATGTAAATAATCTTTAAAAAAGGAGGATTTTCAAAAAGCTACAACTTGCTATATAATGCAAAGTTTCAAAACAATAAATGATATTTTATTCCCATTTGCAGAAAGATTTTTGCTGTATTTATATCTCCCTTTTGCAGTATTTACATCAAGCTTTGTTATCAGTACTCGCAAACATACAAAAAAAAAAAAACCAACAAAGACCTTAACACCCGCTTCAACCTGCGGCCATTACCAATGCCATTTTACCATTGCAACTTGTTTACAGATGCTGGCCTCGGCAGCGAGCAAACACAAGGACGGATTAGAAAAATCGGTTACGGTTATCTATCCAGTTAAGACCTCATAAAATAAAGCTTGTGGGTAGAAGTGGCCTCCTCCTATGAGGGGATTAAAGACCATTAGCATCACTCATCTGTAAACTGATAAGACAGCTGTCTTGCAGACAATAAACCTGTAATTTGGTTATGGTAATAAAAGTCACCCTCCCTAGATTTGGCATAAAATCTGTTAACAAAAAATGTATTGCTTATCAGTTCCTGAGCCATTCTGAAAACCTCTTATTTTCCAATCAGCCAATTCATCGGGGATCACTTTTACTCAAAAGAATATGTTGGGAAACCATAGGCTATCTATTAAATGAACCAATTTAAAGATATGCAATGCACAGCTGCTACCAAGTGAGACCCTGCACCCCCCCTACCCAGAATAAGAGTATGACCTAAACAGTGACCTTACTTTATTTGTACAAAATCCTTTAAGTGATGCCAAAAAATAAGTTCTAGTCATTTTCCAACTGTAAATGATTCAAACAGCTTAATATGCAAACCTTCCCTTTATATCTATCTATCTATCTATCTATCTATCTATCTATCTACCTAGAGAGAGATAAAGATATATAAATCTATCTTTATGGTTAATTTTCAGATGGCTGTCACTGGTTAAATTAGCCCCAGATATTCAATGCCAGGCCATGTCCGGGCACTGCCGTTGAATCTTTGGGGCTGACTACACTGCACCTGGCTACCGTTACTTATTCAGGTCCTGCCCAATACTTGGCCAACACTTGCATAAGGGAAGTGTTGGTCCAATGTTCCCAACCTTTTAACCCCCGTCTTTCCAGGCTCCCTCTGATCTCTGTAGTGTCTGTTCCCTCCCCCCAGGGACTGAAGCGGACCCCTCTATGCTTCTGCCCTGTTGGCTCTGGGTGTCAAAATGGCAGTGCAGACCTCAAGTGGAAGTCTAGCAATACTACTGCTAGGGTTCAGCCTTCAAGTGGAAGGAGTGGAAAGGAGACCATTCCAGCCCCATCACACTAGATACCAGGGATGTTCCCTAGGTAAGTCACAAGAGTGAACAGAGGTCTGGAGAGGATGCGGGAAGAGAAGGGGTTGGATTGTTGGTAGAGCTTACATTCTGGTCTGAGATCAGAGAGTATTAAATCCAGGGGAGGAGGAGGGTTTCGAAGATTGGAGGGGGACACGCTTTGAGGATCAGGAGAATCAGATAGGGCACTTGCTCCAGGGAGGGGTGGGAGGACCCAAATGACAGTCATGCTACAGGGATAAAAGGGACTCGGAAAGAGGGGGAGAATAAAAGTGTCAACCTAGTATTCAGTGCTAGAACCCACATAGCTAAGCAACCAAAGTGTCCTGCCAATTATGCAGCCCTACTGGCACCTGCATAGCTCCTGACCAGACTCTGGAAATCCCTTCTCCTGCCCACTTTTGCAATGGCCAGCTAGTACCAATATTCAGTGGCCCTGCCTGGTTAAATGCCGCTGAATATCAGTGGCCAGCCCACTGAGCGCAACATAAGCAGGCAGGAGCCTCTCATGCCAGCTTAAATCCCTTTTAATATATATATATATATATATATATATATATATATATATATATATATATATATATATGGTGTGTATGTGTGTATACATATGTAATACATATATATATCTATGGATATTTTTTAATACTTATAGATTTCTTTGAGTTGATCAGAGGCATGAGGGTCCATCTGAAGAAACACAACATATATCTAAATCTACCTGAAGGCAACAGATTTTCAACAAATAAATACATGGAGATACATGTTAGGGTCTTCATCAAACATCTGTTTTCAAGATAACTTGCTTAGAACAGACAAATCAAGCTAATACTTCACATTGCCAAAAGAAGAGAGAGAACGCAGGGCCTGGCTCTCTACTAGAAACAGAATCAGAGAAAGAGACACGAAATGTTAGCAGATAAAGACCAAATGACCCATCCAACCTGCTCATCTATATCCACTACTAAACTTTACAATCCCTTCCTCTTCCTCACAGGCCCTTTGTGTTACCACCATCCTTTATTAAAATTTGGATGCAGTCCTTGGCTGCATCACCTTGGGGTCCTTTTACTACTTGGTGGTAAGGCTACCGCCAGGTTTGTGCATGGAAAATTGACCCTACCACCGGGCTCGCTCAGGAGCCCAGCAGTACTTCCAGCTTCCGGCATGCGCTGTTTCCAGAACTAGAAAAAGAAAACATTTTATTTTCTAGCGCTGAGCCCTCACCAGGGCTCCAGCATTAAATGGCTGCGCAATTTTTTAATTACTAAACAGCTATTTACTGGCCCTTTAAAGAAAAGGCCTTTTTACCACAGGTGGTAAAAGGTGGCCTCGGAGTGCTACAATCTCAGGTGCCAACGCCAGAACAGGCCATCTTTTTCTACCATTTGCTAAAAGTATCGCCTTGTTTCACTGGGAAGTTGTTCAACGCATCTACCACCCTTTCTATAAAGAAATAATTCCTTCAATTATTCCTGAGTCTACATCCTTTCACCCTCATCCCAGAGCTTCTTTTTAATTGATAGAGACTTCAGTTCCCTCTTGTACATTTATGTTACAGAGGTATTTAAATGTCTATCATATCTCCCCTCTCCCACCTTTCTTTCAAAATATACATATTGAGATCTTTAAGTCTGTCCCCTTATGCCTCATGACAAAGACCACTCTCTGGATCAACTCTATCCTTTTTATATTTTTTTAAGCTGCAATCTCTACAATTGTACATAGTATTCCAAATGAAGTCCGACCACAGACTTATACAGAGGCAATATCACCTCCTTTTCTCTGTTCCTCTTTTTGGCTTTTACCATTGTCTTTTCTACTTGTTTGGCCACCCGATCATCAAATACCATCCCCTCCAGGTCCTGTTCTTCTCTCATGCACAGAAGTCCTTCACCCCCTATACTTGCAGCTTCAATGCATGATCCTGCATTTTGTAGCATTCTATCTTAGCTGTCAAATTCTAGAACATTCTTCAAGTTTTGTTAGACTCCCCCCACCCTCTTCATGAAATCCACACCTCCCAGAGTATCTATCCTGTGGCAGATTTTGGTGTCATCTACATAGAGGCAACCCTTTCCCAAACAATATCACTTGCAAAATTAATGGGGGGGAAAAATGAATCAAGGACTCATCCCTGCAGCACATCACTGGTAATGTGTCTATCCTCAGCATGAAAGAGGATGGGACTTGAAATTCTGATTCCGTGATTACAATCAAAGCGGTTTACATACTTTATATAGGTACTTATTTTGTACCTAGGGCAATGGAGGGTTAAGGGACTTGCCCAGAGTGGGAATTGAACCCAGCTCCCCCAGATCAAAGTCTGCTGCACTAACCACTAGGCTACTCCTCAACTTCATTTACCCTGTTTACCACTACCTTCTTTTGCCCTCTCATCCAACCAGTTTCTAACCCAGTCACTTTAGGGCCTAAACCAAGGATCCTCAGTTTATTTAAAAGTTGCCCTTGTGGATCTAGGTCAAATGCCTTGATGGGCCACAAAACTCATGTTATTGTATTTTTCCTAAGTTACAGTCTCTTGATGGCACAATAGGAGACAGAATATCACAAACTGCAGTGTAAAGGGCCAACTGAAACTGCTACCAAAACTGTCTAAACACTTTCAGCCAGGTTTCAGCCGAAGGCACATTTGGAGTGATACTTGGATGTCATATCTCCACAGACAGGCTAATTCCTATGGAGTTTATCTTCCCAAATTTAAACACTTAAATTCCTGCTAAACTTTAGTATTAAAAGCATTTATTTGGAGCAATCTATTTACCATATAAACTACTGTGCAAGATCATAACTGTAAACAATACGCTGAAATCTTCTGACCAGTGTACGGCGGAAGCCAAGAAAGAAAACAGGATGCTAGGAATTATTAGGAAAGGGATGCAAAATAAGACCAGGAATATTATAATGTCTCTGTATTACTCCATGGTGTGACCTGACCTTGAGTACTGTGTTCAGTTCTGGTTGCTCTCAAAAAAGATATAGCAGAATTAGAAAAGGTTCAAAGAAGAACAACCAAAATGAAAAAGGGGATGGAACTCCTCTCATACTAGAAAAGATTCAAGAGGTTAGGCCTCTTCAGCTTGGAAGAGAGACGGTTGAGGGGGAATATGACTGAGGTCTACAAAATCCTGAGTGCTGTAGGATGAGTAGAAGTAAAATGATTTTTTACTCTTTCAAAAAGTACAAAGACCAGGGGACACTCAGTGAAATTACATGGAAATACTTTTAAAACAAATAGGAAGAAATATTTTTACACTCAAAAGAATAACCTCTGGAACTCGTTGCCGGAAGATGTGGTAACAGCAGTTAGTGTACCTGGGTTTAAAAAAAGGTTTGAACAAGTTCCTGGAGGAAAATTCCATAGTCTGTTATTAAGATGGACATGGAGGAATCCAATGCTTGCCCCGGCATTGGTAGCATGGAATCTTGCTACTAACTGGGTTTCTCCCAGGTACTTGTGATGTGGATTGGCAACTGTTGGAAGGAGTATACTGGACCACTGGTCTGACCCAGTATGGTTATTCTTACGTTGCAAACCAGCGAAAAAGTCCTCAAAGAGCTTCCAGATCTTGAATTGATCTGTTGAAGCTTTATCGGGTCCATCAACCCTGCTGTCATCATTGGCCTACAAAACCATCAGTGCTGGTAAAAGATGATATATATAGTTTCTTATTTTTTTATATTTTTATCTTATATTAATGAAACACCACACTTATCTTTATAGTGGGTGTTTCCTGGATAGCGTATAATGCTGCGTTCCTCTTTCTCAGGTAAATAGTAACATACATAGTAGATGATGGCAGAAAAAGACCTGCACGGTCCATCTAGTCTGCCCAACAAGATAAACTCATATGTGCTACTTCTTGTGTATACCTTACCTTGATTTGTATCTGCCATTTTCAGGACACATACCGTAGAAGTCTTGCCCAGAACTAGCCCCACCACCCAAACACCAGCCCCGCCTCCCAATCTCGGCTAAGTTTCTGAGGATGCCGGGCCAGGCTGCTTCAGGGCCTCGGTCGCACACTTTAGAAGAAAGGTCAGCTGAATATATCTACGCTCTCCTATAAACTATAAATATCATCTTTTACCAGCAGTGATGGTTTTGTAGGCCAATGATGACAGCAGGGTCGATGGACCCGATATAGCTTCAACAGATCAATTCAAGATCTGGAAGCTCTTTGAGGCCTTTTTCGCTGGTTTGGTATATTATAATGTTATTTTAGTCAATTTTTGATAGCAGATTCTTTCTGTATATTTTGGAGTCGATCTGCATCCGAACAAATATCGGAGTTTAGTTTATTCTTACGTTCCATCACATTACGAAAAAAAAATGAATGCAAAGAGTAGTTCCCCCCAACCACCTTACAGTCCCTGGTGGTCTAGTAGTGTAGTCAGGGCAGGAGTGATCCCCAGTTACTCCTGCTCATGTCAGCTCTATTCTCAAATTGGTTGCCGTGACCTCTTGCAGCAGCCCTGTAAGATTGCCACTAGAGTCATCGCAGCCATTTTGAGAGCAGAGCCAACATGGGCAGGAGCAACTGGGGATCATTCCTGTCCTGACTATACCCCTAGACCCCTGAGATGGCAAGATATGCCCAATGGGTGGCATCTACAGGTGGGTAGGAGGGCAACTGTAGGGGAGGAGACAAACAGGACAGAGCACAAATTTTCAGCTTCCACTGAAAACACACAGTCAGTTTCAACTGAAACCATGGCCATAGCCTTTTGGCCAAAACCAAAATTTGGTCAGCCTTTAATGTAGTAGGTAGAGTAACTGCACTGCCTTCTCAAATAATTCTAACAATTCAGTTATCAGATATTCAAACTTAAGACACGCTCTTCCAGTAGAGAAACTTATCAGGTAAGCCAGTGTTCACTCTATGGTTATTTTCAGGCCTTCATTCCAATACAAGTAGAATCTCAGCCCACAAATCTTATCTAGCAAAGACTTTTCCCACAATTTCTTTTGCTATTTGATTAAAACCATTAATTTTAAACAACTGGCGCTGCCAGAGAGTACGTGCATAAACTACATAATTATATGTCCTGGGGACAGGGAGGATGCTGATTTTAATCACCACTGAAAGTGTTTCTGAGCAGTATTTATCTCTGGATGTGCACAGAACATGTTTGGCTCGTCATTTATCACAATCAAAAGGAACTGACAACCTTTATGGAAGCTTCTGCAATAAGGACAAAGAATGAGCATGGAAAGACATCATCTAATCTCACAGAGGAGATGTGATCATGCCTAGGATAAGACAGATGGCAAAAATACATGCTGCTATGGCCTTCTACATGTTCTCTGCATAGGGTTACCATATTTGCTCCCCCCAGGGGACACATACCCCGCCCCAAAAACACCCCTACCCCACCCTACTCCCCACTATGCCCCCTGTCACATACCACCCCCACCCCTCCCCCATCATACCAGGGGCGTATCTGAGGTTCGGCGGTAGGGGGGACAGGGGCTAGAGTGAGGGGGCACATTATAGCCCCCCCCTACCGCCGTCAACCCCCCCCCCACCGCCGTCAACCCCCCCCCCCCACCGCCGTTAACACTCCCTCCCTCCCCCGCCTACTGCCGTCACCTACCCCGAGGTCCGCTTCCTCCAGCTTTTTAAAATATTGCTTCAGCTGGCGGGGGACCCAACCCCCCGCCAGCCCAGCCGCGATCTTTAACTTTTTCATCCTCATCGTGCAGTGCGCTGTGAAAGCTGCATGCATCTTTAGTTCCAGTTGGATGGAGTCTGACGTCGCAGCAATATTTTAAAAAGCCAGAGGAAGCGGACCTCGGGGTAGGCGACGGCGGTAGGCGAGGGAGGGAGGGTTAACGGCGGTAGGGGGGTCCTGGGCAAAATCTGCGGGGCCCAGGCCCCTGTGGCCCCACGCAGATACGCCCCTGCATCACACCCCCTAAGGGTGTCCTATCCTCCCTTACTTTACTCTACTGCCCTGGTGGTCTAGTGACCTCTTCAGGGAAAGAGCCCCCTTCTTCGTGCCCAGAGCAGCTGCAGACTGTCTTGTTGCCTCCCATATCGGCGACGATACAAAATGGCCGCGGAGAGTGACCTTGCAAGACTTCTGTAGAAGTCTTGCAAGGCTGCCGCTTGAACTCTCGGTGGCCATTCTGAATCAGCACCGGACCGGAGGCAGCAAGAGACAGTCTACAGCTGCTCCGGGCAGGAAAGAGGGGGCTCTTTCCTGCCCTGAAGAGGTCACTAGACCACCAGGGCAGTACAGTAAGGAAGGGGAGGGGAGGATAGGACACTCCTAGACCCCCCCAACTGCTCGTTTGTCCACAAATCCGGACAAACGGGCAGGCTGGCAAAACCCGTCCGGTTGCCTGGCTGTGTCCTCAAAAAGAGGACATGTCCAAGTAAAACCGGACGTATGGTAACCCTATCTCTGCATGAATGAAGATGTTTAACCCTTTGGAAGGCCTTAGGCAAACAAGTACGTTGGGAATCCCCACTATAATACACTGAGAACTTGAGGAACTGGGTTCGATTCCCACTGCAGTTCCTTGTGACCCTCCACTACACCAGGTACAAAAACCTTAGATTGTGAGCCCAATAGGGACAGAAAAAGTATCTGTAAATAGTATATGTAAACCACTTTGGTTGTACCCACAGAAAGGCAGTATATCAAATCCATGACCCTTATTCTTTAATAACTTCCACAAATAGGGCCCTTTTACATGGTTCTGACTGCAGGTGAAAAACAGGTAGAAGCAACAAGTAAGAAGCGCTGCTCACCAACTCCCCCTGCAGACTGGAGGACAATGCACAGGGGGTGGGGAGAATAGACATACAGTTACAGACAGTAGTGGCTCTGGGTAACCGCCACGCTTCTTTCTGCCACCAGCTGACCTATACTTTGCGAGTCATTGTATCAGCTCAACTGAGAGGGCTCCAGGCAGGTGCACAGCTTATCTAAATCCCGCTCTGGCTCTGTAGCTAATCCTGGTAACAAAGGGTTAAATCATCACAGTTTTCCATGTATTACCATGCAACTGCTATATACATGTATAACTTTTAGCTGCTAATACTTGTCGAGCAGGAACTGTCTCTTCATGTTCAAGTGTACAGAGCTGCGTATGTCTAGTAGCGCTATAGAAATAATAAGTAGTAGTAAGTAGTAATTTCAGCACCTTTCACCATCAGTACGTCAAAAAAAAAAAATCAGCCAATACATATCTATGTAGCCAGTCTGATGGCTCTGGGGTACACTAGCACATGGAAGATGCCCAGTTCAATTCCTGAGTCTTCTGCTCTTCCATGCCAGTTGGGACTGCTGATCAGATGGGAGGCAGTGATCCAAGCCACCTGAGGGAGGAAGTGGTGGTCACTGTGCAACAGTGACATCTAGTGGCCAGATTTAAGGCCCATGATTTAAGGGTTCGGGGAGGGGCTAGGTGCATAGCTGCAATGATTGAAAATTAGGTCTGTTAGGAGATGCTGTAATGTAGGTACAAGTTGGGTAGTTGTAAATGAAGGCTCTTAGTATCAAATCCTAATTATGGTTCCAATTAAGATATGCTGTAAGTGAAAAAGCAGTTGTGTCTTCTCGTAATAAGCGAGTTGAATCAAAACTGGAAAAAATATGCTACTAAACAGAATGAAAACATTACAGTACAGCTTAACACTATTGCTGTACATCTGACCTAGGACTGCAGCAGCTAAATAAAAAATATTTTAAATATTGTTTCCCTTCTTGAAGGAAAAATATAGCCACATCAGCTCGATAAAATCAAGTCACAGCCCTCCAAACGTGGAACCTCTTAATCCTTAAAAGCCAATTCAATCTATAACAGTTTTTCAGTTAAGCACTTAAAATTTCTTCCAGTGCAAAAGGTTATTTCCAAACAGGCCTGTTTTCTTTGTGGTGTGCTCCACATTAGCCTAGAAGGCACACCGAGATAAAAGTCTTTAATAAAACACATATTTAACAGAAAGGGAAGTTATGTATAAACCTTGAGAGAGTTTATACACAGACTAGCCTCCCTGTCCTCCCTTCACAGTGAATTCTAAATTTATTTCAGGATAATTTAATCATCTCAACCCACTGTTCCACCCTACGTTTACCAATGCAATGAACAGAGGGCGGCTCGTGTGGGGAGCTATAACCAATGTATTAGTTCCAGGCATTACTGCCCCTTCCACTGCCTGCCTGCTAATGAGGCAATGAATATAACGCTGCTACCACAGCGTGAATAACAACAATGTGGGATAAGCGCATTAGAATTTTAAGGTATTTGTTCGGCCAGGAAACCAGAATTAACAGCATCCTGGCTGGTACAATCAACTGAATAGTCCTTTTCCCATTTAGACTCTCAGATAATCAGAAAAAGTTAAGGTTTATTATTTATTTATTTATTTATAAAATGCCTCTCACATGTAATCCTAAATGGTGTACAATAAAAACATGTAAACAATAAAATATACAGATAAAACAAGCATAAATAAAACAATTATAAAAGCATTAAAAAAATCAACTTCACCATGTCCTAAATACTTCCTAATATCTACCATGCCAAAGTGTTAAATTAAAAAGCTTTCACTCGCTTACTGATGACAGACAATAGTTGTAGGGCATGTGGTAGATTATTCCAGCATCTAGAAACACCCTCCAAAAAAACAGTCAAATCTAAAATCTATGTATGAATCACATTTCTTGTCACTCTGCATAGTTGTAGAATGTAAAGTGGACTGGGGGAATGGAATACAGAAGTTAGTAAAAGGATCTTCACATTTCCAGAGGAAAAAGGTTGAAAGCCTAGGTTCGGAATGGATTACATGACTAAAAGGGGCCCTTCTACCAAAATGCATTATGCATGTGAATTAGAACGCAGTAACTATCGAACAAGTGCAATAACTGCTACCACAATGGCATGACAGCACGGGCTAATTTGCATGTTAACTGTATATTCAATTAGGAACTAGGGCCCCCATGCTCAAAAGTAAACGAAGGCACTAGAGGCCCTTAACGCTATACTAGCGCCCGCATTTACCTGTGAGAATGTTCAGAGGGGTCTAGCGTGGGAAATCAGTGCACCAGGCACTAGCACAGACAGAATGCAAATGTAGTCAAGCTCATGTTAATGAGGTCATTTTGCATTCCTCCTCAAATGCTCAGAAAAGAGAGCCCAAAACAAAACTGCCTAACCGCCGCAAAAAAAATACCGCCAGGTCTGAGCAGGCATTAGGGTGCTGGAAGAGAGGATTTCTCATGATTCTCATGCTTCTCTCATGATTCTTTCTGCAAAATCTGCCAGGTTTTGATTGCTTTTGGAAGCAGAAGGAAGCCCGTGCAAGCCCTTAACCAATGGCAGCTGTTTCCTGAATCTAATTTAAAGCGTCCATGCTAAAAAAAATTTTAAAAAATTGTAAATGCCCGGTAAAAGTACACATTGACGTCCTGTTTCCTATGTCTAAATATAAGCTTAAAAAAGTCTTATATTTAGGCTACAAAAAACAGACACCAATGTGTGCTTCATGTTTGGGTTTTACCAGGTGCACGCGCACAGGAGCCGAGCTTACCGCGGAACTCTTCTGCCCATGCCAAGCACAATCCTCCCGCTGAACTCCCTAATGCTCAACGCTGTGAGCGCGTTTATATTTGCATCTCATTAGCGCTGAGCATTAGGGCATTGTTCTTCTGCACTGTTCCGGCAGTATTTTTACAGCGCTATCTGGAACAGCGCCGGAGTTTTGAGCATCGGGGCCTTGGTGTCTCATGGGTGGAGAACGGGCAAGGTACTTACCGTGCGTTAACTGACATGTGCGGTTAACACAAGTTGACTTACCACGTCCTCAGCAGGAGCTAAGTGCATCTGCCCAGGGCTGCCGAGAGGGGGCCAAGAGGGCAAAATTCCCCGGGACCGGCCTCCAAGGGGGGCCCGGTGCCGGGATCTGTCTCTCTCCTGCTCCTGTCGAGACCCTGGTGATTGTGTTAATGTGAAAACCCGGTCCCGGCACATAGAAGCAGGAGAGAGAAAAACCCTGGCACTGGGCCCCCCTCGGAGGCCTGGGAGGAGCAGATGCACTAATGCAGAAGGTAGGGGATGAAGGGCAGCGAGCAAGGGGCAGCAGTGGCAGCTGTGTCCTGACTGGGGGGGGGGGGGGTGGCGGCAGCTGCATCCCGAGTGGAGGGGAGGGTGGCTGCGACAGCCCTGCCCCAGACCAGGCTCTGTCTCTCAGTGGCCCTGCATCTGCCCTACTTTCAATCAGGTTTAAAGTGGCTTAATGAATATTTCCCTGCAGTAACTGCCAAGGATGTGCAGGTCAAGCCCCCAAGAATTACCCGGGCATTTTTTGCACTTATTGTATGTTAATTTTTGCTGTTAAGGTGCAGCAAATGCAAAAATTTTACATCTATATAAATAATTCTCACCTCCAATTCTGAGGCTCACTGTGTGGCAGGGAAACACTGAAGCCCTGTACTGTTGTAGCTTGTCAGCACCACTCACTCTCACTCTCACTCATACACCCACCCTCAGCCACGCCCCATCCGGACATAATTCGCAACCCCAACGTTCTAATGCAGCCCCCAAGCTCCACCCACTTCCGTGAAGGGTTCGTAACTTCATGGTGGTGAAGCCTCTCCACTGACCATGTCTCTCCGTCACGCCCTCGCCTCGAACGTGATGACGTCGAGGGCGGAACAATTTCGGTGAACGAAAGGAATGCAACGGAAAGGCAGGAATAGGGAAACACGCTCCCCTACCAATGAGTTACACACTCCCCCTCCCTCCGATTGCAACACACCCCCTCCGCATTACTGCCCCCTGGACCCCCCCTGTCGCCACCCTCTGGACACCACCCTTTTCTCCGAAAGCCCTCCCCCGAAGCCTTCGCCTATCTCTGCTGACGGAGACGAACTTCTCTTCTCACCTGCGGGGCGTGGCTTTATGAAGGAGTATCTGTCCAAGTCTCTGTGCGTGCGTCTGACATCAGACGCACAAACAGAAACTTCAACAGATGCTCATTCAACAAGGAATGCCCCGCAACCGAGAAGAGAAGTTCGCCTCCGTCAGCAGAAGTACACACAGGCTTCAGGGGAGGTTTTCCGGACGAAAGGGTGTTATCCAGAGGGTCGCGCCACGGGGGGGGGCAGGCAGTAACACCAAGGGGGGGGTTCAACTCGGTGGGAGGGGCGTGAAGGGGGCCTTGAACTGGGAGGGAGGGGGTCTGCAACTCGGGAGGGAGGGAGAAACGGAGGGACAGAGGGGGTTGGGAGGGAGGGGGGTAAGGAACTCGGCAGGGAGAGAGGATGGGTGGGAATTTCCCTTGCTAGCGCCCGTTTCATTGCGTTTCGAAACGGGTCTTTTTTACTAGTGTTTTAATAAAAAGGCTGCTGATGAGACCTTGCTAGATAAGAAGATTTTCTTTAGCCTCAATTTGCTGGTTATTCTTGAAAGACGTGGCAGACAGACAGCAGATAACGAATGCTTCCCAGCACTAACAACAGAACTGGAGCAGATTTCTGGACCCATTTCACCATGGGTTGCGCATGCTCGATTTTAATGAAACCAAACGTGCACGCGATGACAAGGAAGCAGGGCAGGCAATGTAAGAAGAGCAGTGATGGAGAAATGCTTCAGCTGGCAGGGGTTGGGGACCCCCCTGCCAGCCAAACCGGGGGCCCTGGATCCATTTTGGGGGAGCCAGGCCCCTGTGACCCCTCCCCATAGCTATGCCACTACTCAGGATTTTGTAGACCTCAAATCATATCTCCCTCAGCCATCTCTTTTCCAGGCTGAAGAGCCCTAACCTCTTTAGCCTTTCCTCATACGAGAGGAGTTCCATCCCCTTTATCATTTTGGTCACTCTTCTTTGAACCTTTTCTAATTCCACTGTATCTTTTTTGAGATACAACAACCAGAACTGAACACAATACTCAAGGTGAGGTCACACCATGGAGCGATTCAGAGGCATTATAGTATTTCTCTCTGCTCGCATCTGTATGAAGAACCATCACTTCCCTTTACGTCTTAAAAGGTGCGGGTACTGTTATACTCATAGCAAAAAGAAAAAAAAAATTGGAATTAAATCTTCTCAATTCCTACTGCAGAAGAATGAATCGACCCTTCTACGCTTACTCAGACCTGGTGTTCAAGCTGTAGCACTGTGTTACCTTAAAATCTGCTGCGTACTTCTCTGCCTTGGGGCCAAAATAGTTAATACCTTTATTAGCATTTTAATGTAATGTGCATTGCCATACACATGAATTTGTGCATCATTATTTCCAAGTAAAACACTTTCTCTGTATTATGCAGCCATAAATTGAACACAGATGCCTTGCTGACTGCATGCTTCTGTCTACGCTAGCTTTCTCCATTGGCCCTGAGTCAGCTACCCCTGGGGCAATCAGCTGGCTCTGACATTTCACTGTAAAATAATACTGGCAGCTCATAGGCAAGGATGAGGCTAAAAGATACCAATGTTGCATCCTTCTGGATGTTCAAAGCCAGTTTAAACAAGAGTGCAACAAAAGAGACCTAATTCACAGGTTTGGTTTCTAAGACTATTCACCTGATGAGAGGACATGGCTCTCAAAAGCCATCCCAGAATATCCACGTTATTTTATTTTGAAATTAGATTATCTACAACTTGTTTATTGACCCTTGTTTTTAAGGCTATTCAGAAATTCAATCTAATTCACTTTCAGTCCCCTCCTCTGACATATTTGCCATGATTTTGTTAAATCAAGGATCTTTAGTGTGGTCAACCCCTCTCTCTGGAGCCCCTCCTCCCCTTACCCCAACATCTCCACCTGGAAAGATTTTTCTTTTTAATGATGCCTTCAATATTTAATTCTCTGCTCCCCGCCCCCCCCCCCCCCCCCCCTCCACACACACACACACTTAGGGATCTGCCTGAGCTGCCAAGGTGGGATCTGTGATACAATCTTCCTTCTCTTTCTTACCTATTGCTTAATGTAGTTCCGCTCTCCTCCTGTTTTCCTCTGTTATACTGGTATTTTGTAAACCCCTCTAAAAGTTCCTTAAAAGTGCAGTACATCAAGCCTTAATAAACGTGAAACTTCTTTACAGCCATGCTTCCACTGTAGAATTAGGTAAAATACATAGATGTGTTGTGCAACAGGCACTAATGCCTGTTGTTGACTAAGAGCCACTAGATTGTTTTTGCTGCTCCTGTTTTCTCACCTCCTGTTGCTTTCATAGGAAGAACAGGTGCTCATGAGCTGGCACAGTTTATACTGACTGTGAGAAAATGTGGATATTATTGTCTGCATGTATGTTTTTTAGCACCTGCGTGGAAATGCAGAATATGATGAGGAAGAGAGTCCAAGGCATGGAGAAACAGTGGCCAGTAGGGTAGGGAGCAGCAAGGTGGCCAGAAGATCAGATACCCTACCACCACCTGAAGATCTGGAGGTGCAGCTGCAGGAACAGCAAGAAGAGCAGGTCCCACCACCCAAAGACACATGGCAGTGTGTAAACAACTGAGGATCTGCCTCTCTCACTTTTACTGTCCCCTGCAGAGACCTGTGGATAAGTCTGGTCTTCAGTCCTACTTGATATTACTGACCTGGCTAGGGATGATGCTCTTTGATGCTACTGAACCTGGTGAGAATGGGTAAAGAAGTTGGGGTGATAGGGTAAATGGGGAGAAAGGGGATATGGAAAATGTGCATCCCCTATACAGCCCCACATGTACGCACTCACAGTCTCCCCCCTGCATAGAAACACATGCATATACGGACACCCACCCAACAAACCAATCTCTCCACTTCACACACACGCATATACAGATATCTGCTCTCATCCCCTCTCCTGCCACATACCCCATGCCTCCCACCATACACATCCCACACACCTCACTTCATTCACACACCACCAGCCTAAGCATCCACCTCCACAACACAGCAAACAATCCCAACACACATACACACGTCTACACTCACCCCAACACATACATACAAATGCACAGTCCCTTCTCCTGAATACAAACATGTACACCCCACCACACTACAATCTTACTGAGCCAGTTCTCCATATCCCTCCCTACTGAATACCTCATACAGAGGAGCCTGGGGCTGCCAGCATCAAAAGGAGAAACACACCATTGTGTTGAAATGTTAATTGTGCAGTGCTATTGCCTATGTACTCCCACATCTTCTTTGTTCGTTAAATGATCATCATTGGTTCCTTCCAGGCCCTTCTTAGCCCATTTGGAATCAACTAGACAAAGCTTTTGCCCCATGTTTATGGAACAATCTTCCCTTGTTTCTATAACATGAATTGTCTTATTCTACATTCAGATCTGGATTAAAGACCTATTTTTTTTTCAACAAGTGTTTGGAAACACTGATCCCAGCTGGGGCAGGTTACCTTATCCGTGATATTAGTTAAGCTATATTAGTTGAGTTTTATTTTCTTTTATATATGAATCAATCTTCCTTATCTGATTTGAAGTTCCTTCCTGTTTCTAAGATGTTTAACCACGTAGATCTATGTCAGACAAAGCAGTGTAGAAAGTATGAATAATTGAGCATGAAATGCATGAGCACACTTTCCAACTTATTAACTGCAATACAATGTTCTCCTAAATCTGACTTTGCACATATTCTCTCAGTATCTTCCAGGGGCGGACTGACCATATGGGCAACCAGACAGTGCCCGAGGGCCCAGAGGTTCTATCCCCTCCCCTTGCAAACTATAGCCCCCCACCCGGTCCCACCTTGAAGAGCCCTGGTGGTCTAGTGGCCTCTTTGGGGACAGGAAAGATCCCCACTTTTTCCTGCCTGCTGCCACTGCTCTGCCCGCTGCCGCTGTGTTTTCAAAATGGCTGCTGAGACTTCCCTGGGGACTGCAAAGAGCCACAAGGCTACGTAGGAAGTCTCAGCAGCCATTTTGAAAACACAGCGGCAGCGGGCAGAGCAGTGGCAGCAGGCAGGAAAAAGTGGGGATCTTTCCTGTCCCCAAAGAGGACACTAGACCACCAGAATCCTTCAAGGTAGGACCGGGGAGGGTGCATTCTTATGCAGGGGGAGGGGGGAGATGTGCAGATGGGGGGGGGGGTGCAGGCAGTGCCTGGGGAGGCCCAATGACCCTTACTGCCCGGGGATCCAGAGCACTGTCAGTCCGCCCATGGTATCTTCAGTGAAACCACAACAATTTATCAGCATATTTATTATTTCTCAGTTATCAGAAATGTCGGCCACACCTCGCTAGACTACTGGAAAGATTTTCCACCTGCTCATTAGTCTGAAGGAACCCAATATGAGAATTAATAGAAACAGAGAAAATGACAGCAGATAAAGGCCATATGGCCTATCCAGTCTGCCCATCCATATTATCTATTATCTCTTCCTCCCCCTAAGAGATCCTATGTGCCTGTTGGTATCCAGTGAGTTCCCGCTGGTTTTGATTCCCACTGAAGCTCCTTGTGACTCTGGGCAAGTCACTTAACCCTCCATTGCCCCAGGTACAAATAAATACCTACATATCAAACATATACACAGCAAGTGACCGACTCACCTGCAAATGCGCAGTAGAGTTGGAACGCTGAGAGTGTAGAAGTCCAAGCCCCGCCTCCACCAGCAGTATAGCCCAATAGGGAGGAGGGCTTGGACATGGGCGTGGAAATCGGAGGAGGAGGGAGCAGGGAGGGAAGGAGGGGGCGGAACTGAGGGAAACAGACGCAGCGATGGAGAACTGACGACATGATGACGGCGGAAAGAGGGGGGACGACGACGCCGGCGGCGGGGACGGCAGGGCACAGGAGGTCACAATCGCAGTGGATGGGAGCCCGAGGATGGAGGGTAGGGGAGAGAACAGTTGATAGACACGGGTGGATGGAGCAGATGGGAGGGGGGAGAGGAGGGTTGCTGGACATGGGGGGAGGGCAGGGGAGAGAGCAGGGTTGGTGGACGGGGGAAGCCATAGGAAAACAAAAAACTAGCCCATTGTTACGGGCTTAACAGCTAGTACTATATAAAGTGCTTTGAATGCAGTTGCAAAAACCACAGAAAGGCAGTACATCAAGTCCTGTTCCCTATTCCCCCATCCAGACAGTTCCCACCCACCAATTTCCCCCCCCCCCCCCCCCCCACCGGACAGTTCCCATCTAGGGTGATTAACCCTTGGACAATTCCCACTTGAGAGGGGCAATTCCCAACCAGGACATTACATAAGTACATAAGTATTGCCATACTGGGAAAGACCAAAGGTCCATCAACCCCAGCATCCTGTTTCAAACAGTGGCCAATCCACGTCACAAGTACCTGGCAAGATCCCAAAAAAGTACAAAACGTTTTATACTGCTTAACCCAGAAATAGTGGATTTTCCCCAAGTCCATTTAATAATGGTCTATGGACTTTTCCTTTAGGAAGCCGTCCAAACCTTTTTTAAACTCCGCTAAGCTAACCGCCTTTACCACATTCTCTGGCAACAAACTTCAGAGTTTAATTACACGTTGAGTGAAGAAACATTTTCTCTGATTCGTTTTAAATTTACTTCATTGCAACTTCATTGCATGCCCCCTAGTCCTAGTATTTTTGGAAAGCGTAAACTGACGCTTCACATCTACCCGTTCAACTCCACTCATTATTTTATAGACCTCTATCATATCTCCCCTCAGCCGCCTTTTCTCCAAGCTGAAGAGCCCTAGCCGCTTTAGCCTTTCCTCGTAGGGAAGTCTTCCCATCCCCTTTATCATTTCTGTCGCCCTTCTCTGCACCTTTTCTAATTCCACTATATATTTTTTGTGATGCGGCGACCAGAATTGAACACAATATTGAGATGCAGTCGCACCATGGAGCGATACAAAGGCATTATAACATCCTCATTTTTGTTTTCCATTCCTTTCCTAATAATACCTAACATTCTATTTGCTTTCTTAGCCGCAGCAGCACACTGAGCAGAAGGTTTCAACGTATCATCAACAACAACAGCTAGATCCCTTTCTTGGTCCGTGACTCCTAACGTGGAACCTTGCATGTCCGCAGTTCCCACCCATCAGAGACCTCTCGGGGTTTGGTTTTGTTTTTTTAGCATTGACGTTTTCCCCGGATGTTGAATTTTTCCTTCAATGAAGTCCCGGTTTTGTGGACGCTCTGGCGACATGTCTTGATGGTGTGTCCTGTGGGTCTTCAAAGTGAGTGATGGATGACTGTCTCGCTCGCTCTCTCCCTTCCTCCCTGTTGTGCACTTCTCCTCGCTGTCTCCCCACTGCCGTGAGCAAGATAAGCAAAGCAAGCGGGTTCCAGCAGCTGTTCTGGTGCTGGCAGGTGGTTTACCTTTCCTTGTGTCTCACTCTCTCCTTCCGTCTGGCACGCCTCTCCTCACTGTCTCCCACCGCCATGAGCAAGCTCTTCCCTTTCCTGGCTCGGTAGTTGCCCTGTGACTCCCCTCCCGCTGCCGAACATTCAAGGAAATTTGGTTATTATAGGGACACCTTGCACGTATTGTGGGCAAAATTCAGAGTTTCTATCTATTTATTTATTTATTTACTTATTTAGAAGCAGTTAAAATCTTTTTTTTTTTTTTAGTTCACTTGTAGGCAGGGTGCAGTTAGGGAAGGGAAGGGGAAGGGAAATGGGACTTAATATACTGCCTTTCTGAGGTTTTTTACAACTACATTCAAAGCGGTTTACATATATTCAGGTACTTATTTTGTACCAGGGGACAATGGAGGGTTAAGTGCCTTGCCCAGAGTCACAAGGAGCTGCAGTGGGAATCAAACTCAGTTCCCCAGGATCAAAGTCCACTGCACTAGCAGTGCTAAGCTACTCCTCCAATGCACTGCATGTCTGGAAGGGGGTTGGGGAGATTAATTGTCCTAGTGTGTTTTATTGGGGGGGGGGGGGGTAGTTATGAGTGGGAATTGTTCTAGGTGGGAATTAGTGGGTTGAAACTGTCCAGTTGGGAACCAACCTAGAAGTGTGCCTGTTCCATGCTTTCTTAAATTCAGATACAGTCCTCATTTTTACCAGCTCCACTGGTAGGTCTTGTCAAACATCCACCACCCTTTCAGTAAAGAAGTATTTCCTTAGATTACTTCTAAGTCTATCCCCTTTTAACTTCATCTTATGGCCTCCAATTCTAGAGTTTCCTTTCATTTGAAAGAGATCTGCCTCCTGTGCATTTATGTCATGGAGATATTTAAATGTCTCAATCACATCTCTTCTCTCCTGCCTTTTTTCCAAACTATACATATTGAGATCTTCAAGTCTGTTCCCATATGCTTTATGATAAAGACCACTGACCATTTTAATAGTCGCCCTCTGAACTGACTCCATCCTGTTTATATCTTATTGAAGGTGCAATCTCCAGAATTGTACACAGTATTCTAAATGAGGTCTCAGCAGAAACATACACAGGCATTACCACCTGGCAATTCTTCTTCTTATGCACCCAAGCATCCTTCTGGCTTTGGTCATCGCCTTTTCTGTTTGGCCACCTTAAGATCCACAGAAACCCAGGGCCGCCGAAAGACTAGGCCCCTGCTGCTCCCCACACAGCTGCAGTCTGCGGTCTCACCTGCCTGCTTCCACGGTTCCGGGCCCCCTGCATGCATTCAAGGCACCAGTCGCAGATCGTCTCTCTTCTGGCCTTCCCTCCCTGTGTCCCGCCCTCGTCTGATGTAACTTCTGATTTCCACGAGGGCGGGACACAGGGAGGGAAGGCCCGAAGGGAGGCGATCTGTGACTGCCGCTTCGAATGCAGGGGGCCCGGAGCTGAGGAGGCAGGCAGGCGAGACCGGGAACTGCACGGTGCCGGGCCCCCCTTGGAAGCCCGGTGAATTTTGTCCTCCCCTGCCCCCCCTCTCGGCGGCCCTGCAGAAACCAAATCACCCCCACCACATGCCACTCTTACATAAGTACATAAGTAATGCCATACTGGGAAATGATCAAGGGTCCATCGAGCCCAGCATCCTGTCCACGACAGCGGCCAATCCAGGCCAAGGGCACCTGGCAAGCTTCCCAAACGTACAAATATTCTATACATGTTATTCCTGGAATTGTGGATTTTTCCCAAGTCCATTTAGTAGCGGTTTATGGACTTGTCCTTTAGGAAACCGTCCAACCCCTTTATAAACTCTGCTAAGCTAACCGCCTTCATCACTTTCTCTGGCAATGAATTCCAGAGTTTAATTATACGTTGGGTGAAGAAAAATTTTCTCCGATTTGTTTTAAATTTACTACACTGTAGTTTCATCGCATGCCCCCTAGGCCTAGTATTTTTGGAACGCGTGAACAGGCGCTTCACATCCACCTGTTCCACTCCACTCATTATCTATCATGGTTCCCCTCAGCCGTCTCTTCTCCAAGCACAAAAGTATTTCACACCCCTAAATGGTCCAACATCATCATCCTAGCCACAGAGCATACAGTCAACTCTATGGATGTATTGTCCTCTGAGTTGTGAATCTGGGGTGACTTGTCCCCAGTGTAAATCACTTAAATACTGTGATCAAGATAACAGCTGTCTGTACAGGTTTAAAAGTGCTCTGCACCTGGGCATTTGTTTAAACAATTCATGTTCCTTTATGTCACTGATGTTTGCTTAAAGACACAAACAGATGACAATCCCAGTACACAAAAGGTCACCTGGTTACAGTTGTATCACTTTACACTGTCACCATTATACTCCTTGTGTAGGGATAATAGGGGTAGCTCATATGAAAATAGCATGCAGCTCAGGTTTCTCCTACTCACTTCTCCCCTGCACAAAGGCCTTGTGCCAGCTGAGATGATCACAGGCCCTTCCTTCATAAGCATTCAGACAGGAACAACATTTAAAAACACGCCACTGATCAGTTTCAATAACAACGAAACACAAATGAGCAAATCAAAACATGCTGAAGCTGCTTTGGTCAAGACAAGAGCAGGCCAGCATCACCGGGATCACAAAATACTTTAAATCAAGTAACACAGTAACATAGTAGATGGCGGCAAAAAAAGACCTGCACGGTCCATCCAGTCTGCCCAACTCATATGTGCTACTTTCTGTGTATACCTTACCTTGATTTGTATCTGTCATTTCCTGGGCACAGACCGTAGAAGTCTGCCCAGCACTACCCCCGCCTCCCAACCACCAGCCTCGCCTCCCACCACCGGCTCTGCCACCCAATCTCAGCTAAGATTCTGAGGATCCATTCCTTCTGAACAGGTTTCCTTTATGTTTATCCCACGCATGTTTGAACTCCGTTACCGTTTTCATCTCCACCACCTCCCGCGGGAGGGCATTCCCAAGTATCCACCACTCTCTCCGTGAAAAAATACTTCCTGACATTTTTCTTGAGTCTGCCCCCCTTCAATCTCATTTCATGCCCTCTAGTTCTATTGCCAAGTGTCCTAAATTCAGTCCTTGAGGGCCACAAACATTTCAGGTTTTCTACAATGAAAATGCATGAGATCTATCTGCATACAAGGGAGGCATTAAGGACTTCTTTTATAAAGCTGCGCTAAACTGCGCTAGTGATTCCCGTGAAGCAACTGAGAGGAAGCCCATAGGAATTGAAAGGCTTCTTCTCATTTCCCGCACCTTTGCAAAGGAAGCCCTGAGTGCAAACACAGCTCATATATATTCATGTGGAAGTCCTGAAAAGCAGACTGGGTTGCAGCCCTCAAGGACTGGGCTTGGGACCCCTGCTTTAAACCCTGCAGTTTTAACTTAGGACTGATCTGATTTGAACCCAAGCCACACCGACATTACCCTGAATTTACACAGTTCTGCTGTGTGCATGCAAGTTGAATATTTAGATTTGTAACAGTCATTAATACAATGTTAAATTTATAATGAAAATTCATCTTTGTGACATGTGCCATATTTTATACTAAATCCAAATTACTATTAAACTACACTTCAAATCATGCACAAGTCGTCAATGGTGCTACAGTATGCAACAAGAGATCTGGTACAAGTCAACAAGTACCTTTTATGGTGAAGGAAATCACAAGCCTATGTTTTCTGCTATTGTAAATTGGATGGTCAGTCAGTGTAACATACAAAGGAATATGGGGGAGGGTAGTAGCAAGTATTCAGTGACTCACAATGAAGGCCATCAGAGGCATACAAGAGGGGGGTTCAATACAGAAATGAAATGAGATGGTCATGTAGAAGTTATTTAAATAACTGGGATGTATCTTATGTAAAATACATGGCACATAGTACAGCCCTATCATACAGGTACAAACCGGCTTTGGACAGACGTGAGAGGTCAGGTATTGGCCTCCTCGACCTACCCCTTGGTCGCCGCATCTCAAAAAAGATATAGTGGAATTAGAAAAGGTGCAGAGAAGGGCGACGAAAATGATAAAGGGGATGGGACGACTTCCCTATGAGGAAAGGCTAAAGCGGCTAGGGCTCTTCAGCTTGGAGAAAAGGTGGCTGAGGGGAGATATGATAGAGGTCTATAAAATAATGAGTGGAGTTGAACGGGTAGATGTGAAGCGTCAGTTTACGCTTTCCAAAAATACTAGGACTAGGGGGCATGCGATGAAGCTATAATGTAGTAAATTTAAAACGAATCAGAGAAAATGTTTCTTCACTCAACGTGTAATTAAACTCTGGAATTCGTTGCCAGAGAATGTGGTAAAGGCGGTTAGCTTAGCGGAGTTTAAAAAAGGTTTGGACAGCTTCCTAAAGGAAAAGTCCATAGACCGTTATTAAATGAACTTGAGGAAAATCCACTATTTCTGGGATAAGCAGTATAAAATGTTTTGTACATTTTTGGGATCTTGCCGGGTATTTGTGACCTGGATTGGCCACTGTTGGAAACAAGATGCTGGGCTCGATGGACCTTTGGTCTTTCCCACTATGGCAATACTTATGTACTTATGACTTTGGAAACTACGCATGTCTGGCCTGTATCATTTTATGCAACCTTCTGTCAAAATAGGTAGTGCTAGAGAGCATCACCCATTACTGAGAGGCAGTTAGCAATGACATGAGGAAGGACCTAGCAAAGCTGGAGGAATGGACCGATATTTGGCAACTAAGGTTTAATCCTAAAAAATGCAGGGTCATGCACTTGGGCCTCAAAAATCCGAGGGAACGGTACAGTATAAGGGGTGAAGTGCTTCAGTATGCGAAGGAAGAGCAGTACTTGGGGGTGATTGTGTCTGATGACCTTAAAGCTTTCAAACCACTGCTTTTGACTCCTAACCATTACTCACTTGCCCTGTCCTTTATCCTCACCTCTTTATTCCCTTACCCTTAATTGTTCTGTCTGTTTTCCTATCTTATCTAGATTGTAAGCTCTTTGAGCAGGGACTGTCTCTTTTTGTGTATGGTGTACAGCGCTGCATATGCCTTGTAGCGCTATAGAAATGATAAATAGTAGTAGTAGTAGTAAACAGGCAGAAAAAGCGACGGCCAAAGCCAGAAGGTTGCTTGGGTGCTTAAAAAGAGGCATGACCAGTAGGAAAAAGGAGGTGATAGTGCCGTTGTATACGTCTCTGCTGAGGCCCCATTTGGAGTACTGCGTGCAGTTCTAGAGACTGCACCTAAGGAAAGATATAAACAGGATGGAGTCGGTCCAGAGGGCGGCTAAGAAATTAGTAAGCGGTCTTGAATGCAAAAATTATAGGGACAGGCTTATGAACCTCAACATGTATACGCTGGAAGAGAGGAGACATGATAGAAACGTTTAACTATCTCAAGGATATTTATGTACAGGAAGAGAGCTTTTTCCAAATGAAGGAAAGCTCTGGAACAAGGGGGCATATGACAAAGATAAGAGGGAATAGGCTTAGGAGTAACCTAAGGAAGTATTATTTCACGGAAAGGGTGGTGGAGGCGTGGAATGGCCTCCCGGTGGAGGTGGTGGACTGTTCCGGAATTTAAAAAGGCATGGGATAAGCATGTGGGATCGCTTAGGAACAGGAAGAATTAGGGGTTACAGAGCAGACTGGATGGGTCATATGGCCTTTATCTGCCGTCACGTTTCTATGTTTCTACTAATCAACAATATGTGTATGCACTAATGAACCATGTATATATTATCCCGGGTTGTCATTATGGAAATCACAGTATTGTAACAAAATATAAGAGATAGCACAAAGCCTGTAGTTCAGACAGAGAATCCGATTGCTGAATCCCTGTCTCTCAGTGCCGATACAATAAGCACTTTCTTATAATGCTGTGACAACCAGTCATTTATGGACCCTTTTACTAAAAGGAACATAGGCGCCTACACGCATCCAACGTGCGTCAGTTTGGAACTACCGCCTGGCTACCGCAAGCCCCGAGCATTAATTCCATTTTTTTATGCGCGTCCAAAAATATATATATTTTTTATTTTCTACTGCGTGGCGCTAACCGGGCGGTCAATGGCAGTGTATGCGCGCTGACGATCACCGCCCGGTTAATGTGTGAGACCTTACTGTTAATCAATGGGTGCCAGTAAGGACTCAGGCCCAAAATGGACGAGCACTGATTTTTATTTTTGCCGCACGTCCATTTTCAGCACAAAAAAAAGGCCTTTTTTCCAGGCGCGCTGAAAAATAGACCTGTGTGCATCCAATACACATGCCTACAACAGCGCAGGCCATTTTTCAGCGCACCTTGGTAAAAGGACCCCTTAATTCTTTACCACTGTTGGTGGATGTGAATCTGGAGACTTTAAATTGGACTGTTTCAAGTTGCTCAGGGATACCAGTTACCACTTAGTGCCACATAAGACATTTGTTCTTACTGTATGAGGTGGTGTGTGGGGCAAGATTCTCTCTCTGGTCCCTTCAATGCCTCTTGATCTCTCACTTTTTTTCCCCTCCTGCTAGTACAAAGCCCACTTATGCACATAAGTGGTTGCAATAACAGCATCTACTTGTGTTCTTGGCATCTAAAACTAGGCGACACCATACAAAATTCAGCCCAAGTGAATTCTCTCCACTTGTCAGCATCCTGTTCTCTAGCTGTGATGCATTAGGAGGATGTTAATTTTTCTTGGATTCTGGTATGCTTATTCTGCAAGACTTTCCAAGCCCTATTGAGGGATGATGAAAAATTGCTTTTACTTCGACAGTCTGAGCTGCCCATTTGAAAGTAGCCCAAAATTTGCAAGTAATTACACAGTAATATGTTAAATTAGGCCAAACCTCTTACTCTGTGTATGATTATACCTTTGCAATATAATGTAAGCCACACTGAGCCTGCAAATGGGTGGGGAAATGTGGAGTACAAGTGCAGCAAATAAATAAATAAAACTTGATTGATTCTTAACCATCAGTTCAGACCAAGGAAAACCTGAACTCCCATAGCAGAGTGGAGGAGTGGCCTAACGCTTACTGAAGCAGGTTCTGGACCTAGGGAACTGGGTTTGATTCCTGCTGCTGCCTAATGGTCAGCAGTGGGTTGAGATCCTGGGGAAGCGGGTTCAATTCTCTCTGCAGCTCCACGTGACCCTGGGCAAGTCACTTAGCCCTCCAGTGCCCCAGGTACAATATATTACTAGATTGTGAGCCCATTAAGGACGGTACCAGTCCCTGAAAAAGAAACCTGTAAACCACTTAGGTCTAGGTGGTATATAAAATACTGAAATAAATAAATAAATAAATATCACCTGCTCCTAGCTGCTGTGATCTGCAGGCAAAGGATAATCTGTCAGGACTGGCAAACTGGAAAGTTGAAAATCCCTCACAAATGCCAGAGGCTGGGATATGAGTGATACTGTTGCCATTATAGTAGTTAATAGCTGTTTTTCTTTTAGCCTTTGGGCTGCCACTGCTTTGCAGTCTTTTTCATGAACATGGGAATGTCTCGTAGAAGCCAGCTCTGTGGATGCTGTAGCACCCCCAATATTGGGACAAACTCTTTCACTGTGTTCAGGGAGGAGTAATTTCCACTGGCTTTTCATTTGGAAAAGTTGATGCCCATGCTCTGGGTTAAGGTGCTGCACACTGTTGTGACTGGTGCTTGTTCAAAACCATGAAGCTGTTAGCAAAGATTTGCAAATTGGAACAGGAACAGTTGTTCAAGGGGGCGCAGCCTATGTGAACCAAGCCTGTTGCCTATTTTCTGTCCCCTCTGCTGATGCCCCACAGCTGTAAATGTAGGTCAGAAATTTCCAGATGTAGTTCTTACCAATCACAATTCTCTATAAGTTCGAGCAGGATTACAGTTCAAATTTCTGTAACACATTCTCAGCCGTGACCATGCCAAGTAACAGTCACTTATGTTTGACATGGATCCTTTCATCCAAACTGGAGCTCAGCATGTCTTGTAATTCAGAAACCTCCGTTCTGCTGTCTTCCTAATAAGTGACCAAGAGGCACATGCTTGGCCCCTGAGATACATAAAAACTTCCAACAGATCAACCGGGAAAGCGGCAAAGGCATTCATTATCCCAGTCACCCAACGGCAGTTGCAGAAAGGGAGGGAAAGGAAGATAAAGTGACTTTGCCAAGGTCACACAGAGGGCCTGTGGGAGAGAAGACAGAGCTCACATTCCAGGACCTTCTCAGTCTTGGGGCCAGCAGATCATACCCCCCCCCCCCCCAAAAAAAAAAACCACTCCAATCTTCAACTCTGAGCAGTTTATTCACACATCAAACATCTTCTGCCTGAGAACTTGCCAGCAATCTGGGGAAAGTTTGAAGCCATGCTAACCAGTGGGCTGATGCTCAAAACCTGTGGGGGGGTGGGGCTGGTGGTTGGGAGGCGGGGCTAGTGCTGGGCAGATTTCTATGGTCTGTACCGTGAGGATGGCAGATACTAATCAATGTACCACACAGATGTTATATGAATAGAGATCTAATTCATCGATAGGTCAGGTATACACAAAAGGTAGCACATATGACTTTATCTTGTTGGGCAGGCTGGATGGACAATGCAGGTCTTTCTGTGCCGTCATCTACTATGTTACTATCCAGCTCATTTTCGAAAGTGATCGCCGGCCATCTTCCGACATAAATCGGGAGATGGCCGGCGATCTCCTGAACCCGGTCAAATCGGTATAATCGAAAGCCGATTTTGGCCGGGTTCAACTGCTTTCCGTTGCGGAGCCAGCGAAACATCAAGGGGGCGTGTCGGTAGGGTAGTGAAGGCGGGACGGGGGCGTGCTGACGAGATGGCCGGCTTCACCCAATAATGACAAAAAAAAAAAAAGCCAGGCTTGTAGAGCATTTCGCTGGCTGTACTTGGTCCCTTTTTTTCACGACCAAGCTTCAAAAAGGAGCCCCAACTCACCAAATGACCAAGGGAGGGAATCGGGGATGACCTCCCCTTACTCCCCCAGTGGTCACCAACCCCCTCCCACCCAAAAAAATCTGTGGTGGTAGTGAGAGACGAATGTATGCCAGTCAGAGCAAAAGCAAAAGTGAAAGCACACATTGGCACCTGTTTTCTGCACTTAAATATAAGCTTTTAAATGTAAGCTTTTCAGGTGAAAAAAAATGTTGAAAAGCTTATATTTAAAGGTTCAGAAGAACGATGTCCATGTGTGTTTTGCTTCCAGGTTTGCCTGGTGCATGGGGCTGTGCTTATTGCAAAACTGTGTGCATGCATCAGGCATATTCCTCCCCCTTGCTGTCAGTCAAACAGCATATATCATTTGCATCTTTTTACGATTGAGCATTGGGAAACTATTTTTCTACGCTACTCCCGATAATGCCAAGTTCTGAGCATTAGCCCACAGGTTTCAAACTGCAGCACATTCAGAGAGGAGACACCTTCCAAGTGTACTGCTCCAACCCTGCGGATATTCACAGTATCAAATCAAGTCCTGTGCAACCATCACCACAACATGAGAAATAAATTCTTAGCAAAATGGAAAACCCAAAGACTTCCAAGAAAACTCAGGTTAAAGCAGCCCGTGATGCAGACGAACAGTTTTAAGGGTTCACCACCTGACAAAACACCATCTGTGACTGCATGAAAGTTAAAGGCAGCTGTGCCTAGACTTACACCACAAAAGATTAGGCTAATCCACCCTCCCTTTCTGTTAAGAGCCTCAGTGCTGCCTTTTGATAGAGAAATTGAAAGCTCAGAACTCACAATGTATCTTGATTTTGCAGACTGTGTTCAAAAGTTGCAGAAAAAAAAACTTGTTTAAAATAAAGTTTGCTCCTTGTTCTTTTCTGTTTTAGCTAACTGAAGACAATCCATATAGCACCAGGGTTGTTTAAAGCAGTACACACACCTGCCCGAATAGGGCCTGGCATCTTCTGCTACCAAATCTATCCCAATTTCACCAATTCTAAAAGATTCTAGAGGTAAATTCTGCCCTCTGCTTCTTCCAGTACTCAAAAGTGTAACCAGAGAGAAGAAAATGAAATGCAAATTATGACTTTAACCCACATTTCACAGCAGGGCTCCCTGCAGACACTGGAGCAACTGATGATGTGGACTCTGATTCTCCAAAGCTCCCGCCTAAATAAGTCACCTAACAATTCCCTAGGAGCTTCCTTGTTGTTTCTGTTTCTACAGACTAGCAGGGCTTCCCCACTGGAAATTTTCAGTTACCAGGAAAAGCTGCCTTTTCCGCAAGATTCTGATTCACTTGAGGACACTTAATCTGTATCAGTGCTGTGAGTGGTTCTGTGTTACAGGGGCAGTAAAAAATCATCCCGAATCAGAATGCACTTGCCTGAAAGTCACCTCTCAAAGACATAAGCCCCATTATTCCTCTTCTTAGAAAAAAAGGATTTATACTAAAGCCCAGGAGCCCTGAAGCACAGAAAGTTTGGGGATTCTCCTGAGCAGGGTCCCATGTGGATGTGAAATCCTTACCAGCTTCATGGCTGTATTGTTCTGCTCCCAGCACCACATCATGCCATTCATGTTATCCTGAGAAGCAGCACGAGCAGATTAGCTGCCAGCAGCCAGCACGGCACTGCAAGCCCCCGTCCTGCGGGTCCCGGGCACATCCTGATCCAAAGCTCAGAGAAGGCACTGCTCTGGGCCACTCATCGCCCTGTGGGCTCACCCAGGGGCTCTCTTGCAGCAGCCTAAAGACCTGCTCTCAGACAGTAGCTGGAGGTGCAGGACAGAGCAGGACAAGGAAATCTCTCCTCCCCCTGCAACCCCAAGCACTTCCCATTCAGCACACGTTTAACCCTTTCAGAAGGCTCACTGTGGCTGTTGTGCATGCTCTGAAATCTGCCCTTTTAGGAAAGAAAAGGCAAGGTTTAAAGGGGAACTTGTGTCTCCTATCTGCTGTGCTACAATTACATCCTAGAGAAGTCTAAAATCTCTAGTGTTAGAAACTGAAATTGTGACCTTTTTCAGCCCAGCTGTTTCCTCCTGCTCCTTTGGGCTTCCACCTCAGTCAGACTATTTATTTGGATTTAGTTCACATCTTTTTCAGTAGCAGCTCAAGGTGAGTTATATTCAGGTTCACTAGATATTTCCCTCTTCCCAGAGAGCTTTCAATCTAACTTTGCACCTGAGGCACTGGAGAATGAAAGGACTTGAAGGCCACAAGCACCATCAATGGGATTTGAACCCCCAGCTTTCCTGATTCACAGCCTGCAACTTCTCCACTCTTCTCCTGAGCTACAGGCTATTTAAATTAACACACAGCCTTCAGCTTCCCTGGATCCAGCAACCTAACTATAGGACACTTTTATGCAAGAGTTGATTTTCCTCCTCCACCAGGGGATGTCAGCAGGGTTTCCACAATATTCCCAGCTGGCCTGGGGAATACCGTTATCTAGCTGGTCCATAAGTTAAGCACAAAAGTAAGACATGATGCCACTATAAAAATGCATCATCTCCACACAATATTCTCCATAGGATTCCAAATTTTAATTGCGTACAACTTCGTTTGATCAAAGCCCATTCATTCATTGGGATTTATTAACCATCTTTAAGAAGAGATTCACCCAAGTTGCTTAACATAAAAGTTCAATGAAGGGAAGCAGTCATCTATGTTGGTATATGTAGGGAAACCACACATTTTTCAAAAGGTACCTCAACATTTTTTGGAATTTTTTACAAGCTGTTTTTTTCTTAATAATCTGATGGACATATTCAACGTCAAACAAATTCAGTGCATTTGAGTGGACTAACATGGCAGTCACACAACTTAAAAAAAAAATAAAACCAACAATTACTTTGGCCCACTATCCTCAAAGGAAAACAGTGCTCTTTCAATGACTTTCCCAGCTGCCCTGGAAGCTGGATACAGTTTATGCAAGAAGCTTACATTCACCCGGGAAGTCTTATTGAACCTAACTGTGAAAATGCTAATCCTTGCCAAGGAATAAAGCCCTCTTGTTCCTTTGCGCCACAACCGAATGGAGAAATGATTGCACTGACCGTCAGCTTTCTACATATGCCAGTACCCTGCTGAAAGGTCAGCCCCAACAGTGGGAATCAGAAGAGGTCACAGCCTGGTGCAGGCTTTGAAAATAAGATGTATGGTTTGTGGGAGGGAGAAGGACCGGCAGGAACCTGCTGACAAGCCCATGAATGAATAGCTACACTCCCAGAGAGACCCAGATGCAAAGCCTGACCTGTTCCCTTTTTCAAGAACTATGCAAAAAACTCAACGCGTCCATACTAGTCCCTTCCGTTCATTCTCTTAACCAGTGTGTCATTTCTGTGCTCCTGTTAAAATGCACAAACACAAGCTTTACTGGCAGTATAGATTTTGGTGTCAAGTTTTCAGAAAATAGGAATCTCGTTATCTTTTATCAAAGCAAGCTAAATACATTTAAAATTCCTTTGAGGAAACTTATCTTTGCTTGACCAGCTGTGCAAGTGGACACAGTGAAATCACCTGTTCCCTATCTTCGGCTAAGACGTCCTAGTCTGTCTTATCTGAGCGTTGCCAGGTACAATTGTTATTTGTTTTATGAACCGGCCATCTTTGCTCATCACTTTTTCTCCTACTGGCTGGTGGCATCCTCCCATCTCACTTAAGCACATCCTGGTTAACATTTAAACAGGCTGGCAAAATTCCCGGCTCACCTCTTATCTAACTGAAAATTTTCACTAGATAGGCATACTCTTACTCTGTCTGGGAATAAGGAAGTAGGAACCTTCTAAAGAATTTGCTCCCCATGCCGCCCACTTCCTCCATTGTACAACATGCAGTGATGTAAACAATCCAACTACCCAAAGTCAGGCTTTGATTTTTGTGGTCATTTATTACCTAAGGAAAAAGCACCTGCACAGACTTGCTCCTCAATTCTGATCAGGTACTTTAGGAAGATAAAAAGAAAACACATACTGCAGTTTATATTATTCAAAAATACGCACACACTTGCTTCCCCGCTGTTGGAATGTTTTCTACAGCTAACAGCACACACATTGGTGCATACACATGTATGTTATAATACACATACACATATTATAACATACACATGTATGTTATAATATATGTTATAATCCAATTATCACCCAGGAACCTTCATGCAATACCATAATGTATTCTTCTTTACCATGTATGTATGCACACGGTATATATATATACCATGAACTGTTCCACGTATGTGATGTTCCATCTAGGTTACCATGTATGTATGCACCTTAACGCAACACCATTTGTAATTTTGTTACCCGGAAATGGCAACCGCCACTACGGCAAATGTAAGCCACATTGAGCCTGCAAATTGGTGGGAAAATGTGGGATACAAATGCTACAAATAAATAAATAAATACACATGCACCTTCACCTTCATAGAGGGTGGTCAATAATCCAAAAGCCCTTAGCCCAGGGTAAAATCAGACATTTCACTACAGCAGGGTGTCACAAAATGCCTAGCCACCCGCGGCAGTGGCATAGCTATGTGGGGCCACGGGGGCCTGGGCCCCCAAATTTCCTCTGGGCCACTGGTTTTGCTAGCGGGGGTCCCCAACCCCTGCCAGCTAAAGCCTTGTCCAGCACCGGTCTCTGGCACCACCGACTTGCCTGCCCTGCTCTGTCTTCCCCTCACGTCCAGCATACTCTTTTTAGTGAAACTAATAAAAGGAGCATGCAGGATATGAGGGGAAGACAGAGCAGGGCAGGCAACGCAGCGGCACCGGAGAGTGGTGCTGGATAAGGCTTCAGCTGGCGGGGGTTGGGGACCCCCGCCAACCAAGGTATTTGCTGCGGCAGTGGGTGGGGAGCGGCAGGGCAGTGGGGGGAAGTGGCAGGGTGGCAGACCAAAATGTGTCCCTCCCCACCTCGGGCTCTGGCCCCCTCCCACCGCAAGATCTGGCTACGCCCCTGCCCCATGACCACTTAGAGGGTCTGCCTGCATCTAATCAGATATTTCACTAGAGCAGGGGTTCTCAACTTAGTCCTCAGGACACGCCTAGCCAGTCAGGGTTTTGGGATTTCCACAATTAATAAGTAGGAGAGAAATCTGCATGCACTACCTCCATTCTATGCAAATCTATCTCATGCATATTCATTGTGGGTATCCTGAAAACCTGACAGGCATTTAGATAACACAAGGTATGTCCCGAAGACTGGGTTGAGAACCCTTGCCCTAAAGGAAAAGGCTTTCATTATTACTCATCCACATACTCTGGAATCCAATACAATGATGCATATGTTGCATTCCATTTTTTGTTTTTTCTTTTTGGTTTGTTTTGGCTTATTCCCCTCCTGGGCCACTCGTTAGACAATATAGGACACCTTTCCTTTCTGGAGAGGGGGACAGCCGTTCAGGCCTGAACTGAGAAACAGAGGTCACTCCAACAGGTGTGGTCTTCCTTTCACTTGTACTATATCTGTGCGCATTCCATCTTTTACTGCATAAAACCACATCAGAAGCAGAACAACAAAAAAACCTTCAGCTTTGTAATCTAGCTTTGATATATGGTGTCTCAAAAACATATCTGATTGGGTGACTCAATCCGGTAAAAATTACAACAGAGAAGTTCCAACAACAGTGTTACAATCTTTGACCTCTAAAAAAAGAACTCCCATAAAGAGTATACTTTTCTGTCAGTACGATTTTGCTATGAAGGGTAAGAGAGGTCTAAAGACTCCATTAGTGTTCCAAACAGTCCCCTTGCTACTCATATGTGGACCTTCCGTGACACAAGGGCACTGAATATAGTACCCTAACAAGTTAAAACTGTTAGCTCGCAGCTCAGAGAGCGTGTCACTATAGGGAAAAATAAGAGGAAACAGATGTTAAAAAACATGAATGAATTCAATCCACACAGTCATTGTGTGTGTATAACAGCTACCACTAGCAAACTCGCGGGGAAATCCGGCCACTCACTCATAACCCATTGTCTTGCTAATTAAAAATATGAACCTTGACAGCTTGTTGGCTTTATCACAAATTCATGGCATAGAAGGTCTTTAACTTTTGCTTTTAAACACATTTACATCTCTCTGATGATTTCTGTAAGCTTTGAGGTACATCAATACAATATTTTATTGATGTCTGGACATATTTTATTACACTGAATGTGGGGTTAGTTAAAACAGCCACTTACTACCAGTTCATCATTCCAGATACCTGTTGCTTGCTTTTCTCCTTTCAGTTTTGAAATGCAGACAAATTTAAGTTCATTTTTTGTACATATTTTCAAATTACATCCAAGACACTACGGGCCCCATTTACTAAGCCACACTAGAGGCGCGTTAGTGTTTTTAGCGCACACCAGTGGCGTAGCTACTTGGAGACAGGGGAGGCCGGGGCCCCCCGTAGATTTGGCCCTGGACCCCCCTGCCGATGACCCTCTTGACCCCCCCTCCCGCTGCCAATCCTCCCCCGCCATCGCCATTGTCTACCTTTGCTGGCGGGGGACCCCAATCCCCGCCAGCTGAGGAGGTCCTCTTCTTCCCATGAAGGCTTCGTTCTGTTTCTGACGTCCTGCACATTGTACGTGCAGGACGTCAGAAACAGAACAAAGCCTTCGCGGGAAGAAGAGGACCTCGGCTGGTGGGGATTGGGGTCCCCCGCCAGCAAAGGTAGGCGATGGCGGGGGAGGGTTGGCGGCGGGAGGGGGGGTCTGATGAAAAAAAGAGAATGCCACATTTCTCTAGAAATGATGTTAGCATTCAGTTTCCCTCTGGTTCAATCTTAAGTAGAGAGGTGTGGTAGCCGTGTTAGTCCACTCATGCATACCTCCTACCCACCCCCACCTTGCTAGACTGTCATTGAAATGCTTTGATGCTTCACTTATATATATACTATCAACTAACACATTTGCTTATTTCCGATCTGACGAAGAAGGGCAACCTTCGAAAACTAATCAAGAAATGTATTAAGTTATGTCCAATAAAAAAGGTATCATCTTATTTTCTTTTCCATGTTTTATTTTGTTTGATTTCTATTGATAACCTCTGGTTCAAAAAACAAACAAAACCAGTAGCACAACTTTCCCAGTTTCTTCCAGTCAATTTAAGCATGAGACCTTACTGCGCTTACTAAAGTCTCCAATGACCTATTACTGGCTAAATCCAGAGGTCAATATTCCATCCCCATTCTTCTTGATCTTTCCGCCGCTTTTGACAGTGTCGATCACAGCATACTTCTCGATACCCTGTCCTCACTTGGATTCCAGGGCTCTGTCCTTTCCTGGTTCTCTTCCTACCTCTCCCTCCGCACCTTTAGTGTTCACTCTGGTGGATCCTCTTCTACTTCTATCCCTCTGCCTGTCGGCGTACCTCAGGGTTCTGTTCTTGGTCCCCTCCTCTTTTCTATCTACACTTCTTCCCTTGGTTCATTAATCTCATCCCATGGCTTTTCCTACTATCTCTATGCTGATGACTCCCAAATCTACCTTTCTACCCCTGATATCTCACCTTGCATCCAAACCAAAGTTTCAGCGTGCTTGTCTGACATTGCTGTCTGGATGTCTCAACACCACCTGAAATCAAATATGACCAAAACCAAGCTTCTCATTTTCCCCCCCAAACCCACCTCCCTGCTCCCCCCGTTTTCTATTTCTGTTGATGGCTCTCTCATTCTCCCTGTCTCCTCAGCTCGAAACCTTGGGGTCATCTTTGACTCTTCTCTCTCCTTCTCTGCTCATATCCAGCAGATTGCCAAGACCTGTCGTTTCTTTCTTTACAACATCCGTAAAATCCGCCCCTTTCTTTCCGAGCACTCTACCAAAACCCTCATCCACACCCTTGTCACCTCTCGTTTAGACTACTGCAATCTGCTTTTTGCTGGCCTCCCACTTAGTCAACTCTCCCCTCTCCAGTCGGTTCACAACTCTGCTGCCCGTCTCATCTTCCGCCAGGGTCGCTTTACTCATACTACCCCTCTCCTCAAGACCCTTCACTGGCTCCCTATCCGTTTTCGCATCCTGTTCAAACTTCTTCTACTAACCTATAAATGTACTCACTCTGCTGCTCCCCAGTATCTCTCCACACTCGTCCTTCCCTACACCCCTTCCCGTGCACTCCGCTCCATGGATAAATCCTTCTTATCTGTTCCCTTCTCCACTACTGCCAACTCCAGACTTCGCGCCTTCTGTCTCGCTGCACCCTACGCCTGGAATAAACTTCCTGAGCCCCTACGTCTTGCCCCATCCTTGGCCACCTTTAAATCTAGACTGAAAGCCCACCTCTTTAACATTGCTTTTGACTCGTAACCACTTGTAACCACTCGCCTCCACCTACCCTCCTCTCTTCCTTCCTGTTCACACTAATTGATTTGATTTGCTTACTTTATTTTTTGTCTATTAGATTGTAAGCTCTTTGAGCAGGGACTGTCTTTCTTCTATGTTTGTGCAGCGCTGCGTATGCCTTGTAGCGCTATAGAAATGCTAAATAGTAGTAGTAGTAGACCTCATTGAATACCCAGAACCATAGATATTTCTAATAAGCACCCAGGCTATTATTAGAAACAATGGGTTTTCTGGAGTTTAGGGTGGGCTATTCGTGAAGGCAATTCAATTTTTAGGAAGCCCCCCGAGATGTCTGCCATTTCTCTCCTCCAACCCTCCTCCCCAGGATGATCAGCATTTGTCGCTTTCACCCTGCCTCCTGTGGTAACCAGCAATTCTTTCCTCCCTCCTCCACCACCTCCCCCCCCCCCCCCCCCCCCCCCCCCCCCCCCCGCAATCACCATATCTCTCTTCTTACCTCTTCTCATGGTTATAGTGCTGAGCCCATGCAGGGCCTTGAGCATCTGCTTTACAAAAGACCAATAGTGACACTCCTTTGAAAGCAGGAAAATGAATACACTGCAAGTTATGGGATGTAAAGGAACATTTTTAATATTATTCTCCTTTTCTCTACCATGTATGTATGCACATAGTAGATATATATATACCATGAACTGTTCCATGTATGTTATGTTCCATCTATGTTACCATCTATGTATGAACCTTAACGCAACACCATCTGTAATTCTGTTACCCGGAAATGACAACCGCCATTACGGCAAATGTAAGCCACATTGAGCCTGCAAATTGGTGGGAAAATGTGGGCTACAAATGCTACAAATAAATAAATAAATATATAACAGAATTATTATCCACTGAAAGCAAAGCAACGTGAATTTCCAGCTCCTTGAACAAATCAAGAACAGAAACAATTTTTCATTGATCATAAAATAATTTCACCAAAATTAACAGGAGAATTCACTGTTAAGAACATAAGTGATGCCATACCGGGACAGACCGAAGGTCCATCAAGCTCAGTATCTTGTTTCCAACAGTGGCCAATCCAGGTTACAAGTACCTGGCAAGATCCCAAAACAGTACAATACATTTTATGCTGCTTATCCTAGAATTACGCAGTGGATTTTCCCCAAGTCCATTTTAATAATGGCTTATGGATTTCTCTTTTAGGAAGCTATCCAAACCTTTTTTAAACCCCGCTAACTGCTTTTACCACATTCTCTGACAAAGAATTCCAGGGTTTAATCACACGCTGAGTGAAGAAATATTTTCTCTGATTTTTTAAAAATTTACTACTTTATGGCTTCATTGCGTGCCCGCTAGTCCTAGTATTTTTGGAAAAAGTAAACAAGTGATTCATGTCTACCCGTTCCACTCCACTCATTATTTTATCATATCTCCCCTCAGCCATCTTTTCTCCAAACTGAAGAGCCCTAGCCGCTTTAGCCTTTCCTCATAGGGAAGTCGTCCCATTCCCTTTATCATTTTCGTCGCCCTTCTCTGTACCTTTTGTAATTCTACTATATCTTTTTTAAGATGCAGTGATCAGAATTGGACACAGTATTTGAGCTGTGGTTGCACCATGGACCAATACAAAGGCATTATAACATCCTCATTTTTGTTTTCCATTCCTTTTCTAATAATACCTAACATTCTATTTGCTTTCTTAGCCACCACCACACACTGAGCAGAGGGTTTCAATGTATCATCAACAATGACACCTAGATCCCTTTCCTGGTCGATGACTCCTAATGTGGAACCTTGCATCACGTAACTATAGTTCAGGTTCCTCTTTCCCACATGCATCACTTTGCACTTGCTCACGTTAAATGTCATCTACCATTTGGATGCCCAGTCTTCCAGTCTCGCAAGGTCCTCTTGTAATTTTTCACAATCCTCTTGCGATTTGACAACTTTGACTAACTTTGTGTCATTTCTGGCTTGGATAATACTGCAGCTTACCATTCAAGAATCCTGGACTAAATTTCACAAATCATCACTCCTTTGACACGGTCAAGAGCTGTGATATAGTAAAATTTTCCAAAACTCTCCAAGAGGACTCAGCTGCCCCTCTTAGAGATAGATCTTCTCCCAAGGTAGTAAGCCAGTGCTACATCTTGAGTCACTGGTATTGGCACTCCCACTAGAGAGCCTAATTTGACTCCCCAGAGCCATTTCCTTCCATTTATTCAGGACTAGTAATAATTCAATGACGCCTGTGGGTAGAGCTCTCCTTACTGGTTACAAATGCAGGAGTTTCTTTGAATCATCACAGATGCAAGGTCACAGATGTTCATTCAATGAAGGAAACCACTACCTCTCCATGACCCAGTGCTGCCATGGGACCTATCATTGTTCGAGTAGCCAAGGAATCCATAGATCCTCTGGGTGCCAGAACAGCACCTCACACTGAGCGAAGAGCGGGATTCCTTTTTCTTTCTTCCAAATGCCGGATTTGGAAAAGAAAAGAAATCCAGGACCACCAAAACGTACCAAGCTGGAGGGAGAAACATTTTTTCAGCATCTGGTCACATCACCACTCTTGGTCCACAGGTAAATCTTCAGGACTGAAAGGGTCTAACTTACCCATTAAATTCCTGGTTAACGTTAACTGGCTTCAAACAATCGGCTACTAGGTTCTGAAATAAGCAGCACACAGAGCCATCAAATAAAACAGCAAATAAATGCACAAATTAGAAGAATTTATAATATGCTGATCTATTCTTTTTAAGCTGAATAAGTGGAACTATAAACTATTGGGACACAGGCTGCTGTCACTGCCATTTATATATTCTTTGAGTTTTTGCTTTGTGTGATAACAGGGTTACATTATGTGATTAATTTACTTTTTTTCATCATGTTTCAATGTAGCAGTGGCACCTAATGGGGAGAGTTTATCCATCTGTCTTGTTCACCCATCCACACCATAGGTTTCATTATACAGGACATGTTATGATATCCTCCTGACCCTTCAGCTTGTGGTCTCTCAAAGAAGAATAGCTTTACAACTTAAACCGTTAAAAATCCAAGTTCACTGTTTACCTCCTTCCTCATTGTTAAGTTTCTCTTACCTTTTCTTGTTAGAATTCAGCTCACATCAGATATTATACACAAGATATTTCTTCCCCCCCCCCCCCCAAAAAAAATATATTCTTCATCAAGATTAATATGAAATCAATGGCTCCTCATGGCAAATCTCTTCCTGGATCAGAGAGCTGCGGGCACATATCAAGAGATCTTTTAGCAGAAGTTTTGCATGTCTTCTGAAGAGTGCAAACCTCAGAAAGCTGTAGTGCTCAGGTCACGAAGCACTTGACTCCCTTCTTCTCCTCTCCTGTGTATTTCAAGAGAAACAATGTAGGACTTTCATGTGTGCAACTCTTTGCAATTCAAGGTTTAAATACCAGGGTCTTCTCAATGGTTTTACAATCCAGCACATCAGAAAATACAGGAAAAAAAATGCTTTTTAACATGACCCATTTTTGTCAGTTGCTATGCAAAATCTTAAGGCCTGCACAGAATTATGTAGACTAAACCACCATGGTTCGGAGCTGAACAGTCCCCTCAGGCTTGCCTGAACATCTCTCTGCATCATGAGAAAAAAAGCACAGGGCAAAAATGTATGTGTACAGCAATTAAAGCCATTCTCCTGCTCTGCAGAACTGAGTCCTAAATGATGGCGTAATACTTAGCAACATTGGTAGATTGTTGGTTTAATCATGAATTGACATACCAGGATCCCATCAGAAAAACTGAAAAATGGACTAAGGGTCTCTTTTATAAAGACGTGTGGCAATGCTGACGGAGCCCGGGACCTCTAGCGTGGCTTGATAAAAGAGATCAAGAGAACAATAAAGCCTGCAGGTCTGTTGTCTGCCCATTCTCCCAAACGCTGTATGTATGCATGCATTCATTTATCTGGAGTATTTCTTATACCATAAAACGATCCAAAGATATCAAGACAGTTTACCAAAAAAAAAAAAAAAAAGGATACAAAGCCGTGTCGTCCAACATACTAAAACAGAAAAGACAAAGATCAAAACAGAGACAAAAGTGAGCCAATAACATGGACAACTGAACACAAAAAGAACGAGGAACAAAAAGTGTGAGGGGGGCAAGAAAGATAAGAAAAAAAATGGAAAAAAAAAAAAGAGAACTGCTAAACAATGGTTTAATTACTGAAGTGGCCAAAGGCTTGCCTAAAAAGCCAAGTCTTCAAAGCAGTCTTGAAATTCAGATGGGAAAGCTGTTTTGTGAGAGGTAACAAGCTGGCAGTACTAAATGGCTACCCAATCTCCAACTTTATCCCTTGTTTGTTGTAGGCCCTCTTGAATTCATCTACTATTTTTGGTTTTGTCTCCATCATCTCCTGGGAAGGTTCTTCATGTTCCTTTTCAGTGTCACGACTGTGGTCGTGATCCCTCTCTGACTCACCTTATTTCCGATGGTCAGCTGCTGAGCTGGCTACTGTCTGCATGGTTGTTTCTTTCCTGTGTGTTTCAAGCACGGCCGTGCCAACACGTGCCAGGTAAGCATGGCAGGAGGGCGCCATCCTCTGGGGGGCGCCCCGCCGCACCATGCTTACCTCGCCCTCTTCTCCCCAGATCCTTTTCCTTTTTTTTTTGTTTAAATTTACCTCTGTCCGGCGGCAGCGTAGCGTTAGTGAGAAGGAGGCGGCGCTCCCCCGCCCCGATGTGTCAGTCTTCCCTTTGCTCAGTTCCGCCTTCTTCTGACATCAGAAATTACGTCAGAAGAAGGCGGGAACTGAGCGAAGGGAAGACTGATACGTCGGGGCGGAGGAGCGCCGCCTCCTTTTCACTAACGCTACGCTGCCTCCGGACAGAGGTAAATTTAAACAAAAAGAAAAGGATCTGGGGAGAATAGGGCGGGTAGTGTAGCGATCGTTTTCGGGGGGGCGGGGGGCAGCGGGTAGTGTAGCGATCATTTTCGGGGGGCAGGCGCGGGGCCAACTGCAGGGGGGCGCCAGAGACCCTAGGCACGGCCCTGGTTTCAAGCTTCACTTTGGGTTCTGTGTATTTCCTGCTTCTGTCCTGTAGGGTTTCCACTTCCTCTGTATTTCAAGCCTCACTTTGGGGTTCAGTGTGTATTTCCTGCCTCTGTCCTGTTTATAAGGAAGTGGTGCACTTTCATTCAGTGCCTTTGCAATGCCAAAGGTCTCCAGGTTAGTCTGTGTGCAGTGAAGCACTTCTGCCTTGTTTATTGTCTATGTGCCTGTGGGCATTTCTGCCTTGATTTCTTGTTGCCTTGTTCTTAGCCAGTATGCCTGTGGCACTTCTGTCTTGATTCCTTGTTTAGGGTGCCTGTGTGCACTTCTGCTTCTGTTCTTCTCGGTCTGTTTGTATGCTAGGTTCAGCCTTCAGCCATAGTTCTGTTGTTTGTCTGTGTGGGTCAGCACTGTGTCCTGCCTAGTCTGCCTTGCTTGTTCTAGTCCCCTCTACCTTAGCTTCAGCCTTAGTTCTGTTGTTTGTCTGTGTGGGTCAGCTTTGTATCCTGCTTGTGTCTGCCCTATCTTCAGCTCCAGTCCCCTTCCTGCTTGTATCTGCCTTGTTTGCTTTCAGCTTCTGTTCCTGCCAAGCTTGTTTGAGTATCCTGAATCCATTCCAGTATCCTGAATTCTGTTCCTGCCAAGCTTGTTTGAAAATCCTGAATCCTGCTTGAGTATCCTGAATCCTGTTCCTGCCAAACTCATTCCAGTTCCTGCATCCGCTTCCAGCCAAGCCAAGTCTGTTCCAGCATTTGGTTCCAGCCAAGCCAAGCCCCTTCCTGAATCCGATTCCAGCCAAGCCAATTGCATTCTGAATCCTGTCCAGTCCTGCTTGGGGGGTTTTGCCTCCTGCTGCCGCTCGATGACAGTAGGCCAAGGGCTCACGTTGTTCCAGAGTTTGTGACTGTTTGTTTGGCCTGGGACAGTGACATTCAGAAAGTCTGACAGATACACTTCCCTGGCTGCAAAATGTCCTTTGGCAAAAGGTCCAATATCTTATTACCAAGAGCAAGCAGTGATACTGTTACCAAAAGGGCATACAAAACCTACAGGCCCAATATTCAGTACTACTCAACTGGGTAGGAAAGGATTAGAATATAAGAATACCCATACTGGGTCAGACCAATGGTCCATCTAACCCAGTATCCTGCATACAACAGTGGCCAATCCAAGAAGTACCTGGCAGAATCACAAAGAGTAACAAGATTCTGGAATCCCAAAAAACAGCAAGATTCCATGCTACCAATCCCAGGGACAGCAGAGGCTCCCCCCCCCCCCCCCATGTCTATCTCAATAGCTGACTATGCATTTTCCTCCAGAAACTTGTCCAAACCTATTTTAAGCCCACATGCTAACCACTTCTACCCGGTTATGTAGTGCTGACTCGGTCAGACACAGATTTTCAGTGGCACATATCGGGTGGAGTCAGGGCCAGGAGTTACCCAAGCACTGCCATTATTTAGTGGCAGTACCCAGATAACTAACTGGTTAAACTTAGGACAGCAAACCAAATTGCAATGATAGCAGAATCAATAGCATAAATGACCAACTATGGTTACCCAGGAAATCACTGTCCAAGCACAGACAATGTTTACGCAGTATCTATCCATACTGAGAGCACGCCATGATGTTCAGAAGAAAAATTTCTGCTGTGTGCAAATGATAAAAAGCTTATTCGTAGGAACAATTTTTGCTAGCTTTTTTAAAATCCTGCTATTTTTTAAAAAGTCTGGACATCCTTCTGACTTTGGCCAACCCTTGTAACACTGTAATGTAACTTTTAGTGTCACATATCATATGGAACAAGGAAATCAAACATATTCAAAGGTACAAGTACATAAGTAATGCCACACTGGGAAAAGACCAAGGGTCCATCGAGCCCAGCATCCTATCCACGACAGCGGCCAATCCAGGCCAAGGGCACCTGACAAGCTTCCCAAACATACAAACATTCTATACATGTTATTCCTGGAATTGTGGATTTTTCCCAAGTCCATTTAGTAGTGGTTTATGGACTTGTCCTTTAGGAAACTGTCTAACCCCTTTTTAAACTCTGCCAAGGTAGAACATGATACAAGAGATATCTAATAAATATTATCTTATACTTTGCATCTCTAAATTATTTATGTATCAAGTGTAGGTGAAAAGCCAAAAATCTGTTTAGGGAAAATGTTTCCTATAACAGTTTTGGGTGGATGAAGCAAGTTAAGTGCTGCAAAATTTTGCATCCCTAAAAGGTTGGGAATACTGGCCAGTTCTTTGCTTCATTTGAAACAGGTATTGAGAAATCCAGTTTAATACCACAATTGCTTTCTTCCTCCTCCACTGGAATGTGTTTCTCTACGCTTCCATTTCCACACTCTGCCATCCCGATTGCCTTGCCTTCAAATTTTATTTATAAATTCTTCCGTTTGATCCTTCTGGGTTTTCCTACATTTGGTTTTGGTGGTTTACTGATTTGCCTTGAGATTTGCTTTTTCCCTTTCAGCTCAGGCTGTTTTTATCCAGCACTCTCCAAAACCTACTTTTACAAAATTATTATTATTATTACATTGAATATTGTATATTATATTAAACTGTATTTTATGTATATTGTTTTTTAAATCTTTTTATTATAAACCACATGCTAAGCGATATATCAAGAAAATTAATCAAAATCAAGCCTCTCTGCATAGCAACTCAAAGACAGTCTGTCTGATTTGATCTAATTGCTGCCCCCTCCTCTTTTATCACTAGGATAAATCTGAAGTTAACTCTTTCTTCCTAATCATTTAAAAAACCCCTCTTCTCTGTTTGCCTGGAAACTGCCTCAGCACAGGCATCATCTTACTTTCACTCAAGCCAAATAAAACAGCAATTATGCAATGTGGTAGCAGACCAGCCCAAAACTACAGCCAAGGTTTTCATGGATTATAATGAAGTACAACTGCTATTTGGTGCAGCCTTCCACAGGATAAATCCTACTAGTCTGAAGGAAAAGCTGGAATTTTTGGCAGAACACAGAATATTGCACCATTACAACCCTGCAAGGTTATGTGTAAGTTTCCTATTCTTCTGCACTTGATTTTTTTCACCTACTCATTCAGTTTTGACCTGTTGTAAGGAGTATCAGTACCTGAAAGTCAAGAAATGTATTTAGTCCAGTAAAATGGTATCAAATCAACACTATCAACACTTGTGTATCTGGCTCCAGCCTTTTTCAGCTGCAGCTCAAACTAAGTTACATTCAAGTACACTAGGTATTTTCCTGTCTCTGGAGGGCTTACAATCTAAAGGCCTTTTTTACCAAACTGCACTAGTGATTCCTGGCACAGAAATGCGGACAAAGCCCATTCACTTTGAACGGGCTTCGTTGGCACTGCCGCGCAGGAATCGCTAGTGCAGTTTGGTAAAAGAGGCCGTAAGGAGGCAATGGAGGGTTGAGTTACCCAAGGTCACAAGGAGCTGCAGTGAGATTTGAACTGGGCTTCCTTGGTTTGTAGCTCCCTGCTCTAACCATTGGGTTATTCCTCCATTCTTTTTTTTTTTTTCATTCACAATTCAACAACAAAACTTTTCTCTCAGGGCAAACTGATAAATGACAAGTGAATCCTGATTACACTAGAAGAACTAAAGAGCATAATTGGAGGTGCAGCTTGGAAATAATAACAATGGACTAAGAACCAGTGAAAGCAGAGTTCAAATCCCTCCCTCACCCCTCCATGACACTCCTTAAGGCAGTGGCTCTCAATCCCATCCTGGGAGCTCCCCAACCAGTAACGTTTTCAGGATATCCCCAATTAATATTCATGAGAGAGATTTGCATACACTGCATCCCCTGCATGCAAATCTCTCTCATGAATATTCATTGTGGATATCTTCTTGGGAACCACTGCCTTAGGGTTTTGGGCAAGTCAATGTCCCCTATTGCAGGAGTAAGCAAGGCTGGTCCTTGAGAGTGCCAGGAAGGTCAAGTTTTCAGGATATCCACAATGACTATGCATGAGTTAGATTTGCATACCAAATCTATTTCCTGCATATTCATTGTGGATATCTTGAAAACCTGATCTGCCTGGGTCTCTCAAGGAACAGAATTGCCTACCCTGCTTACTGCCTGTTACCCACTTAGGGGAAATTCTGTGGCTATCTTTATTTGATATACTCCTTTTCTATAGTCAAAACAAAGCGATTAAAGTGGCACCTTCTTTTGGGTGCCTCAAACCAGTGTAGGGAGCGCCAACCTATAACAGAATCAAGTCACTCTGATTCCATTATAGAATATTAGTACTACCCCACATTAGTGCACCCAGAAGGTGCCCCCATTTACCCCAAGCCAATGACAGGCAGAAGTGAGCACATGCATCCGATAATGTTCTACAAGGTACGCATGTTGATGGTGGACACACCCATAAACTGCCCCTTTGCATGTCAGACTTGTGAGTTCTTGTACCAAGTATAGCGCTGCTCAGCCCGGTACTCAGACCAGGTTCTGCTTGGCGGCCGGAAACCCCGGGTTTCACCTGCGCTGACCGCCGTTCCCCAGAGGTTGAGCTCCTAGGTGCGGGCGGCCTGCAGGGCTTACGAGACTGAGCAGGAAGCAGGGTGGTGAACGTAACGACCAGACAGGCAGCAGGCAAGAAAGTGAATCAGGTACAGGCAAAGTCAATAGGCAGGCAGCAGGCAAGGGAGCAATCCAGGAACAGGCAATGTTAACAGGCAGGCAGCAGGCAGGGGAGTAATCCAAGTATAGGCAATGTCAAGAGGCAACCAACAAGCAAGAGAGTAATTCAGGCACAGGTAAGTCAATAGGCAAACAACAGGCAAGAGAGTAATCCAGGCACAGGTAAGTCAATAGGCAGGCAGCAGGTCAAGAGAATAATCCAGGTATGTGCAAAGTCAGTAGGCAGGCAGCAGGCAAGAGAGTAATCCAGGCACAGGCAAAGTCATCAATGAGGGACAAAGTAGAGAAGAAGCACACTACTGAGCAAGTAACACCTACCAAAGTAGAAGCCGAAGCATGGAGTCCAGGAAGAGCTCAGCTGATAAAGTGCTGGCGTCTGACATCAGCAGGGACCAGCATGGAGAAGGAGCACAACCATAGGACAAGAGCAGGGGAAGGAGGAACCAGAAGACCAATAGGAGAGAAACAAGGGAAGCCAGGCAGAGAGAGAGCAGACTCAGGTGTGTGGAAGCAAAAGCAATCAAGGAGCCTGCAGCCAGAGAAGAACTACACACACATGGCTCAGGGCTGTGCCAGTCAAGTGTTTGTGTCGACAGGACCCTGCGCAGCCCGAGGACGCCGCTTGCGTTGAGGTAGGGGACATGACATTGAAGTTGTGTGCTAAGGCAAACTGAATAGCATACCTACTTTGCGCCACTTCTAGAATTATTTTTTTAGACTAAGTTCTTTGGGATGGGAACTTAATGTGCTTGAATATTAAATGATGTTGTTAAGCCACCTAGAAAATTACTTGGAAAGACAGGTCAAATATCGCTATATACTGAAAAAATTAAGGTCAAGGCAAGACATAAAAAGATATCCTGAGGGAACAAATCATTTAGAACATGCATTTTATTATTACTAGATCATGTAGGAATAATACTGGACATTTTAATAGATCATATATTTCAAGGGTACACATGGACAAAATGGCTGCACAGGGATCATGACATTGTTCTGCGCACGGCTGACTCCAGGGGTTCAGGAGAATCACTGAAAAAAGCTCAAAATAAGCATTTCTAATGTATGCAGGTATTACCACTTGCCATTTGAGGTTCTGAAATAGAGCAAAGGACACACAGCTCTCTTAACTACACTTAACTGCACTTATCAACACTTAACTACACTTAACTTAACTACACTTAACTTAAATACACTTCATTTAACTACACTTCAGTTAACTACACTTAACTTCACTTCAGTTAACTACACTTAATTTCACTTAACTGCACTTAACTACACTTACCTTAACTACTGCACGTAAATACACTTAACTTATCTATACTTAACTACACTTAATTTAACTACACTTAGCTTAACAACACTTAAATACACTTAACTACACTTATTTTAATTACACTTAACTTCACTTAGCTTAACTGCACTTAAATACACTTAACTACACCGCTTGGTAAAAGATCTCTATTTCTTGAAAAGTCAGCTGCCTATATGACTTGATCCCAAATTTGTGGAGTAACTTAAGAGCACTTAAACCTAAGAGCACAAGAGCTCTTATTTTAAAAGCATTAAACCTAAGAGCACTTAACTTAAGAGCTCTTATTTTAAGAGCACTTATCTTAAGAGCACTTAAACCTAAGAGCACTTGAGAGCTCTTATTTTAAGAGCACTTAAACCTAAGAGCACTTATCTTAAGAGTACTTAAACCTAAGAGCACTTAACAAGAGTACTTAACTGCACTTAACTGGTCCACTTGGTACAAGATCTCTATAAAGTCAGCTGTCTATATGACTTGAAACTTCTTGATCCCAAATTTGTGGACTAACTTAAGAGCGCTTAAACCTAATAGCACTTAACTTAAGAGCTCTTAATTTTAAGAGCACTTATCTTAAGAGCACTTAAACATAAGAGCACTTAACTTAATAGCACTTAGACCTAAGAGCACTTAACTTAAGAGTGCTAAACATAAGAGCACTTAACTTAAGGGCTTCACTTCACTTCAGTTAACTGCACTTAACTACACTTAACAACACTTAAGTATACTTAAATACACTTGTTGGGCAGACTCGATGGACCGTGCAGGTCTTTTTCTGCTGTCATCTACTATGTTACTATGTTAAAGTCTGAAACAGTGTTCCTATAGTAAAGCACATTAGCCATGGCTTTAACGGATTAACTCCTTATAGAGTGGAATAGGTTGAGGCATGCCTAAAACAGATTACAAGCACCAGACAACCCCATATCTTTAAAACAATGCAGAAAAAGAAATAAACAAATGGAAATTCAGCAGCCAGAGACCAGAACTTCTGTATTATTGCTATATATCATCATAAAATAGAAGGAATCCTGCTAGAACTGCAAAACTCTAATATTGGATTATAAATCTAAGGGTGCTGGAGGCAATGTCTGTTGCTAAATTTCTTTAAAAAAAAAAAAAAAAAAAAAAAATATATATATATATATATATATATATATATATATATATATATATAATTTTGTGCCTACAATGCTGAACTTCCTATCCATCTTCCTGTTTGTACAACTGACCAAAACACTCACCTCAGATTCCACTGGCACATACTGCAGCAGGACATGTTTATCCACTCCTACCCTAGCTGAGATTATATTCTGACTTTTGAGTGCAACTTTCTTTAAATTAGTCCTGTTACTCTAGCTTATCTGTTCCATCTTTGCTTACACCCTATGCTGTCTATTAAAATGTTTTATTGCATATTGTGTTGACATCGTAATGTAGCATATTATGCCATACCTTGTATTGTTATTTGAATATTTTTACAGCTGTAATTATCTATTGCCTATGTTTGATTTATTCTTGCTGTATACTGCCTTGAGTGAATTCCTTCAAAAAGGCAATAAATAAATCCTAATAAATAAATATAAACCGACGCTTAATCCATGTTTTCTTCAATGTTTACAATTCTGAATGCTTAATTCCTTCAAAAGGTAATAAATAGGGTTACAGTAGGGTGGATGCTTCTTGGTCTAATGTGTGACTCAAAGAAGAATCTGTTTAGCATGTCAAGCATTGAAGAATGAGCTGAGAAAAAGAAAAGAAATGAAAAATCCACACAGAATGTTTTAGCCAACCTTTCTTTTTCCTTTTTTTTGCCTTTTCCTGCTCTTTCTAGTTGGTAAATTCCTACAGTAGAGCATGGGACTGATCTTTCACGAGGTGGACGTTTGCCACCAAGGAAAAGTTTTCAACTGCACTGAACAAATTACATATAAAATCAACTCATCATGCTACAGAATTTGGTGAGCGCATGCATCTGTGAGAAAGTATTTTCTGGTTAAAGCACTTATGTAAAAGACCAGACCTCAAAACCTTCAGAGAGGCCAAATCTGTCAACTGGAGGCATGTTCTCTCATGGGTCAATCAAGGGCTTGGCAAAACAACAAAGGAAAAGTTATTGGCTCTAACTGCTGAAAAAAATTCAACATGTTTGTATAGATTTAGTTTATTTGCCTAAGAAGAAGAAAGTTGTCTCTGAACAGAGGGTGGGGACCAATTAGTGTCATGTGAGGTTGACTTGACTACCTTTCTTGAAGATAAGTACATACGTATTGCCATACTGGGACAAACTGAAGGTCCATCAAGCCCAGAATCTTGTTTCCAACAGTGGCCAATTCAGGCTACAAGTACCTGGCAAGATCCCAAAACGGTATAATACATTTTATATTGTTTATCCTAGAAATAAGCAATGGATTTTCCTCAAGTCCATTTTAATAATGGTTTATGGACTTTTCTTTTAGGAAGCTATCCAAACCTTTTTTAAACCCTACTAAGCTAACTGTTTTTACCACATTCTCTGGCAACAAATTCCAGAGTTTAATTACACATCAAGTGAAGAAATATTTTCTCCAATTCGTTTTAAATTTACTACTCTGTAGCTTCATTGCATGCCCCCTAGTCCTAGTATTTTTGGAAAGAGTAAACAAGTGATTCATGTCTACCCGTTCCACTCCACTCATTATTTTATAGACCTCTATCATATCTCCCCTCAGCCATCTTTTCTCCAAGCTGAAGAGCCCTAGCCGCTTTAAGCCTTTTGTCCCATCCCTTTTATCATTTTCATCACCCTTCTCTGTACCTTTTCTAATTCCAATATATCTTTTTTGAGATTTGGTGACCAGAATTGCACACAATATTCAAAATGCAGGTGCACCATGGAGCGATACAAAGGCATTATAATGTCCTCATTTTTGTTTTCCACTCCTTTCCTAATAATACCTAACATTCTATTTGCTTTCATAGTCACGGCCGCACACAGCAGAGGGTTTCAACGTATCATCAATGATGATGACGCCTAGATCCTTTTCCTGGTTGGTGACTGCTAATGTGGAACCTTGTATTACGTAGCTATAATTCAGGTTCCTCTTTCCCACATGCATCACTTTGCACTTGCTCACATTAAACATCATCTGCCATTTGGATGCCCAGTCTTATAAGGTCCTCTTGTAATTTTTCACAATCCTCTCGTGATTTAACAACTTTGAAAAACTTTGTGTCATCAGCAAATGTAATTACCTCACTAGTTACCCCCATCTCTAGGTTATTTATAAATATGTTTAAAAGCAACGGTCCTAGCACAGACCCCTGGGGAGCCCCACTAACTAACTACCCTTCTCTATTGAGAATACTGACCATTTAACTCTACTCCTTATTTTCTATCTTTTAACCAGTTTTTAATCCACAATAGAACACTACCTCCTATCCCATGACTCTCCAATTTCCTCTGGAGTCTTTCATGAGGTACTTTGTCAAAAGCCTTTTGAAAATCCAGAAACACAATGAGGCATATTTTCAAAGCACTTAGCCTTCCAAAGTTATGGAACTTTGGAAGGCTAAGTGCTTTGAAAATATGAATATCAACCAGCTCACTCATGATTCGAACACGTTCTACCCTCTTGGCAAATTTTTCAAATCAGCAATGGCATTAATTATGAAACTTTATTTTAAGAAAAAAAAAGAGGATAATTTTTGTGGTGCTAAAATTATGATATTTCTGGATGTGGCTAGGGCTACATAACTCAGACGGAAAGCTTTTTTGCTTTTGAAATCTAGAATGCTGGCCCTAGGTGCTCCTTTTTTCCTAAATTTCCATACAAGTGTTTGGTTTCTTTTTAAAATAAAGATTATGGGCCCGATATTCAGCCGGCAGGAAGGCAGCATGTTTGCTGTCTGCCGCCAGTGTTAAACCCAAATACTCAATGCGGGCCGTATCCAGTGATCAGCTTTGAATATTTGAGTTTATGGTTTCTTTTGGCTGCTAAAACGTTAACCAGTTGTGCCTATATTCAGCGCTAACCGGTTAACCTTTTAGAAGTCAAACTATTTAAGTGGCTTATTTTGACCAATCAACGTAGCCAGTCCAGCCTTTCTTCCCACCCCCTCACTGCAGGTCCAACACCACTCCCACTCCCCCCAGGGTCCTGTAAAGTTCATGCTGGTTGCCACTGGCAGCAGCAGTGGCATGACAAGCTGCCTTCAGCCAGACCCTGGGTCTTCCTTCTACTGCATCCAGTCCACAGGAAGCAGCCGCAGCAGAAGGAAGACTCAGGGTCTAGCCAAAGGCACCCTGTCATGCTGAATGAACTTCAGGGGACTGTGGGGGAGTGAGAGAGGTGAGAGAACAGTGCCGGACCCACCTGGTTCAATAGTGACCCTGTCAGGGCAACTAGATAGATAGATAGATAGATAGACAGACAGACAGACACCCATAGGGAAGTGAACAGGAGTTATTTCCTATCACCTTGTAGGCAAGTAATTCAGTTAAATCAATTGCAGCAGAACATTGTAATGCTAAAAGCCGAGCAATTTTATAAAAAGCTGCTGACAGCTGGACAGATGTCTGACAGAATTTCATGCAAAGATTGAAGAAATCCATTCATGCACTGAGGAAGCTGTATCGTGATGAGAAAATACAGAGAATAAAGAATAAAAGGTTCTGGTTACCATATATAAGGTTTTTAGGTTAAAAATGGTGTAGGAGGAAATAATTTGGGTAGGAAAGGTAGAGGACTAAAGATCTGTCTCTATAATATGAAGTAACATTGTGAAATTCATCTTTTCCTCCAGGGAAAGCCTTAGATTCATTGCCTCAACTGTCCGTAACTTAAACCTCAAGAAAAAAAAAACATTTCTAATAAAGGCCTGTTTGCCCGGAAAGTTATTTCTTTGCATTTAAGTGGACTAAATACAGGAACCAGAATATGGGCTAGATTCAGTAAACAGCACTGAATATGGTCATGGGAAAAGACTGACACTGTCAGCCTTATTTTCGAAAGTGATGGGCACCCATATTTCAACCCAAATCGGGAGATGGGTGCCTACCTCGCAAAGGCGCCCAAATCGGTATAATCAAAAGCCGATTTTGGGCGTCTTCAACTGCAATCTGTCACGGAAACGGGCAAAATTGACAGGGGGTGTCGGAGGCGTGGTGAAGGCGGGACTGGGGCGTGTTTATTGGCCGAGGAGAGATGGGCGCCCTCGGCCAAAAATCGAAAAAAGAAAGGCGTTTTTACCGCGAATTTGGGTCACTTTTTTGGACCCTTTTTTATCACGAACAAGTCCCAGAAAAGTGCCCTAAATGACAAGATGACCACCGGAGGGAATCGGGGATCACCACCCCTGACTCCCCCAGTGGTCACTAACCCCCTCCCACCAAAAAAAAAAAACAACTTTAACAACTTTTTTTTCCAGCCTGTATGCCAGCCTCAAATGAAATACCCAGCTCCATCACAGCAGTATGCAAGTCCCTGGAGCAGTTGTTAGTGGGTGCAGTGGACTTCACCCAGGTGGACCCAGGCCCCCCCCCTCACCTATTATACTTGTGGTGGTAAATGGGAGCCCTCCAAACTGCCCCCAAAACCCACTGTACCCACATCTAGGTGCCCCCCTTCAGCCATAAGTGCTATGGTAATGGTGTAGAGTTGTGCGCAGTGGGTTTTGGGGGGGATTTGGGGGGGCTCAGCACCCAAAGGAAGGGAGCTATGGACATGGGAGGTATTTTACTTTTTTTTTTAAATTGTTACAAGTGCCCCCTAGGGTGCCCGGTTGGTGTCCTGGCGTGTGAGGGGGACCAGTGCACTACGAATCCTGGCCCCTCCCATGACCCATTTTTAAAAAATGGGTGTCCATCTTTTTTTTTGATAATACGGTTTGTGCCCGGCAAATGCATTGGATTTGTTCATTTTTGAGCTGGGCGCCTTCGGTTTCCATTATCGCTGAAAAACGAAACCGTCCAGCTCAAATCCGCATAAATCCGATGCATTTGCCGGGCACAAACCGTATTATCAAAAAAAAAGATGGACACCCATTTTTTAAAAAAAATACAGTCTGTCCCACCCCTTCACGTACCCGTTCTCGGAGATAGACGCCCATGGAGATGGGCGTTCGCGTTCAATTATGCCCCTCTGTGTAACTTTTTGGACTGTTACCTAACCACGCCCCCTTTTCAGATACACACCATGGGTGCCACAGAGATCAGGAATTAGTAAGTGAGCCCTTGTGCTGATCCGGAGACCAGCAGTCAGAAACCCTTCACCTGCAGCGACCACCATTCCCCAGCGGTTGAGCCCCTGGGTTCGGGCAGCTAGCAGGACTTAAGGAGTCGGGCAGTGAGATGGACTCAGGCTCAGACAAGAAGAGAAGGCGAGCACAGAGCTGACAGAAGTCAGGTCCAGGCAGTAGTCAGGTCAGGCGGCGATCCAGCAGAGGTCAGGTCCAGGCAGGTCAGCAAGGAAGAACAGCAATGAAAAAAATGCACCAGACACCAGGAAGGTAGTAGCTGAGGAAATGAAGTAGTGAGAAGTTCCTGGTTTTAAAGTGAAGGCGTCTGATGTCAGAGTAGGCGTGCCCAGACGTAGGCTCACTAAAGTGTAGGCATGCTAAAGTGTAGGCACGCCCAAGCTGGAGAAACTCAGAAGAGAGGTATTAAGTGCATCGTAGGTGTGTACATCTGGCTCCACATTTGATATTCCAGGTTCGTGACAATGGGATTTAGGTGCTGTGCCTTATAGAACAGCATGCAGCCAGATGTGTGTCCAAATCCTGATTGATGCCAATTAACTTAAATCATTGGTTGCTAACATCCAATCATTGCTAATTAAGAGCTTGTTAATTACACATCTTGGACACACGCCCAAATTTATGTGCGCAAATTAGGGCACCACACATATCCCCTGAAGTCTATATATAAGCAGCCCAATATTCATCCAGTGGTGATCAGTGTTTTACTGTGCGCGGCCAGCACTACACCCAGAAATTCAATGCTGGCCCATGTCCAGGTTCCGGCATTCAATTTCCAGGTATACAGAGTTGGTGAAAGCAGGTTAAGTGCAGGGCTTTTTTTGAGGGGGTACTGAGTACCGGCACCTTTTCCACTGTCTGCTAAACCTAACCCATGGTTCTCGTATTTTAATGAAAGAGGTCAGGTTCTACATACAAATTCTGCCTTGTCATAGATTCTATGACTGGTTGCAGGGGTCCTGGCTATTGTGGGGTGAGTCCCTCAATGATCACTCCACCCCTGAAGGGTGGCCTGGCATTTGAGTACCGGCACCTTTTTTGCTAGACAAAATGCACTGGTTAAGTGCAACAGTCAGCACTTAGGGGCCCTTTTACAAAGTGGCGGTAAGCGCAACGCGGGCTTACCGCAGCTAATCTACCGTCGGCCCAACGCGGGTGCCGGTGGTAGTTCCATCCCCAGTACGTGCCATTTCCCGCGCTAGAGAAAATTGGCCCATATTTTATAGCACGGCGCTAACCTGGAGGTAATCAGGCTGCGCCACATGCTACCTGGTTACTGCCAGAGCCCATACCGCCACCTCAATGGGTGGCTGTAAGTGGTCCCCCCCCCCCCCCCCCCCCCCCACATGGCCATGCGGTAAGAGCAATCTTACCGCATAGCCATGGCTATCTTTTGCCTTTCTTTACCTGCTGTAGAAAACGGTCTGCAGCACCGTGACAAAAACGCCCCCCCCCCCCCCTGCTAGCGCAGGGCCATTTTTACCACAGCTTGGTAAAAGGACCCCTTAAATGGCTATGAAGAAGCACATAAAGATAGAACTGACTTTTATGTAGTCTTATGCATATTCAGGGTTTATTTTGGCTGAATATCAGTACTTGACTAAGTGCCGACTCTGCCCCTGGAATGCCCATAAAATAGCCATTTTCAGTTTGAACATAATTGGACATTTTATTATTTATTTGTTACATTTGTGCCCCACATTTTCCCACCTATTTGCAGGCTCAATGTGGCTTACATAGCGACGTGGGGCAAAAGCCTCCTCCGGTGAAGAAACAAAAATAGAGTGATGTTATTTTAAATGAAATAGATATGCACAGACACATTAGAGAAACATAGAGAGGGAAGTTATATAAAGTTAATTAAGTTCATAACAAATTTGGGTTTCTTTGAGTTACTGGATTCAGGTAATTAAGTTGTGTCCTTAGGCTATGCCTTTTCGAACAGGTAAGTCTTTAGTGATTTCCGGAAGTTGAGGTGGTCGTACGTAGTATTCACGGTTTTGGGGAATGCATTCCAGAGTTGTGTACTTAAATAAGAGCGCGATGATCTGATTGAGTTTCTGGTTGGTAGGTCTATGAGGTCAGACATATATCCTGGGGTATCACCATATATAATTTTATGGACCAGGGTACAAATTTTAAAAGTAATACTTTCTCTAATTGGTAGCCAATGTAATTTTTCACGGAGGGGTTTGGCCCTATCAAATCGCGGTCTTCCAAATACAAGCCTGGCTGCCGTATTTTGAGCAGTCTGAAGCTTCTTTATAAGATTTTCTTTGCATCCAGCATAAATTCCGTTACAATAGTCGGCATGGCTAAGGACCATTGATTGTACCAGATTGCAAAATATTACCCACAAGAAGAACGGTTTCACTCTTTTAAGTATCCACATTGAGTGGAACATTTTCTTGATTGTAGAGTTAACTTGACTCTCAAATGTAAGGTTCCTGTCAATAGTAACACCAAGGATTTTCAAATTATCTGAAATAGGAAGAGTATAGTCTGGGGTTATTAGGTTCGAGGGAATATTTAAGTTGTAGCGGGATGAGAGGATGAGGCAGTGTGTTTTTTCTGCATTTAGTTTGAGCTAGAATTCATTTGCCCATGAGTTCATGGTATGCAAGCCGAGGCTAATTTCGTTGGTGATTTCTGCCAAATCATGTTTGAAGGGGATGAATATTGTAACATCGCTTTCACTAAATACCTGGTTAGCCCCAGACAGGTGAATTAAACAGCCTGGAGCCTGGCCTGGCCATTTAAATAATGTTGAATATCAGGTTTCTTAATGTTGGTTTGGTTTTCAGCTTAGGGTCAGTTTCTGTGGCTCTAACATACAAACCATTGCGGTTGAAACATTATTGATTCTTAGAATATGACAAAGCTATATATTTTCATGTAATGGATTGTACATACTAAGAAAGCTACTGAGGGCTACAATGTGCAGTTAATAAGCCTGGGGGAGGGCTGAAGCAGATCCGGACATTTTTCAAGATGGGAGAACCAGAGGCAGGAGCAATATAAGAATAGCCATATTGAGTCAGACCAATGGTCCATGTAACCCAGTATCCTGCTTCCAACAGTGGCCAATCCAGGTCACAAGTACCTGGCAGAAACCCAATTAATAGCAATGTTCCAGAATCCCAAAGAGTAACAAGATTCTAGAATTCCAAAGAATAACAAGATTCTGGAATCTCAAAATACAAAATCTCAAATAGTAGCAATATTTTATGCTACCAATCCCAGGCTTTCCCCATTTCTATCTCAATAGTAGAATATGGACTTTTCCTCCAAGAACTTGTCCAAACCTTTTTTAAACCCAGATACACTAACTGCTGTTACCACATCTTCCGGTAATGAGCTCCAGAGCTTAACTATTCTTTGAGTGAAAAAAACATTTCCTCCTATTCTTTTTAAAAGTATTACCATGTAACTTCATTGAGTGTCCCCTAGTCTTATTACTTTTGAAAAGAATAAACAATTGATGCAAGCAAGCAAATGGGCACCGCTCTTGCCTCTTTTGAGGTATACCTTGGGGGGGGGGGGGGCTGGGGAAAGGTCAGGGTAGAGTTTGCCACTATACAGCAGGGATTTATTTTTTTAAATCTGGGTAGTGGTATCAGGTTGAGTCAGGTCGGGAGACTGAGGCCAATGCAGACCACCAGTGACTTTATTTTTTATGCTACTCTCCTTGTCAGTGCCTGAGCTAATCGTGTTTTTAACATGGCAGTAATTTGCATGTTCACTGCTTATAAGTAGTGGTTCCCAAACCTGATCCTGGAGGCACCCCAGCTACTCAGGTTTTCAGGATATCTACAATGAATATTCATGAGAGAGATTTGCATGCAGTGCCTGGATGTTTTACTTATATATACTGTCATCTACCACATTTGCTTATTTCCGATCTGATGAAGAAGGGCAACCTTCGAAAGCTGATCAAGAAATGTATTAAGTTATGTCCAAATAAAAAAGGTATCATCTTATTTTCTTTTCCATGTTTTATTTTGTTTGATTTCTATTGATTACCTTTAAAAGTGGACTACCACACCACTCTACTTTTTGTGTACGTTAACTGCATGATAGAATCAATGTGCTGAGCCAATTGTACCACATGTTTTTTCTGCATTGAGCTCCCCCCCCCCCCCCCCAGTGAAATCTGCAGGGTAGGGGACTAGGAGTGCACACCCTTCCTGCTTCTGAACACACAAACCAGTAAAAGAAAATTAAATCCTGATCTGATGTTTACAAATAAGAAATCTACATGGTGCAGCAGGATTCTTAAAGCTTGCATTCCATAGGAGCCTTTCCTACACCTTTGTTCCTGATCCTTCCCTCATGGAAATGCGTATTTAGTGGAACTGCTAATCGGGGTTTACTGGAACTGTATGGAGCACAAAGATACAATGCTGTTGTTAACTGCTATTGTCAGCATTGCTTTTCCATTCAAGGGCCAAACAGCCATTAACTTCAAAGCCCTAGGCTGCCTGTTTAAATGCAAAGTTAGTTAAGAGGATAGCAATAAGCTTTATTCCCCAAATAGCCTGCAGAATGGAATTCCCCCCCCCCCCCCCCCCCCAACCAACCTGGTCTCCACCTGTGATTCAGAACAGCGCCTCTGCCCCCACCTGGGCTATGAATGGGGAAGAACCAGTGGCTTCCTCTTTGGGATTTCTTTAGTGTTCTGGGAACTGTGCATTTTCTCTCCCTTTCCACATCCTGCCCTATATTTTACAAGAATGTATTTTTGCAGTTCTCTCCCTCCCCTATACATTTTTCTACATAAGTCCTGAACTTCATTTCATGCATCTGACGAAGCAGACTCCGGTTCTCGAAAATTTATGCCTGAATAAATTGGGTAGTGTATAAGGTGCTACCTGCCTCTGTCAAGATTGTTGCAAAGTTACAGAAGCAGTGTTCATTGTTCCTACCTCTGAGGCAGGGGAGTGAGGGAAGAGGAAGGGAATTAGGAGGGAGTATCCTATAGGGTGGCAACAACTAGGGGACAGATTCAGGGTGCAGGAGCTGAGGTTTGTGGTCACTGGCCAAATACTATAACTTGAATGGATGTTCTAGATGAGGGGAGGAGGGAGGGGTTATAACATAAGGAAATATCCAAATCACAGAGACTGATGATTCATGGAGCCAAAACCCAGTTAAAAAAAAAAGTTTCCAATTTACCTGAAGTCCAAATGGAGCTGAAGGGAAACTACTGAGGGAGTAAATTAAAACAGATGCAATTAATTTCAAAAATATATACCTTTTCACAGTGCACACACAGTCACACTGAATTTTATACTTTTCAGAGTATATAGGCCTGTAAGGTACCATAGAGGAGTGGCCTAGTGGTTAGAGCACCAGTCGTGCAATCCAGAGGTGGCTGGTTCAAATCCCACTACTGCTCCTTGTGATCATAGGCAAGTCACTTCACCCTCCATTGTCTCAGGTACAAACTTAGATTGTGAGTCCTCCTGGGATAGAGAAATATCCAGTGTACCTGAATGTAACTCAACTTGAGCTACTACTGAAAAAGGTGTGAGCAAAATCTAAATAAATAGGTTTTACATTTCTTATAAATCTCTACTTGCAAAACAGGATTTTCCAAATCTAAGCTCTGCATTAAATAGGGCCTGTTTCCTAATGCATAGTTAGCACACAACGACAGGCTACTGCACAAATGTGTTAAAAGTATTTTGCCAGTTTGCGTGTGCTAACCTGCATAATTATTTTGTAAAAATATTTTTTGGGAGGGGGGTATGTCATGGGCAGAGTGTGTCTGTTCCCACATTATCCAGCAAGTGTGTTCTGATTAGCAATAATGCAGGAGCACTTCATGTATCTTAAAAAGGACACCGTATATGCTCCTGTGTTCATTTTATACAGATACTAATGGGAACACTAGTGCGTGATCTGCACATTAAAAAAAAAAGCCCTAAAGGAATGCTGTGTTCCGTTTGGGCCTAGCAAGTGAGGAAGGCCAGCGTTAAATTATGTTAAACCCAGATTTTACTGCACTTTTACTAAAATGCCCTCATTGTCTATTTTCAGCCATTTAATAGAAACGTTTAAAAAGTCAACTGCTAATTATAGTCAAAAATGAGAGACATTCAAAACTACCTCTTTACTTAAACTATGTCCAGGAAGTGAACACATCAACATCAATCTTTCTAATCTGCAATGCAGATTCTTGGGATACTCCATATCCTGCTGTGCTAATCCAGGTTATTGTTACAATGACTTTCACATTTAAATATGTGTTTATTGGATAAATGCTGGAAAAGCACCACTTCTAGTATCCTTCCATCCCCTCTTCTGTCTGGTTCCTCCACTCAGCTTTTATGCCTTTTCTGTACTGATGACTTCTAAGTGAAACAGAGATATTTGATTCCACTTCAAAAGGTGGCCTGCAACAGTACCCCAGGCACAAGAACCCCCCAATGAACTAGAAAAAAAACCCACATTAGTAGGTAGACTTCTTAGGTGTTTATACAAATCAGTGAAATTATTTTGCACAGAAAATGCTCCTAGATAAAACTAAAATTTCACATGTATATTTTTAAAGGTTGTCCTCAACCTGGGATACCCTTCTCCTCCTCCCCATACAGAATATATATTTGCTTCAGTCACCATCTAATCTATAAGTAGCAATCATTAACCTAAGGGAATTCTCATGAAACGCAAGACTGTGGGAATTCAAAGAAGGCAGAGAGATGCCACAGGGATAAAATACAACTAAATTATAAGAAACACTGAAACATGACGGCAGATAAGGGCCGTATGACCTATCTAATCTGCCCATCCTCAGCAACCACTAACTCTTCCTTTTTACCTAAGGGATCCCACATGTCTGTCCCATGCTCTCTTAAACTGACACAGTCTTTGTCTCCAGGACCTCCACTGGGAGGCCATTCCACATATCCACCATCCTTTCCGTGAAAGAGTATTTCCTCAGATTTGTCCTAAGCCTATTTCCTGTTAACTTCATCTTATGCCCTCTCATTCCTGAGGTTTCCTTCATTTGAAAAAAAGCTCACCTCCTGTACATTAATGCCACTGAGGTATTTAAACGTCTCCATCATATATTATATTCCCTCTCTCCCAGCGTATACATGTTGAGGTTTATGTGCCTGTCCCTATATGTTTTATGACCGAGACCCCTGATCAATTTTGTAGCCGCCCTCTGGACCGACTCCATCCTGTCTATATCTTTCCATAAGTGCAGTCTCCAGAATTGCACACCTCACCTATTATCCTATTAGCATTGCTCTGTAGGATTAATGTCTCTATAGGCTGCTAACAACATTTTAATTTTCATTTATCACATTTCTTGTTATATCCTGTCTAAAAGCACAGAATACAACTCATCTCAGTGTTCAGTATTCAACAAGATTTCCCAAGAGAAATATAGCTGAATATCCACCTTCCCAGTAATATTAGAAAAACCTTTCACACTGTCTGGGTGACCTGTCTAGAATATGATGCTTGTATTTTGGTTCTCACCTACTTCCTCCTGTTTTTAGGACCCCCGAGAAGATGACATGATGAGAAGCTGTTTTGGAGTCTCCAATAGGGATATGCATTTGTTAAGTGTGTACTGGGTTCATTTGTGTCCCTTAAAAAATGTACCACATGCTAAAGCAATATAATGTGTATTACCTAAGAATTAACATATATCACTTAGTGATTGTTAAAATGTTTTAACACACATGAAATATTTTCTATTAAATTTAATGTGTGAAACAAACTGGAAAAATGCCCAAAAACTGAGGAAAAAAAGGCTAAATGAATCAGAGACCAAAAATTTGCTCTGACCAGATTCCAAGTTTCCATTGTGCCTTACTCTAGCCCTGGAGATGCAACTGGCTCACAGATTGAGATAGAAGCTGAGTCCAAGGGAGACCTGGCAATAAGCTTTCCTGGGATACATTATAACTTCTACCAGCTAACAGCAGCAGTATCTTGGAAAAGTCTTCTGGGTTTGTTAACCACCAGTTCTTACCTCCGGTGAGCTATGAAAAGCTGTATCACCTCTAGGAAAGTCTCTTTCAGGATTGGGTTTTAAAAAAAATGTTTGGACAAGTTCCTGGAGAAAAAGTCCATAGTCTGTTATTGAGATGGACAGGGGGGAAGCCACTGCTTGCCACAAGATTGGTAGCATAGAATGTTTCTGCCAGTTATTTGTGACCTGGATTGACCACTGCTGGAAACAGGATATTGGGCTAGATGGACCACTGGTAAGACCAAGTAGGGCTATTCTTATGTTCTTAACTACAAAGCAGTAAATTAAAAGGGAAAATTTGCTCTGATCCTTCACGTCAGCAAGATTTTACTCAAGATCATTCAGTGGCGACTACAACCATACCTGAAACATCATGAAGCCTCGTACTGTCAAACAAAAGTGCCCAAAGTTTTATGAGTATGAAAGCTCTATTATGAAATGCAATCTAGTCTTGCATAAAAAACACATAGGTTTGAAAATAAGGCACAGAGGCCATGTTTGCAATTCATAATTTTTTTTTTTTTTTAAATAACCTCTCTGTCTGTGATAACAGTTTTTCATCAGAACTGAAGTTTTATTTATTCCTCTTATCTGCCACATCCTATTTATTTGATTTATGATTTCTTACCTGGTCAGAAGGTCCTAGCTGTCTTTGGATAGCTTGAACACAGAAGCATTGTTCATGAAGAATTAAGGGGATTTGAGTTTGCATTCCACATTAATGGTTAATTTTGCTTTGGAATCTCACACAGAATGTAGGCGTGACCACATCTATGGCTGGCATAGGTGGTGGTGCCTGAATGAGACAGATGGACGCATAAATGCAACTATTCTATAAAGCATGTGCAAGAATAGTCAGAACGCCCCTGACACACTCATCCCCCTTCCGCAGTAATGTCCCCTTTGCATTTGTGTGTGAGAGAAGTTAGGTGTGCTATTTATTTATTTATTTAAAAAATTTATATACCACTTTACAACACAGAAAATGGAGGAGAAGATAGTATCTTGATGTCTGATAAAAATTACATAAAGGTAATTCTAATGAGTGCTAATATAGGGGCCCTTTTATTAAGCCGCCTAGGCGCGCATGTGTGTCCTACGTGCGCCAATTTGGAGTTACCCACCCCCCTCAGCTACCACGTGGCCCGGGTGGTAATTTCATTTTTTACGTGCATCTGCTACAAAAGCCGGATAATAATTTTATTTTCCTGCGTGCAGCGCAAACCGGGTGGTATTCGTCATTCTACGTGCGTAGATATTTACCACACGGTTACTGCGCGAGACCTCACCACTAAGTCAATGGGTGGCGGTAAGGTCTCAGACCCAAAATAGACGTGCGTCAGTTTTTATTTTGACGCATGTCCATTTTCGGCAAAAATTTTTAAAAGGCCTTTTTTACAGGTGCGCTGAAAAATGGATCTGCGCGCACCTAGAACACATGCCTACACTAGCGCAGCCCATTTTTCAGCGCACATTAGTAAAAGGACACCACAGTCAGGTAAAAGACCAAATAAAATTTGATGAACGAGTACACATAGTTTAAAGGTACCTTTTACTTTTATTGGAAGCCAATGCAGTTTGATTTAAAGAGGAGCTGACTTGGTGAATCAAAGGACTTTACGAGATAAGCGGCGGTATTCTGAGCTGTCTGAAGGATAGAATAGGGGTGTAAGTCTTTTACGTATGCAACAGCAAATTATCACAAATTATTGCTATTTAATTTAGTGCTGGTTAACTATGTTATATGCAAACCCAATTGTACACCAATTATAGAATTTGGGGGTTTGCCTTTTAATCTTGTACACACTTGTCAAATATTGGAGAATCCATTAAAGGGACTTTCTATGTAATCAATAAAATAAATAAGTTGAAACCACTTTGGTCTCCAGTGCTGGAGGAGTATCCTAGTGGTTCATGCAGTGGACTTTGATCCTGGGGAACTGAGTTCAAATCCCACTGCAGCTCCTTGTGACTCTGGGCAAGTCACTTACCCCTCCATTGCCACTGGTACAAAATAAGTACCTGAATATATGTAAACCGCTTTGAATGTAGTTGCAAAAACCTCAGAAAGGCGGTATATCAAGTCCCATTTCCCTTTTTGAGATTCTACATGGAATGTTGCTACTATTGGAGATTCTAGATGGAATGTTGCTACTATTGAGATTCTGTTGCTACTATTTGAGATTCTACATGGAATGTTGTTATTCCACTAGCAACACTCCATGTAGAAGCCTGCCCTTGCAGATCAGCAATGCGCAGTCTTCTGTTTCTGTGAGTCTGACGTCCTGATCTGCAAGGGCAGGCATCTACATGGACTGTTGCTAGTGGAGGAGTAGCCTAGTGGTTAGTGCAGTGGACTTTGATCCTGGGGAACTGAGTTTGATTCCCACTGCAGCTCCTTGTGACTCTGGGCAAGTCACTTAACCCTCCATTGCCCCTGGTACAAAATAAGTACCTGAATATATGTAAACAGCTTTGAATGTAGTTGCAAAAACCTCAGAAAGGTGGTATATCATTTCCCTTTGGTTATTTTTCTGGGCCTAATTTTTGCTGTTACTACAGTAAGCTCTCTACTTAGAGGGGGAACCCTTTAAAATCTGTGCACCATGATCGTGTGCTGTATCTCTCGCTGGAGGAGGGGAAGACATCATAAAGCGGAACTTAGTGAGTTAAAGTGAAGAGAGAAGAAGAATGTTCTTACTTCAGACACTACAAATTGATTACATATCCACCTTCGGGTGCCTCTCAAGCCCAACGAACTAGACATCTGTTACACCCAGATATTTACAACCAGTATCTGGGCACAGCCTGGCAGGAACTGAATATCCACATATAAAAAGCTCACAAAAGCTGGCGATTTGAAGAGATGCATACCGCTGCAGGCTGAATATTAATCCATTAGATGCTTATTTTCCAGCTAATTAGAAGTTCTTTGAAAAAAAAATCAAATTTATTGCTGGTTTTGGGCCACAGGTACTATTGTTTGGAACCTTTTCAAGTGGAATCAAACATACATTTATTTATTTATTATTATTTAATTTCTTATATACCAGGTGCAAGCCTGAAAGCTATAGAAGTGGTGTTTAATCAGTTACAGTAGGCATTATAGTAGGTTTGTGTCACTTCAGAGTCAACGCAGAAAAGGCACAAACTGTGAAGGATATAAGACAGGCCAGGGGCGAGGTGACAGCATGATGCGATATTAACCACCAAGGATTTTTCCTAAAAGAATTAAACCCTAAATAGATTAAAAACAAAAACAGAAGAAGCAAAACTCCATTATGGGAGAAGGTTTTACGTTGTGGTTTTCTTGCTGGAAACCACTAGATGACAGCACCAATCTGCTTCAAGGAGCAGTGCCACCCCAGGAGAAAATGCCAGCAGCAGACATTTCCCTTGCTATGTAACTGAATTAAAAGCCAGTAATGACTACAAACATGTCCCATGCTATTGTGTTCCTACACCAACAGAATAGCTCTGACACAACTGCACCTGTAATTCACTGACTTTTAGCTTCTGCTTTCTTACTATGTCTTGAACTATAGTGCCAGGTTGGCACGTACATGAGTGAAGCATACAGATTTCATAGAACCATAGAAAAATATAGGCAGATAAAGACCATATGGCCTATCCGGTCTGCCCAACCATGCAATCTACTCTCCCTATCACTCCCTTACAGATCCTATGTACTTGTTCCAAGCTCTCTTGAATTCAGATACTGTTTTCGTCTCACCCACTTCCACCGGGAGGCTGTTCCACAAATTCACCACTGCCAACCATTCATTCACAACACTGCATTGCTGACCTTGGTGCACAATTACTTCAGGTTCTGTTCATATATCGGGCCTCTCAATTTAAAGTGCTAATCATATCTTGAGTAGCTGCAGGAGCTTTCAGGCTTGTGTTGAAAGCACATAAATTGATCAAATAAAACAGAAAATAAATTCAGGGATGCCCCCTAGGAAAATTAACCTAGAGAGTTGGATTGATTAGATCAAGGTCATATGCAAGCGAGCTGGATTCTCTGCAGCCTGCAACATTGTATATTGGCACAATCTAATAATTATCCAGACATGTGTGATGTGCCGGAGCTTTGAAGACAATTATAGGTCCCCTTATTCAGTTACTTGGTGACCTTGATACAAGGGAAAATTATGTCTTACCTAGTAATTTTCTTTCCATTAGTCCCAAGGATCAGTCCAGGCAACTGGGTAATGTCCCTCATCGACCAGCAGGTGGAGATAGAAAGCCTTGTACATTCAGCTCGAGCCAGCAGGGCCGCTGAGAGACCACCGCCGGGTCCCCCCCCCAGGATCATCGCCACCACCGCCCCAATCGCTGCTGCCACTGCCCCCCCAATTGCTACTGCTGTCGCCACCCCCCTGATCGCTGCTGCTTCCACCCCACCCTCCCCAATCACTGCTGCTGCCTGCCTGCCGCAACTGTTAAGTACCTTGGCTGGCAGGGATCCCAAGGCCCCGCCAGCAGACGAGATCGTCCTCCAGTGCTGCTCTTCTTCGTTCTGCCAAGTGGCCTTCCCCTGCAGCTGCTTTTCCCCTCAGGCCATCTGCCCTCTCTCTTCCTTCCATCTAGCATCTGCCCCTGTCTGCCCTCTCTCTCTCCCCCTTCCAACCACTGTCTGCTCTCTCTCTCCCTTCCATCCAGAGTTTACCCTCTCTCTCTGCGCCTTCCATCCACCACTGCCCTCCCTCTCCCATCCATCCAGGGTCTGCCCTCCCTCTCTTTTCCATCTAGGATCTGTCCCCTCTCTCTGCCCCTTCTTTTCAGCCCCCAGTTCCAGCCCCATTATCCTACCAGTCCTCAATTTCAGCCCCAGCCCTTTTTTCCCACCACCAGTCACGAGATTCAGCCCCAGCCACTTTCTCCCTGTCTGCTTTTCAGCCTCCAGTCCCCCCAGTTTCAGTTCCTACCCCTTTCAGCCCCCAGTTCCAGTACTAGCCCCCTTATCCCACCTACCCTCCTTTTCAGTCCCCTTCATCCACCTGTCTTGCATTATGACCCCCCTTTTCATCCCCAGTCCCATTCTCTCATCTGCCCCCCTTTTCATCCCCAGACCCGTTCTCCCACTTGCCCCTGCCCCAGGCATGGCCCCATTCTCATTTCTGCCCCTTCTCAGACCCCAGTTCCAGCTCCAGACCCCTTCTCCCATCTGAGCCCCCCACCCAGTCTCCACCTGCCTACCCTCAGCTCCCTCGACAACCCCCTTCTGTCTGCCACCCGGCCCCCTGCATTTAAAAAAAAAATCAATTGGTAGTGCAGCACCTCACGTCTGGGTGAAAGAAGATCACTTCAAGCCCAGCCTTCCCTCATTGTGTCCCGCCCTCGTGGAAATAGGAAGTTACATCAGAGGAGGGTGGGACACAGTGAGGGAAGGACGGGCCCCAGGCAATCTTCTTCTTTCACCAGATGCAAGGCGCTGCACGCTGGCACTGCGCTGTCGATTGATTTTTTTTAAACTTAGGGGCGGACCGCTCCCACCACCCCTCCATTGCTCCGAGCAGGAGGATAGAGACCACAGCGCCAGGCCCTCCTTGGAGGCCCAGGCCAGGGGAATTTTGCCCCCCTGCCCCCCCTCTCGGCGGCCCTGTGAGCCAGTAGGACAGAGACAGACACAGAGAAAGAAACTCCTGCCTCTTATTGAAACCATATGAAGAAAGCAACGCAAAAGAAATCAACCCCAACTGTGCCTTGAACCTAACATACCCAACTACATACAAAAGGACAGCCAAGCACCAAGAGAGATGGGTACTGGACTAATCCTTGGGACTAAAGGAAAGAAAATTATCAGATAAGACATAATTTTCCCTTCCATTATGTCACCAAGGATCCATCATGACAACTGGGATTATAGAAAGCAATACTCAAAGAGGGCGGGACCGGCACACTGCGGAAGATAGAACCTGAGCCCCAAAGGCAACCTCTGCCTTAGCCTCCATGTCCACCCCTATAATGCTTATAAAAAGATAGAAGATAATGCCCACATTGAAGCTCAACAAATTTTCCCTAAAGACAACTCCTGGGCCTCCGCCAGAGAGGTAGAACGAGACCAAATGAAATGCACCTTTCGATGGAGCGGAGTTTGCCCAACAACAGGTAAGCCACCAAAATGTCGTCCTTCACCCAGCGGGTCACCATCGCCTTAGACGTCTGGAGGTCCTTCCTGGATCCCGAAAACAGAACAAAGAGATGATCTAACCGATGGAAGTCATTGGTAATTTTGAGGTAGCAACCTTGAGGTAGCGCAACAGAGCGTGCTTGACGTCCAACAAACGTAAAGCCACATATTACGAGCTGTAATCCTCCCTCCGGAAGGAAGGAAGGAAGGCAGGAAGAAAAATGGTCTGATTAAGGTGAAAGGCTGAAACCACCATGGACAAAAAGGAAGGAACCAGAGAGACCGACACTCCAGACTGCGAAAACTGCAGAAAAGGATCCCAGCAAGACAAGACCTGGAGCTACAAGATCTGCCTCACCAAGGACAGGGCCACAAGGAGCACCATCTTCAAGTAAGATCTTTAAGTGTGGCTTGAGCGAGAGCCTCAAACGAGGCCTGCTGGAGCACACGAAGTACGAGCCCGAGTTCTCATGAGTCACAAATGGGCCACAGGGGAGAACGAAGATGCGAGACCCACAGCAAAAAATGGTCCACATCCAGATGGACCGCAATAAACATATGCTGAATATGACCCAGGTAGCAGGCCAAGGTCGCCACCTGAATCTTCAGGGTGTTGAGAGCCAAGCCTTGTTGCAGCCTGTCCTGCAGAAAAGCCAAAATGTGTACCAAAGAAGATGGTAGTGTGGCAATACCCCGTTGGGCCACCCAGGCCTCAAACATCCATCACACTCTCAAACAGGCCATAGAAATGGAGCGCTTCCGAGCCTGAAGAAAGGTTGCAATGACCCCATCAGAATAGCCTTTCCTCCTCAACCGTAACAGGCCATAAGACCAAAGGGGGAGGGATATTCTATGAGGATCGGGCCTTGATGAAGAATGCCCCTCCGAAGTGGAAGGGGTACTGGAACATCCCACTGAAGCCAGATCAGATCCACATACCAAGGACACCTGGGCCAGTCCGGTACCACCAGGACGACCCGGTCTGGATGCACTGCAATCTGCTGTAACACCCTGCCCACCACTGGCCAGGGAGGAAAAACATACAGGAGGCCCCACTGGCCATGGCTAGACGAGGGCATCAATCCCTAGGGAGCCCATCTCCCTCCTGTGACTGAAAACCTCCACTACCCAAGCAGCAAAGGACTAAAAAAAGTGGAGGAGTGGCCTAGTGGTTAGGGTGGTGGACTTTGGTCCTGGGGAACTGAGTTCGATTCCCGGCACAGGCAGCTCCTTGTGACTCTGGGCAAGTCACTTAACCCTCCATTGCCTGCCGCACAGAGCCTGCCATGAGTGGGAAAGTGTGGGGTACAAATGTAACAAAAAAAAAAAAAAAGGCTCCAAGTTGCACACTGGACTAAGAAGCCATCAGATCACATATGGGGTCTCCCCACTGGCCCACAATTAAGTTGAAGACCTCCCGAGGCAGCAGCCATTCTCTTAGGTCAAGAGAGACCCTGCTGAGATAAATCAGCCTTCATATTGAGCACCCCCACAATGCGAGTGGCTGACAGAAGGAAAACATGAGCCTCCGCCCAAAGGAACAGGAGGTGTGCCTCCCGGGCAAGGGGGGGCACTCTGGGTTCCACCTTGCCGATTGATATGTCACCCCTGTCATGCTGCCTGAGAAGATCCACACAGGCTGTCCCCGGATAAGTAGGACAAAGCTGAGAAGAGCATACCTGATGGCTCTGAGCTCCAGCCAGCTGATCGACCAAAAGGCCTCCTCCGAAGACCACCAACCCTGTGCCACGTGATGGAGATAATGGGCCCCCCATCCATACAGGCTCGCATCCAACATTATCACACACCAAGCTTATGTAGCGAGCGGAAGATCCACTTGGAGATTCTGAGGCAAGAGCCACCATGTCATGCACACCAGGGCCTAGATTGACTAGGGAATCCGAGCCTCGTAATTCTCCAAGACCAATGGCTCAAGAGTGACGCCTGAAGCGGCCATATATGAAAACAAGCCCACAGCAGCACCTGTAGCGTGGCCACCATGGACCATAAAACCTAAACGTAGTCCCAGGTCCTGGGGCTTCAGATGGACAACAGATTCTCTGTCTGCTGATTAATCTTCAACTGGTGATGAGGGGCCAGAAAAACCTGAGCCATCCAACAGTCGAAGCACACTCCCAAATGCTCTAAGAAACACCCCAGGATACACCCTCCCTATCTCAGACAGCCTGAAAATTCTCAGAGTAACAATCGACCGCAACCTATCACTAGAGACTCAAGCGAATTCCACCATAAAGAAAATGTTTTTCTCAATGTGGAAACTCAAACGCGTAAAACCATTCTTCCCGAGGGAAATATTTTGTAACCTGGTACAGTCCATGGAACTAAGCCACACAGATTACTGCAATGGAATCTATGCGGGATGCAAGAATCAAATCATAAAGAAACTCCAGACTGCCCAAAAACAGCAGCCAGGATTATATTTGAAAAAACACATTTTGACAGCGCCAAACCACTCAGAGAAAAACTGCATTAGCTACCAATCAAAGAACGCATCACTTTCAAAATCTGCACAACTGTTCATAAAATTATTTACGGCAAGGCATCAGGATGCATGACAGACCTCATCGACCTGCGAACCAGAAACTCTACAAAATCTGCACGATCATAACTAAACCTCCACTACCCAAGCAGCAAAGGACTCAAATACAAATCCACCTAAATTTCCAGAAAGCACTAAAGACAGACCTGTTCGGAAGAGCATACCCCAAGAGCATACCCCACCAACCCAACATAAAAATACCTGGTCACTTGTGACACAATATAACCAAAGACCGTAACGGACACTACCTGACTCTTCTTCCCCATTTCCCTCTCTAAGTTCCCCCCAACTGTTCCTACCATAACAAGTACCACAATATCACTTTGTATTCATTCATACCATGTATTTATTCAGACCATAATTGGCTAACGCTGTTAACGGTTATATGTAAGCAACATTGAGCCTGCAAAAGGTGGGAAAATGTGGTATACAAATGTAACAAATAATAATAACTAGACCACCCACTCCAGCGCAGAGAGAAGGGAAACCAACCTGGAGGAAGCCTCCTAGCTGTCCTGCCAGGAAGGAGCCCACACGAGCCAGTTGTCCAAATAGGGATGGACCTGCATGCCCTGCTTCCGTAAATGAGCAGTCACCACCACCATAACCTTGGAAAAGGTCCTGGGTGCCGTGGCCAGCCCAAAGGGCATCATCTTGAACTGGAAGTGGTGGCCAAGGACCACAAAGTGGAGAAACTACCAGTGCAGAGGCCAAATGGGAATGTGCAAGTAAGCCTCTCGGAGATCCAAGGATGCCAGAAACTCACCCAGATGCACAGAGGTGTTGACTTACCAAGGTCTATTAGATTGTAAGCTCTTTGAGCAGGGACTGTCTTTCTTCTATGTTTGTACAGCGCTGCGTATGCCTTGTAGCGCTATAGAAATGCTAAATAGTAGTAGTAGAGTCTCCATGCAGAAATGCTGAATTTTGAGCGCCATGTTGACCCCCTTGAGGTCCAAAACCAGACAAGAAGATCCACCCTTCTTGGGGATCACAAAGTAAATGGACTATCCGCCCATGCCCCATTCCAACCAGGGAACTGGCTCGATGGTGTTCAGATCCACTAACGTTCACAGAGTGTCCAGGATTGCCAGCCGTTTGGCTAGCGACCTGCAGGGAAACACCAAGAAGGTGTCTGCGATGGGGCAGCAGAATTTGAGCTTGTGCCCATCCCGCACAATATCGAAGACCCACTGATCCAGGGTGATCCTAGCCCACTCTACAAAGAACAGGGAAAGTCTTCCCCCAATGGGACCTGGAGAAGAATGGGCACGCAACCCGTCATTGTGAGGCAAGGGAGGAGGAGGAGGGCCTTGTGCCAGCTGGGCCTGACTTCTTGGAGCCTCGAAAGGAAGGTTGGCTCTGTGGAAAATTCTGTTTCTGGGCCAGTAGCGCTTAGCCTCCTCAGCTGAACCCCTGCAGACCAGAACTGCACCTTAGGCTTATCCTCAGGCAAGTGCTGGACCTTAGAATCACTTATATCCTTAACCAGCTTCTCCAGGTCCTCACTGAACAGCAACTTACCCCTAAAAGGCAGCCTAGCCAGATGCAACTTGGAAACCGCATTGGCAGCCCAATTTTGCAACCAGAGCCAGCACCAAGGCCCAAAACAGATCAAACAGAGCATCAGCCACTTAAGACAATCCCGCCTCCAAAGTGGATGAAGCTGACTGAGATTCTGGCTCCATAAGTTGCTGCAACCACGACAAGGACGCCTGAGCAGCATAGGATGCACAGACCGGTCTGAAGACTAAGAGCAGCCACCTGAAAGGCAAGCTTCAAGGCCACCTTGATCTTGCGACTGTGCACATATTGCAGTGCCATACCATACTCTACAGGGATGGTGGTCTTCTTTGTGACAGCTGTAATCAGGGCATCAACCCTGGGTTGACCAAACCGCTCCAGCTCTGCTGTAAGAATAGGAGGCATGAAATAGCCGTGGCCAGAGTCCAGAGAATCCCACTGCATATGAATCAATTCCTTCAGAGGCCTCTTGGTCCCAGACAATGGAGGGAGCCACTGGATGGTCCTGAGTAATATGAAGCACCTCAAGTGCCTAAGTGATCAAAGAAGAAAGTTCTCCCTGGCAAACAACCTGGTAGCAGAGGGGTCATCCCCATCAGTCCCAGGACACTGCTGCCCCTCCAGAAACATGGGTTCCTCCCCAATGGACTCCGTGGACATGTCTGACTTAGACAGCGGAGGAGAAAATAGGGCAATCCACTTCCCGCTCCTGGAAAATCTCCAGCCTGCGCTTCTTTGTCTCTGGCGCAGCAGCCTGATGCCCCTTAAGAAGAAATGCCTGGTACATTAAAAGCATAAACTCAGGCAAAAAGGGAAGCAAGGGAGAAGAACCCCCCACCCCCCAATGGAGGAAGTGCTGTAGGAGCCGAAACAGGCAGGAAAGCATCAGAGAACTGCGGAGAGGAAACCATCACGGCATCCAAAATTACCATGGTTGCACCGTGTGATGGTGCTCCCACAGTAGCATGGGTTCCTCCTCAATGGTCCATGGACATGTCTGACTTAGACAGCGGAGGAAAAAATAGGGGAATCCACTTCCCGCTCCTGGAAAATCTCCAGCCTGCGCTTCTTTGCCTCTGGCGCAGCAACCTGATGCCCCTTAAGAAGGAATGCCTGGTGCATTAAAAGCACAAACTCAGGCAAAAAGGGAAGCAAGGGAGAAGAACCCCCCCCCCAATGGAGGAAGTGCTGTAGGAGCCGAAACAGGCAGGAAAGCATCAGAGAACTGCGGAGAGGAAACCACCACGGCATCCAAAATTACCTTAGTTGCACCGTGCGATGGTGCACCAACAGTAGAAGAGCCCACCAAAACCTCTGCGCCCAACTTCTGCTCCCGCTGGGCCTTGGAACTCATCTCCAGACCCACAAAAGGCTGACCTTATGCCCCTTCCAAAACTACAGAAGGAGCAGCGCCCTTGTTTGGCACGCTGCCCGCTGATCATTAGGGAGGAATGTGGGAGACCCTTGTTTGCATGCATTTGCATGCAATTAGCAATCAGAGCTGACGAGCGCATTGTTTCACGCGCTGAGTAGTAGGGCGCTACTGACCTCTAGCGCCCGCGTTTGCTTTTGATCATCTGCCCCTAAGTTTGGTTTTCATGTTCATTACATGTGTCTCTCTGTTACAAAGCAGCAGTCAGGCACTAGAGCCCTTAACCAGGATTAGTCATTCTTTGCCAGCAGCTCAACTATGCAGTCCAGATATGGAGAGGAGATATAAAACTCAGAGTGACACAATGACTCATTGGAGATTCCTTCAGCTTCATTCAGCTCCTCGGGCTGACCAGGGTTGGAAGTGTTGTGGACACAAGATTCAGGGAATATGTATACCAGTCAGGTTCCTGAGAAAGCTTCAATCTGTCATTGTAATGGCAGGGTAGGTTAAGGGCAGAAATGTTTGAAAATGGGGGTTGCAAATGCAGGCTCATGAAGCAAAAGAAGAAACATCAGGGCTGAAATGTATGAAAGGGAAAGGGAAATGGGACTTGATATACCGCCTTTCTGAGGTATTTGCAACTACATTCAAAGCTGTTTACATATATTCAGGTACTTATTTTGTACCAGGGGCAATGGAGGGTTAAGTGACTTGCCCAGAGTCACAAGGAGCTGCAGTGGGAACTGAACTCAGTTCCCCAGGATCAAAGTCCGCTGCACTAACCACTAAGCTACTCCTCAACTCCAGCCCAAATCAAGCTCCCTCAAATAAAGCCTTATGATCTAAGAAACAAAGCTTTTGCATTTCAGACCCCAAAATGCAACTTGCATGCCACAACACTCACAAAGAGCTCTGTATTCCTTAAAAGATGCTGGAGGAACTCGTACTACATCATACCAGCAAAGATATCCTGTATGCAGAACCCTTGCAGAGTATGTGATTCCGTGGTATAGTAATCTGTTAAAAGCTGAAACACTATGTGCAAACAACCTGCAGAAAAATTGAGCTTGAATTATCAGTTTCTTTGAAAAGTGACTATTTTTAGTCTTTGCAACAGCTGAAATGGCATAAATTAACAGCATTTAAACCTTTGCAGAACACTTCCAGTTTAGAACGAGGTTATACCGTATAAAGAAGAGACAATGGGTTTTTATTTTTTTAGGCTGCAAACCAAGAAACTAATGTGGGAACAATTTCAACATACATACAAAGAAAAGGTTATTTTTACAGCAGTGATATCAAAGGCCAGGATCTTATTAGAGATCTCTGAATGAAACAAGTGGTTCTGTGCTTGAGGACAAGCAGGACATCCTAGGGTGATTCTCTCATTGTGGAAAAATGGCAACCAACAGCCCTCATTACTGCAGTGTTGTCTATACATAAGGCATGTGGTTGCTATCAAAAGATACAGGTCAATGCACAAGATGAGGATGAGACCTTTTAAAGTTACCATCAGCTACACAAGTTATTTCCCTGCCTAAGGGGGCTTGCAATCTAATTTGATTTTGAACCTGAGACAAGGAAGGGTGAGGTGACCTGCAGCATTAATTAGATTACTCCACAGTAAATAGTAATAAGACACAATGTATAGAAATACAAGCAGCTCGTTACTATGCAAATACTATAAAACATAGTTTGTGATCAACACTGGATGTCAACAGCAAGCTGTGTTACAGCCATTAAAGTAACCCCAGCAGAAAGCTCGGGTTATTTTACTGCCAAGCTGCAGCCCAATGTTCCCAGTCAAATCTAAAAGGGGCCAGCAACCATACTAAATAGGCGAGGCCAAAGGGCCCACTTTCCCAGCCCAAATTAAGCTCCCTCAAATAAAGCCCTCCCAAACAGACCGCCCCCACCCCCAAAGGGTCCCCTACTGAACTTCCCCAAAAGTCTCTACCCCCCAGGCCATGAATCCACACTCTCCTTCCTGAAGGACTCCCCAAGCATACATTTATAAAATCCATAGTCCATAGTAGTCTTGGCAGTAGTGATCCCCAGTCACTCCTGCCCTTGCCGGTTCTGTCATCCAAATTGGTCCCAGTGACCTCTAGTGGTAGTCTCACAGTACTATCAATACAGGTTATGTTTCTGTATAAAGGCCAGCAAGGGACTTTCTAAAGGTAGGCTCAGAGGAGCCTTCAGGAGGACAGTGGGGCTTGGGGGGAGGGTTTACAAGGACTTTCAGGTGGATTCAACATTAGGGGATTCTGCTCTGGCCTCACCTATTTAGTATGGTTGCAGGCCTTTTTAAGATACACCCAGGAGCATCGAGCCATGGCTTGGTGGCCTGATGTTCCTGGGCCAATAGAAAACACTGCTTGCAAGGTGGCTCACAAGCAACATTATTCTTTTTACATAGAAGTCAGCAACCTGGAGTACTGAGATACCTCAGGTTAGTGACTCCTGTAGTAAATCAAGGTGCAGTAAAAGCTACCCCTCTCAGTTACTTAAATAAAATGGTTAGTCTTAGAGTCCAGACAGAGCATATTCATGGCTACACATCAAAGGTCTACGGGGTCAAGGGGGTGGGATTTGATTTACATATTACTGATTACTCGAAAGGATGGGTAAGGTCAATTCCCTGGGCCCCAAGCCAAGAAAGAACTCTTGCCATGGTGTTGGTTTATCCAGCGACAGCCCCGATACTATAAACAATATGATTATGATTTAGAGCAGATGGGCCAACATCTGTCTGGAATGATATAGGTGAACTGGATTCTGTTTGAAATGGCTTCTAGCCCTCTCTCCTCATCATTCTATGGCAGCTGAACTGCGAGCTTTGGGAGTTCTTCCTGTCTGTCCTCCTTAGCGAATGAAGAATTGCTCAAGTGGCTACTGCAGCTAGAAGATGAAACAAATTACTGTCTCCTAAAGAGGAAGGAAGCGGCACACATTACAAGAAGGAAAGTAATTAGTCTAAGAGGGGAGAGCAGATAATATCAGACTTGTACAGTCCACCTGAACGTGTGCAAACATGAGACAACAGACTTTAGAAGTAAAACAGCTTCTTCCAAACTGAGATTCTTATCTCAATCTACAAAACCTCCATTACCTCAGGTACAAACTTAGATTGTGAGCCCTCCTGGAACAAATATCCAGAGTACCTGAATGTAAGTCACCTTGAGCTTCTACTGAAAAAGGTGTGAGCAAAATATAAATAAATAAATAATCAACATCTGTAACCAACACCAAATACGCATTTTATGGCTTTCCAATTTCTCCTTCAACTATTTGCATTTTTATTCTGCCAGGTCTGGTTTGCTCTGTTATCAAGACTGGAAATGTGGTCATGAGAATCTAGGAGCCATAATCCTAACTCCACTTCCTCCCCACCCCCACCCCCCCAAAAAATATACACATATTAAAGAACCCAAAACATGATTAGCTAACTTCTAATAGTGTTTCATTGTATCGGTGCTGAATGAAAAGCTCATCTTCCTCTAGTTTTACAGATATTTAAAAGACGTACCTTTATGTCATTGTAAGGAAAAAAAAACCCAATATGAACATTGAAAACATACATTTATTATTTTTATTTTAGAGATGTTTGTATATGTTTATTCTCTCTCTTGTAGCTTGCAATTCATTTACTTGTCCTGTGGTGTTTTATGCTTCAGTACAGCTTCCCCACCACAGAATATCTTGCAGCGTTTCACTTCCTACTTGTGGCTATGGCGACATGCCAAGCCGCATCTTATTCTATGGTATCTGGGGTGGCAGAGGGATCCCTCCTCTCTCTGCTTCTATCTGACCTGTATTTACATCTACCATGAAAATAATTACAGGACCTGGGGATGGACTATTTTCCATATTCCTCTCTGTCCTTGCTATCAGACAGAAATTATCTTATGGGATGGGAATCACTGAATCCTAGTTGAAGGAACCTTGTTGGGTATTGACTTGGGATCTTATAGCTAGATAACAACTGACAGATACCTAACCTTTGATAAACAATGTCAGTAAATGGTTAAAAAGGCCTTCAGCGTACTAAAAAAAAACTCAGGAGAATACATCATTGCTTCAGTCGAGACAACTTTAGACTATTGGTACAATCTCTCATTCTTGCACAAATCGATTATTGCAAAGTATTATATGTAGGCTGTGCAACATCAATTAGAAAAAAAAGATACAGGACAGAATGTTGCGGCTAGACTGATCTTTTCTAAATCAAGACTCGTTTATTCAGAAAATATGTGTTAGGGAATGAGGGATAATGTATACAGCACCCCAGTGCCCCCAACTACAATCGTTATGACCCTAATGTAACAATGTTTTTCTTCTTGAAATGTGTCGAGTCTAAAATGAAACAATGTACTTGATCTCTTAATGTAAGTCACGCTGAACTCAGTCTAGGAATGCTTGCAACTAAGAAAACAGCTACCTCAACATCAGGAAGAGGCTAAAAATCTTTCTCTTTCCAAAGACTGCTTCATAACAATCCATCATGACTTCTATCTCCTAGTACCATCATTATCCAATATTTTTAGTCTCATGCATCAATCCAATGGTCTCTAATGTTTCTCATACCTCACACTAACACTATACCCTGGAGGAAAGGAGGAACAGGGGTGATATGATACAGACGTTCAAATATTTGAAAGGTATTAATCCACAAACGAACCTTTTCCGGAGATGGGAAGGCGGTAGAACGAGAGGGCATGAAATGAGATTGAAGGGGGGCAGACTCAAGAAGAATGTCAGGAAGTATTTTTTCACGGAGAGGGTGGTGGATGCTTGGAATGCCCTCCCACGGGAGGTGTTGGAGATGAAAACGGTAACAGAATTCAAACATGCGTGGGATAAACATAAAGGAATCCTGTGCAGAAGGAAGGGATCCTCAGGAGCTTAGCCTAGAATGGGTGGCAGAGCTGGTGGTTGGGAGGCGGGGCTAGTGCTGGGCAGACTTATACGGTCTGTGCCGGGGTTGGTGGTTGGGAGGCGGGACTAGTGCTGGGCAGACTTATACGGTCTGTGCCGGGGCTGGTGGTTGGGCGGCGGGGATAGTGCTGGGCAGACTTATATGGTCTGTGCCAGAGCTGGTGGTGGGAGGCGGGACTGGTAGTTGGGAGGCGAGGATAGTGCTGGGCAGACTTATACAGTCTGTGCCAGAGCTGGTGGTGGGAGGCGGGGTTGGTGGTTGGGAGGCGGGGATAGGGCTGGCCAGACTTATACGGTCTGTGCCCTGAAGAGGACAGTACAAATAAAAAAGTACCACATATGAATTTATCTTCTTGGGCAGACTGGATGGACCGTGCAGGTCTTTTTCTGCCGTCATCTACTATGTTTACTATGTTTATTTGCTTTTGTCTCACCTAGAATGTAAACCGCACTGAACCCTGGAAAGGGGATACTAAGTGGTATACAAGAACTGATTTGAAATGAATTGAATTAATAAGAAATAAAGCAAAGTAAAGTAAAAAGTAAAGAACTGAAGAGGGTCAGAGGATGGATACCAGGCTTTATCAGAACATTGGAAGTTGCTAGCTGTCATTCAGGTCAAATCATTGGAAGTGATCACCGACAGCTCCTCAGCTATGATATCTCATATTTTGAAAGATTTGTGGTGAACATTGTGCCCTTTTATATCTGATTAGACTGCTCTGCTCTCAGTCTCCTATTTATGTCTGGCTGTCCCAAAGAAATATCTTCATGCTCTCCATATTCACGAGTTGGCTGCCAGGATTATATCAGGCTGTAGATATGACAAGATTGTTTCCCTATCCTGGTTGCCTGTTCAACAGCATATTGCATTCAAAGTGCTGTGTATGGTGTTTAAATATATGCATGGCTTGTGGACTGGTTCTTTGTGTAGCCAAAAAGACAAGTTTGTATCTGCTCACCCACTATGTCCTTTGCAACTGGGTCAGCCACTAATCCCATCTTTACGCAGGACATGTTCAGTTTGGGTGTAAAGTAGATCCATCTCTTGTGCAGGGCCAAATAATTGGAACTCCCTCCCTAGGAATGACTGCTTGGGCATGGGTTACTTGGTTTTCCACATAAGGGTGAAGGAATATGGTTGGCTTGGTAGGTTTGGAAAGGGCTAACTGTGGGTAAAGCTGATCTTTTTGAACTATGATTTGTATTGTATTCTTGGAGCAATTTCTCCAAATGAGTTAGTTTTTCGCATATCATGAAAAGACTGAACCTCACTCCTAAACCAGGGCATGTGGAGTATGATTTTAGTCTCTCAAATTTACTGCTAACGTTCACTGTACAATTTGCATTGTGCCAAAGAGAGCTTCCTTCTGGAATCTGAACGATACGACATGTATAGGCAACCTGGGGTGTGTTTGGAAATTCTCTTTGATCAAGCTGTGGATGAGAACTACTTCTGTATCCTTCTGCCACATTTTCTGGGTCTCATATTATGAGTAAGGATTTTTATGTTCCTTGATGAGGGGCCAATGCCGAAAACAATGGTGGGCTGTACGTGTCGAGCAATGCAGAGAGGACTTGTGCACGGATGTTAACTGGTACAGAAGCCACAGCCACAGGCCACAGCAGCATGCGAGAAATGACAGGGTGACTACATACTCAACTAATGCAGGCTACCTCCTTGGAGAAGCACCAATATAGGGACATCTAGAATATGCCACATTGTACACAGTGTCAGATGCTGGAGAGTAAGACACTGTTTATTGTTTATGTGAATGATTGCTGATGAGTATGTGCCCTTGAGTCCGATGGTGCTTGGGGGGGGGGGTAGGTTTGGGGGGCTCTTATTCTCTATAAATATGTTCAGGGACAGGGTGCTACAATTTGTTGGTACTGAGCTCTTGGTTGATGCTTTTCACTATGAATTGTAAGCCACATTGAGCCTGCAAAAAGGTGGGATAATGTGGGATACAAATGTAATAATAATAATTCTGATTTTGCTGTTAATACTGAGTTTACCTTGGCATATATGCTGTTCCTGTCCTTGAACCAATAAAGACATTATTTAAAAATATAATGTATGCTAATTTAAATATTCCATGCAATGCAGAGAGTACTCTGCTCACTTCTGACATGCACATAACACGAGAATTTTTCCACTAGGGACCAGGGTAGCATAGAAGGTTTTGTAGAGAAGATTTCTTGTCAATCTTTCACATTTAACTGCTGGTTTTGTCTTATTTTGCAAGTTGGAGGAAGCCCCTGCAAGGTTTAAAGGCAGATGGAAAGTAACAGCATGTGCGTGCGTCGGCACAAAACCCAAAGTGAAAGCACACATCGGTGCTTGTTCTTCTGTGCCTAAATTCAAGTCTTGCAAATATTTTATGCGTAAGTGCGGCTTCTTATGCACGTGTCCAGCATACTCCCCCCATATTTGCAACAGTTTCCCGTGCATAAATTTTGTATGCAAATTAGCTTCCTGCATGCTGCAGTATTCCACTTGTGGTAGAAGTCATGCACTCAGACATCAACATGTGGCTTTACCGCGAGTCTGCATCGGACCCTGAGTGGACACTGTGGGTTATAAATGAGACTAAATAAATATAATGCTACGTAGTAAACAGTGACTTAATTAAGTACAATGATACCCCATCATCACTATGAACAGTAATAACCAAACAGATCTTTGCTGCTGCCTATGCCACTGGAAAGCAGAAATATGCACACCTTATTACAGCTGAAATGGTAGCAAAGAACAATGCATCTCCACCACTACCACCAGGGCAAGTCACCTCTCTTCCACCCAAGAGAAAGAGTTGTGGATTCATGTCTCAGTGGCTTCCAAGGGCAAGAATGAAGACCTGTAAAGGCTAGACAACTTTGTATGGCACAGTACCTACCTCCATCCAATATGTGCCTTGAAACTTCTTTTGATCTGTTTCTCCTAGATACCCAGAGATTATTTATTTATTTATTTATTTATTTATTGCATTTGTATCCCACATTTTCCCACCTTTTTGCAGGCTCAATGTGGTATATAGATTAGAAAATAACCACTTAGTGTTACATAAAGACCTTGAGTATCATAGTAGAAGTTTAAAACAAGCAGATATTATGAAAACAATTCTGAATATGAGTTGGACGAGATGTGTACAATTACATTTGTTATTGTAATTTATTATTGAGAGCTATCCCTCTTCTCTATAGATAGAAAAAGAGGTCAACACAGGTGCTTTTGCTATGTCATGTCGCTCTCATCAGGGTTAATTTTGCATATGTTCCCAACTTCATAAGTAGAACAAGTACTGCAAGGCTTTTGGTGACAGAAAGTAAAATCAAGTTCCCATTGCTTCTGTTTCATCAACTTATAGGTGTTTCTGCAAGAGAAGTACTCTACTTGGCCTAGCTCCTCTCCCTCAGGGTGTGGCTAATGACTCCCCATGGTAGGCAAGCTTTCTAATTTATACTCCATAATGACATATTCCTTTACCTAATGCATTACTAATTAGCGATAGTTTCATTCAAGGCTTATAACTAGTACTTTTCACATTCAAGCAGAGCCATACCACATGTGATGGTGACAGATGTTTCAAAAGCAGTACTCTTTATGCCAGAAGAAAAATACAAGATAGTATGCTAGACTCAAGATTTGGAACAGGATAGTTGTCGACATTAATAAACATTTGGATAAGATAAAACAAACCTTCAGTGCAGAAGAGTACAAAAAGATCTCTGTGAAAAGGACAACGGCAATGTAAAAGGAAAATTTTTTGGTATATAAAAAGTCAATAAATTCGACCACAGATCTTCAAACTATAGCCCATGGAGCAAAACCAGCCCACAGGCCCATTTCCTGTAGCCTACTTAATGCTCAACTGTACGGAAATCTCTCTCATACATATTAATTAGGGATAGCCTGAAAACCTACTCAGTTTGCAGCCCTCAAGGATTGCACTTGGACAAGCCTTTTCTATTTCATAATCCCAAATTGATTGCTGGTTCTTCTGTATTGATCACTCTCTCTTTTTTTTTTTTTTAAATAGTATTACTATTTTTGCTTCTACAAGCTCCACGGAGGTCATTTCATGCATCCAGAGACCTTTCTGTAAAGAAATATTTTCTCTTGTCGCTCCTGATTCTAGCTCCTTGGAGCTTCAAATCATGACCCTTCTTTCCTCTCAAAAAAGTTTGTTCTTTATGCATTATTTGTATCCATATGACATTTGGATATTTCTGCATCTCACCAGGGGCATACGCCCAGGGGCACGGCTTATCAGATCAAAATTACAGGGAAATGCACATATAAATGGACAAATACATTAAGGGGCTGTTTTACTAAGCCACGCTCAGAAATGGCTGCCGTTGTTTGCAGCACGTGGGTTTACCAGAAGCTGCGGCCACTTTTAGCATGGCAGTAAAATGGATGCATGTGTGTGTTTTCCTGTAATGGCCACACGCTAATTTCCCAATAAGTGTGTGGTCACTACCACGGGAGCACTTACTGCCACCTACTTACTAGGCAGTAAAGACTCCTGCGCTAAATCAGGCAGCGTGCGGCAATGTACCCGCAATACCCAATTAGTGCAGGGCACGCCTACTCTCTGCCCATACACACCTCCCAAGCAAAAAAAAAATCTAAACTATTTTTTACTGCAGGATTAGTGTGTGCTGATCGGCACCTACCGTGGGATGTCTCAGCACATCCCGTGGCAGTGCTTTCTGGCGCATGGTAATGCCTACCGCGGCTTAGTAAAAGGGCCCCTAAATAACTAACCATGGGGCCCTTTTACTAAGCAGCGTGTCTATGCGTGCCCAATGCGCACCAAAATGGAGTAACCACCCGACTACCACATGGCTCTTGCGGTAATTTCATTTTTGGCGTGTGTCCGATACGCGCATCTGCAAAATATTTTTTATTTTTGACGGCGCATAACAGACGCGCGCCAAGTGGCATTTGACACGTGTAGGTCATTACCGCCCGGATTCTTTACCGCTAGGTCATTGGTTGGCGGTAAGGTCTCAGACCCAAAATGGACGCATGGCAATTTTGATTTTGCCGCACGTCCGTTTTTGGCAAAAGACTTTTTTTTACAGACGCGCTAAAAAAATGATTCAGCGCCCGCCCAAAACCCATGCCTACACTACTGCAAGCCATTTTTATGCGCACCTTAGTAAAAGGACCCCCACCTCTGTTCTTGCAAACAAGGTATTATAGAAGGCACATCTGATTCTAAAACAAAACAATGTTAAAAATGTTAATACGTCTACAGAATAAAATCTGGAAAATCATGTGCAATAAAGAAAACACCCGATTTAAATGGCATATGGCAGACTTTTTATTTTACAGATCTTCCACCTGTTTGATGATTCTAATAACATCCCTCTTCATGCTGGTCAAAGTCTGAAAGGAAAATCCTAAAAACTTGGTCCAGTACAAACAATCCACAACAACCCTGGCATGTGTTAAATCAAATATCTATGTCAGAGCTCCAAAAATAAAATAACCTAATTCAGCAAAGATTCTCGGTGCCACAGCCTGTAAAAAGTGAAGCACCTTAAAATGTTTCCACAGCTTGGTTTAGAAGAATCATTTAAAGATAAAAATAGAGGCTTGTAAATGGAATCGTTTGAATGTCATCCAGCTCTTTGTGAACGGAAAACTAGTTCCCCATTATTACAAAAGTGTTACCAACAGTTCAAATCTAATAATACACCTAAACTGGCACCTTTTGTACCACAAAGAGAAACTATGCTAAAAATTATTTGCTCAAGAGTATTTATCATATGATAAATATCTTTAGTGAATAGGTCAGATTTAACTTTGATTTTGTGGATGATCTTGGCAACTGGGGGTCAGAGTGGGGCAGGGGTAATGGAGGTGGAGCGACAGAAAATTGGAATTTAGGATAACCTGCATCACACGTAATGCCCTCGAGGGTCCTGTAATATAGAATTCACTATATTACCTTTACTTTCCTTAGGGATCATATGCTAGCTTTATAGCAAGTAAAACCTAGGAGGAGTGGCCTAGTGTTAGGGTGGTGGACTTTGGTCCTGAGGAACTGAGTTCAATTCCCACTTCAGGCACAGGCAGCTCCTTGTGACTATGGCCAAGTCACTTAACCCTCCATTGCCTCAGGTACAAATAAATACCTGTATACAATATGTAAGCTGCATTGAGCCTGCCATGAGTGGGAAAGTGCGGGGTACAAATAAAAATAAATAAATAATCTGATAACACTACTGTATAAAGCAGCATTTTTCAACCCCATCCTCAGGGCACACCCAGCCAGTCAGGGTTTTTAGGATATCCTGAAACCCCTGACTGGCTAGGTATGCCCTAAGGACTGGGTTGGAAACCTCTGTTATAAAGGTTGAGATGTGAAAACTACAGGTCCATAATGTTCAGACTCAGAAAACTCCAGCTGTCTCATTTTTCATTTTCAAACATAGATGCTAGGTAATCTATATAACTGATGGGGGGAAAAAAAGCAATGTACTCACTCTTATTTATTTTACATCATGCATCAGAGAAACAACCTGTAATAGCTATTAATCTATTGTTTGTTTCTTAATCAGAACAAAAACTTTCTTCTGGGATAGCAGAAGACAGCTGGCTACCCCCATGGAAACTAAAAGCCATTAGATATAAACAGAATCATATGCACCATTCAAATCCACAATCAACTTTTATGGCTCATGCAAGAATTTTAATCAAAACATAGTGAAGAAAAATGTCCATAGGTTTTATTTATCTTTAACGGAATATTTTCTTCCTAATGGTGTCATTACAGCTAGGTTATTAAATCTCTCTAATGATACCCCAAAGAATTTTCTAAACCGGCAAAGACTGTGCCAAGAACTAAAACAGTATTTGGGCAGCGTGTGAAGATTAAGACGTGCACTTCAGTATCGATCTTCATACACAAATTTGAGAGTCTCGTTCGTCCTCTGGACTGTTATGGAAAACTATTTCAGTTTGCTGTTAGGGGAGTGGTTTCTGAGGCAACAATTTACATTTCAAACTACAGCTCTAAAAGCCAGGGCATGGTTTAACTAAACAGCACTGGGAAGTCTGACCCTGTAAGGGAGTACCATCAGCTCATGGGTAGGGCGTAGGGTCACTGCAAGGAATGGGAAAGGAAGCTAGTTCCAAGTGCCAAGCTGTAGGGAGGGGGAAGAGGAGAGGGTGCCAAGTCAACCTTTTGAGTCAGTCTATGAGTCAGCAAGCACATGAACAGCTAAGGAATAGAGGTGCTGAAAGAAACTCCGCTTGGGGGGGAGGGGCACTCTTGTCCAGTGACTGTCCTATCATGAGACCTGTCCCATTCTGCCTGGCTCTGGCTGTCCTCCAGCAAAGGGTCACCAGCAGATACAGGACGAGGAAACAATACTCGCCAAGGATCAAGCAGGGACTCAGTATGGCAGATCCTTGGAGAGACCACAAACTCGTTTAAAGCTAAAAGTCAAACAAACCCAGAATTCATTTGTTAACCTGGCAAGCTCTCGACACTGAAAGTTAAAAAAAAAAGGGGGGGGCAGTAAATCCAACCCCATATTATAGAAAAGCTTTATTAACTGAAGTACAGTGACCAGTTTTATGACAGTCAAATTGTGATTAGCTTGATAAATATGAATAATAAATTAAGTAGCTAAGTTAAATCAGAGACATAAGTATAGCATGGCATTTTATTAACATTTAATTTTATTTTCTGGTTGAAGAAGTCGAATAGATTCCTGTTTTTGCTTCCAGGCAGCAAAGCTTATTACTTCACATCTAAGACACGATTTGAAGGCTTCTCAGGTGGTAGGTGATAAGAGGATCTATATAATATCGTGCCATGTATAGAAATGTGTTATAAAATTATCAAATTTTTGGGATGAAATCTGAATGCTCAAGGAATTTATTATTAAATCTCAATAAGTGCCTCGGCTTACTATAGTCAAGTTGTAACTTGAGACACATCACTGGGCGATCAGTAATTAAAATTGGATCAATTTCTGTGTCAATGGTCTGAGTTATTAAGGATCTACAGAGAAGAAAAAAAGTCTATTCTCAAGTACGACTGATGTGGAGCAGACTAACATGAGTATTTGCGACCATCAGGGTGTTGAAGGTGCCATACATCCACAAGACCTAAACTTGGGTGGTTGCAAGAAGCTCCTTTCCCATTTTGGTTTGTCTTTGAATGCAGTTGGACCGACGATCCACAATGTTATTTATTCATTCATTCATTCTTGTATCCCACTATTATCCAAAATCAAGTTTCGGTTCAAAGTGGCTTACAATTTGCAATTGATTGAAGTTATGGTGATGGATGTGGCTTCCAATTTACAATTAGGCGAGGTTACACGGGTGTAGTATAATTACAAAGTGGTGTAGAAAATCGGTATCGCATGTAGTTAACCACAGAATTTCTTGAAGAGATAGGTCTTTAGTTCTTTCCTGAACTGGAGATAGTTTATAATGCTTCTTGTGACCTTGGATATTGAGTTCCACCATTTAGAACCCAGATAACTAAATCTAGCCATGTGGATGGATTTGTATATTATGTATCTGCAGTTTGGTAGGTAAAGCAGAAAGTAGCTTCTGGTTACTGGGTTTGCATTTCTTGGGGATAGTTCAATTAGGTCTAGCATATAGTCAGGACATATGCCAAACAGTATTTTAAATATAAGAGTGCTTGTTTTGAAAAATAACATTAAAATCTTCAGCTACCAAGATAGGTATTATTACAATATAATGTTCTACCATTCTAGAAGTCCAAAAGTCTGGACTGCTCGGGAATCGTCAGTCCGGATTCCAGCATTTTCTGGATTCTCGGGCAGTACTTTTTTTCTGGTGGAAAAAACATTCTTGGGGGGGGGGGGGGGCAGAGGTGGGGAGAAAAGTGTATCTTTGCAGAGAAACAGCAAGAGTCCAGAAAAAGAACAGATCCCATTTTGGAATTCTATTTGTGGGGAGAGGGGCAACTTCTAGCTTTCAATTAGAATTAATCATGTGGTATCTTATCAATAACAATAATAAAGTTGCAACTTCACTCTTTAAGGAGATTTTTCACACATCCTTTCATGTAATTCTTTCACTTGCTAAAAGCCTCCCTCCTTCCTTCCTTCCTTCCCTCCCTGCACAGTCTCCTGTCTTTTCCCTGCACCCAGCTCTGCACGCTTGCTCTCACCTTTTTCCTCATGAAGACTTCATGCTGCAGTGGTAGCCTTACTTATAGACTGCCTCTGGCATTCACCCTTCCTTTCCCCTCTGACCCATTCCGCCCCCTTCTGGCGGGTCCTCTTAAAGATTTGTTTAATAAATCCTTAGAGACGGGACAGGTTCCATGGGATTGGAGAACGGCAGAGGTGGTCCCTCTTCACAAAAGTGGTGATAGGGAAGAAGCTGGAAACTACAGGCTGGTAAGCCTCACTTCGGTTATTGGAAAAGTAATGGAAGCGATGCTGAAGGAAAGGATAGTGAATTTCCTGGATGCCAATAAGTTGCAAGATCCGAGACAACATGGTTTTACCAAAGGTAAATCATGCCAAACGAATCTCATTGAATTCTTTGACTGGGTGACTGGAGAACTGAATCAGGGACGTAATCTACTTAGATTTCAGCAAAGCTTTTGACACGGTTCCCCACAGGAGGCTCTTGAATAAACTTGATGGGCTGAAGATAGGACCTTAAGTGGTGAACTAGATTAGGAACTGGTTGACGGACAGATGCCAGAGGGTGGTGGTTAATGGAATTCGCTCGGAGGAGGGAATGGTGAGTAGTGGAGTGCCTCAGGGATCGGTGCTGGGGCCGATTCTGTTCAATATATTTGTGAGTGACATTGCCGAAGGATTAGAAGGTATAACGTTTGCCTTTTTGCAGATGATACTAAGATTTGTAACAAAGTGAACACCTGGGAGGGAGTGGAAAACATGAAAAAGGATCTGCGGAAGCTAGAAGAATGGTCTAACGTTTGGCAATTAAAATTCAATGCGAAGAAATGCAAAGTGATGCACTTAGGGAGTAGAAATCCACAGGAGACGTATATGTTAGGTGGTGAGAATCTGATATGTATGGACGGGGAGAGGGATCTTGGTGTGATAGTATCTGAGGATCTGAAGGCGACAAAACAGTGTGACAAAGCGATGGCCGTAGCTAGAAGGTTGCTAGGCTGTATAGAGAAACATGTGACCAGCAGAAGAAAAGAGGTTTTAATGCCCCTGTATAAGTCGTTGGTGAGGCCCCACCTGGAGTATTGTGTTCAGTTTTGGAGGCCGTATCTTGCTAAGGATGTAAAAAGAATTGAAGCGGTGCAAAGAAAATCTACAAAAATGGTATGGGATTTGCGTTACAAGACGTATGAAGAGAGACTTGCTGACCTGAACATGTATACCCTGGAGGAAAGGAAAAACAGGGGTGATATGATACAGCCGTTCAAATATTTGAAAGGTATTAATCCGCAAATGAACCTTTTCCAAAGATGGGAAGGCGGTAGAACGAGAGGACATGAAATGAGATTGAAGGAGGGCAGACTCAAGAAAAATGTCAGGAAGTATTTCTTCACGGAGAGAGTGGTGGATACTTGGAATGCCCTCCCGTGGGAGGTGGTAGAGACAAAAACGGTAACGGAATTCAAACATGCGTGGGATAAACATAAAGGAATCCTGTTCAGAAGGAATGGATCCTCAGAAGCTTAGCCAAGATTGGGTGGCGGGGCTGGTGGTTGGGAGGCAGGGCTAGTGCTGGGCAAGACTTCTACGGTCTGTGCCCTGAAAATGGCAGATACAAATCAAGGTCAGGTATACACAAAAAGTTAGCTTGTTGGGCAGACTGGATGGACCGTGCAGGTCTTTTTCTGCCATCATCTACTATGTTACATTTCTCTAAGGCCTCAGCATACATACATACATTTAGACACTTGTACCCACAAAGTTCCATTAGAGATCCATGCGGCTTACAAAAAAAAAAAAAAAGATAAACTAGGCCTTCCCAGAGAGCTACAAAACCAAATGCAGAAAGAGAATGAAAAGAACAGAAATTATATTACTTACTGAATAGCTGGAAAAGATATGTTTTGAAAGCCTTCTTAAATAATTTGAACTGAGTTATCTGTCTAATATTAAGTGGAAGAGTGTTCCACTATTTGGTGGACTGAAAAAAAACCCAGTCATAGATAATACGTTTGAAATTAGGATGTTGCAATAATAAAGGAAAGCTCCATTTGTTTGAGAAAGACTAACAAAATCTGTCAAATAACCTGGTGCTAGTCTATTAAGAAACGCCATATGCACAACTTAATGATAACCTGGGCCCTGACTGGAAGCCAGTGAAGACGTACCAAGAGAGAAGAAGCAGATTCAAACTTTGAGGACTCGCAGATAAGCCTGGCTGCAATGTTTTGAAACGTCTGAAGCCTTTTCAGCAAGCCTTCAGATAAAACCGAGAGTATAGCGTTACAATAGTCTATCTGAGACAAAAGCAGAGTCTGAGGTACAGATCGAAAAGCATTAAAATTCAAATTTGATCTTATTCTTCTTTATTTCAGATTTGTGGTGTTTAAGACAGGAGGCCAAATTAAATTGATTTTCGACTTCTGTAGACTTCATTAAAAAAAATAATATTGAAAAAGAACACCAACTGGGATGGCACGGTGAATAGCTGCAATGATAATCTGGATAGAAAAGAGAAAGCTCCACATTTAACGCCCACGTTTGCTTGCGTCCCAGGATCAGAGCCGGTGAGTGCGTGTAACAATGTGCTCGCCAGCTCTGAATGCTAATAGCATGCAAATGCATGCTAAACAGGGACATTAGTATTCCTCCCCACTGCACAGCGTGCTAAACTAGTGGACTGCTACCGCTGTAAACCCTATTCCAGCTAGGAGCTGGAGTTAGGGTTTACAGAGCATTGGGAGGAATGAGGAGCATTGGGAGGAATGGGGAGCCCTGTCTAAAATGGCCCCCCACCCCCTCAACAGATGACCCGAACCCAACAGCCCCCACCCCGAGCCAGCGACAGACCTCCAGTCCCCCCAACACAAGGGTATGGGAGATCTCCAGCCCCCTACCCCCCCCCCCCCCACACACCCAAAATAAAGCCTTGGTGGCCCAGTGGGCCGAAAACCCAAACTACCCTGCCCCACCTGGTGGTCAAGCAGCACCCTCTCCCCCTGGTACCACCAGAGCCCTTGTGTTAGGGCAGGGGATTGGACCTCCAACCACTGTATTGCTGTTGGGGGGGGGGGGGTCTTGGAGTGGCACTAGGCCACCAGGGCCAAAGAGATGACGGAGGAATGGGGGTCCAGTGGACCTCCATCTACTGCATTTGACAGGTCCGGGCTTTTGACAGCCCAGACCTGTCCAACTAGTGTGGGAGGATTGTGCCTGAACCCATGCTCATGCACAATCCTCCCACACTTTATTCCTATGATCAGAGCTAATAATGTGCCTAAATTTGCTACTAGCTCTGATCATAGGGGCGTTATAGCCTGCACTTTTGCAGTGCTATTTTTAGAGCACTGTTTGGAATAGCGAAGGGCTTCTGATCATCGGCACCCTGGAGTCTTAAAGCACACAGGAGCCAAATACATTTTCTCTGCTTGTGTGCTGCATTTTCCCTACCATGAATTGTTCTGAAACCTCTCAAAAGATGAAGCCTGGGGTGCATTATCCTCCTTCCTGTTTCTCAGTATATGAAAATTAAAAAAAAACACAGCAACAAGACGACTACTCATTTTTACTCCATCCCTAAAGAGATATTAGGGACCTGTTTGTCAAATAGATGGGTTTTTTCTCATTTTGTGTCTACATGGAATCCACAGTCATTTCTACTATTATAAATCAAGTAATTCAGAGAATGCCTATACTGCTCATTACTGAAACCCCAGACAGGCATTGCATTGCTACATGTAAAGCATGAATACAGCACGGAAAGCTTCACTGAGGCAAGTCACTGATACGTGTGGATACAGCATGGAAACTGCCAAGGATATTCTGTGGAAACAGTATTTTCCTTTTTAATGAAACATTTCCTTGATAGCAAGTACATGCCTGCTATTACAAAAATGCATGAAAATATAAGATAGAAAATATGTTAGGAGAAAACACAACTATCAAACCACAAGGGGACATTGATACTGCAGGTAATTTGACCACAGGGCTACTTGAATGCCAGGCATTCAGCTGAAAATTGGAGATAACAGAAATTTTGCTTTATGAGGTAAGGAAGGTCTGGCAAAGCCCTGAAGCAACATCACAGGAAGGGGACCATGAAATCAACCTTTGTCTTCTTGTCAAAAGCCCAGCCATGTCTGCACTACCTAGATAGACACAAACACCTAAAATTAGTGTCCAACCAGAACCAATACTCACCTTTAAAAGAAATATGGGGATGGGACTTGATATATCTCCTTTCTGTGGTTACAATCAAAGCTGTGTACATATTACACAGTGTCAATGCACAAATATGGTCAAAACCCTTTTTCAGCATTCAAGTACCTTCTCTTATACAAATGTAAAAAAAAACAATGGCTTTTGAAGAAATGATGCTGTAAGGGTCAGTCTGCCCAACAGCTGTGTATGATTTTCTCAGATCAGCAGGACCCTGGCTGCCAGTGAGCAAATACACCAGTGTATCCTGAAGAGGAGGTCAGGAATTGAAATGAAAGTCAGGGAAGTTCTCTGGCAATGAGGAGACCAGCAAAAGAACCCTGATAAGGCAGAGCTCAAGAATGCTTCAAAATATTGAACTTTGGGGGAGGGGGGGAAATGTTTTATCCTCATTCCCCTTCTCCAGCCTCCACCTAGTAACAGGCACAGAATTCAGCCTCCCCCTCCACCCCTGCCTTTCACTATCACTCCCACTGCACCTGAGGGTGAGGTACACGGCACTTCTGATTAGCTGATGGCCAACCTGAAACCACAGCTCCTCACTACCTGTGGCCTCACATCCATATTTATTCTAATAATTTATAAACTGCTTTCCCATGTACAACCTGATCAAAGAGGTCTGCGGCAGATAACGATAAATAAAATACAGCTCAGCATGAAGGGAGTTTTTGCTAATCTGATTTCCGAACAGTTCCAGAGGGAACAGGGAAAAATGCAGAACAGCATCTTATATCTGCAGTAGAGAAAACAGACACCGGGAGATACAGAGATCATATAAACAGAATACAGCACGATAGACAGGTAATCTATCTGTACGTCTGCTAACATTATTAACGTTGTTAAAATCGTTCGCATCTTTATTGCCAAACTCATTAAGCACAACCCAAAGAACTGCATTACAAGCCGGTCTATTTGTAGCCATCCATGCGATTACAGTGTCACATGCGGGGTTTTTTTTTTTAAGCATTGGATCATTTGAATAAATGGCCGCAATGAATCAATACAATTGATTTTCACTCTCTGTTAACATAACAGCAACCTGCTGAGTTCTCACCTGAGTGTCAAACTCGCTCTCCTGCCTCTGAGCAGCCTTGAAGGGTCCCTGGCTGGCACACAGGGGCTGAGCCACTGCCACCCTCTCGCCCAGCTTCAGATAAGAAGAAGCAGGTGGGATGCTCCGAGCCGGCACCTGTGGAATCGGGCTGGCGCTGTGCACGGGTTTCGGCAGCCCCGATTTCATTTTGGAAGCCACCAGGATGGCTGGCATTTTCTCTCTCCTTTCTGGACACGTTTCTAGCAGCGGCAGCAGCCTCACCAGGGGCAACCGGGCACAGAGAAGAAACACACAAGCAGCCGCTATGCACAGTCTCGGGTTGCGACAAATCTGAGAAATTAGGCAGCCTGCCGCCCGCCTCCTCCTCCTTCACATGTGCCGCTCTTTAGCTGCCTCCTGTAATTTACGGATTTCTCGCTTCATTTAGCTTGTCACCTCCTTGGAGGGATGTGGGCTGTGTCTGCACAGCAGACGTTTCTCCTGTCGGCCCTTGCTTCCTATGTTAATGCCCCATGCCCTTGCATACACGCCCTCCCAGTCCATTCAGAAACCTCTTCCCCCAGCTTTTGCCTGCACAGGGGGACAGATTCGAGCCGATCAGTCCGGGCTGCAGTCTGACAGCAGAATGGGCTAAGCGGGGCCGGGGCTGTGTGGCAGCCCGATTGGTTCTCCAGGCAGGCTCAAATCAGAGCCCAAAAAATGATCTCTGCTAGAGAGGAGTGGCCTGCGCCCAGTGACTGACAGGAAGCTCTTCTCCCTGCCCAGAGCCAAGGAAAGCCCGATGCGAGTCATTTCAAACACAAACAGCGGGAACAGTGCCAAGTCTGGAGAGAGTGAGGAGGGAGCGATCAAGGCCGCCCACCCTAACTGCCAGAACAGAAAAGCAGTTTCACAGCAGCTAAGTGGCCTCATCCCCAGACTTCCTACAAAAACCGCAGAAGGTCAGCAGGGAGGCTTCCAGCACTGTCTAATTTGTGTCCAGGTCCAGAATTTAATCAAACCCACAAGATTGATGTATTAGGCACCTCTGTGACCTGGTGGAAGGAAGATAACCAATGGGGACACTGTCATACCAGGGTAAAAATTATATTGCAGTGATAGGGCAGACCGAATTGGTGGAGGGGTAGCATTATTCTTTAAGGAGGGCCTTGAATCAAATAGACTAAAAATTCTGCAGGACACAAAATACATCTTGGAATCCCTATGGATAGAAATTCCATGTGTAAAGGGGGAAAGGATAGTGATAGGCAGGGTTGCCAGAATGAAAAAATTTTCCCCGCCCAAAGTTAAACCCCGCCCCCGATGTCATCAACCCCACCCCCGACATAGCCGCCAACGTCACTAACCCACCCCCGACGTAGCCACTGTCACTAACCCCGCCCCCAACGTAGCCGCCGATGTTACTAACCCCGCCCCCAACAGCGTTAACCCAGCCTCTGCGGGGCTTCTATTGGACCAAATTGGACCAATAGAAGCCCCAGAAAACCACCCAAATCCGCAACACGGCTTTTTAAAAGCCGCCCAATTTCCCGCAGCCCGCAGCCAGCAAAAATTGCCCGCAATGGGTCACAGAAAGCCACCCAATAGGGCGGGAAACCTGCAGATCTGGCAACCCTGAAAGGCAGTGCTTTTCTTGTAGAAAAAAAGGTGCGGTACTCATTATGGGTGGGGTCACCACATATGGCTCCACCCCTATGATAGCCACACCCACAGCCACACCCCTTATACCAGCCATGGCGCATATAAACAGACATCATTGAAAATATTATACTAGTATAGAAGAAAAAAATAACGTGATTTTTTTCATTATAAATAATTTCTGTAAGATGTAACAGCCCCAGTATACCCATTGCAAAATAAGACAGCAGATGTAAGTTCTCAAATTGGACATATTTCAAACACTAAAATGAAAATAAAATGATTTTTTCTACCTTTGTTATCTGGTGACTTTGTTTTTCTGATCATGCTGGCCAAGTATCTGATTCTGCTGCTGCTATCTGTTCCCTTAACTCCATTTCCAGGGCTTCCTTTCCACTTATTTCTCTACTTTCCTCCTTTCTTCTTCATTTCTTGCCATACATCCATAAGTAAAAGCTGGGTCCTCCTCCGTGGAATTGACTGGAGGAGGTATAACGTGGATCCAGCTTTTGCCTATTTTCTCCATCCATGTGCAGTTTTTTTCCTCTCTTCCCTTTCCCTCATCTCCATCCATGTGCATCTTCTTTTTTCTTTCCTCCCCTCCAGCCATGTCCAGCACTTCTCCTCTCTCCTCCCCAACATCCATGTCCAGTATTTCTCCTCTCTTCCTTCCCCTGTATCCATCCATGTCCAGCAATTCTCCTCTCCCCTCTCCTCCATCTGTCCAGCATTTCTCCTCTCTCCCCGCCAATCCCTCCATCCATTCATGTCCAGCAATTCTCCTCTATCTCTTGCTCTCCTCTCCATCCATTTCCAGCATTTATCTTCTCTTCCCTGCCCTCCGATCCATGTGCATCTCCTTCCTCTCCTCCCTCCCCTCCATCCATGTCCAGCATGTCTCCTCTCTCCTCTGCCCTCCCCTCCCATGTCCAGCAATTCTCCTCTGTCCCCTGTCCTCCCATGCCATCCATGTCCAGCGATTCTCCTCTCTTCTCTCCCCTCTCATCCATGTCCAACGATTCTCCTCTCTCCACTGCCCTCCCCTTCTATCCATGTCCAGCAAATCTCTCTTCCCTGACCTCTCCTCCCATCCATGTCCAGTATGTCTTCTCCTTCCCCTGCCCTCCCCTCCCATCCATGTCCAGTGATTCTTCTCTGCCCCCCGTCCTCCCCTGCCATCCATGTCCAGCGATTCTCCTCTCTCCCCTGCCCTCCACTCCCATCCATGTCCAGCGATTCTCTCTTCCCTGCCCTCCCCTTCCATCCATGTCCAGTGATTCTCCTTTCTCTCCTGCCATCCCCTCCCATCCGTCCAGCGATTCTCCTCTCTCCCCTGCCCTCCCATCCATGTCCAGCAATTCTCTCTCCCCTGCCCTTCCATCGATGTCCAGCAATTCTCTCTTCCCTGCCCTCCCCTCCATGTCCAGCGATTCTCCTCTCTCCCCTGCCCTCCCCTCCCATCCATGTTCAGCGATTCTCTCTTCCCTGCCCTCCCCTCCCATCCATATCCAGCGATTCTCTCTTCCCTGCCCTCCCCTTCCATCCATGTCCAGTGATTCTCCTCTCTCCCCTGCCCTCCCCTCCCATCCATGTCCAGCGATTCTCTCTTCCCTGCCCCCCTCCCATCCATATCCAACGATCGTCTCTTGCCTGCCCTCCCCTCCCATCCATGTCCAGCAATTCTCTCTTCCCTGCCCTCTCCTTCCATCCATGTCCAGTGATTCTCCTCTCTCCCCTGCCCTCCCCTCCCATCCATGTCCAACAATTCTCTCTTTCTTGCCCTCCCCTCCCATCCATGTCCACCAATTCTCTCTTCCCTGACCTCCCCTCCCATCCATGTCCAGCAATTCTCCTCTCTCCCCTCCATGTCCAGGAATTCTCTCATCCCTGCCCTCCCCTCTCATTGATGTCCAGCAATTCTCTCTTCCCTGCCCTGCCCTCCCCTCCCATCAATGTCCAGCAATTCTCCTCTCTCCCCTGCCCTCCCGTCCCATCAATGTCCAGTGATTCTCCTCTCTCACCTGCCCTACCCTCTCCCATGTCCAGCGATTCTTCTTCCCCCAGCCCATCCTCCTTCTCCACTGCCTGCCAGCGAAGTGATAGAAAGGCTGCCAGCGTCAGCCTCAGCAGTGCGAATGGTGTAGGCAGCGATTGAGAGAGGCTGGCAGCACTGGAGCTTCCCTCTGCGAGTCCCGCCTATGCGGAAACAGGAAGTTGAAACAACATAGGCGGGACTTGCAAAGGCAAGCTCCGATGCTGCCAGTCTCTCTCAATCGCTGCCTGCACTGTTCGTGCTGCTGAGTCCAACGTAGTAGTAAGTAGGGGAGAGGAAGGGTGTAGGACTCGCCGGGGGGGAAAAAAGGTGCCGGTACACCGTACCGGTGCATACCAGCACAAAAAAAGCCCTGGTGATAGGACTGTAATACCAGTCACCTGGCCAAGATGAGCAGACAGATGCAGAAATTTGAGAGGCTAACAAACTGGGCAACACAATAATAATGGGCGTTTTCAATTACCAATATTATGGCATTAATTCTACAATTATATACAAGGTATTTGAAGGTGTGTCTTCACCTGGTTAAGCCTAGTTCCCCTGGTTAAGGCAAAACAGAATTCCCCTGTTGGGAGAACTGATCATTATTATCGCGAAGAGCATATTGGATAAGGAGAACATTTTGTCATCCAGGATAAGTAATATCTGGTTATACGCTTTCACTATAAAATTGAGTCTCACTCCATAGGTATTGTGGAAAGGTGGTTATGTAGCTGTTTCATGAATATGAAATTGTATGTGGAGTTTTTTTTAAGACTTATGATTACTGAGGAGTCCTCTTTACTCAGAAAGGTGTGTCCTTCAAATTGAGGTATCTCCGTGAACACTGAAGTCTTTTTTTCTCCACCAACTCTTCATTGAAACTTACAAGACACACCTTCAAATACCTGGTATATAATTGTAGAATTAATGCCATAGTAATGATATTGAATTCTACAGATTCCAAATATTGTTATGTTTTCAATTACCCCAATATTGACTAGGCAAATGTAAGATCAGGGCATGAAAGGGAGGTAAAATTCATTTATAAAATCAAGGACTACTTTATAGAGCAGCTGTTTCAGGAACCAACAAGAGGGGGAACAATTCTAGACCTAGTTCTTAGTGGAGTGCATGATCTGGTGCAGGAGGTAATAATGCTGGGGCCACCTGATAACAGCAATCATAACATGATCAGATTTGATATATCTGGAGTAAATACACATAGAAAATCCAATACATTAGCATTTAACTTTAAAAAAGGAGACTATGATAAAATGAGAAGTATGGTTAAAAAGAAAAAAATAACACAGAGAACAGCAGCAAAGATCACAAATTTACATCAGGTATTCAAAAATACCATCCTGGAAGCCCAGGCTAGTTATATTCCACGTATTAAAAAAGAAGGAAGGAAGGCCAAACAACAGCTGAAATGGTTAAAAAGTGAGCTGAAGAAAGCTATTAGAGCTAAAAGAAAAACCTTCAGAAAATGGAAGAAAGATCCAACTGAAAATAATAGGAAACAGCATAAGGAATGGCGAGTCAAATGCAAAGCGCTGATAAGGAAGGCAAAGAGAGACTTTGAAAAGAAGATTGCATTGGAGGCAAAAACACATAGTAAAAACTTTTTTAGGTATATTAGAGGCAAGAAATCAGTAAAAGCAAGAAGTCACTACATGGCCGAGGGGTAAAAGGGGCACTCAAGGAAAACAAGGCCATAGTGGAGAGATTCAATGAATTCTTTGCGTAGGTCTTCACCGAGGAAGATGTGGGGGAGATACCAGTGCCAGAAATGGTATTCAATGCTGATGAGTCAGAGAAACTGAAACAAATCTCTGTAAACCTGGAAGATAATGGGGCAATTTAACAAACTGAAGAGTAGCAAATTGCCTGGACCAGATGGGTATACATTCCAGATTACTGACAGAATTGAGAAATGAACTTGCAGAGCTATTGTTAGTAATATGTAACTTATATTTAAAATCAAGCATGGTACCTGAAGATTGGAGGGACGCCAATGTAACACCAATTTTTAAAAAGGGTTCAAAAGGTGAGTTGGGAAATTATAGACTGGTGAGCCTGACGTCCGTGCCGGGCAAAATGGTAAAGACATTTATTATGAAGAATACAATTATTGAGCATATACAAAGGCATGGATTAATGAAACAAAGCCAACATGGATTTAGTCACGGGAATAATTGTCTCTGCCTCATCAGTCTACTACATTTCTTTGAAGGGGTGAATAAACATGTGGACAAAGGTGAGCCAGTTGATATTGTGTATCTAGATTTTCAAAAGGCATTTCACAAAGTACCTCATGAACGACTACTGAGAAAATTAGAAAGTTATGGGATAGGAGGCAATGTTCTATTGTGGATTAAAAACTGGTTAAAAGATAGAAAACAGACAGTAGGGTTTAAATGGTCAGTATTCTCAATGGAGAAGGGTAGACAGTAGGGTTCCCCGGGGGTCTGTGCTGGAACTGCTGCTTTTTAACATATTTACAAATGATCTAGTGAGGTAATTAACCCCATTGTTTACAAAGCTGCGCAGCATTGCCGACACAGCCCATTCAAAATGAATGGGTTTTGTTGGCAGTACCACACTACCAGCCGCTAGAGCAACTTTATAAACAGGGCCCTAAATTTGCTGATGACACAAAGTTATTCAAAATTGTTAAATCACAGGAGGACCTTACGAGATTGGGAGACTGGGCATCCAAATGGCAAATGACATTTAATGTGAGCAAGTGCAAAGTGATGCATATGTGAAAGAGGAACCCAAACTATAGCTATATGATGCAAGGTTCCACATTAGGAGTCACCACCCAGAAAAAGGATCTAAGTGTCATCGTTGATGATACATTGAAACCATCTGCTCAGTGTGCAGCAGCAGCAGCTAAGAAAGCAAATAGAACGTTAGGAAAGGAATGGAAAACAAAAATTAGAATATTATTATGCCTCTGTATCACTCCATGGTGCGACCACACTTTGAATACTGTGTTCAATTCTGGTCACCGCATCTCAAAAAAGATATAGTGGAACTAGAAAAAGTACCAAGAAGGGCGACAAAAATGATAAAGGGGATGGGACGACTTCTCTATGAGGAAAGGCTAAAGCTTGGAGAAGAGACGGCTGAGGGGAGATATGATAGAAGTAAATAAAATACCGAGTGGAGTGGAACAGGTAGATGTGAATAGAAGTTTGGAGTAGCATAACATACAGCTAAGTTACTTACCTGTAGCAGGTGTTCTCCAAGAACAGCAGGCATATATTCTCACATATGGGTGATGTCATCCACGGAGCCTGGTGCAGATACTGCCAAGTACACTGTCACTTTAAATTTTTGAGTCAGTGCCCCCACTGCTCATGCGCGGGTGTCTTCCTGCCCAACACTCAAGCACAGGACCAGCAGTACAGTACTAAAGCTGACAACTCCAAGGGGAGGTGAGAAGGATGTGAGAATACATGACTACTGTCCTCGAACACCTGGTACAGGTTAGTAACTTAACTTTCTCCAAGGACAAGCAGGTATAATATTCTCACATATGGGACTCACTAGCTACCAGGCTTACAACATAAATTAATTTTGTAACTTAGTGAGCCTGGTGGGAAAAAAGGGCTAGAGAGCAGAGTTGACTGCTTGTCCAAACCAGCTATCTCACCTAAAATGATGCTCCAGACAGTAGTGAGCAGTGAAGGTGTGGCTAGAAGACCACATAGACACCTTGCAAATGTCTTCAATGGAGGCTGAGCGGAAATGGGCTACTGAAGCCGCCATGGCTCTTACATTGTAAGCCGTGACTCGGCCCTGAAGGATGTCCAACCTGAGTATACGTGTAGGAGATACAGAGGCATATTTTCAAAGCACTTTGGGAGGCTAAGTTCCATAGGTTTCTATGGAACTTTGGGAGGCTAAGTGCTTTGAAAATGAGCCTGACAGTCAGCCAGGTAGAGATAATATGCTTAATAATGAAAATCCCTAATCTGTTAGGGCTGAAGGATGCAAAAAGCTGGGAGGACTTCATATGAGGTTTTGAATGCTCTAGATAATACGCTAGAGCACGTTTGCAGTCTAAGGTATGCAGTGCAGCTTCTCCAGAATGACAGTGTGGCTTAGAGAAGAAGACGGGTAGTAAAATGGACTGATTGAGATGGAACTCTTATATCACTTTAGGAAGAAATTTGGAGTAGGTTTGGAATACAACCCTGTCGTAGTAGAACCTGATGTAAGGTGGGTCTGCAACAAAGGCCTGAAGTTTGCATACTCTTCTGGCAGAAGTAAGAGCTATTAAGAACATATCTTACATGTGAGGAACTTCAGAAACAGGAACAAAGTGGTTCAAAAGGAGATTTCACGAGAGATGCGATGATGACATTGAGATCCCAAGTACAGGTGGTGATTTGATAGGATGTTTGGTATGAAATAAACCTTTCATAAATTTTATTATCAAGGTATGAACAGAAACTGGTTTATTATCAACTATGAAGTGAAATGCACTAATGACACTCAATTGCATTCTGAGTTAGTTTTGAGGCCAGAATCTGAAAGATGGAGGAGCTACTCCGTAAGGGTAGGAAGAGGGCACATAAAAGGGTGGAGTGTTCTGGCTACACACCAGAGGGAAAATCTCTTCCACTTGAAACAGTAACATTTTTGTGTACAAGGTTTCCTAGAGGCTAGGAGTATCCTAGAGACTCCTTCAGAAAGGTTTAAGGTATGGAAATCTATGTCATCAGAAACCAAGCCGTCAGGGCTAGAGAACGAGGGTCTGGATGAAAGAAGGATCCCTTGTTCTGCGTTATTAGGGTTGGGAAAGGATCTGACCTCAATGGTTCTCTGGACGATAACACTAGGAGGAGAGAGAGCCACATTTGATGAGGCCGTAAGAAGCAATTAAAATCATGGTCCCTTGGTCGCAATGCAGTTTGAGAAGAGTTTTCCCTATGAGAGGTAGGCAGGAAAGGCGTATCACACCCATGCACTAACAGTTAATGAGTGCTGATTGCACATTAACTGTTTTAAGTTAACACACTTTAGTGAAAGGACCCCAAATGACTTATAATTTTTGTACAATAAGGACTAGATTCCATATATGGCGCCTGAAATATCGGTGCCGAAAAATTTTCCACCTAGGCTTATTCTGTAAACCGTGCCTAGATTTAGGTGTGGTTTATAGAATATGCCTAGCCGAGTTACAGAATATGCCTAGTGGTCATGCCTGTGCATAGGAGCCAACTTTTCAAAATGATTGGGGGTGCTGAATTGTTTTTTTTTTTACAGGTGATGCATTCCCCCCTCCTCCTCCCCCCTGCCTCTCCCCTGTCCTCCTCCCCCCTTGCAGAAACAGGAAATGAGGGTGGGACCAGAGCTGAGAGAGAGAGAAGGGAAAACAATTAAGCACCGAGCCAAGCCTGTATGTTTTTACCGCTGCTGCCGCTCTAACCCCGACGAGGTAAAATAGATTACTTTTAAAATTTGGAGGGAGGGGGCCTGGAACTCGATGGGAGGAGGGAGGGAACGAACTTCCGGTGGGTGAACGAACTTCTGGTGGGTGAAATATTGGGGGGTGATCGAGCACCCACGGAGTCGGCGCCTATGTGCCTAACTCTAGGCGCATCAATTTGGTGTAAATGCCATCGTCAAAGTTAGGCGCTGAGCAGATGTATTCTATCATTGTGACTGTTGATTTTCAGAACGCCCATGATCTGCCCATTCCACATACATGGCCATGCCCCCTTTTGGCAGCATGGATTAGAATTTGCATGCACCAATTTACAGGATACGCCTAGCAAGTTGTGCATGTAGATTCTAATTAATGCCAATTAGTGTCAATAATTGCTTGTTAAGTGGCAATTATCGGTGCTGACTGGCTTGTTAAGTAATTAAATTCCGCACACAAATCCAGAATTCGACCAGATTTGCACATGCAATTTCAGTTGTGCTATATAGAATCCAGGAGTAAATCACTTATACTCCTATCAGAGTAAACAGAAGCCAAATCCTTCTCTAAGCCAGATAAACATAATGATTGTTTTTCAGTTAGGCTCTAGAAAACATCAGCCAGTATCGCATCAGATTTCCATGAAATTGCTGAGTATTAATAACTGAAAACTGTACTTGGCATTGCTGTAAAAAGAAAAAAATCAGCGCAGCAGTTTAATACCTAAAGTCTTAACCTTGCATTAGCAAAATCAATAGAAACTTGGCAACACAAAGCCATCACTGGCAAATGCAGGAGGGCAACTTAACACTCGGGGGGGGGGGGGCTTTTACAAAGCTGCGCTAGCGTTTTAGCTGGCGGTAAACACTAAGATGTCCTCTGGAATATTTTATTTATTTATCACATTTATACCCCACATTTTCCCACATGTTTGCAGGCTCAATGTGGCTTACAATAAACCGAAAAGGCAATCGCCAATCCAGTAGTGAAACAAATACAATAGATTGTAGTAGTCTGTGAGGATAGAAAGAATAGGGTGTAAACGGGAAGCGGATAAAGGTGAGAGAGTCCATAGTGGTCCATTTTTTTTTCAATTTTAAATTTCTTTATTCATATTCAAATATACATTTACATAATATAAATGCAGGAAAATATTAGTAAATTAAACATATCAAGCAAATAGTTTTAAGTTGAAAAAATACTTCAAATTTTGTCCACTATTTAAATTCAAGATACAAGGGAAAAAAATACAAAGAGAAAATCAGAAAACATCTGTTACATAGAATGAGGAAATAGAGCACACTACCGATCAGCGGTTTCAGCTATCTACAGGAGCAACTGAGGTCGTTCCGACCACGTCTCTTTCTTTAACAGTAATAAATTGCAACAGTTTCGCAGGATCAAAAAATACATAGTGTACAGAATTTAAGGAAATTAAACATCTACGTGAGAATTTCAAGGAAAAGGGGGATCCTAAAGCCAAAGTTCGCGATCTTAAGGCTATAAATTCCTTTCTTCTTCTCTGAGTAGACCTACTCAAATCAGGAAACACCTGTATCTTGGAACCGCAAAATTGTTGTGCAATATGTCTAAAATATAGCCTCAGTATATTATTTCTATCGGTCTTGAAGGCGAAAGTAACCAACAAAGTTGTACGTTCAGTAATAATATCCAATGAAGATTCCAGGATAGCAGTCAAATTTTTATCTAAGTTTGGAGAAACACTGAAGTTTTTAACACCAGTAACATAGTACGCTTTCACAACAGGGGGAACTAAATCTGGCGAAAGCCCTAAGACTTCCAGGAAATATCTTCGCAACATCTCTGTTGGAGGAATCATCGGAGACTTCGGAAAATTAAAAAATCTTAGGTTATTTCGCCTTAGTAAGTTCTCAAGATATTCAACTTTGTTATTCATCTTATCCTTATCAACCAAAACAGCTGCAATAGTACTTTGAAGTTTTTTAATTTCAAAATCATGCGACTCACTGGTCTTCTCTAGTTTTTCCACCTTCTTCGCCAAAGAAGAATGCTGTTGTTTAACTTCGGCTATTTCCACTTTAAAAGCATTAGAAGATTGAAGCAGGGTCGAGTTTAACGCCTGAATCGCATCCCATAACATCTCCATTGTAACAACGGCCGGTTTTTCTGTCCACCCAGACTCTCCGCCGGAGTCACCAGAATGGGGGATGGTGAGGAAACCGCCTCACTTAAACTCCCTCGCGCTGACACATTTTCTGGGGTAGAAAACCCAGCAGGGCCTCCTATGACTTCCAGGCCTTCCGTCTGGAGTTCTCGTGCTGGGCTCGCTCTTTCACCGGGTCTGGGTGGCGCCGTTTGTAGAGGCGGACTCAAGGACGCCGTCTCTAAGCTAAAGTCTCCTGCTGGACTGGAGACCCAACCAGGATCAGATCGTGTGTTCTTTGCGGCTGTGCGCAAAACGTCTCCAACGTTGTCTGACGAAGGGCGGGAGCACCTCCGGGGCTAGAGGAGGCCTTCACCCCAGTCTTCCCCTTTCGTTTCACCATTTCTGGGACTCGAAAAGGCCGCTCCGCGTTATTCAACGGAGGGACGAGAGTGCTCACGCTGCACCTTCCCTCACATACGCCATCTTGAATTTCCCATAGTGGTCCATTTATGTGCTATTTTGCAGTACATTAGGTTTTATGTTGGATACAGAGGGTAGGCCTTCCGGAATAGGTTGGTCTTAAATAATTTCCTAAAGTTGAGATGGTTTTGAGTATAATGGACATCTCAGCAATTACCGCCAGCAGATTTTTAGCGTGAGCTAAAAATGCTAGTGCAGCTTTGTAAAAGACCACCTCAGTGGTTGTAGGACAATGTAGCGTGCTTCCACAACAGAGAAAAGAAAGACTCATGAAATGAAAAGAATTCTCTCACCATGAGAGATCAAAGAAATTATTCAAATGCAATCACTTTGTTTCTCAGATGAACCGAAGAAAAAAATATTCCACTAACTGCTATCAGTGGTTCCCAAACATTTGACAGCTTGCAGAAAATCCTTGGTGGTCCAATGGACCGTCTCCCAATCCACCCCAGAACAAAAAAGTCCCTGGTGGTCCAGTGGACCGCCCCCCGCAGCACTCCCCCAGCACAAAATACCCCTTGTGGTCCAGTAGACTCCAACCCCCCAGACCCCCACACCTCCTGACCCCCCCAGCACAACAAGCCCCTGGTGGTCCAGTGGATCCTGTACCCCCAAACAACAAATTCTTGGTGGCTCAGTGAACCCCGCAATCCCTCCCAGCCCCCACATGCAAAAAAATCCCTGGTGGTCCAGTGGACCCTGACACCCTCCACCCAAGCCAATATCTCCATGGTGGTCTAGTGACCTGACCTGACCCAACCCCCCTCCCCACCCTCCCCATACCTTAAAACGTTGGAAGCTTGCTCTTCACAAAATGGCAGTGCTCAGAAGTGCTCAACCCCTGCCCAGGGCATTCTGAGTGGGGCTAAGCACCATATAAGGGAAAAACTCCTTACATTCTATTTAGCCTCGCCCAGTGCATCCCAGGAGGAAGTAGGAGGGAGGAGGCGGTCTTCCTAAGTAAAGTTATGTGGGAAGGTCTGTGGGTTAGAGGAAACCCCACTAGACCACCAGGGCTTTTAGTAGCCAATGGGGAGGGGGGGGGGGGGTTGGCCTGCCCTGAGTACCAGGTCAGGGTGCGGTAGGGTCCACTGGCCCACCAGAGTATTCTTTGGAGTAGGGAAGGAGGATCCACTGGACCACCCCAGAGAAACTCTTATGTTTTGGGGGAGTCGGAGATCCACCAGACCTCCAGGGATGCCCAAAAGTTCAGGTACATAAGTACATAAGTACATAAGTAGTGCCATACTGGGAAAGACCAAAGGTCCATCTAGCCCAGCATCCTGTCACCGACAGTGGCCAATCCAGGTCAAGGGCACCTGGCACGCTCCCCAAACGTAAAAACATTCCAGACAAGTTATACCTAAAAATGAGGAATTTTTCCAGTCCATTTAATAGCGGTCTATGGACTTGTCCTTTAGGAATCTATCTAACCCCTTTTTAAACTCCGTCAAGCTAACCGCCCGTACCACGTTCTCCGGCAATGAATTCCAGAGTCTAATTACACGTTGGGTGAAGAAAAATTTTCTCCGATTCGTTTTAAATTTACCACACTGTAGCTTCAACTCATGCCCTCTAGTCCTAGTATTTTTGGATAGCGTGAACAGTCGCTTCACATCCACCCGATCCATTCCACTCATTATTTTATACACTTCTATCATATCTCCCCTCAGCCGTCTCTTCTCCAAGCTGAAAAGCCCTAGCCTTCTCAGCCTCTCTTCATAGGAAAGTCGTCCCATCCCCACTATCATTTTCGTCGCCCTTCGCTGTACCTTTTCCAATTCTACTATATCTTTTTTGAGATACGGAGACCAGTACTGAACACAATACTCCAGGTGCGGTCGCACCATGGAGCGATACAACGGCATTATAACATCCGCACACCTGGACTCCATACCCTTCTTAATAACACCCAACATTCTATTCGCTTTCCTAGCCGCAGCAGCACACTGAGCAGAAGGTTTCAGCGTATCATCGACCTGCTGTAAAATTTAGTATGTTAAAGGTAGGTGCTTCATGAGGAACTATCTGTGCATTACTCAGAGTGTTCATTTTAATACTAATGAATTCTTTGTAATGCATTTGCATAGGGTTTTTGGTAGCTGCTAAAGGCACACGTTAGAGCCACGGAAAACCCCTTTGTGCATTACTCGCTAAATAACGTTTGCTTTAGACTGGCTACAAACAATCTAATGCAAACGTTGCCAGCATGGTAGGTTTTATGCATCGGGCCCTGAATTCCAAAGTAAAGGAGCCAAACTATAACAAACGGAATTCTTTGCTCTTCAACCAAGCTTGCAATTGGGGGGGGGGGGGGGGGATGAAAAGGAGATTGTCATTCTGAGAGTACAAAACCCTTTCAGACACATACCTGGCTGACCAGTCCTTTAGAATCTTAAAAACCAGAACTAGAACTTTTAATTTTGTCCTTTCTACACTAGAAGCCAATGATTCTCCTAAAGAAGTAGGGTAACACAACCTGTAAGTCTGAGATTGTGCAAACGATGGATAGCTGTGTTTGGAACGATCTCCGGGTTTATTTCAACCCAGAAATACAAAGTCATTTATAACAAGATTTACAATATATCAAGTCTGAATAAAAACAGAGAATGAATCACCACAGAGAGGGCATCGTGGTCCAAAAAAGGTAATCATGTTTAAATTTGTCATAGGGCCTAGAAACAAGCCTTCGTTACTAATGAGGTCTGTGGATGACAACTGAGAATCCACAGTCATCTGTAAAATCTTTTATGAAGGCTGAAGCGTCAGAATAGTGCCATCAATTCTAGGAGCTAATAACAGTGTGAAAGAATGGTCAGCGATCAACCTGGCAGTGCATTTATCAAGTGAAGATGATTATCACAAAGCCACTGGACAACTTGGACAAGACAAGCATTCAGAGGTTGCAGATTCAAGGCAAGTGGGTCAACATGATAGAATATGTGCATAAATTAATACAAGTCTACCTCTCAGTTTTATGGGCTGGTTCCTTAGATTCTAAGAAAACGTGTCAAAGCCTGTTCTAAATCCTTCTCGATTCTGATTCCTCAAGAATTTGTACAGTTATTTTCTGGAAAGAGTCTGAAAAGGTCAGGTGGGGGAAGAGAAGAAAATTCTCCATTCATCAGTTTTCACTGTCCATTTCAGAGTATTGGATTTTGACAATATAAGTTGTGTGCTGTGGGGGACTTGAACAATGACTGAATTTTGATTTGCTTCCCTTATTACCTCAGTTCCCTGCAGGAATCATCTCTCCATCAGCTTGCATTATTTTCTTATTTATGTTGACATTTGTTCCAATGGCTATTTATTTATATAAATTTATAGTCCACCAGTACCTAGGTAGAGTATACTAATAACCAACACAGAAACAGACATATATAATTACAAAAAAAGCACATTGCTGCACTCCAAAATCAGTACTGGCCATACTTCTTTATCAGAATGTTTCTGAAAGTCAGCATAATTCCTTCCATCATTCCAGTAACCTGGGATTAGTTTTTCTGGGAGGGTCGGGAGAGTCTGATATTTTATATTTATTTGGATTTAGCTCAGTCGTAGCTCAAGGCAAGTTACACTCAGGTACATTAGGCATTTTCCTGTCCCTGGAGACCTTGCCATCTAAAGGGAGAAATTATAAACATGGGCTACTGTTAAGATGTGTAATTTTACCTTTAACCCAAATTATCAGTTATTAGGTCTCATTGTATAAAATGGGACATGTGCTACAATAACACAAGTTAGTGGTAAAATAACTTGATAACTACACCCCATAAAAGGTTAAAGGGCTCTTTTACAGAGTGGCGGTAAGCCCAATGTGCTTACTGCTCGCTCTTCCAGGACTACAGCTGGCCCAACACGGCAGCCGGCGGTAGTTCTGCCCCGAGAGCGTGCCATTTCCAGGGGAAAAAGAAACCCCCCAGAAATGGCTTGTGCGGCACTACCCCAGCGGTAATCAGGCATCACCGCGCACTGCCCAGTTACCGCTGGGTTAGCGCGGGAGCCCTTATCGCCACCTCAATGGGTGGTGGTAAGGGCTCCCTGCCACATGGCCACGTGGTAAGAGTTTTTTTACCGCATGGCCATGTGTGTCTGGGAGCTTTTTTGCCTGCTGCGGGAAAAAAGGGCCCTGGCGAATGGGAAAAACAGCCGCCGTTGCTAGCGCAGGGCCCTTTTTCCCACAGCTTGGTAAAAGGACCCCTAAGTGACTAAAGGTCACAAGGAACAGCAGTGGGATTTGAACCCTGGCTGCCCTGCTTTTCAGCCTGCTGCTCTAACCAGTAGGCTACTCCTCGCAGAGAAGTTTTTAGAATTGCTCTTATAACTTTCCCTTAATTGTTTGTTTGCTTTTTAAGCTGCAAAATTCTGTAAATTTTTACCAGATAATCTTAGAAATATTACCAACTATACCATATTTAAGAAAGGTCTGAAGACATTATTGTTTCAGATCTATGTGACAAAGAAATAATTAAATTATAGTTGCTTTCTGTTTTTCTTTATTATTATTATTATTATGTTACACTGCTTTAATGTTTAAGTATTATTTTGCATTTATATTATGTAATTTCCTAGACTATTGTCCTCTAGAATCTTGCTGTAATCCACTGTGATCTATATTTATGGGAAACAGTGGGCTACAAGTGAACTAACTGTAACTCTGAGAGTTAACATCCAGAGAGAAGTAACACAAGTGGCACAGGAAGGCAGAAATATAGTAGATAACAGCAGATAAAGACCTGAACAGTCCATCCAGTCTGTCCAACAGTCACACATCAAGCTTGTTGTCAATTCATGATTAAAATGGTATAAAATACATATGCTTGATCCTGATCTTTCTTTGCCGTTCTCGGGACACAGACTGTAGAAGTCTGCCCAGCATTGCCCTTACGTTCTAACTACTGGAGTTGCCATCAAAGTCCTCTCCAGCACATCCTGATCTGTCTTGTCATACGTGAAACATATACAGTGATCTGCGGCATGCAAGATCACATAGAGGGGCATAATCGAACGCGAACGCCCATCTCCATAGGCATCTATGTCCAAAAACGGGTACGTGAAGAAGCGGGACAGACCGTATTTTCGAAAAAAAAATGGGCGTCCATCTTTTGTTTCGAAAATACGGTTTGGACAGACCAAATGCCATGGATTTGGTCCTTTCTGAGCTGGGCGTTTTTTTTTTTTTGCGATAATGGAAAATAAAAACGTCCAGCTCAGAAACGTCCTAATCCAAGCCATTTGGTCGTGGGAGGGACAAATGTACAACACTGCCATAGCTCTTAGGGGTGAAGGGGGCAACTACATATGGGTACAGTGGGTTTCAGAGGCCTCCCATTTACCACCACAAGTGTTACAGGTGTGGGGGGGGGATGGGCCTGGGTCTGCCTGCCTGAAGTGCACTGCAGTACCCACTAAAAGTGTTCCAGGGACAGGACTTGTTGCTGCTGTATAACCTTGGCACAGCAGTTGACACCTGAAGACTAATCTCGCTGAAAACATCCTTTATTTGAATAAGCACCTTTACTCACAGTTAACTGCAGATCAGAGGTTGTGCTCCACTGGCAACGAGTCTCGCTGGTACTGAGATTAGCAGTAGGTCCGAGCTGGCAGAATGGTGTACAATGCCCTCTTTCAGCAACATTCAAGGTAAGAACTAAGTGCTATAACGTGGCTAACACATGAACAGGATCTAAAACTGGCTTACAAAAATGGCCACTACCTCATGGACTACCGGAAACAAAACAGGGCACACTCTGACCCAGTAAGCAGAGGGAAAAGCACCATGGGAGTAGAGCCTACCAACTACCAACATCGTGAGCATTTAACACAAGCTAGTGGAATCACGGAGCCCAATACCCTACACCCACCACAATGCATTGCTGATGTGACTCTGCAGTGCCCTTAACAGAAAAGGTGTCACACTCACCCGAGACCCACATCAGAACCAGGGAAAGGCTGTCAGAGGATAGAACACATTCTGCTGTCATGGAGGTGGGTACGGAATTTGAGGCTGGCATACAGGCTGGGAAAAAAAAGTTTGTAAAGTGGGTTTTTTTTTGGTGGGAGGGGGTTAGTGACCACTGGGGGACTTAGGGCAGGTGATCCCCGATTCCCTCCAGTGGTCATCTGGTCAGTTGGGGCACTTTTTTGGGACTTGTTTGTGAAAAAAAGGGTCCAAAAAAAGTGACTCAAAATCTCGATTATCAGCTAAAGACGCCCATCTCTCCTCGGCCGATAACCATGCCCCAGTCCCGCCTTCACCACGCCTCCGACACCCCCCCGTCAACTTTATTCGTTCCTGTGACGGAGTGCAGTTGAAGACGCCCAAAATCGGCTTTCGATTATACCGATTTGGGCGCCCGTGAGAGAAAGATGTCCATCTCCCAATTTAGGTCGGAATATGGGCGTTTTTCTCTTTCGATTACAAGGTGGATAGAGCACCTTCTTCGAAATGCACAATCGACCCATAAACATCAGCCTGGGTTTATATAAAGGAAGAAAGTCGACATGAGGATGAGAACCAAAGAGTGCAATTACGGCAACCAAGCTCACTAAACAATCAGCTTAAAAGTAATGGTCACAATATGTGTGAATGGCAGAAGATAATAATTTCAAATTAAATATTTTGTTATGGAGGTGACTTATCAATGCATATCTATTTATAGGTACCAAGAATAAGAAAGCAGTGTTCTGTGCCTAAAACTACAGCACGTTCCTTTGGGACTTGTGGAAAACTACTCACAAGTTAATGGGATAGTAAATGATTCAAAATAAACCCTATGATGTTATTGTCAAAGCACAACCGACAAAAGGTTATAAAAACCATGAGCTTACACAAAAAGGAAAACAGGAAGCCTCCTGCTGAAACTATCTGAAACACAGTCAGCACATGAGTGAAATTCAGAATTGTATTTTCTTTCTCTTTATTCCTGTTCCATTGCTTTATTAGTCTGTAACTTAATGACTCTATGATTATTTTGAAATTGTAAACGGCTATGCCGTTCTTTTAACTCAATAGCGGTATTTCAAATGCGGTGATGAACTGTAACCTGTAAGCACCCAACATGGCAAACAGCCAATCCCTGCTACCAGCATGAGGAACAGGCACAAAACAGAATGACCCACCCTTGTAAGAAGTATTATGGAAGCTGAGGACCTTAACATCCCTGAAAGGGACAAATGTGGTCCACCCCCACCCCCCAAACAAAGTCTTCTCTGAGGGAGACTCTCAGTGATGTGGTCTTTGAGATGAAAAATTTGGAGAACCTCTGATCTAAGGAAATATTTCTTCAGTTGAAGTATGGTGGGTGTATGGCACAGCCTCCCACAGAAGAACAGGAACCCTCATAGTCCCAAGGACACACAAAACACAGCGAAGGTGACAAAAAGACGGAAGGCAGACGATGTTGAAGATGTCGTCTCTTTTATTCAAACATTCAAAGACATGACACGAGTCATGTTTCGGCCACAACGGCCTGCATCAGGAGTCTTCCACAGGATGTATTATAGCACTAGCTAGCTATCCAAATCTTGTGTACAGAATCAGAAACCTTATCCACAAAGAAATCTCTCACATCAAAGTACAAGCATGTATTCGCTCGTACTTTGATGTGAGAGATTTCTTTGTGGATAAGGTTTCTTATTCTGTACACAAGATTTGGATAGCTAGCTAGCGCTATAATACATCCTGTGGAAGACTCCTGATGCAAGCTGTTGTGGCCAAAACACGACTTGTGTCGAGTCTTTGAATGTTTGAATAAAAGTGACTACATCTTCAACATCGTTTACCTTCCATCTTTTTGTCACCTTCACTGTGTTTGGTACAGCCTCTCATAGATCATACGCCCCCTCATTCTAGAACTTGGCACCGAGGAAGGAATTCAGTAAATAGTGCCAAAAAATTGAAAAAGAAAAAATTGAGCGTTAATCACTATTCTATAAATGGAGTGCGCACTTTATCGAATAGCATTCGGCATGGATCTGGCAGGTGTAAATACCAGTGCCAAATTTAGGTGCACTTTGGGCGAATTCTGCAACTTTCTAGAACACTCCCAACATGCCCTTGCCATGACCCCTTTTCAGATATGCATGATTATTTTAAGACTGCCAATTAACATTAATAATTGGTTGTTAGCACCCAATTATTGATGTTTTCAAGCTCATTAGTCGATTTATTTGCACGTGTATCTCTGATGCATGCACAAAGTTAGGCACGGAATCCTACGGCAAGTGTGCATATAGTTTACAGAATGCTGGCACTAATGCACATCAGATGCACCAAAAATTTATATTTATATTCGTAAGTACTAGGCACTGTTCTATAAAGTATATGTCAATGTCACTCAATGTGTAACTATGAGGGGTCCTACATGTGGGCAAAGCATGGACAGGCTATGGGCATGTCACCATGTGACACAGACATTCTGTCTGAGGTTCTCTGGTTGCTCCCTGCCAAGGTAAGTGAGTCTATCCTGCCTACTTCCACTGTAACTAGCAGCAAAACTGTAGGTAGGATCCAGCCAATGAGAAGGCAATGGGGGCAAAGCACTGGAAGGCGACTCTAGTCAGAAAGACTTTAGGTAGAATCCAGCCAATGGGAAGGCAATGTGGGGCCGGTGCTGAAACCATTAGAGCACTGGGAGTACACTAATGCCAGCGCTAGTCTGGCACTAATCACCTCTAACGCCAGCATTAGGTTTTAAGAATTGGCCCATCAGTGAGTTATTACTGAACTCAGAGAAGTTGGGAGATGGTGCTGATCTCTCAGGAGTGAGGTTACATGTGATCTATTAAGAAGTTACATGGCAGTATTTTGCTCCAGTTGGATGTGTTTTATCTGAGCATGTGGAAGGCCCTAAAAGACTGAATTACAGTAATCTAATCTATTGAGGACTAGAGTACGAATCAGTGTCTACAGATCCCAAAACTTTAAATTTGGTCTGCGTCAGAAGATGTATGAGAAAAGTCTTGAAGACTTCAATATGTGTATCATGGTGAAGAGGAGAGACAGGGGAGATACTATAAAGACATTTAAGTTCTTGAAAGTAAGGAACAAAATAAGCCTTTGCAAAAACAGCAAGGCGATAGCACTAGAGGACATGAAATGAAGTTACAAGGAGGGAAACTTAAAAGCAATATCAGGAAATACTTTTTCATGCAGAGGATGGTGGATGCTTGGAATGTTCTTCTGTGGGAAATGGTAGAGTGAAAGAGCGACGGAATTCAAAAAGGTGTGGGATAAACTCAGAGGTCCCCTATATGGCATGAAGATGTAATGAAAGTATAAAGCATTTCCAGTCATAGTAAACCTTAAAATAACTTTCACACTTTAAAGAAATAAAAAGAGGCACAGAAGGGGATAAATTGCACTGGGCATCAGTTACAACCCTAAAGACAAAGGGTGGGGGGGGGGGGGGAGAACCCTCAAGGAGTTGCAGATACAACCATGGCTGCCTTTCTGGGCAGACTAGATGGACCATTCAGGTACAGCAGGTATTTTTCTAGCTCTGGAAGATTCACAGTCTGAGTTTGTATCTGAGGAAATGAAGGGTTAAATGGCTTGCCGGAGATCACAGGAAGCTGTTGTGGGATTTGAACTAAGCTCCCTGGCTCTCAGCCCACTACTCTAACCATTAGGTTACTCCACTCCAAACCAGGATAGATTATCCACACTTTCTCCTGTTTAGATTTTCCACACTACATTAAAAGTATGTCTGTGTGGGAGGATGGCAAGGGATAGCGAGAAAAAACAAAACATGTCATGCATATATCAATGTTTTTCCAGGTTTAAACATAATCCTACTGTGTCAAGGAAAATTAAACTGTACTTGTTAAATATATCTGTTTTTATCTTCTTCCCTACAGAGGTGTCATTCCAAAAGAAGCTTCAAATTAAACCCACACAGTAACTTAAAACATGGTACAGTTAATAAGGCTGAAATGTAGTGCAATAACATCAAGAGATTTCAATTGGCTTCTACCAGTTTTGCTATAGTTTAGACAGCAACACTGAGGTTCTGATTTGAAGTTCATTGCTGCAAATCAAAGACAGGTCTGCTGTCTCTATCCAGTAAAATAAACAGCTCTGTAAAAATAAAATTAAGTTACCTGCGTGAAGATGTTTCTTCCATGGCTTTCAGACTGGAATAATACATTTTTTCCTGCCTCTCAAACACTAACTTTAAGCAGTAAGTGGCAGTGCTTAGCTTCTTGCTGTTTATATCTCAGTATTATTTATGCATTCATTTAGCATTTTAATTCAAAGTCTTGTGTAATTTGACACAGGTTGCATATGTTAAGGAATGAGGCAGAGGTTCAGCAACCAATTAGGTTCTTTCTGCACAGACCTCTTAGGAGGACACACTGAACAAGCTGAGCTGGAATTCAGCCATGACAGTGGGATTAGCATTTTCCACTCCTGCAAACTGTGGCGCCACAGGACATTAAATGCTCATAAAGTAGACAGGAACCTGGTAAACAGTCTGAGCCAAAAGAAGGTCCTTTCATCAGCACGGTGACTTCTAGAATAATGAACTCGCTCAGAGGAAAGAATTCCTTTACCTGGGCCATTCACTTCCAGTGTTATCCACTGTGACTTAGAAATTTCCCATCCTCTGCTCAGTGTGCTGCTGCGGCTAGGAAAGCGAATAGAATGTTGGGTATTATTAGGAAAGGTATGGAAAACAGGTGTGAGGATGTTATAATGCCGTTGTATCGCTCCATGGTGCGACCGCACCTTGAGTATTGTGTTCAATTCTGGTCGCCGCATCTCAAGAAAGATAAAGTACAATTGGAAAAGGTGCAGCGAAGGGCGACTAAAATGATAGCGGGGATGGGGCGACTTTCCTATGAAGAAAGACTAAGGAGGCTAGGGCTATTCAGCTTGGAGAAGAGACGGCTGAGGGGAGACATGATAGAGGTATATAAAATAATGAGTGGAGTGGAACAGGTGGATGTGAAGCGTCTGTTCACGCTTTCCAAAAATACTAGGAGTAGGGGGCATGCGATTAAACTACAGTGTAGTAAATTTAAAACAAATCGGAGAAAATATTTCTTCACCCAACGTGTAATTAAACTCTGGAATTCATTGCCGGAAAATGTGGTGAAGGCGGTTAGCTTAGCAGAGTTTAAAAAGGGGTTGGACGGTTTCCTAAAGGACAAGTCCATAAACCGCTACTAAACGGACTTGGAAAAATCCAAAATTCCAGGAATAACATGTATAGAATGTTTGTATGTTTGGGAAGCTTGCCAGGTGCCCTTGGCCTGGATTGGCCGCTGTCGTGGACAAGATGCTGGGCTCGATGGACCCTTGGTCTTTTCCCAGTATGGCATTACTTATGTACTTATGTACTTATGCTTCAGCTCTGAAATCTCACTGGATCAGAACCCAAGATGGTACATAAAAGGGGAGTGCATTTATTCTAATGCAACTAAGTTATCTGCGAAACCTGTCCTATAAATTGTGACTAATGATAATATAATGCAGTGCTTCCCAAACTGAGGGTTAAAATTCTCATTTGGACTTGTAACCATGCTTGCCCAAAAAAATTACAGACAGTTGCGTCATTCGCCTTTGCAGGCCTGTGAGCCATTATAACTCGGCCTGCACCATTGACAGGAGAAAGAACTGTAGTAGTCAATGCTGCAAGTTATCTAGGAGAGGAATGGTGGGGTTGAGGCTGCAAATTTTTAAAGCTGCTAAAATGGGGACACAGAAGGGAAATTTGGGAAGCACTGATGTAATGGTTTTGTTGGTAGGTTAAGATCCTTCTGCCACCAGAGATGCTACTCAGTCTCCAGTCTTCTCTCCCCTTTTCATGTTCAACTTCCCTCACTATCTATTGCTGTTTTGGTTGCTCTCAATTCTGCTGGTAAGTGATTCTGTCAGTAGAGGAACACCAATCCCTATGACTGTAGCACAACCAACCAAGAAGTAGTGACTTTTACTTCTCAGCTTTGCCAGATGCCTTTTCAAGATTGTACACGAGTGATTTAATAAGTATACCTTGGATATTTCAAGCATCTGTTTGTGTAGAATTATATTTCCACACATCCACTTCCAGACACTCCTGAGGCTGGCTCCTCTGCTGTGTCAAGTCTTTTGACGTGCTTTCGATAAACACCATTGAATTGGACTGACACGTTTCCCTTGTGGTTGTTAGAAGTACCAACTCTTCACCCTACTCCTTGGTTTGCTCCGGAAAGTAATTCTAAACATTCTAGTACTGTCAGTGGCATTTCTTCAGAGATACTTGCCTTCCAATTTCATATCCTGACTCCCACTCAGTTCTTGACCTGCTTCTTCTGCCTTCTTGTACCTTCACCTTTGTACTTTTGTAAAATTTATACCCACCCTTTCCCTACAGGATACATTTGGTATTACTTAACTCTCCCTGCATAGTCTCTCCAAATGTGGGTTGTTTTTTTTTTTGCGCATGTGGAGGACAATTCTGTAAAAGGGCACCTACATTTAGACATTTATAATCTATTTAAAAAAAGTAGATTGTATTTTTCTTTATAAAATACCAGCATAGCATGTTTGTTTATTAAATATTTGATAACCTGCCAATTCTGAAAACACCTCTTAGCGATTTACAGTTTTAAAATAATCAATAATTTTGGAAAGGAATTGCTATAATATGATAGGACAGAGTAGGCCAACCATAGAACATCCATAATAGGGTTTAAATCCCTTCCCATTGTAGGTTCCTCCAAAGCCTTATCAGGTTCCTGGGAAACCTCTTGATGTTTTAAATGCTTACGACCATTCCTGACTGTTAAGGGGGAAAGGGAAATGGGACTTGATATACTGCCTTTCTGAGGTTTTTGCAACTACATTCAAAGCGGTTTACATATATTCAGGTACTTATTTTTGTACCAGGGGCAATGGAGGGTTAAGTGACTTGCCCAGAGTCACAAGGAGCTGCAGTGGGAATCAAACTCAGTTCCCCAGGATCAAAGTTCACTGCACTAACCACTAGGCTACTCCTTAAGGTAATGCAGACTCACCAGGTTCAGCAGCATCCAAATTTAACTGAATACCAAATGCCTTTAGAAGGAAATTAAGGCATGATCACTTATAGCCGATATATAGCTGGTAAGAATGATTGCACCTAAATCGCCAAAGAATGTGCATAGATTATCCTGTTCTATAATCTAAGCATGTAACTTCGCACCTCACTCAAGTTCCGCCCATGTTAACGCCCACACTCAAACTACGTGTCATCGCATTTAGGTGCAATTTTATGGAATAGCCTGTAGCCAAAATATAGACATTTACCTTCTTTATTACAATTACCCCCACCATGACAGGAATAGAGTTATTAGCTCTGGCACCTTATACACTAACCAAAGGTAAAATTGCTCAATGAGAAAAGTTTAAGATGTCCAGGAAATAGCTTTAAAAAAAATCTCACATGACAAAATCAATTGTGTTCTAAGTAAATTCAAAGTACATCAGTACAAATTACCTAGAATTATTTTCAAGGACTTCAGTTTTACTCCACATTGATGTATTATTTGTAACTAGTACAATTTATTTGTTTGTCTATAAGGTGGCAATGAGCTCTTTATTGCTTTTGCTGCTACAGAGTAATAACAGCGGCTACAGTGGAAATGTTCGTTAGTAGTTAGCCTTGCCTCTAAGCCATGGTTTGTTGAGTATAATTTCAAATTCATTACTGGTGCTTCTCTTAATACTTGAATTGTGTCAAAGAGGTCTTTCTTTTGGAGCTCAAAGGTTTTAATATATGCAAACATATAAGGTGCATTTGAAAGTTCTTTTTAAAATTGGGACCATTTTGGTATCTGTCTCATCTCTGATTACATCTCTTGGTACTTATCTTCTGTCTTTCCATGAGTAGTACAAAAGTCACTTGGTCCTAGCTGTTGAAGGTTTATCTTGCATATCTTGCAATGTCTTGGTAACCCTCCTTCAAACTGCTTCCATCTTTCCAATGTTCTCACCTAGATGTTGTCTCCAAAGTTAAGCGCTGTTCCTACTAGGGGTCTTACCAGTGACCTAAGAGAAATAGGAAAAATTGCCTCCTTCTCCTTATTATTAACAGTTCGATGAGAGGGTGTCTTTAAATGGTGTTAACATCACAAACACTGGGTAGGTGGAGAATTTGATATAAAGGCAGAGTTATTTTTAACTTTCATTTTTTCCCACCTCCTCTTGAAATTCAAGCTGCAGTTCAACACTGTTATTACGTGGCTTAATCACTGGTTACAAGACAAGTTCACCACAAAAAGGCTCTTTATCGGGAACACAATAAATAATGCTCAAATGAACTGCAGACAAAAAAAAACACAAATCCAGCATTCCCCTTCAGGACCATTCTCTTTTAAATTCCTTTAATAAGCAGTTAACATGATCTGAACATAATGACATAACGCACAAGAGACAATAGTGGAGAAGAAAGCGAGTCATTAGGGGCTTACTCGACAGGTCAGTGAGTAACATCAGAAAGAACACCAACAATACCTTAATCAATGCTGCAAACTAAATCATAGAGAATTTTAAACAATCTAACATCACCCATATGTTTTTGCAGACATTTGAGGAATGTGAGTTTGAAAGGTCCGCCAGCACAGGACTCGTTTGGCATAGTCTTAATTGCATGTGAGATGCATTTCTTGGAGTGGGTTTGTGACATTCCCATTGTAGGTTCCTCCAAAGCCCTATCAGGTTCCTGGGAAACCTCTTGATGTTTTAAATGCTTACAACCATTCCCAATCATTACCACCACTTGTACACACTGAAGGGCTCCTCACTTCTTGTGGGAATGGGACGGCATTTACAAGTCTCCTCTGCTTGGTAGGGTAATCAGTGTCTTACAAGCACCAGTGTAGAACCATGAATTATAAGCTTTTTTTTTTTTTTTAACCAGATTTCCTGGAATTTCAGGTGCTTATTCATACTTAGTGGGAAACAATAAAATGCCACCTCATTGCTGGGAAAGAACTGGGATATGGAATTAGTTTCTAATATACAGTGTTTATAAACTACTTTCTTTTGCATTCAAATCCATCCAAAGCCTGGAAAAACATCTAGCTCTGAAAAACTAGCTCATGCACCAAATAGCTACGCCTCCTTAACCTAGCCCTTTCAAGAGCCAAGCCGTAAGACAAAATCGTTCCGGATTTGGCATGACCAGTGGCCCTTGGAATAAAAGTCCAACCTTCTCTGGAAGACGAAGTTCGGGCTCTACGAGAAGGCGCCTTAGATCTGCGTACCAGGGTCGTCTCGGCCAATCCGGAGCTATCAAGATCACAAGACCCAGATGACTCTATTCTGTTTAGAACTTGTCCTATTAGCAGCCAAGGAGAAAATCTCTTGGCCACCGATGCAGTAATGCGTCCAGACTTTCCGAGTTTCATTTCTTTCTACAACTGAAGAAACATGGAACCTTGGCATTCTGGAGAGGCGCCATCAAATCCATCAAAGGGCAGCCCCACTTGTGAACTACTGCATTGAAGGCTTGTGAGCTTAGACACCATTCCCACGGATCCAGGGACTAGCAGCTGAGGAAATCCGCCTGCACAATGAGGACTCCTGCCATATGTGAGGCTGACAGATCTATGAGATGCGTCTCCGCCCACTGCATGATGATTTGGGTCTCTTGCGCTAGAGTGGGACTCTTCGTACCTCCCTGTCAGTTGATGTATGCTACCGCCGTAGCATTGGCTGATAATACTCGTACTACTTTGCCCTCAACGAGGTCTTGAAAGTGGATCAGAGCCAGATGAATTGCTCTGGTCTCCAACAGATTGATGGAGAAAGTTGACTCCTCCACAGACCACAAACCTTGTGTCGGATTGCCCAGACACCAAGATCCCCAGCCTCTTAGACTGGCATCTGTGGTCACTTCCGCCCACTAAGGAGAGTCTAGCAAGTGCCCCTGAGATAAATTGCTCAACCGAAGACACCAGCAGAGATCCTGACGTACCATGAAAGGCAAAGGCAACCTGACATCCAAAGAATCTGTTTGAGGGGACACTCTGGAGAGAAGAGAGTTCTGAAGACTTCTCATATGGGCTCTGCCCACTGCATCACTTCTATAGACACTGCCTTAGTAACATAGACCCTAGAACTTGAAGATAAAGCCGAACAAACAAACAGTCGTCTCCAGACAGCAGCCACCTGCTTCTGAATCTTGAGAATGTGTTGTACTGGAAGAAACACCTGTCCCTGAAGGGTGTTGAATGTGACTCCCAGAAAGTCAAGAGTTTGCAAAGGCACCAAACTGGTCTTGAGCGGATTGATTACCCAACCTAGAGATTGTAAGAATTTTACTACCTGAGAGGTCACTTGACAACTCTTCTGATAAAGACTTCGCTCTGATCAACCAATCATCCACGTATGGATGCACTAAAATGCCTTTCTTGTGAAGAGCCTCTGACATTCACCATTACTTTGGTGAATGTCCGAGGAGCTGTCGCCAGACCAAAAGGCAGTGCACAAAACTGGTAATGGCAACCGACGACCGCAAAACGAAGGAATTGATGGTGTGTCAGTCTTATGGGAATGTGAAAATAAGCTTCTATAAGATCGAGCACTGTGAGAAATTCTCCCATGAGAACAGCCACGATAACCAACCGAAGGGTTTTCATACAGAACAAAGCTATTCTTAAAGCTTGGTTTACCCTTTTGAGATCCAAAATGGAGTGAAAAGAACCTTCTTTCTTTGGCACCATATCTACCTGTACCTTGCTCATGAAGAGACACTGGACAAACTGTTTTTAAGGCTACCAACCGAGCTAAGGTTTCCCTTACTGTTTGAGCCTTAACCCAAGAGCGGCAAGGGGATTCTAGGAAAACATCTGGCAAAGAATGAACAAACTCAAGAGCATAACAGTCTCGAATTATTTTGAGAACCCATTGATCTTAAGTAATTTGGGCCCACCTCCAGTAGAAGTCTTTTAAACGACCCCCAATATGAATTGGAGAATGGGCCCGCAAACCTTCATTGTGATGGACAACTAGAAGACTGGGAGGAGATGGAATTATTTCTGCCTCCTCGCCTAGTGCCCCGAAAGGGCTGAGTACATTGAAAATACCAGGACCTTTGGAAAGAGGAACCTCTGCCTTGCCCCCGGCCTACCGCCCTTGGACAGTCCTCCGGAAGATGAAGAACCTTATTGTCCCCTAAACTTATAACCAGCTTATCTAAATCATCCCCAAACATGAGAGACCCCCAAGAAGGAAACTTATTCAACTTTGACTTAGATGCTGCATCAGCCGACCAGCCTCTACGCCAAAGAGTCCTGCGTGCAGACACTGCTAATGCCATGGATTTAGCTGAAGTTCTTAGAAGATCATAAAGAGCATCTGACAAAAGGGCTGAACCCATCTCAATCTTAGTTACCTCCTGATCAATGAGAGAGAAATCATCTGCCTCTCTATCCAAAACCCATTCTGGCCACCTATAACAGGCCAGAGCTACTAAAGCTCCAGAGATAGCCACCTGAACTGCTAATGCAGAAACATCAAAGGTATGTTTCAAGAGCATCTCCAGACGACTATCCTGTGGATCCTTTAAGGCAGAGCCCCCATCCACAGGAACCGTGTTCTTTTTGGTCACCACTGACACTACTGCATCTACCACGGGAGGCTTGAGACAATCTCTGTCCTGCTCAGGAATCAGACAGAAACGAACCATGGAGCAAGAAAGCTTAAAGGGAGCATCAGGGACATCCCACTGTGCCTGAACAATGTCTCTTATATCCTGATGCATTGGAAAGGATCTACCTGACTTATGAACCCCTTTAACTAGAGGATCCACTTTGTGGGGAACCACAGATTCCTGCTCCTCCTCAAAATTTAAGGTAACAGCTACAAGAGCAATTAATTCCTGCAAATCTTCTTTATGGAAGACTTGAGCTACAGATGGGTCCTCTCCAGGTGGTAAGTCTGTCAAATTAGGGAAGGGGTCTTCCTCTCCTTCAAAATCCTCTGTATCAGCAACAAAGGCATGTCCATCCGCTAAGGACTCAGAATCCAGAGCTTGCGAGATGTCCTGATCTTCCCAAGAGACCCACGGTCTCTTACCGGAGGCAAATGGCCCTGAGCCTGACTAGTAGTTAAAGAGGTCTGAGAAGTATTTCTCAATAAGTAAGCCTTATACATGGCCAAAACAAAATCTGTAGGGAGACCCCCCTCAGAGCACTTCCGTTGTCCCTCTGCCGAGTAAGTCGAGAGTCGGGTCTGTTTAGCTCCTGTCACCATAGACTGCTCTGAAGCAACTGGTGATTCCAAGATGGTGGAATTTCCCGCCGCAGTGGTCAGACCTGACAGAACAGGAACCGCTGAACCAGAAGACACAGAAATGATATTTGAACCCAAAACCAACAAAGCCACGGAAGGCTCTACTTCTGACGTGGTACAAATTTTACAAACCTCTTCCGCAGAAACACCACGGTGCTGACAAACAGCATACCACTGAAGTTTTAGTAGACACGCTTGCCAAGCCTCTGCACTTAAAAGGGAGAAAACAGCAAGTGGCTTCGTGCTGGTCTTTTTTTTTTTTTTTTTTTAACCACTACAGTGCCCTGACAAGAAAACTTCTCCCTTAAAAAAACTCTTCTTTTTTTTTCTTTTTAAAAAACATGGCTGTTCCCCTTGGTTTTACAGAACCCTTCCCACAAAGGGGAGTAGACCAGCCTTCTGATATTAAAGTTTAAATTTGCTAGAGCATGAAAGAAGGCTCAGAGTGAGAATATGGAGGAGGGATTTGGCCACCCAAGTGTACACTCCAGAGGCAATAGAAAAATCCCCAAGGGTCTTCAGCCTCAACCAGCAAATGCTTACAACTGTGCACAGATAATATATAAATATCTCAAAAAATAAAGAAAGATAAAAATACAGTGAAAGAGAGACTGAATGGCTCACCATGACTTCCACCTGATGGAGACTGAGCAAACAGAGACTTGAAAGGGCTGTGCTGGGCTCCTATTGGCTCTCTCAAGAATCTTTGTTCTTGGTCTCCACCTTCTGGAAGGTGAGAACAACCCATCAGTTCAGCTGGGCTGGTCCGGAGGGATGATAAGGAAGCAAGCTATTTATGTCTACCTGTTCCACTCCAGTCATTAACATCTAGGGGGGAAATTTTGTAACTGCCTGGATATTTTAGTAGCACTACACAAATTGTCCCTGTGCAGGCTTCTGTGAAATTTCAAAGCAAAGGTTCATGCATACTTCCATTTGAAAATTATACCTGCATGTCTATTATTACATCTTCTCTTTGGCATGCACACATTTTCTGGGTTAATTTATGTGAATAGATGTGTATTTTCAAAAGTATGCATACCAATGTGAAATCCCCATACCTACTCCTAAGTACACCTCTGCTCAGTCCAGATAAATCTGGCATGTAAAGACAGCACATGTGTAATTTTACATGCCTATTAGTCATGAAACGTTATTTTTAAAAAAAAACTCTGTGCATAAAACTCTGCTTTACATGATGAAATGATTTTAAAATCACCATTTGTGGAGGCAGGGATATTTTTGTTAACAAGAATAAGAACAAAAATTAAATAGCATTGCCATACTGGGACAGACCGAAGGTCCATCAAGAACAGAATCCTGTTTCCAGCAGTGCCCACTCCAGGTCACAAGTACCTGGCAAGATCCCAACACAGTACAATACATTTTATCCTAGAAACAGGCAGTGGATTTTCCCTGAATCCATCTTAATAACGCTTATGGACTTTTCTTTTAGGAAGCTAGCCAAACCTTTTTCAAACCTAGCTAAGCTAACTACTTTTACCACATTCTCTGGCAGTGAATTCTAGAGTTTAATTACACATTGAGTAAAGAAATATTTTCTCCGATTTTTTTAAAATTTACTACTTTGTAGCTTCATTGCATACCCTTTAGTCCTAGTATTTCTGGAAAGAGTAAACAAGCGATTTTAGGTCATTAGTTCTAGAGAACTAGAACGAAAATTATCATTATTTATAAGAACGAAAATTGGATAAGAATAAAAAATTGTTCAGACTTGAATAGAATAAGAACTAAAAGTATTAATGTCCTTCCAGTAGAATGAAAATTATCAGTTCATAGTGTTGTCCACAGTGTCTTCCCGTCCTATGAGATCTCCTACCAGAGCTGGGGCTGTGTGCCTGATGCTGAAGCTGAAAATAATGCTCTTTTGCTCTTGCAGGCTATTGCATCTCTCTGAGACCTCTGAAGCCTGAAACCACATACATGTTCAGTTAACAGTGTCAGTACAGGTCAGGGAGATGCAACAGACTGCAGAGCTATGATCTGCGGACTGCGTGCCTGCTGGCCCACCCAATCTGCCGTCTGTGTGCAGTACTGGGACTGGCCTAACCGGGCCCACCCAATCTGCTGTCTGCGTGCCTGCTGGTCCAGCCAATCTGCCATCTGCATGCCTGCTGCCCCCCCCCCCCCCATACCCACCCAATGTGCCATCTGTGTCTCTGCAGTGCTGGCCAACCCAAACTGCTGTGTGCATGCCTGCTCCTGCTGGCCCACCCAGGCCCAAGTGCCAACTGCAGGTCTGCTGGAACCACCAAGGCCCACCCAATCTACTGTCTGCATGCCTGCTACAGCTGGTCTACCTGGGTCCAAGTGCCAACTGCGGATGTTAGATTTCTACAAATAATATTGCAGAATGTTTTTCAGTTTTGGCAAGAAAGAAATGCAGTTTAAGACAAGATACTTCCTATTGCTCTAGATCTTCTGTCAGCAGCAGCATTACAAGCCAATGTAGAAAGGATCTTTTCTCTGTGTAGAATGATGACCGCTGGACAAAGAAATAGCTTTGAAAGTAGCTTGGAAATGAGAGTATTTCTAAAACTAAATGCTAAACTCAAAAAGTTCTAGTGGACATTGATATTCTTTTCTCTGTGCTATTTTGTTTCTTACTGAAAAAGCACTAAGCCATGCGCTTTTGGTTAAGGTTATGGATTGCATGTATAGGTTTTAAGATTCCTGGAAATGAGAGCACTTCTGAAACTATGCTAAATTCAAACAGTTTTATGTTCATGTGATATTCTGAAGGCTGTTCTTGATGTGTCTGCTCTACTTTCAATTTAAAAGAAAAAGCTAGAACTACAATTTTTTCTCATGAGATTCCTGAACTGAATAAGAACTAACATGTTTGGGAGAGGATTGAATAAAACCTAAAATGATCACTGCCACCAAGAGCTAGAATAAAATAAGAATAAAAATTACATGTTTTACAAGTGGATAAAAACTAGAACTAAAATTAGTTTCTAGACTAAAATATAACTGTGTGGAGGTCCATTTAGAAGGGTTATGCAAAATTAGCACAAGCAAATAGCAGGTTTCCTCATGCAAATGACCTTTTGGAAAAGTTGTTAGTCGTTACTTATATGGGTATATCCTCTCTCGTAGTTTTAAAGGGGGCGTGTTCTGGGCATCTTTTGGGTGCACCTGAAAAGTATGCTTGTGTTTCCTTTTTTGCAATGGCAATGCACGGATACTCTTAAAAATTTGCCCATCTGCACGTACACCTGCTGTGGATCACACGTAAGTGTAAGCTAACTGCTCATTTAGAGTTATGCTATGGAGGAGCGATTGAAGGGGTAACTGTTACCTCTTTGGTGTTTAAAACATCTCAGGAGACAAAAACTTAGGGGTCCTTTTACAAAGGTGCATTAGCATTTTTAGCACGCACTAAACGTTAGAGATGCCCGTATATTTCTATGGGTGTCTCTAGCGTTTAACGTGCGCTAATCATTAGCGTGCACTAAAAATGCTAGCGTGTCTTTGTAAAAGGACCCCTTAACAAGCAGTGGAGGCAGTACAAGCAAATTTATTTCATTAATATTTTTTCTGGATATCCTAAAAGCCTGACTGGCTAGGGATCCCAAAGGGCAGATTCGAGAAATATTGACGTATGCAAAATCGGGCATCATTTTTGGTGTTATTCCTGTGTCTCTGTCCTTTGTTTTCTAATGTATTTTATGTCTTTTGTTAGCAAAATCTTTTGAAGAAAAGGTATACAGCTTTTATTCAATTTCATAATAACATCCTGCTCAGGGTCTACACAGCAGTGCTCTGATGAACCTAGAAACACAGTACTCCATGCTGCATAATTCCTGGGTCACCTTGAGGCCTTGTCGCAATTTAACTTTTGTTGCAAAAAAAAAATACAGAAAGAAAGAAATTCTCTCTGAATCAGGGGAGTGTTGGAGTATTTACTTTGCCCACTGAGACTTACTCATGTGTAATACTTTTCTGTCCACCTCCACACATCTCAGAATAGAAGTTTTAAAAGCAGGAATGACTAAACGAGGAGAAAGTTTCAAAAACTTTTACATGAGGATGTTTATTGAGAAATTGGCTAAAAAAATGAACAAAATGTGGCATCCTAATGGATCGTTTATTTTAACTGCCAGCTGGATTATTTAAAAACGTTTGCTGGTACCACTGCACTAAGGCGGCAGTGTTGAGGGAAAGATCGTGAAAAGATAAACTTGCTTAGAGAATCTAAAAAAGAAGTAAAGAATTGTCAGGTGATTTATAGGAACAGCCGAAGGAAACAATGTATTAGTCAGTTTAAATTTTAAGTCTGCTGACTCACCCCAGGAATCCAACTGCTTTATTTATGCTTTGGAACTTTTTGAATTCAAAAGTTGCAGGGCAGCTGACATGGAAAAGAAATTCAAACTTGAAGCTCAAGGAACTGTACATTCAGCAGAAAAACAGTCAGTACTACTTGATAAATACCTAATAATGTTCCCAGTGCACAGGATGCATAAGTCTAGCGTCCAGAATGCAATGACTTTGATTCCCCAATAAAAGGGGACTGTCCCAGAAATGGAATCTAATCTCTAACCGTTAGACTGCCCCAGAAGTGGGATCTAATCTCTAACCATTAGGTTACTCCCCATGCTTCTCTTAACTGTCAATTTCAAGCCACATTGAGATGCTTCCAGTCTAGCTCTGAGTTTCTAACTAACCACTGGATCAACCTTCTTCCATCATATTGCTCCAGGCCTCTTTTTTTGGCTAAGGCCCTAGTTCAGTACCTGAAAGCTATGAACCACTAAAGTACATAAGAACTGCCTTACGGTTTCCCTTGTAGATGTTTCATTTCCTATCAGTAGACTAATTATGTTATTAATGATCCTTCTCAACTGAGCGCTTCTTTTGAATAAGTAAATATATCTTGTTTCTTTTATATTTTTCCTTTGGGGGAAGATGGGTATAGGGGGAGTTAGATAAGTCAACAATATTACCCTTATTTTTTGTAATGTTTCTCTCTTTTTTCTACATTAAGGTTAGCTTCCGTAATGTGGTGAATTGAATAAGTTGTTTTTCTTTCCATTATGGTAATGATGGTACAATTTAATTGTAATGTGATTTTATTTCTACTGTAGTTTATTTTTAAATTTCAATTAAAAAAAAAAAAACCTACCTTACTGGATCAGACCAAGCCTAGTATCCTGCTTCCAACAGTAGAGATGGCTAAAACCTTCCACATGATCCTCAGAGATATGATAATGCAACAACCATTATTGAAGCTGGAGAATTAAACCTCTCACAAAAAATAAATATATTCATAGCCAGTGAGTACATTATACTGAAAATGCCTACAGTCTGAATAAGCAGTACTTGTTAGCTGGAAAGACAAACGCAACTGGGCTCAGCATGGAGACCTAGAATCTATATCAAGGGGGAAACCCTTGTAGGCTATTGATCAGTCTAGTGTTCCAGTAAACTCTAATGAATATGGATAAGCGATATAAGCAAATATATTTAATGCATATTAATTAGGTTTATTGTTTAATTGGTTTACTATACCACTTCTCATTGAACCAAGTCGAAATGGTTTACAATTTATTTATTTACTAGTAAAAAAAGGCCCGTTTCTGACACAAATGAACGGGCGCTAGCAAGGTTTTCCTCGGCGTATGTTTGAGAGACAGTGTATGTGAGAGATGGAGTGTGTGTGTCATAGACAGAATGAGAGAGAGACAGAGACAGCGTGTGTGTATGTTTGTGTGAGAGAGTGTGTGAGAGAGAGAGGGGCATAATCGAACGTGAACCCCCATCTCCATGGGCGTCTATGTCTGAGAACGGGTACGTGAAGGGTGGGACAGACAGTATTTTCGAAAAAAATGGGCGTCCATCTTTCGTTTCGAAAATATGGTTTGTATGGACCAAAATGCCATGGATTTAGTCGTTTGTGAGCTGGGCGTTTGTTTTTTTAGCGATGATGGAAAATAAAAACGCCCAGCTCAGAAGCGTCCTAATCCAAGCCATTTGGTTGTGGGAGGGGCCAGGATTCGTAGTACACTCACCCCCCTGACATGCCAGGACACCAACTGGACACCCTAGAGGTCAGTGCGGTGGACTTCAGAAAACGCTCCCACATGCATAGCTCCCTTACCACGGGTGCTGAGCCCCCAACCCCCTCCCCCAAAACCCACTACCCACAAATGTACAACAGTACCATAGCTCTTAGGGGTGAATGGGGCACCTACATGTGGGTACAGTGGGTTTTGGAGGCCTCCCATTTTACCACCACAAGTGTTACAGGTGGGGGGGTGGGATGGGCCTGGGTCCCGCCTGCCTTAAGTGCACTGTGGTACCCACTAAATTTGCTCCAGGGACCTGCATACACGCAGGCCTCTAGGACTTATTGCTGCTGTATAACCTTGGCACACCAGTTGACACCTGAAGACTAATCTCTTTGAAAAAGTCCTTTATTTGAATAAGCACCTTTACTCACAGTTAACTGCAGATCAGAGGTTGTGCCCCACTGGCAAAGAGTCTTCCTGGTACTGAGATTAGCAGTAGGTCAGAGCTGGCAGAATGCTGTACAATGCCCTCTTTCAGCAACATTCAAGGGAAGAACTACATTCTGTAACGTGGCTAACACATGAAAGGGATCTAAAACCGTGTTACAAAAATGGCCACTACCTCATGGACTACCGGAAACAAAACAGGGCACACTGACCCAGTAAGCAGGGGGAAAAGCACCATGGGAGTAGAGCCTACCAACTACCAACATCGTGAGCATTTAACACAAGCTAGTGGAATCACAGAGCCCAATGCCCTACACCCACCACAATGCATTGCTAATGTGACTCTGCAGTGCACATAACAGAAAAGGTGTCACACTCACCCGAGAGCCACATCAGAACCAGGGAAAGGCTGTCACAGGATAGAATACATTCTGCTGTCATGGAGGTGGGAAGGCATTTGAGGCTGGCATAGAGGCTGGAAAAAAAGTTTTTAAAGTGGGGGGTTTTTGGTGGGAGGGGGTTAGTGACCACTGGGGGAGTCAGGGGAGGTAATCCCTGATTCCCTCCGGTGGTCATCTGGTCAGTTGGGGCACTTTTTGGGACTTGGACCTGAAAAAAAAGGGTCCAAATAAAGCGGACCAAATTCTCGTCCAAAACGCCCTTCTTGTTTCGATTATCAGCTAAAGACGTCCATCTCTCCTCGGCCGATAACCACGCCCCAGTCCCGCCTTCACCACGCCTCCGACACGCCCCCATCAACTTTGTTCGTTCCTGCGACAGAGTGCAGTTGAAGACGACCAAAATCGGCTTTTGATTATACTGATTTGGTCGCACACGGGAGAAAGACGCCCATCTCCCGATTTGGGACGAAATATAGGCGTCTTTCTCTTTCGAAAATAAGCTGGAGAGTGTCTGTGTGTGTGAGACTCTGTGTGTGTGACAGAGAGATAGAGAGGCTCATTTTCAAAGCACTTAGCCTCCCAAAGTTCCATAGAAACCTATGGAACTTAGCCTCCCAAAGTGCTTTGAAAATATGCCTCAGAGTGTGGTAAACAGGGAGTGTGTTAGAGAGAGTTTATGTGAGAGACAGTGAGTGTGAGCCCCTACCCCCCTCTCTGGTCTCAGGACCCCCCTCCCCACCTCCCTCTCCCCTGCCCCGCCTCCAGCCATCCATGTCCAGCGACCCTCCTCTCCCCATGCCCCCCTGCAGCTACCCATGTCCAGCGATCCTCCCCTCCCCCCTGGCGCATCACCCAATCCCCCCCCCGGCACATCAAACACCCCCCCCCCCAAGCACATAAAACACCCCCCTCCCCCCACCCAAAGCACATCAACACACACACCCCCCGGCGCATCAAACCCATAACCACCCGCAGATGCCAGTAGTAATGCTGTCCGGCCGCTGCTGCTTCTCCTGTTGAGCAGCAGTGGCTGCTACAAAAAGAAAAGCAATAAATGTTTTTAAACCCAGCCCAAATCATTCACAAATGCCCGATCTTACAACGCAGTCTGTGCAGCCACTCCTCCTCTCGCTTGTCACATCACTGCGCTCCTCCGGGGTCTTACTCCAGGGGCAGTGACGTGGAGGCGAGAGGAGGACCGGCTGCAGAGACTGCGTTGTAAGACTTGGGCATTTGCGAATGATTTGGGCTGGGTTTTAAAACATTTATCGCTTCTTTTCTTTCTGTAGCGGCCGCTGCTGCTCAACAGGAGAAGCAGCAGCGGCTGGACAGCGTTCCTACTGGCATCTGCGGGTGGCGATGGGGTTTGATGCGCCGGGGGGGTGGGTTGTTGATGTGCTTTGGGTGGGGGGAGGGGTGTTTGATGTGCTTGGGGGGGGGTGTTTCATGTGCCGGGTGGGGGGGGGATTGGGTGATGCGCCGAGGGGGGGAGGTTCTGTGGTGCCACGCTTGTAGTTTTTTGATACACCGCTCCCTGCCACTTGCTCCGAAGTGGCAGGGAGCAGCGCACTGACAGCTGATTCCCAGGCAGGGGGAGGAGTAGGGAAACACTACTCCTCCCCCTGCCTTGGAATCAGCTGTTAGTGACGTCATCCTGGCTACAGAGCCTAGCTCAGCAACTCCAGGAGCCACGGACACAGGCAGTCCCACATTAGAACGTTGGTGGTGAGAATTATTATATAGGATTGGTATTTATTAACTGCTTTTATGAAGAGATTCACTCAAAGCGGTGTACAGTAGGCACAGTTTAACATAACTTATAGTTTTGTTAATAGCATAATGTATCTCTGAGTTGCACTTCAGAACTCCGGGAGTGATGCAGGAAAAAACTAACCACGTCTTCCGCTCTCAAACAGCGGAAGAGGAAAAATAAACTAATTTTGGACTTTCTTCCCAATTTGTTCTTGTTGAGGAATACAACACTTCAAGATTTCTTTAAAAAATGATGACTATTTTATTATAATGATTTTACTGAATTACCAATTAATGTATGCAAGAAAACAATTCACTTTTCATATAACAAGAACCCAGGCTTTGTAACAATTAACTCAAACAAAAAAAATAATTCAATGTTCTTTTTCTTTTTCAGATACTTCTCCCTCCACCAGAGGATCTATCAGATAAGTATTATTCCAAATTTTAATTAGGCTAACATGTAGTGTCTTTTTTTATTACTTTACTTATCAATCACAAGGAATTGATACTTTGTGTCAAATTTTCTCTTACAGGTTTCTTCCACCCGCCTTCCTCATCAGATCCTTCAGGTAAGTATAAAGTTTCTTTCCCTTCTTCACTATCCCCTTTGTCTTTTCCTAATTTAAAATATCCCTAGTGTCTCGCACAGTCACTTAGCTTCAGAAGTGCTTCTTTTCTTCAAAATGTAATCCAGGCTTTCTTGTGGAGGGGCCCTTGATGATCACGACAAGCTGTAAATCTTCTCCGTAGCTCTTCCTCCTAAACCTATTCTTAAGAAACTTAAAGGTAGGCAAAACCCTAGCTTCCTGAAAAACTGTTACAGTTTCTACGCTGGGGAAGAGTTTTATAAAAACTGTGGCCAAGTAAACTATTAAAATCAAAATAATCAAAACTTCCCTTTTCTATCAAACCTACCTTTAACTAATTTATTTTCCCTAAAGCTAAAGGAGTGTCTTTCCCTTTCAGCAACACTCACATCACATTCCAGCTGTCACCCTTTTTCAGCATTCCATCCCTCTACCCCCTTTCTTTAAACTAATCTCCCTTGACTAAAATACTAGTCCTAAATTATAAATTTATCTTGAACTAACTTTTAACATACACTCAGCCCCCTTATACTAATATCTGTACACTACTCACACACTGATCACTCACAATCCCTTACTCTAATACCCAATTTCCCAAACCCTTAGAAACCAATTTAACACTTCCCCCAAACACTATCCTTACAAATACACTACACTCCTATATTGATGCCCACACTAAATCCCTTTTAAAACTTTAACCTTTTTCATTCAAATCAACACTTTTGCTCTGACCACTCACAACACTTCATCCCATCTTGACTGTCCAACTCACTCTGCCAACTGCCAGAGTCACCGTTGCCTAGGAGACCAGCTCTGAGCTTGGGGTTCTAAACCCGACCAACCAATCCCAAGTCCTGCTCAACACTCCGAACCCTCCTGCTGACAAGCGGAATGTTGAGCAGCACTGCTGGATCTCCATCTTAATTGAAAAATTCCCATAGGAATCAATTGGAAATTCTTCAATTAACCTAAAAAAACCCTTAAACTTTTAATAAATTTCCCCAAATTTCCCATGCTAATTAAACTCTCCACCCCCTATTAAACCATATTTTTAAAATTTAAAAATCCCAACATTTAACCCCCGCCTTACAACAACCTAACAAAAATCCCCATAAAAATTCCCAAAAAAATTTAAAATCCCTCTCAAAAATTCCAATAACTCCCCCTGGACACACTATGTTGAATTCAGCCCCCTAACTCTTAATTAACCCCTTCAAAACCACCTCACAGGAACGGTTTTCCCAGTCACAGCGTGCAAGGGTGCTGCCACCTGTGCGAAGTTCTGCACGAACCGTCTATAGAAGCTCGCAAATCCCAAAAAGCTTCGGACTTCAGTCTTGGTAGAAGGGATTTTCCACTCCCGCAATGACTTTACCTTCTCTGCATCGGTGGACACTCCCTGGCCAGACACTATATAGCCCAGGAATTTGACCTCTTGGCACATCAGACGACATTTGGACGGTTTCAACTTTAGGCCATGTTTTCTCATCCGTAGGAACACTAGCTCCATTCTCTTAAGATGTTTCTCGAACGAGGGTGCAAAGATCAAAATGTCGTCCAGATATAGGAGGAGGATATCAAAAACGTACTCATCCAGGACAGTTTCCATGAGTCATTGAAAGCTAGCGGGCGCGTTACACAAACCAAACGGTATCCTAGACCACTCAAATAACCCCATAGGCGTGGTCACCGTGGTCTTCTCCATATCCCCCGGGTGCATTCCCATTTGAAAATAGCCGGATGTCATGTCGAGGGACAAGAACCATTTGGAAGCTCCCAGGGCATCCAAGGACTCGTCTATTCTGGGAAGTGGATAGGCATCTCTGATGGTAACTGTGTTGAGCTTTCTGTAATCACAGCAAAATCTGATGTTCCCATTGTTTTTCCTTATGACGACCGCCGGGGAGGCCCAAGGGCTTTGGCTTTTCCGCAAAATTCCTTGTTTCAACAGATCGTTCAATAGTAAAATAACCAAGACTAAACATAAATACAATAAATGAGGTAAACTTGAAAACAACAAATTGAAACCTAATAATAGAACTACCGTGAAACAGTATTAAAAATATACACATTTAACAGCACTGGAATTCAAATACCAGAGATATAATACAATGTTAGCATAATACTAATGATATACCTAATAAGCACACATTAGAACATTCAACTAACAGACATGATGCTAAAGATTTTCTACAATACAGCTTACCATATAGCTGAGGGACCAAGAGCAGATATATGATGGCAACAAAATGCATGGTACAGAGTAAGTTGGGATAATTTGATGGTTAGTTAAACTCAAGGCACATTCGTTATAGAGTTAGGAAAGAGATAAGGAACTGAACTAAATTACAGTGTGTGTAGCAAGCTAGTCCAGGTGTGGAATAAGTGAATAGTCAATCACCCTATGTATCAGAGGCTTGGGAGAACAGCCAGGCTTTCACCTGGTTTATTTGGATTTGGGGATCATGGGAGTCTGTGGTCACTAATGCTCGGGTCATGGTAGCGCTACCAGACTGCTAGTAGCAGCATGGCTGCACTTACCATAGCTACCATTATGGGAGCTACAGTTGCCAGAGAATGTGGTAAAGGCGGTTATCTTAGTGGAGTTTTAAAAAGGTTTGGACGGCTTCCTAAAGGAAAAGTCCATAGACCGTTATTAAATGGACTCGGGGAAAATCCACTATTTCTGGGATAAGCAGTATAAAATGTTTTGTACATTTTTGGGATCTTGCCGGGTATTTGTGACCTGGATTGGCCACTGTTGGAAACAGGATGCTGGGCTCGATGGACCTTTGGTCTTTCCCAGTATGGCAATACTTATGCACTTATGTCACCTCTTGAGGCAGTGGTAAATACAGCCATGCTATCAGTAATGATGATAGCTAGTGTGGTACTGCTCTGTGCACTAGCTGTCACTGCTGGCCATTCCTTTGCATCACACCAGTCACACCCAAATACTGTGGGATTTTTCCCTTGCTGCCTGTTTTAATGCACATTAGACATTAGCACAGGTCCGTACTAACATTTAGGACTAGATTCAGGAAATGGCGCTAAAAAAACTGCACCAAAGAAAATCGATGCAGAGCACGGCGCTCTGCTATGCGCCATTTATGGAATCGTGCTTAGAGCCAATTTCCACGATGAACTTTGGTTGTGAGGATTTACACCAAACTGAAACCTAGTGTAAATCCTGGTGCACAAGTGAGAGTTAGTCGCGAATCGCTCCAATTCTATAAGACTGAGTGCATCTTGGGAGAACGCCCCAGACCAATCCATGCTCCTCCCATGACCACACCCCTTTCTGAAATATGCATCATGAGATTTGTCCACACAATGTTATAGAATAGGGTACAGCGAGATATGCAACTCCCAATTGAAGCCAATTTAATACCAATAATTGATTGTTAGTATTCAATCATTGGTGTTAATTGGCTATTAATTAAGATGCATGTGCATCTCAGGATCACGCACAAATTTCAGCACACATCTTTAAGTACTGTATATAGAATCCAGGGGGATTAATACACAGTAAATCTAATACTAGTTGCTTAACGCAGTTCATTAAAAGGGCCCCAAGTATAAAAACTGAGGATGAGCAACCGCACTCGTCTACTGCCTTCTTGCATGCTGAAACTGGATTGTTTACAATGTCTCTGCTGCACATATGTAATTAACTTTGGTAAATGCTGACAGGAGTGGACTGTCGCTAAAGCTAAATGAAATGCAGTCTGAAAAAAAAGCAGAGCTAAGTATGTTGAAGTTGATGCAGCCACACAGGATGATGGCCAGAGATTCTCCCACACATGAGCTCGGTACCTCATACACAACACTGTGAGAGGTAATAATGCTTCACCAAGCACAAACCCATATGCAGATTACTTTTTAAGCACAAAAAATAAATTTAAAAGGTCTGTGCTGTAAAACAGCAGCCTGAAGTAGCTCAGCGCTATACAGTAATAATTTTTCACTTGTCCTACGAGAGACGTCTGATTGCTCAAAACTGCTTTCTGATTCTGTTCTTTAGTTGTATCTATCATGGGAAAAAAAATAAGAAAGCTGCCTCTGATCCATCACAAAAGAAGGAAAATGTACTTTAAGATTTTTGTGTTCTAAAGATCTACCAGAAGCTTAACATATAGGGATAACAGCAGCCATGAAAAGCCATATTCTGTGTCCCAGTATACCAGAGCTTCTGGCCTCTATCTAGCATACTGTGGATCTCATCAACAAGGCAGTTAACACCTTCTCAGTGCTGGGTCCAGATCCAAATCCTGATTGACCAGGATGAAGGATGTTAGAATTAGGGCTGTACCAAATATTCGTATTCGATGCACCCCCGAATATGTTATTTGTTTTCGGCCGAATAGTGATTTAAATTCTAATACAAATAGTCCACGGCTCTACTGTGTTAAATCCTACTGAAATAAACACTTGATCTCTGATTTCACGTTGCTTCTTTTATTGTTTGTTATGTTAAAGTTTAATGCCCATTATTTGTATTTAAATAGTCAATAAGCACCGTATATAATTATAGTTTGAAGGGAGCTCGCAATCATATAGTTCAAAATACGATCAGCTTCTTCACATTAATCTGTATGTCATAAAGGTCAATAGGATCAGGAAGTCATAGTAGGATCTATCAGATCAGCGTACCTGCCCCTATTCTGGCTAGATTACTCAATGAGCCAAGCATACTTCTCAGGGGTGGTATTGCAATCCTCATCAATTCTGTAATATTACTATTTTTTTATTTTTTAGATAATTTTTCCACTAATATTTACTTTCAATTCTTATCATTAAGCCAAAGCCATTTATGCAATATACCATTAGCTCTCAATACTGGAGACCAAATATCACCGACATAGATCCATGTTTCGCGTTTCTATGCTGTTTAATCATCATAAAAAACTGGTTAGGGCTGAGCTACACGGTAGTACACTAGTGCAGTATCTAAAGAAATCTATTATACCTAGAGGACTTAGCGTGCTGAAGGAACCCAAACTTTTCACATATAAGGAATTTACAGATAAATGGATTGCTATCTTGAACAGATGTAGTCGCAATTTGATGTTATTAATAGTGGAAAAAACAACTACTACTACTAAGGAAGAGATTAAGACACAGATTAATAAAGTAGAATTACAACTTAAAGAAAAGAATACTCTGAAGGAGTATAATAAACAACATGTCGAATTACTACAAACAATTAATACATTCAAAGAGACCACACGTCAGACAAAAATTAAGAAGTATAAACGTAATGAACGTGATTATCACCAGGATATGGTATTCTCCTTGAAGCACACTACAAATATCAGGGAAAATAAACAACAACAGGCATTTGAGGGATCGTCTGGAGATTCAGATGCAAGCAGTGACGATGGAAGGAACCACAGAGGAGTTCAATTTAATCAAACTACTAATCAAGCTGGCTACCCTTTAGAGAGGGGACATCGAGGATATCGAAAAGGAAGAAATCGACAACAAGGAATGCGGGGCCCACCAACCAGATCCTACCAAGGAGAAAATCAATAGTGGTCAATACTGCTCAAACCACGTTGACTAAAAGCGAACAAGATATATTGAATTTAGGTCTCTCGTTTGTTCCAGCTGCCCCATATGATCCGTTTAAAACCAGGATAGCTCTGTATCATTTCAACAGACTGCTACAAATTTAGAAATTCTTCTCAGAACATGTGTCTACTGTGGATATTTCTATATGTAAGCCTAAGTCTTCATGGTATCCTCAAACTACGGATCCAGTGATTAATACTTTCCTAAAATTAATCCTGCACGACCTCAAGACATTAGAAATGGACTATACTAAGAAGAAGATTATACATAATATGTCGAAATTGGAAACGGAAGCTTTACACCAGTTAAGTACACGGCATGATATCTGTATTCAACGTGCTGATAAAGGTGGAGCGATAGTTATTCAATCTATAATAGACTACCAGCAGGAAGCTGATAACCAATTAAAAGATCATAAAGTTTATCAACAACTACAGCATGATCCGACTGGAGAAATCGCTGAAGAAATCTCTGCCTTGGTGGAACCAGCACTCCATCGAGGGATGTTAACACAAAAAGAAGCGGATTTTCTACAAATTAAAAAACCGTCCATGCCATATATATATATACTTCCTACCTAAGATACATAAAGATCTGACCCACCCCCATGGGAGACCTATAGTGTCTACAGTACGATCTGTACTAGAACCTTTATCAAGTTTTATTGACCGTTTTCTACAAAGTGAGGTGCAGAAGATTACATCGTTTGTGCAAGATTCTTCTCATATGTTGAAGCTGCTCAGTGATTTACATGATATCCCTAGTGAATAATTGAGACTGTTCTGAATGCTAGGAGTCCTATGCAACGTATTTCCACATAGTTCTTGATGGATTTATCAAAACTGGTTATTACATCTAACTACTTTTGGTATGATAGAAAATATTTTAAACAAATACATGGTGTAGCGATGGGGGCAACTCTAGCTCCTTCAGTAGCCACCCTCTATATAAGCAAGTTATGAGGAGGACCACATTTTCTCTGTAATCTTTCAGCTTTCTAGTCTGCCATTTAAGAGATGAAGACCAACATGGAGCCCGGGACGATGATGAGGGAACCCATCAGGAGAAGGTCTACGTCTGTAGATGTCTAAAGTTGAATACAAAGTAGAGTTTCAGAGTGAAGACGACTGATCTGGAAGAGACAGCGAAGCACAATCATCTGTAAAAAAAGAGATAATGAGGACAATGTGGCTAGGTCATCAAGAGTAAGGTTCCTAGAGACTGAGGGAAACAATCTCACAGAGCATGGAGCACTAGGCATTAAAAGTGCAATTCTGTAATCTAGGTGCCCAAAATTATATGCCCTTTGCACAGGAAAATGTCTAGAATACTAGTACCTTTATGCAAAAGTGTTCACTTACCCATGAAAGTGCGAGGAAGGCACCTAGTTGCTGTTCTGCAAATTCCCACTTAACTTACATAGTACATATTTGCAAGGGGGACATTCACATGGGTGGGGCATAGGAAGCGCTCCCATTTATTTGTGTAACTTGGGTGCTCAGTTACACCAGGTCTATGGCTGGTGTAACAGCAGGCATGTAAATGTCAGGTGTACCCATAGCAGGTTATGCTAGTATTCTGTAACGGAACCTAGGTACCCAGGTTCCATTACAGAATAGGTTCCCACCCCGCGTTTTTGGGGCACCTAATTGCCCCCTAAGATCTCAAATGTGAGAGTGAAGTAATCAGACCATAGGACAGGAGGGGAAGACAAGTCTCTAAGGGAAGAAGCCAAGTCCCTCTTTGTGAGGACCAGAGCCAGTGTATGGCAGTAGAATGCATTGAAAAATGTTGGTAAGATCACTCAAAAGAGAAAAAAAATGTCCTTCACAAGGTCTCTCAGTATTATCCAGATGTAAATGGAAATCTCTCAAGAAATCAGGAGACTTGAATAGGTAACGAAGGCTCCTAAAATAGCAAGAACTTGAATAATAGCAAAGATGTCTATGTGATCAACTACAGCCTAGTTAAGCCTCAGAATAGAAATGGCTGAAAAACCAGGAAGGAGGCAACAAGCAAGAATGAGGTCCTGCCCTGTACAGAGCCAAATCTCATTTAAACAAAACATATCAGTTAAGGACACAGAGTAGACAAAAGAGAGCTCCGAGTCTTAGATCACAGTTAAGGAGAGAAAAATAAAAAGGAGTTTGGACAGAGGGAAGTGGAAAGAGAAACAGAGTGAGCAGAACAGCCTGTAAGAAATCTCACCTGTCTTGGGATCAAACACCACGCTGAATGGGGAAGACTATCCTCCCCCCCCCCCCTCCACGATATTCTATGCCATTTAACCAGCCAGAATGGCAGCTGACCAGTTACCAGCCCTTGCGCAAGTTACATCAGACAAGGGCGGGACACAGGGAGGGAAGGCCCGAAGGGAGGCGATCTGCAGACTGCCGCTGCTGCGCTTCTTTCACACGGAGCGAGGTCGAGGTGAGGCGCTATGATTTGAATTCAAGGGGGCCCGGCCCAGTGGTGGACGGAGGGGGGCGCCGGGCACCCCTTGGAGGCCCAGGTCCGAGGAATTTTGTCCACCCTGCCCTCCCCCCCCTCTCGGCAGCCCTGGCATAAGCTAGCTTCAGCACGCCTTACATTTAGGCATGTTCTGTTCCTCCAGACTTAGAATGGCATAACCAGTGCTTTTTTTTGTGCCAGTACGCAACGGTACGGTGTACCGGCACCTTTTTTTTGCCCTGCACTTCTTCTCAGTCCCCCAGGGGCGTGGTGTGCTGGAGCCGCAGGGCCGGTCCGACACAGTAAGCAAGGTAAGCATGGCAGGGGGGCGCCAACCTCTGGATGGCGCCGCCGCGCCATGCTTACCGCCACTTATCTGCCTACCCTGGCGCCCTCTTCTCCCCCCAAGGATCCTTTTTCTTTTATTTTAAATTTACCTAACCTCCGTCTGAGTCCGACCACATGGGCAGCAGCGTCACTGGAAGCGCTCCCCTCCCGAGTCCCGACGTCTCTAGCAGAAGCTTCCTTATTCGTTCATTCTTAGTGTCCCACCCTCGAGGGCAGGACACTGAGAATGAACGAATCAGGAAGCTTCTGCTAGAGACGTCGGGGCTCGGGAGGGGAGCGCTTTCAGTGACGCTGCTGCCCATGCGGTCAGACTCGGAGGTCAGGTAAATTTTAAATAAAAGAAAAAGGATCCTTGGGGGGAGAAGAGGGCGCCAGGGCAGGCAGGCAGGCAGTTGGACATGGGAGCAGGAGGGCAAGGGAGAGTGGACCATCTGGACATGGATGGCAGGGCTCAGGGAGAGAGGGGAATTGCTGGATAGGGATGAATGGAGGGGGCAGGGGACAGAGGAGCATGGATGGGATGGGATGGGAGGGCAGGGCTCATGGAGAGAGGGGAATTGCTTTATAGGGATGAATGGAGGGGCAGGGGACAGAGGAGCATGGATGGGAGGGCAGGGCTCAGGGAGAGGGGAATTGCTGGATAGGGATGAATGGAGGGGGCAGGGGACAGAGGAGCATGGATGGGCATGGATGGGAGGGCAGAGCTCAGGGAGAGAGGGGAATTGCTAGATAGGAATGAATGGAGGGGACAGATGGGCATGGATGGATATGGATGGGAGGTCAGGGCTCAGGGAGAGAGGAGAAATTGCTGGACACAGAGGGGAGGGAAGAGAGATGAAGGAGATGAAATGAGGGAAAAGGAAGAGAGGAGAAAAACTGCACATGGATGGAGAAAATAGGCAGAAGCTGGATCCACTGGACAGTCAAGTCTGTGGAGGACCCAGCTTTTACTTATGGATATAGGCAAGAAATGAAGAAGAAAGGAGGAAAGTAAAGAAATAAATGGAAAGGACGCCCTGGAAACGGAGTTAAGGGAACAGATAGCAGCAGCAGAATCAGATACTCGGCCAGCATGATCAGAAAAACAAAGTCACCAGATAACAAAGGTAGAAAAAATCATTTTATTTTCATTTTAGTGTTTGAAATATGTCCAATTTGAGAACTTACATCTGCTGTATTATTTTGCAATGGGTATACTGGAGCTGAAACAGCTTACAGAAATTATTTATAATGAAAAAAATCACGTTATTTTGTTCTCCTATACTAGTATAATATTTTCAATGATGTCTGTTTATATGCGCCATAGCTGGTATGGGGTGTGTGGCTAATGTGGGTGTGGCTATCATAGAGGTGGAGCTATATGTGGTGACCACGCCCATAATGAGTACCGGCACCTTTTTTTTCTACAAAAAAAGCACTGGGCATAACTAAGTGCAACTAATGCAGCAGGAGTGCACCAAAAATTTGGAATGAGTTGCCTTATCAGGTTTGTTCTTTGCAATCTATTTCTCAGTTTAAGAAGATATTAAAGACAACTTTATTTCAGCAAGGTTTTGGTCTTGTACTTTGATGTCCTGTGATTCAGATCAGAAAGAGATATTACAGATGTTTTAATTTGATGATGAGATGTTATTTTATTGATTGTGTCTGTTATATTTTGTATATGTTTGTTGTATGCTGCTGAATATTATTTATGTACATTTTGTCATCTGCATAGGACGTATGAGATATGCAGGCTATAAGAGTTTTTACAATAAACAGTAACTTACAGCATTTCATACATTGTGTGCATAACTGGGAGACATGCCCAAGTCGCACCCATCCTCCACCCATGTGTACATCCCCTTTGCATTTGTGCACTCTAGCACATGTGTGCAGCTTACAGGTGGTTAACGTCAAGCCCCTTTGTATAGAATTACCCTTCACATCTTTTTTGAGACATGGTGATCAGAGTTCAAATAATATTTAAGGTTAGCAACTGAACAAATTTCGATTTTGGTGCTGAATCCAGCCTGAAATCCGTTTGGTCTTATTTCAGTTTCAGCCAAAAATGCTTGTGCATTTTTGGCTGGAACAGAAACTATGTGTGCAGCCCCCACTCCCTCCCAACTCTGCCTCCCTCTGACAACAAAGGGTCTCCCTTCTGAGCTCACCTCCTCCTCCTCCCAGTGGTAGCTCTCCTCCTGAACCTCTTCCCCTGGTGGCAGTCTCCTCCTGGGCCTATCTTGTCATTGGCGGGTAGTGGGAGCAGGTAGCAGCATACCGAAAGAGGGGTGGTGGGGGCGGTCCGCCCCGGGTGAACGCTGCATGGGGGTGCAGGGAGCAGCCGCACGGCTGTTGGTTCCGCCAGTTCCCTGCTCCCTCTGTTACTTCCTGGTCCGGGGCATAGGGAGCAGGGACTGGCGGAACCAACAGCCACACAGCTGCTCCCAGCACCCGAGGAGTTAAGAGCAATGTGGGGGAGGGGGTTGGAGGTGATGCGCCGGGGCGGGGGGGATGCTAGTGGCGATCTGCCCCGGGTGGCAGCCGACCAAGGAATGCCACTGGGAGCAGGATTATCCCCACTTACTCCTGCACATGGCTGACTGGAGGTCCTAGCAGCCATTTTGAGATTGGAACTAGCACGGGTAGGAGTGCTGCTGGAAGTCTCAGAAGCCATTTTGAACTGGAACCAGTCATGAACAGGAGTGAGTGGGGACAATCCTACACCCACTACATGCCAACAACAAGGTAGACCCAGGAGGCTGCTGCAGCTGGGGGGTTCAGGAGGGAGGAGAACTGCCGGAGTGGGATTTGGGAGGGGGCTGCCACTGGGGGGGTTTGGGAGGTGGCTCTTTTTGGTCAGGTAGGGGGGAGAGAGTAGTGGCTGTTGGGGAGGCAGTTTCATTTTCAGCTTTGATTTTTGCTGAAACCGAGCGTCCAGTTTCTGTCACAGATTCGATCTCGGCAGAAAATTACGATCATTCGGGATCTATTCAACGTGCAGTCACACCATGAAGCAATACAGAGGCATAACAATATTCTCTGTTTTATTCTCTGTTCCTTTCCAAATAATTCATAGCATTCGATTTGCTTTCTTGGCTGCCGCGGCACACTAAACACAGGATTTCAATGTATTATCCATATTAATGCCTAGATCCACTAGGGTCATGCTTTCCCCCGGAGTAAGGGCATATGTGTGTCTATCTTCCAAAAGCTAAGTTCCCTCTATCTTCATCTGACCAAACTCAGCAGTGTAAGAAATATTACACCAATCTAACAACAACATTTACTTGTAATAGATTTATTTCCCTGCTTTGCCTTTCCAAGCAGCGTAACACAGAAAGACCTGAACACATGCTTCTCTGCTACAGATTTCAACTCCTGGCAGAAAATGCGTAACAGATGGTGTTTGGATACAGAGTTCATATGCAAATGTAGTGACAAGCAGCACCATCTAAGGTACAAAACTGTGAAATGAAACTTACAATCTGCTCAGAAAGCGCTGAAAGCTTTTTCTATTCTGGAAGGGTTAACCTGTTTTTCAGTTTGAAGGATTTCTGATTTGTTCCACTGATACATATGACTGAATGAAAAGAGTTCACTGCTCCATGAAGAATACATTTTAATGTGATTGAACAAAAAATGTTAAATAGCACATAACCAAGAACGTTATTTCACTGCAAGAATAATGAGACATTTACTCTACCTAACAGGGTTGGAAATTGGGATAAAAGAGTCAAAAGTCATCCACAGGGAAACACAGTTTGGGGGTTTTTTTTTAATTTAAGCTACAGAGGGGTTAATTCTCTTTACGTTGCCTAAAATTAGGTGCTGGGATGGTTCACGCTAAGCACGACTTCTATAATTGCAGTTCCGTGCACTCTTCAAAGGCTTTTGTAAATGCTCGTGTGTAATTACAGTATTATGTAACATCACATCTAATTGGTTGGCACACCCCTGACCTGCCCATCCCCTCCCATGTCCACATCCCCTTTGGAGGTGCGCACCAAACAGATCAGGCGTTCAGTTTACAGAACAGGGGTGTAAATCAGTTATGCTTGTAACTACAAATTGCCAATTAGAGGTTAAGGCCAATTATTGATACTTATCACCAATTTAGTGCCAATTAAATGCTAATTAACCAAATAAGCTACACACATAACTGACCCTATTCTAACACTGCATGCCTAACTTTGGGCACCAGTTATGGAAATTGGGGACATACCCTTAATAAATGACCAAGTTTTCTGTGAATACTCATTATTATTCATAGCTGCATATAATCTATGACACAGAATCAACATATTACAGACTTTTGCTATGATATTGTTCATATTTGCAGTGCAGATGCTTCTGTAAACATTCCAAGCTACTGGTACTTTTTATAAGCAGACTAGGCCAGTGCAAAATCTTTTAGGGAATACGCATTTAATGCCCCTTTTACAAAAGTGCGCTAGCGTTTTTAGCGCACATTAAAAATAAGCATGTGCTAAACGTTAGAGATGCCCATATATTCCTACAGGCGTTTCTAGCATTTAGTGCATGCTAAAAACATCCCCTTAGATTTCAGTCCCTCCCTAGCCCCACCCAAAACACATCCACAGAGTGACCTCATTCAAGATCAATGAACTTCTCATATGTGCATGAAAAATCAGATTTTACAGGTGTATGCTGTATCCACGTGTAAATGCCAGTTTTCACATATGCATCTTACAACTAAGATTTCTAAAACAGCCGCCTAAATGTATACATAAATGAAGAAATAATAAGAGCCAGTGTCAAAAAAATAAGCAAACCTTGAAATTCTTGGCTAATGACCTAAGAGCATTACATGAATGTACACAGTGGCATTAGGACCATGTGGTGAACACAGCTGTAAAACAGGGAGAACCAGGACCAATTCTCTTTATTGCTCACTCAGTATCTCTCAGCAATTCATTTAACCTACCTCAGCTCAAAACCTTTCCCTTAGGTCAGTTATCTAACTGCTTTGCAAACAGTGTGGCCAGTGCTCTGAAATGCTAGTTTCCTTTTCTAGAAACATGCAAAAAATCTGAAAAAAATACTTAATCATCATTATTTTAGCATTTTGCATGGTTTTTCATGTGCCACAGCTTTGGGTGTAATTATGCTATACAGGAATTTACACAAATGTATAACACAGTGGCATAGCCACAGGTGGGCATAGGCCCACCCACTTTAGGCTCAGGCCCGCCCAACAACAGCACAGCTGTGATGTGGCTGGCAGGGATCCCCAAGCCCCGCCAGCTGAAGACTCCTGGCATCTCTCCCTCCCCTCTCCTGCAAGCAATTGGGTCTTTCTATTCCATATCCCCAATACTCCTCCCCTGGTACCTTTTAAAGCCATCACTTCTTCGCTGGCAGCAAGCAGTGACCAGGGCCAACATTAGGGGGTGGCAAACAGGGCAGTTGCCCTGCCTGGGCCTGAAGCAGAAGGAGGCATAGCTTGAAGGAGGGCTCTAGGGCCCCCTTCCTAGTTTCTACCTAGGGCTCCTGCTTATCTAACACCAACCCTGGCAGTGACTCATACCCACTGCTCACGCCAGCCTCGAGTCTCCCTCTGACAAACTTCTGTTTCCGCACAGGTGGGACCAGGTCAGAGAGAGGCTTAGGTTGGCAAGAGCAGTAGATAAGAGTTGCTGCTCTCTGCCAGAGAAGAACTGAAGGCTTTAAAAAGAACTGGGGATGGGGGGGTGGAGTTCAAAGACCTGATCAGGGAGGGAGAGATGCCGGGCAAGGTTGTCATGCCCACCCACTTTGAGCTCAGGCCCACCCAAAATTGGGCATTTGGCTACGCCCCTGGAATAATGAGCTGCTGCAATGCAACAGAAAGCAAAGCAGGTCATTCACTGTGAATTTGTTGAAAACTGGCTCACAATTTTAAGCATCTTTGCAAGCCAGTTTTCACAAAACAAGACAACTACTCCTCTGTGAGGGTGGTTACCTTTGTTTGGCCATTAAGGGTGCAAACGTTCCTGGGAAAGTAGCAAATTTGCATGAGTGGTAAATTTGCACACAAAGAAAAGCACCAACCCCAATGAAACCCTATGGATTAAAACAGCCTATTTTCACCCTAGATTAGGGTCCCACTTTACTTATTTACTCCGGGACTGGCAGCACTATCAGGGAGGCCAGAGCACACTGTGGTCAGAGAAGGTTGCTTCAGCAGCCCTACCTAATCTTCCAGACATCAGCTGTAATCAGCAATTAAACATCCATCTGTTAATGCTCAAGTTGACATCAAGGATTTTATCCTATGCAATCAACCTTTAATAATAGTCGAAGCTGATTAAAATGAAATAACTCAGTTGTGCTGTCAGAATTCCAACTAATTTAGCGAAGCAAAGGAGAGTTAAGTGACTTGCCCAAGATCACAAGGAGCAGCAACAGGGTTTGAACTAGGTTTCTCTGATTGCCAGCCAAGTGCTCTAAACACTAGGCTATGCCAACTCCATTTTCTGATGCTGGTCCAATCAATAAAGGCATCGCAGCCAAGACAGAATTGGGTTGGGATATAATTGCTTGCCTTTCTAAATCCAAGTATAAGGTGAGTTACATTTTCCTTTCCTAAAGAGCTAACAACAGTGTGATGTGACCTGCCCAAGGTCAGGAGGAGATGCAGGATTTGAAGTCTGACTTGGCCTGATTCTTCACCCACTGCTACGACCACTCCTCTACTTCGGACTAATTTCCAGGCACTCCCACAAGCCCTCATTGCCTAATCCTAATGCATTTACACATCTGTTCCTCAAATCTCTTCTGTAACTTTGAACTGAGTGTCTATCAGAAGTGGCTCACCAGTTCACTACCATGCATCAGTCTTAATGTTTCCTACTTTGCCACACATATGAGCACAACCTCAATAGCTTTCCATCATCATTCACTAGCAGTAAAAGAATCAAAGGAGACCTTGTTACTATAGCAACCAGTGACTGGAGGACATCAGGGTACATGTGCATGGAGCAGAATAATTCTCTTCTGCAATACTGTTTTAGTCTATAAAGGATAACCTCCTCCTCCCTTACCTTTTAATCTAATTAAAATAACAGCACTTGTATAAATCAGTCTGAGGCTGAGATAAAGGTGACAGTAACTGTAACTATTCTAATATTTTAGAATCATCACCTCGGCTCATCTTGTGAAAAGGAAGTCCTTGAGGGTTTTGCTCATCCTTAGTTTATAACATGCTGATAGAGTGAATAAAACAGGCAGGCCACTTGATTTCATGTCACATCGTGGCGTGCTAAATTCTGAAAATACACGTTGAATGCATAAAGCACAGTGATGTGAATATCCAAAAACATGCCAATCCACTGAGGGAAAAGTCTTCATCTCTTTACTTCTTCCTTTGTAAAGTTTCTATTTATCCCAACATTTGTGTCACTTTCCAGTCCTGTAAATACCGAAAGGCACAATCAAAATCCTGATAGAAAAAAACAGACTGCTTGTTTGTTCTCTCTTTGCATAAAAACTGTTCTCTAAATCCTGAAGAAACATCAAAAGCTGGAAAAGAGGTTTAATTCTGATATGGAATTGCTACGCAGAGGGGAAAATAACATTCCATGGATACATTTTGTCTGCAATTACCTTTAGAAGTCAATGCAAACATGCACGTGCTAATGATGATCGACAGAACTGAACTTTTTTGTTCCCATAGATCAAAAATAGATCTAGAATTAGATGGTGAGGAATCCACCTTCCAGACTGCAATTTTCATTTCAGGCCTATCTTTCAATTGTGCTTAATTATGAATAAAACAAATGAAAATTCTAAAAGCATCTAAAATGCAACTGGCAGGACTGGTGTTAGGGGGTGGCAAACAGGGCAACTGTCCTAGGCCCCCATACCATAGGGGGCCCCAAGTCTGCCTCAAGCTGAAGGAGGCATAGGCTGAAGGCCAGCTTTCGGGCCCCTTCCCCGATTTCTGCCTTGGGCCTCTAAAAGTCTAAGACCAGCCCTGGCAAGTGGACTTCCAGGTGGCAGAAGCAAATTCTTCGATTCTCCAATTCTCCATTTGCAAAGTTTGGCAAGCTTACCAAGCAGCAGTGGAAGTTCTTGAATAGTCATGCAGAAACTAAAGAACTGCATATTTCTGAACTTCCTCTGTATTTTCTCTTCTTCCTTTCTATTACTATTTGGTGTTTTACATTTCCTATATTTATTGTAGTTCGTTTCTTACTATGATCTCTTTTATTATATTGTATTAATCTAAACAGCTATGATAGCTTATACCCTTTGGCGGGATATCAACAAATAAAGAAACTTGAATAAAAAGAAAGAACATTATTACTCTAACTGCTGGAGTGACACAAACAGAGGCATATGAGGCTTGGAAAGGGTAAGCCTTCTCAAACATAGGCTAGTAGACAGAAGAAGGAGCTGGATCACTTGCAGTTTATGGTGAGAACAGGGCAGACACTAGGACCATCACTGAGTCCTCTGCCCTGCTGGTTCCAATCAGAAAATGGCTGCCAGGACCTCCTGCGGCAGTCTCGGCAGCCATTTGGATTGAAGCAGTGCACGGGGCAGGAACGAGTGGCTTTCATTCCTGTCCCTGAAGAGGCCACTAGACCACCACGGCTTCACTAAGGTAGGCCCAGGTGGAAAGGGGGGGGGGGGGGGCGCGGGAGAGTTGCCACCAGGAGGGAAGCTTTTATGGCCAAGGGAGATGAAGTGTGGGGTGGGGGGCTGTTTCATTTACGGTTTTGGTCTCTGCCAAAACTAAGTGGCTAATTTCAGTCACAGATACGGTTTCAGCCAGTGGTGTGCTGGTAAATTTTTAACAACAGGCTCTCTCCCCGGTCCACCTCGGCGCCCCCCCCCCCCCCATCCACCTCGGCGCCCCCACATCCACCTCTGCGCCCCCCCCCCCCCCGTCCACCACTGCGACCCCCCCCCAAAAAAATTCCAGAGCTGGCTATACCCCGGGGGGGGGGGGGGGGGCAGCGGCCAACACATTACTCTCTCCAGGAAAAAAAAATTAAATGATCCCAGGTTCCAATCTAATTCATGTTTAATATGGGATAAAATGCCATAAATAAGTAAATAAACATAAACTTTTAACGTTCAGCACCTGATTCTCAAAGTGGACATATTCCAAACACTATAATGAAAATAAAATTTTTTTTTCTACCTTTGTTGTCTGGTGACTTTGTTTCTCTGATCATGCAGGTCCAGTATCTGATTCTGCTGCTCTCTATCTGTTCCCTTGACTCCATTTCCAGGGCTTCCTTTCCATTTATTTCTTTTCTTTCCTCCTTTCTTCTTCATTTCTGGTCCTCCGCATACTTGACTGTACAGTGGATCCAGCTTCTGCCTATTTTCTCCATCCATGTGCAGTTTCTCTCCCCACTTCCTTTTCTCTCATCTAATCTCCTTCCTCTATCTTCCCTCCATGTCCAGAATTTCTCTTGCTCTCCCCGCCATCCATGTCCTGAAACTCTCCTCTCTCCCCTGCCCCCTCTGCCCATCCATGCTCAGCAATTCTCTCCCCTGCCGCCCTCTGCCCATCCATGCCCAGCAATTCTCTCCCCTGCCTCCCTCTGCCCATCCATGCCCAGCAGTTCTCCTCCCTTCCCTGCCCTCCCGCTCCCATCCAGGTCTAGCGATGTCCTTCGCCCCCCCCCCCCATCCTCCCCTGCTGCTCCCATCTGTCCGTTTCAATTACCTGCCTCGAAGCGCCGCATTATCTAAAGCCTGCCTGCTGCCCGTCTCCAGCTGCCTGCTTGCTTCTCAGGAGTTGGTTCGCGCCCTTAGTCCCGCCGCGGGAAAAGGAAATGACGTCAGAAGGCGGGACTAAGGCGCGAACCAACTCCTGAGAAGCAAGCAGAGAAGGCAGGCAGCTGGAGACGGGCAGCAGGCAGGCTTTAGATAATGCGGCGCTTCGAGGCAGGTAATTGAAACGGACAGATGGGAGCAGCAGGGGAGGATGGGGGGGGTGGGGCGAAGGACATCACTAGACCTGGATGGAAGCGGGAGGGGAGGTAAGCATGGCGCCCTCCTGCCATGCTTACCTCGTGCAGTGGAGCCGGCTCGCCCTCTACAACAACCGGCTCGCAAGAGCTGTCAAAATTTAACAAGCGGCTCTTGCGAGCCGGTGCGAGCCGGCTCCAGCACACCACTGGTTTCAGCAGAAACCAAAGATCCTGGTCGGGCTTCCACCCTTATGTCCTCCTCAGTAAAAACTGAAGCAAATAATTCATTAATCTCTCTGCTATGGTCTTGTCCTCTCTGAGTGCAACCTTTACTCCTTGATGATCTAAGGATCCCACTGACTCCCCTCATAAGCTTTCTGCTTCTAATGTACCTGAAAAAGTTTCTACTATGAGTTTTTGCCTCTATGGCAAGTTTCTTTACAAATTTTAGCCTTCCTTATCAATGCTTTGCATCCAACTTGCCAGTTGCTTATGCTGCTTCCTGTTTTCTTCATTCAGATCATTTTCCCATTTTTTTAAAAGATTGTTTTTTGACTCTAATAGCCTCTTTTACCTCATCTTTTAGCCATGGTGGCAATCATTTGGCCATCCCTCCACCTTTTTTAATACGGTTATGATTATGGTTTGTTCAATTTGCTACATCGCTTCCATAATATGGGGAATACATCTGATCTGGACTTCCAAGATGGTATTTTTCAAACAACTTCTATGCCTGATTTAAACTCCTAAACTTTGCAGGTTCTCCTTTTAGTTTTTTTAAACCATTTTCTTCAGTTTCTCTTAGTTGCCCTTTTGAAAGTTAAATGCTGATGCAGTAGATTTCCTTAATGTCCTCACTTCAGTTATTAACTCAAATTTGAGCATTTTATGATTGCTATTGCCAAGTGGGCCCAACACTGTTACCTCTCGCATCAAGTACTACATTCCACTAAGGATTAGTTCTAAAATAGCTCCCCCTCTTTTTGGTTCTTAAACCAGCTGCTCCATTTCTTATGATTTATTTACTGCCTTTTTAAAGAAATTCACTCGTCAGTGTACAGTAAGAATAAACCGGACACAGGTAATAAACAATTACAGCATAAGAATATACATTATTTAATAGCTGATGCCTTTTTCCAAAGCATGTTACATCCAGGTACAGCAGGTATTTTTCCTATCCCTAGTGGGCTCACAATCTAATCCCCCTACCCCTGTTTACAAAGCCACACTAGCAACTGATGTGTGGCAATGCCGACACAGCCCATTCAAAGTTGTACTGTGGCAATTATGTTGTGTTAGGAAACTTTTTAGATCATGATTCGTTTCATTCCCTAGTCCTACCTTTACTGGTTACAAAAATAAATTATTGCAATATAGTCTTTGAAGGATTAGAAAAAGCTTTTCTCGAAAAGGCTTTAAACTTTACAGAACACCGCTGCTCATTTCATTTGCCGTGCCAGTAAATATGACTCCTCCCTCTCCTTCTCTGCGCATATCCAGCAGATAACCAAGACCTGTCGCTAGCAAAATTCGCCCTTTCCTCTCTGAGCACACCACCCGAACTCTCATCCACTCTCTCATTACCTATTGCCTTGACTACTGCAACCTACTCCTTACTGGCCTCCCACTTAGCCACCTATCCCCCCTTCAGTCCGTTCAGAACTCTGCCGCATGTCTTATCTTCCGCCTGGACCGATATACTCATATCACCCCTCTACTCAAGTCACTTCACTGGCTTCCGATCAGGTACCGCATACAGTTCAAGCTTCTCCTACTAACCTTCAAATGCACTCGAGCTGCAGCCCCTCCCTACCTCTCCACCCTCATCTCCCCTTACGTTCCTACCCGCAACCTCCGCTCTCAAGACAAATCCCTCCTTTCAGTACCCTTCTCCACCACCGCCAACTCCAGGCTCTGCCCTTTCTGCCTCGCCTCACCCCATGCTTGGAATAAACTCCCTGAGCCCATACGCCAGGCCCCCTCCCTGCCCATCTTCAAATCCTTGCTCAAAGCCCACCTCTTCAATGTCGCCTTCGGCACCTAACCACTATACCTCTACTCAGGAAATCTAGACTGCCCAACTTGACATTTCGTCCTTTAGATTGTAAGCTCCTTGAGCAGGGACTGTCCTTCTTTGTTAAACTGTACAGCGCTGCATAACCCTAGTAGCGCTCTAGAAATGTTAAGTAGTAGTAGTAGTAGTAGATTCGGTTTCACCACTTTCTCAGAAGCTTCACTGGAAGCCTCTTTCCCAACTGAGTTATTCAATACAAAGTACTTCTTCTGGCATTTAAAACTTTCAGAATAGGTTCCAAGCCTTATCTTTCTTCCCTCACTATCCTTTATTCTCCTATGTGTTTGCTACGCTCAATAAATGATCATCATATGGTAATTCCGGGTCCTAAAGCTGGAATAATCTTCCATTAGATACCGTAGTGAGCTTTCCTTCCCAAATTTAATACTACATAGAGAGGGGCATTTTTCAAAGAAACGTCTAAGTTGGAATTTGGAAATCTTAGTAGAACATCCAAATTCGGAGGCAGGGAAAAAGTCACTTTCGAAAAAAGATGGACGTCCATCTTTGAATTCGAAAATACCTTCGACGTCCTCAGATTTGGATGTCTTTGATTTTCAGCCATTTTCGAAACCAGAGACATCCAAGTATAAAACGTCCAAATTCAAGCCACTTGGACGTGGGAGGAGCCAGCATTTTTAGTACACTGGTCCCCCTGACATGCCAGGACAGCAATGTGGTATCCTAGGGGGCACAGCAGTGGACTTCATAAACTGCTCCCAGGTACAAAGCTCCCTTACCTTTTCTGTTGAGCACCCAACCCAACCCCACCCAAAACCCACTACCCCCAACTGTACACCACTACCATAGCCCTTATGGGTGAAGGGGCACCTATAAGTGGGTACAGAGGGTTTCTGGTCGGTTTTGGAGGGCTTGCTGTTTCCTTCACAAATGTAACAGGTAGGGGGTGTGGCCCTGGGTCCACCTGTCTGAAGTGCACTGCACCTACTACTAAACTACTCCAGGGAGCTGCCTGCACTGTCATGGACCTGAGTATGACATCTGAGGCTGGCATAGAGGATGGCAAGTAATATTTTTAATAATGTTTTTTGAGGGTGGGAGAGGGTTAGTGACCACTGGGGGAGTAAGGGGAGGTCATCCCTGATTCCCTCCAGTGGTCATCTGGTCATTTTGGGCACCTTTTTGTGCCTTAGTTGTAATAAAAACAGGTCTAGGTGAAAATGTCCAAGTTTTAGTCCTGAACATCTTTGCTTTTTTCCATTATGGCTCAAAGACGTCCAAGTCTTAGAAATGCCCAAGTCCCACCTCAACCACGCCTCCGATACACCCCCTTGAGATTTGGACGTCCTTGTGACGGACTTCAGAGAAAGACGTACAAAATCAGGTTTCGATTATAATGATTTGGACATCTCTGTGAGATGAACGTCCAAGTGCCGATTTATGTCACTTTTTCGACGTCCATCTCTTTTGAAAATGAGCCTGATAGTAATATAGTAAATGACGGCAGATAAAGACCTCTATGGTCCATCCAGTCTGCCCAACAAGATAAACTCATTTTACATGGTATGTGATACTTTATATGTATACCCGAGTTTGATTTGCCCTTGCCATTCTCAGGCACAGACCGTAGAAGTCTGACCAGCACTCTTCTTGTACTAAAAGTTCTGAAGCTAACGTCGAAGCCCCTTAAAATTTACACTCAAGCCCATCCATATCTATTCAGTCACGATCAGGGTGTAGACCGTAGAAGTCTGCCCAGCTCCCGTTTTGTTTCCCAATTACCGACGTCGCCACCCAATCTCTGCTAAAATTCCAAGGAATCATTCCTTCTAACAGGATTCCTTTGTGTTTATCCCACGCATGTTTGAATTCCATTACTGTTTTCATCTCCACCACCTCCCATAGGAGGGCATTCCACATATCCACCACCCTTCCCGTGAAAAAATACTTCCTGACGTTAGTCCTGAGTCTGCCCCCCTTCAACCTCAATTCATGTCCTCTAGTTCTACCGCCTTCCCGTCTCCGGAAAAGATTGGTTTGCGGATTAATACCTTTCAAATATTTGAACATCTGCATCATGTCACCCCTGTTTCTCCTTTCCTCCAAGGTATACATGTTCAGGTCAGCAAGTCTCTCCTCGTACGGTTTGCAATGCAAATCCCATATCATTTTTGTAGCTTTTCTTTGTACTGCTTCCAGTCTTTTTACATCTTTAGCAAGATACGGCCTCCAAAACTGAACACAATACTCCAAGTGGGGCCTCACCAACGACTTGTACAATGAGTGTACTGCACTCAAGACCTGGTTGTTTAAGAAGGCTTTTGGACTGTGATGATGGAGTGCTGGTGCTCGAGTCCTTGTGCCCTCTTTCCTTTTCCTTTTTACCTTTCCTCCTCTTTAGTTTCTAATTACACTCATAGGGGCCCTTTTACTAAGCTGCACAAGCGCCTACGTGTGCCAAATGTGCACCAAATTGGAGTTACCGCCCGGTTACCGCATGGCCCTTGTGGTAATTTCAATTTTGGCGCGCGTCTGCAAAATATTTTTTTTTCTGATGCGCAGAATTTGAGGCGCGTAGACCATTACGCCCGGTTACTGTGTGAGACCTTACCGCTAGGTCAATGGCTTGCTGTAAGGTCTCAAATCCAAAATGGACGTGCAGAAATTTTCATTTTGCTGCACGTCCATTTTCAGCAAAAAAAAAAGGCACTTTTTGTAGGTGTGCTAAAAAATAATTCTGCACACACCCAAAACACACGTCTATACTACCGCTGGCCATTTTTCAGCGCACCTTAGCAAAAGGATCCCATGGTTTTTTTTTTTCCCTTTGTCTTTTGTTTGTTTTTACGACTGTTGTTTGATTGTTGCCTACTTCTCCCCCTCTTTCCTATCCTTATTGGAGTTCTTTTCTCATCCTACTATATGTTATATTTTTTTATTGTAAACCGCTTACCTCTGTGCATCAGTTTAGGCGGTACAGCAAACGCAATAAAGAATACCACAAAAAGGCAGTATATCAAATCCATGACCCTTTTGCATATACTGTGAGGAGCATAATCGAACGCGAATGCCCATCTCCATAGGCGTCTATCTCTGAGAACGGGTATGTGAAGGGGCGGGACAAACTGTATTTTCGGAAAAAATGGGCGTCCATCTTTTTTCCGATAAATCGGTTTGTGCCAGCCAAATGCATCGGATTTGTGCGGATTTGAGCTGGGCGGTTTCATTTTTCAGCGATAATGGAAACTGAAGGCGTCCAGCTAAAAAACGAACAAATCCAAGGCATTGGGTCGTGGGAGGGGCCAGGATTCATAGTGCATTGGTCCCCCCCACATGCCAGGACACCAACCGGGCACCCTAGGGGGCACTTGTAACAATTTAAAAAAAGTTAACTACCTCTGAAGTCCATAGCTCCCTTACCTTGGGTGCTGAGCCCCCCAAATCCCTCCCAAACCCACTCCCCACAACTCTACACCATTACCATAGCACTTATGGCTGAAGGGGGGCACCTAGATGTGGGTACAGTGGGTTTTGGGGGCGGTTTGGAGGTCTCCCATTTACCACCACAAGTGTAACAGGTAGGGGGGATGGGCCTGGGTCCACCTACCTGAAGTCCACTGCACCCACTAACAACTGCTCCAGGGACCTGCATACTGCTGTGATGGAGCTGGGTATGACATTTGAGGCTGGCATACAGGCTGGAAAAAAACGTTTTTAAAGTTGTTTTTTGGGGGTGGGAGGGAGTTAGTGACCACTGGGGGAGTCAGGGGTGGTCATCCCCGATTCCCTCCGGTGGTCATCTGGTCATTTAGGGCACTTTTTTGGGACTTGTTCATGAAAAAAAAAAAGGGTCCAAAAAAAAGTGACCCAAATTCACGCTAAAAACGCCTTTCTTTTTTCGATTATCAGCCGAGGATGCCCATCTCTCCTCGGCTGATAAACACGCCCCAGTCCCGCCTCCGACACGCCCCCATCAACTTTGGCCGTTTCCGCGACAGATTGCAGTTGAAGACGCCAAAAATTGGCTTTCGATTATACTAATTTGGGTGCTCACTGGAGAAAGACGCCCATCTCCCGATCTGGGTCGAAATCTGGGCGTCTTTCTCTTTTGAAAATAAGGCAGTGTGTGTTGCAATTTTCAAAGGGCTATTTTTCCCCACAAGTAAACATCTAATTACCCATTAAAATCCATTTGAAAAACACCACCTAAGTTCACTGGATTGTCTAAGAATGAGAAAGGTTAAAAGAGTTTTTGGCTAATAGTTTGCTTGATTTTTTTTTTTTTTACTGTGTTCAGAGTGGCTCACAGAGAGTTGTGCTTCCAGAGAATAATTTCCAGAGAGTTTTTTTTTTTTTGGTCTGGATTACTTATCTGTGAATTCTCCTTTCATCATTTCTGTAGCTCTTTGTGCATTTCCATATATAGCGTTTCTATGCACCCACAGGACAGCAGTTCCCCTGCAGAGAGCATTTTTCTGGTAGCTTTAACAAGCCTCTGCTCTACCTCTGCAAGAGTTGTCTTTTACTTTTACTGTTTTTCGCACATTATCTTTATCACACTGGAAATATTCTGACAGAGGCCCTGGTCACGTCCAACTGGCAATCCACTGTATTTCATGAGAGCAGTTCTTCTGAATGACTGCCATACTCTTTCAGAGTTTGCTAGGTGGGCCTATGCTGATCCACAGGTTAGCGTAGCCTCCAGCTTTCCTCCCATGAAAGATTCTATGCCAGCAAATGACGACAATCATCCCACAAGCGTTAAGAGTATATTTATCCTATTAAAGCAATCACAGACAGAGCCAAATTTAACTTATTCTGTACTAAAAGGAAGATTAAGAGTCTGAAAAAAACAGACATAAGCTTAGCATTCTCCTGAGGAACCTGCATCATTTCACCCACACCAGGAAAGGGAAAAAAAAGACCTTCAGGCCAATATCAGGCACAAAGTGGAAAGTAACTTAGGTCATTCAAATATTATGCAAAGCCTTAAAAGCACATTCCATTCCTTAGTGTACCTTAAAATATTTAGTGCATGCTAAATCAATATAACGCTTGAGCTACAAAATAATGCATATTAAAGGGCCCTTTTACTATCCAGCATTAAAAAATGAGCTTAGAGCGTTTTAACGTAGGACTTTCCTGCATACTAAGCCCATTTGTAATGTGGTCCAAAAATTGGGCTTTTTAAACATTTTTGCAGGTCCCATGCTAAGTTTTCCATTAGTGCATGAGACCTGTAAAGATATTAATACAAGAGCACTTACCATCTCCGAACGTTATAGTGTATTTCACTTGCTATACCGCTTAACTTACAATCTCAAGATCTCAGAGGTATACATCCAAAATTAAAAATAAAAAACAGGAAAGGAACACCATTAAAAGATAGGACAGTCTCAAACACACTAGGCCATTCACCACCAGACATTTAAACCCACCTCATCATAAACAAATTCTAATAAACCCTCTCCTCTAGCCCTCAAATAAGGGAACTCAAAAAGCTAATCTAAAAAAAATAAGCCTTTAACAATCTTTTAAAATGTGTCAGAGCTTCCCACAATGATTGTGGAAGAGCATCCCACATATCAGGTGCTAGTTTTTTTTTTTTTTTTTTAAAGCCTCCTCTTTTAGTTGACCACAGATGTGTTTCCCTAACTGGGGGAATTTCTAGAAGCATTTTATCCTGGGAATGCAAACACCTTGCTGGTCGATAGAGTTGAACCAAAGAAGCAAGCGTACTAGGCACTTTTTTTATATACTAACCTATAGGTTAACACCAGTACCTTAAACTGTATTCTATATGGTACTGGTAACCAATGAAATGGAGTAACATGCTCATTTCTAAAACCCCTCCCCAACATCCTAATAGCAGTACGTTGCAATATCCGAAGTTTTTTTAAAGATTCTCCTAAGTGCCATAAGTGCTTCCGCTTTAAGTCTTGTGTTATCCATCTGGCGCACTCACGCGAATGTGCTAGCTGGATATTGCTTCTATACTCACGTCCCCTCCTGAAAAAAAAATAACAAAAAAATAAATAGCACAAAATTTGCATGCGCTGACAGGCAAATTACCACAAAACACTTTAATGCATTAGGTACTCAGCCTTTTTTCCCCGCGTTAAAACATGCATTAGTGTTCAACAAGCTTTAGTAAAACAGCCCCCAAGTACATGTTAAAACAGTTTTATTAAAACTAATGTGTGAAACCCCCTCCCCCCTAAAATGGCCAAAAATTGAGAAAAAAGGCCAAATTACCTGGAAATGTTTGCCCTGCACATATCCTTAGATCTCACTATAAATTTCCAGAACCACAGACTCAACTTTCTATACTGGGATGCCAAATCTATTACAAGTAAAGCTAAAATCATTCTGTGTAGTTTTGCTTGTGTATGGTCAGAGATGACGGAATAAATAACAATTCAAATCTCCTTTTTATTCACCGGTTTGCTCCATCATGCTGGATTCAAAAATAGATAAATGAATATTTCTTCTATGCTATAGGCAAAAAGGATGGGATGATCCCGTGTGCCTGCAAGATCAACTCCTACCTCACTGGTGGTCGGTCCTTTGGACGCATTTGTACGCTAAGACCCAGACTTGGCATATGATCCAGATGGAGGAACACTGGTATCTGGAGAGATAGAACCTCCCCATGCTCTTGAAGGCTCTCTAAGTCTTGAGAAGTGTAGACAGCTCCCAGGTCCTGCCACTGCTATTGCCATGAAGTATGGTGGTGGAAGGCATGGGCTGTAGACTGCATTCCTGAAACAGGATGAAGTTACCACGGTGCTGGCAGCTGTTGATATCAGCCGTGTGATATCTATGATGCCAGAAGAATTGGTCCCTGGTAGTGAGGAGACTCAAGAGTTGCCTCCTGTTCAAGATTTGCAGGTGTGTTCGCTCTCTTTATGGCTAGCTCTAGACACTTTGGGTAAAGTTTTGTCTCAGCAATTTAAATCAGGTGCAGCTCAAATTCCAAACTTGCAGTGTTAAATCTCAGAGCATGCTGGGAATTTACTGGAACAAGAGGGAAAATTTAGATCTTAGAATCTCCAAGTTACAATCTTCTGCCTCTGCCCTGATAAAAGATAATAATTGGATTAATTACCGAAATTGGAAGCATTGAAGAATCTCTCCAGAAATAAAAAATTAAGATTTATTAACTTTCCAGCACAAGTTGGCATCTCCTCTAAAGAAATGTTGGAAAAATATATGATAGAAATATTCCCCCTCAATATTCAGCACTATTTAACCAGCCAGAACGGCTGTTGACTGGTTAAATAGTGCTTAACCGACTATCCGCCGATATTCAACGGGGGATACCGGAAATCCCCCACTGAACATCCCTGGTTAGCAGCCAGCAGATAGCTGGCTATATCGCCCAATATAACTGGCTATCCACTGATTTTTAAAGCCGGATTTGGCCACGTGAAAATGTGGAATATCTTTGGCTGGTTTAAAGATAACTGGATAAGTCTGAATATTGATTTAGCCGGTTAGCTTTAAAATGATCAAAAATAAACTGGATATTCTACTACTACTACTACTATTTAGCATTTCTATAGCGCTACAAGACGTACGCAGCGCTGCACAAACATAGAAGAAAGACAGTCCCTGCTCAAAGAGCTTACAATCTAATAGACAAAAAATAAAGTAAGCAAATCAAATCAATTAATGTGTACAGGAAGGAGGAGAGGAGGGTAGGTGGAGGCGAGTGGTTACAAGTGGTTACGAGTCAAAATGCTGGTTACCGGAAACGGCCCGGCATTTAATATCCAGGCTCAGCGCCTACCAAGTGAGTTAGCCGGTCTAACCCCCATGGTCTGAATATCAGCCTCTTTAGGTATATCTGTGAATCAATTGCTAGTAGTGACTACAGCAAGTATTTTCATCTTCTGTTGTGGGACTCACTTCAGGGCATTTGGAAGACTCATTGGCCTTGATGGACAGCTTGAATCACTCTGAGTGTGGCAGACGTAGTTTTCAAGTGGCCAAAAAGATAGCCTCATTCACTGGGGAATCTGATTGGGATTTGATTACGAAGTTGTTTTTCAATCTCCTCTTGCCACACAGAAAAGACAACAGTTTTTTAATTCTTAGGCCAAGAGTCAACATGGTTACCCCTGAGAAAACCTGCAATCAATCCTGCACAATTTATTTTCTTTTTAATTGTCAGCCCTTCTTGGAATTGTGCCTTGATTTCTCATTTTTGCCCAGGGAATCTGGTAATATTTGGTGACTTTGTATGGCTGTCATTGGGCCCCAATCCCGCAAGCTGCATTACTGGAAAATGTCACTATGATCAAAGAAGGCACAATAATCTGAGGCCTCTTCTTGCGTAAAGCTTTTTTTACTGGCCAAGCACTGCATCCTCCAGCAATGGATTTACCTGGAACCTCCAATCCTGGCACAGTGGAGAGGCCATATTCATGAGCTCCTGCGAATGGACAGACTTTCAGTTGACTCAAAAGGCCTAAAAGCCAACCGCCGATTTTTTAAATTGTGTTTGCCTTTCTTGGACACTCTTACAATGAGCTCCATTCTTTTGAATGATTTAGATATATACGTTTATCGAGCATGTTGTATCATGGGTGGGGGGAGGATATGAGAGAGCGGAAGGGGAGGGCCTTTAGGGATTGTGTTGTGCTGTAGTTTATGACACGTTGATTGCCTGAGTGCTCACTCATACTTGTGTCTTTTGTTTCTTATTGCAACCAGATCTTGTTCTACGTTTGCTATGCTGGAACTTCAATACAGATATTTTAAACATAAATTGTCAGCCCTTCTTTACTTTTCCTGCTACGTAGCCTACGAAAAACAAGGCAATCTTTATGCATCTATTAAAATATTCATATTTTACAAAGCTCTAAACTTGCACATGCTAAGTCCTGCCCCCTCTTATCTTTCTGCACAGCACACTAGGCACAGACGATTGAAAACCCAGCCACGTTTCCATCAAGGAGCATTCAGAGACCTGCTGGCTTGCTTACAAAACCTGGAGGTATGGCTATTGGTGAAAGCAGAGAAATGCCATCAGGCTGGTACACTAGGTCTAGTGCTGATCCTATTTTTGAAGGTTTCTATGCTATTTAAAAAGCGTTGGATCAGATTCTTGCACTATAAATATCATATGTATTGGCATTGGTATGCTGGTTAGAGACTACTGGGAAAATAGCTTTTTCCCACTGACAGGACAGAGATGCAGCCACTGCATCCAGTGTGGGCAGTTTTGTAAAGCAACGCTCAAATTTGGAAACAGAATATACTTTCAAAGTTGAAGAGCAGGACAACAGTAATATGACAAAACTGGCCCTTGCTTTTTATCAGCATTTAATTTTTAGCATGAAAAAAATTCTTTATACAGCTGGTCATTTTACTTTTGTGAGGCCACCAATGTTCAGAACTCTGGCGCTAAAGCAAACAGCACCCACCCCATACCACGGGAACAGCGCAAAAACGTAGCTCCCCAATGCTCAATGCTAATGACATGCAAATCATATGCATGCTGTGAGACTAAAAGTAAGGGGAGGAACGTGCCTCCCCAATGCCTCAGCAGGGGAAGGGAAGGACTCATCAACTCCAGAAGCCCCCCCCCAACTCATCCCTGACCTCCCCCTGGAGCCATTTCTGACCCATTGCACTGTGTGTGGACAGAACCAGCAGCTGTGCTGAGTTCCTGCACATAGAGCAGCTTCCACAGGGCATCCCCGGCCACGTGTCAGCACATGTCAGGCAGACATGGGCCTGACACGCTACCCGAACCTGCCTTGACCTGGGGAACTGGATGCTGCTCCATTTTGGGCTCTCTGGGTGTGCAAATTAAGGGAATTCCTTTAATTCCAGGGAAATCCCTCATCCAGGAGGTAGGGGATTTCCCTGTTCAAGGCTGCTCTTTTTTTTTTCTTCTTTTCTTAAAGTGACAGGAGCAACAAAAAAAGTCTTATCCTTTAAAACAATGAAAAGAGCTGTCCAGGGCAATCTGGCTGGAATTTAAGCACCTGAGAGCTGCAGAGGGAGCCCGTGGGGGCCACACCCAAACGGGGTGAATGGGCAAGAAGGGTGGGAGGATGGGGACTCACACCCCTCAGGTGAGATCCCTCAGGACCAAGCCACAACCTTGCCCAGAAGGACTAAGGAGTGTGACTGGGGGCTGTGGAGCCGAGCTCCCAGCTCAACCAGGTATGGTCCTGATACTGTGACCTGGGAGCAGCCCTTAGGCTCAACCATGCTATGCAGCCATGGCCAGCAGAACAGGGGAGCTAGGCCAGAGGCAGAGCACCACAGCACAACTCCCCAACTGTGAGAAGGTAGAGAAAAATACTAGATTGTTCCAGACAGCACCACAGATTATAACTGGTAATGTCACTAGTTGAATTCAGTTTTCTCTACCTCCATCTGCTGATGGGAAAGGATTAACACCTGCTGGTTCAGAACTATGTAAGCTAACGGTAAGAAAATGGCCAATCCCTAACCAGCAAAGTTAGGAGTGGGCTAGGAGCAGAGATTGGGGGGAGCATGACCCTAGCCAGTTGGTAGTGATATGTAGACCACTAACCGGCTAGGTAAGCACATAAAGTCAGAACAGAAAAAAGGCTGTCTATGCACCAATTTTAACCAGGCACTGGTATGAATATTGACCGGTGCCCGGTTAAACTCACATAGGGTTTGGAGGGCCCCCTCACAATCTTCCCTCCCACCCCTTGAAGAAAACAGAAGGCTGCCCTAGTAACCCCTTTCCACCTCCATAGGCTGTATGTGTGATGCTGAAGGTGTGGCTCCCGACATTGTATATCCAGGTCTCAGCAGTCACCCACAAGTTAACCAGGCACCAGCTGATATTTAGACCGGTGCTCAGTTAACTTTAGCACCTTTTTGCTGTCCTAACTTTCTGCAGTTACTTAGCCAGTTAGCAGACTGAAAATCACAGCTAACTGGTTAAGAAGACTCTCTGCCCATGTTCCGCCCCGGCCTGCCCCTAACCTAGCTGGTTAGGAGATGGCCAGTTAGTGCTGCTGAATATCATATGCCAGGTCACTCAGCGGGGTTTAACTGGTTAAACTCTTTTGAATATCTGGTGGTATATTTATAAGAGCTTAATTATTGATAGCATTCCAGCGTCAAACAGTGAAACATTTGTCATAGTCCATTTGCATGTATTATGACAGTGGATAAAATATTACAGTACAGTACAGCTTTTATGTAGCTTGAGGTCTATGGTGAACATAAGCAAACACAGAAAACCAACAGGCAGATGATGCTCGAGGCTCCATGCCAGATGGCCAGACGATGCCTGTTATGGCGTTTGTAGATTTGCTGTTCCGAGCAATGGAGGTAAGGGATTAAAATAGCTTGCAGGTGAGGGGCAGGTGGATGGAAGGTAGGAGAGAGATGCTGGAGCTTGGGGGGGGGGGAGGGGGCTAAGAAGGAGAAACATGCTTGAGACCATGGGGGTGGGGAAGGGAGATAGGGAAGAAGAGAAATGCAGGAGACTGTAGGGGGGGATTTTTTTGTGTGTGGCCCGCTAGGGATAGTGCAGCATTCATGTAGCCCTCCATGAAAAAAGGTTGCCCACCCCTGACATAAGAATATAAGAAATACCATAATGGGTCACACGGTAGGACCATCAAGTTTAACATCCTGTCTCCAACAACGTTCAATGCAGGTCAATAGACAATCCAAGTACATCCCAAAGAATAGATTCATTTCTTGCAGTTCCCTCCCATGGATCGACAATAGCACTCCAAGTTCTACTTGGCTAATAACTGATTATGGACTTCTCTAGGAATTAGTTCAACCCCCTGTCACATTCCCCACCTGGGCTCTGGCGCTTCCGTGGATGGTGAGGTGTTCCCCGCTGCCAGAGGTGGCTCGCGCCGTGCGGTGGGTTGCCTGGGGGCAGGCGTGGCCATTTCTGATTTCTTCGGCGCTCTCGCACCGGGCGTTTGTTTGGCTCTAGTTACTTCATTCTGCTTCTCTCTCCCACTGGAATTGGGTGTCCCCGCAGTTTGTCTCTTAGGCTCCTCCTCCTTCATGGCCTCCTAGCCTATGGGCTGTTTCCTCTCCAGGTACAAAATAAGTAGCTCTCTGTTGGATACCGGCGTAACGAGCCCCGCGTTGACTGACGGTGGAGGAGCGTCACCATTCTTGGGGCCGGATACCACCTTATCGCCGCCGGAGCAGAACCCACCTCCTTGTCCTGCGAGAAAGGCGGTATATCAAGTCCCATTTCCCTTCCCCTTCCTTTGCTCCCTCCTGCTGCTCCACTTCTATTGGGCAGCCTGCTCTCCTCTCTTCCTGCTCTCTGCCCTATGAGGCCCTTTCTCTCCCAGCTGGCTCTGCTGATGTCAGATGCCAACACTATAACAGCTGATCTTCTTTTCTCCCTCCTTGCTTCGGCTTCTACTTTGGTAGGTTTGCTAGTACTGTGATGTGTTTCTACTTCTCTCTTGTTTCTGTTACTGACCCACTGTGCACCTCGACTACTCTCTGTGCCTGCTGCCTGCCTTCTGCCCTCGGGGCTTCTGCCCGGCTTTGGACCAAGGTCCATCTCTTCCTCTTGGCTCCTGTTCTGTCTGGCCCTGTTTACACAAGTCCTGTCAGCCATCTGCACCCAGGGGCTCAACCTCTGGTGAAAGGCAGTCAGCGCTGGTGAAGTCTCAGGGTTGCCCAACCGCTCAGTCAGGACCTGGATCCTCCTCTTCTTCAGCGGCATTTCAGTGTTCTACTCAGTACAGGGACTCACGAACACGACCCCCCCCTTTTAAACCAGCTACATTAGATGCCTTCACCACATTCTCTGGCAACTAAGGGCCAGATGCACTAAACTTAATAAGCCCTTAACGAGCAAGTAGTAAACCCTGGCATGCACTAAACACTTTTTTCCGACGACGGTAGCAGCTAACGAAAACGGAATGCAGAAGAGCAAATCGTGTAGAAACCATATTGTAATGAGATGCACTAACCTTTTCCGATTGCCTTAACACTGGAAAACGCTGGAAAATCTAACGAGAGGTCTGTACCTCTCGCTGGGGCTGTGCGGGATTGGAAAAATTATTAAAATGTAAAAAAAAAAAAGTCGGGGGCAAAAACGGCCAAGTGCTCATCATGGATGGCCATTATGGCCGTTCTACACCCGAAAAACCACCCAAGTGCTCGTCAGGAGCATCCTTTATGGACATTCTTCACTATATAAAAAAATATATTAAAAAATAGTTTTTAACAAAACTATTAGTGGGATTTGAACGACCGGTGCTCTAACCACTCGGCCACAACTCTACTTACTTGGCTGTCCCTCCCTTACTTCCAGGTCTCTGCGGGGGGGGGGGGGGGGGGGGGGCACGCCGGCCAAAATGGACGTTGGTAATCAAATCTAAATGTAAAGTACAGTTATAAACTCATCTTTTACAGATACCACCTGTGCTACTTTAGCAAGACCAGTTCAATAGGTCAAGCCAACAAAGTGAGAGTGAAAGCCTCAATAAATCTTACAATTCTTGAATTGAACATTATTTTCACCACAAGAATTTTTAATTTACATTATTCAAATACATTAAGAAAATGCCAATCAAATGTCTTTTCTATTTTGCACCAAGCAGCCTGGTATCATCTCAAAAATACACTTGGCAAGCCTCATTAATTTGATAATTTCATTCTCAGACATTCCAGTGCATGACAGTAATTTAGCACATGAAGCTGTAATAAGTTACAAAAATAATATATGGAAGCAGTAAAGCTGTAAAATTCTAAGGCAACTTTATAGCAGATATTTAACAGACATGCTTAAGAACATAAGCCTTGCCAAACCAGGACAGCCCAAAGGTCCATCAAGCCCAGTATCCTGTTTCCCCAACAGTGGCCAATCCAGGTCGCAAATACCTGGCAAGATCTCAAAAGAGTAAAACAGCTTTTATACTGCTTATCCTAGAAAAAAGTAGTGGATTTTCCCAAGTTCATTTTAATAATGGCTTATGGACTTTTCTTTATCACAATCTCAAGCCTGATTTGTCATAATTTGGGGGTACTGCTTTTACAGAGATAGATTGGGATGTGTGCCTTTTATTTTCTTCTTTGGAATTGTTAATTTTTTCTTCTGACTTTTTTGGTACTATTTAGATACATTGATGTAAGCCACTTAGAAGGTCTTTCCTTTAGGTGGGGTAATAAATGGAAATAAATTTGGAACTTGCAAACTTTTAGGAAATGATCCAAACCTTTTTTAAACCCTGCAGCTTTTACCATATTCTCTGGCAACAAATTCCAGAGCTTAGTTACAAGTTGAATGAAGAAATATTTTCTACAATTTGTTCTACATTTGCTACTTAGCTTCAAAGCGTGCCCTCTAGTCATCATATTTTTGGAAAGAGTAAACAAGTGATTCACATCTACCATTTCCACTCCACTCACTATTTTATAGACTTCTATCATATCTCCCCATATCTTCTCCAAGCTGAAGAGTCCTAGCCTCTTTAGTCTTTTCTCATAGGAAGTCGTCCTATCCTCTTTATTATTTTTGTCACCCTTCTCTGTACCTTTTCTAATTCCACTATAACTTTTTTGAGATGCAGTGTCCAGAATTGCACACAGTATTCGAACGAAGTGCGGTCGCAGCATGGAGTGATACAAAGGCATTATAAATGTCCTCATTTTTGTTTTCCATTCCTTTCCTAACAATTCCTGACATTCTATTTGCTTTCTTAGACACCGCTACACAGTGAGCAGAGGGTTTCAACATATCATCACCAATGACACCTAGATCCTTTTCCTGGTCAGTGACTCCTAAAGTGGAACCTTGCATCACGTAACTATAATATAGGTTCCTTTTCTCATATGTATCACTTTGCACTTGCTCGTATTAAATGTCATCTGCCATTTGGATGCCCAGTCTTCCAATCTAGTAAGGTCCTCTTATGATTTAACAACTTTCAATAACTTTGTGTCATCAGCAAATTTAATTACCTCACCAGTTATTCCCATCTCTGGATCAGAGACCCTCCGCTATCTACCCTTCTCCATTGAGAATACTGACCATTTAACCTACTCTCTGTTCTCTATCTTTTAATCAGTTTTTAATCCAAAATAGGACACTACCTCCTATCCAGTGATTTTCTAATTTCTTCAGGTGTTGTTAATGTTATGCAGTTAGTATCATAGTCCATGCGATGGATTCTATAGGTACATTTTTATAGTCAGTAACTGTCTGGCTTTGCAAACACAGTACACACACGTGCACTGTCACATAGCTATGATCAACCACACCAGGCCTCCTTCTGATAATAATAGCACTCACACACTTCCAGGAGGCCAGACTACAGTCTGGCAAACTTGGTTGCGTCCTGCATCTCATAAGTGAGAATTCTGCTTCAAGAACTACTTTGCTGTTCAAGTTTGTCTTTCCACTTCATTGTCCTTGGCTTTGACTTGTTTGAGCCCCAGCAACTCCTGTCTTGCTCTGTTTGGGTTTTCCTGTCTAAGTCCTGGTGGCCACCAGCAACTGCAAGGTCAACCCAATGGGAAGGAGGCTATTGCAGGCACAAAATGCCTGCCTAGCTCTGTTACAGCTTGCCTGTATGTGCTTGGACAAGCAGGACTACTTCATCTTTGACTGAGTACACCATAACAAAGAGCTCTCTCCCATGCAAGCTAACATAGAGCCTTCTATCATCACAAGTAAAAGGGCCAGGCTGGCACCATTTTTATTTGAAGACCTGAGTGGAGAAGTAGCCTAATACTTAGGGCAGAAGGCTAATAGCCAAGAGAACTGGGTTTGATTCCCCCTGTAGTTCCTTGCGGACAGGGCCACCAAGAGACAAAGCCGGGTCCAGGGCAAACAATCTTAAGGGTCCTCACCACACCAGTACACCCTGCCCCCCACCGCCCTCACCTGCACCCCCTAAGGAAACATGCTGTGAGGAGCTTTGGAGTTGGCTTGGCTGAGGCTCCAAGTCCTAACTCCTTAGCTGTGTTCAGCCCAGCCCAGCCCCCACAATTCCTGGTTGCTGAAGCCTTCTTCAATGCCTAATCCTCAGTGACAGCGTCTCTGCAGTGCTCCCTTGGTCAATGCCAGTCATCTGTCTTCTTTCCTGTGCTCATACTGCTATGTGCCGGCCAGAACCCAGATTAGTGAGTTAACGCATTAACTCTTCTGCCACTGAAGATCCTTCCTGCCACATCCTCTTCCACAGCGGAAACTGGAAGTACATCAGGAGGAGGCGGGACAAGGAAGGAAGAAGGACCTGCAGCAGCACTAAGACTTAACATGTTAATACGCTAACCCAGGTTCCGGCTGGCACACACGAGCAGAAGAGGAGATCAATGCAGCCTGAGCCTTCTTCTGCCTGCTTGCCACCGAAAGTCTTGCTGAAATGGCGCTGGTGGTACTGGGCCCCCCTTAGAGGCTAGGCCCAGGGAATCTTGCCCCTCCCCCCTCTTGGCTGCCCTGCTTGTGACCCTGGGCAAGTCACTTAACCCTCTACTGCCTCAGGAACAAAAACTTAGATTGTGAACCCATTAGGGACAGAGAACCTGAATATAAAACATAAGCTGCTTTGGCTGTACCACAGAAAGACAGTATATTGAATGCATTACCCTCATCCTTCATTTCTTCAGGGCAACCAGAAGAAAATCACCACAGAGTGAAGTAATACTAGGATGGGCTCAACAGTTAAAAGAAATCATTAAAAAGGCCAAGGAACATAGAAATGGCTCGTCTACTATTTTCATTTATTTGAATTTGACACAGTTGGTTCACATAAAATAAATCATAAGAATTTTTACAGGCCTCGCCATCCCCTTCAGTCTTACTAATGGGCTACGCACAATATAAAGGAAGGCAGAAGGAAAGAAGTTTGTATAGCAAACAAGGATGGTCACTAAGGTGTCTGAGTAAAACAGTGGCGTTGCTAACAGCTTGAGAATTGTGATTTTTCCAAAGCAACAGGAAAGAAAAAATCTCATTAACAGATTAAGAATGGCTGAGTGCTCAATCACCACATTTAGGCCTGGAACAAGTGACCAGCTGAACACATCACAGTACAGCAAGACATCCTCAAGTCGATAAAGTACCAATTGAAGTGCTCTCCCTTCACGTTTACTGGCATTGATGTGCATTTAGGAGTTAAAGCACATGGGCAAATTAAGCTCTAAACTCGCAGTTTGAGAGCATTTATTCGAAAGGAGGTACAGAAAGGCGCTAGAATGCTGTGTGATGTCACTACCTCCCCATGGGAAGAGAATTCTTCATGCTCAGTATTTTTCATGTCTGTTTTCAACCAGTGAGCAAGTTGCATGAACAACCTTCAAAACATAAGGACTGGGATCTGTGTGATCTCAAGAACAGCTGCATATATTAACTTCTTTACTGTGCACAGAGTTAACAGTAAAGCATAGTATACTGTACAAGAAAGAGAAATCTTTCATGGAACCAGCAGAGCACCTTTTTCACTTACAAACTCCTAGTGTCAGGTACTGTGCCAACAACCCACATACTTACATTCAGCTCCATCCTAATATCAACAAGACGCTCCTTGTGACCTTGGGCAAGTCACTTAACCCTCCACTGCACCAGGTACAAAAAAAGAACCCCTTAGATTATGAGCCCTCTAGGGACAGAAAAAGTATCTGCATATATTGTGTACAGAGCTGCGTACATCTGGTAGTGCTACAGAAATGATTAGTAGTAGTAATACTAACAAGAAAAATGTTTTTTTAACATCATCATCACAAATAAAATGACATCTTTTCATGCAAAGACACAGGGCTTAAAGGCACCCTAACATAACAGATTTACTGAAGATAGGATTTCAAGGAAATGTATTTGATAAACCAAGGATTAAACTGGGTTCTATAAATTAGCGAAGATCATGGTATTTAGGAAAGGCCTTTAAGTTCTTAGGATTGGTACCAGAATAATTTCATTCAGGTCAGTATGTGGTCAGCACCAGATGCCAAGTGAATAAATGTTAGGCCACCAAACACATTGAAGCTTGTCCAAAATGTATCTGTTTAGTAAATGGAGGGAGCAGGGGCATTCCAGGGTAACAACTAAATTTATCCGTATAATGATATTCACCCACTATCTGGATAAACGTATCTCTTTGGGGGACTGCACTAATAGTGGTCCTAACCTTAAAAATATAGGGCCCTGTTTACTAAGCCGCGCTATAGGCGCACAAACTTTTTAGTGCGCGATAAAAATTAGTATGCACTAACGCTAGGGACACCCATAGGAATGTCATGGGTGTCTCTATCGTTAGCACATGCTAAAAAGTTAGCACGCCTACAGCGCGGCTTGGTAAACAGGGCCCTATATTTTTTAAAAAATATTTATGCTATAATTTATATTGTTTATCAGCTCTGAATTCTGTACCCAGTGGCGTAGCAAGGGCGGGGCGGTGGGGGCGGTCCGCCCCGGGTGTCGGCGGGTGGGGGGTGCTCCGTTGAGAGCCGACAGCTCGCGTCTCCTGCCGCTATCCTGCTTTTTTTTTTAATCCATTGCAGCGACGCAGGCAGCGCTTCCTGTCTGCCCTGTGAAGGAGAAAATCGCGTCGCTGGCGTCGGGCCTTCCCTCGTTTTGTCCCGCCCTCTTCTGAGGTAACTTCCTATTTCCTCGAGGGAGGGACACAACGAAGGAAGGCCCGACGCCAGCGACGCGATTTTCTCCTTCACAGGGCAGACGGGAAGCGCTGCCTGCGTCGCTGCAATGGATTAAAAAAAAAAAGCAGGGTAGCGGCAGGAGACGAGAGCTGTCGGCTCTCAACAGAGGGGGCACAGGACAGGACCGGCTCGGGGGAAGCTCAGAGGGGAGAAGGGGATTGGGGAGGGTGGGAGAGCCTAGAGGGGTGCTCAGGGGAGAAGGGGATTGGGGAGGGTGAGTGAGCCTAGAGAGGTGCTCAGGGGAGAAGGGGATTGGGGAGGGTGGGAGAGCCTAGAGGGGTGCTCAGGGGAGAAGGGGATTGGGGAGGGTGGGTGAGCTTAGATGGGTCACTGGGTGCTCAGAGGGGAGAAGGGGATTCGGGAGGGTGGGGGAGCTTAGAGGGGTGCTCAGGGGAGAAGGGGATTGGGGAGGGTGGTGGAGCTTAGAGGGGAGAAGGGGACTGGGGAGGGGAGTGCTCAGAGGGGAGAAGGGGTCTGAAGCTGTAACTGGGGTCTGAGAAGAGGGCAGGAGGGAAAATGGATCCATGCCTGGGGCAGGTGGGAGAATGGGTCTGGGGCTGAAAAAGGGGGATGCAAGGCATGTGATGGATGAAGGGGGCTGAAAAGAGCGGGCAGAGAGAGAGGGGACAGACCCTGGATGGAAGTGGGGAGTGTGAGGGAGGGCAGACCCTGGATGGATGGGAGAGGGATGGGAGAGGGAGGGCAGACGGATTGAAGGGGCAGAGAGAAAGGGCAGATGGTGGCTGGAAGGGGGAGAAAGAAAGAGGGCAGATGTGGATGGGAGGGAGATGGCAGACTGGGGCAGATGGTGGATGGAAGGGGCAGAAATAGAGGGCAGACGGTGGATGGAAGGGGCAGAGAGAGAGGGCAGACAGTGAATGGAAGGGGCAGAGAGAGACGGCAGACAGTGGATGGAAGGGGCAGAGAGAGAGGGCAGACAGTGGATGGAAGGGACATTAGAGAGGGCAAACACTGGATGGCAGAGAGCGAAGACAGATGCTGGATGGAAGGAAGACAGTGAAAAGAAGATGAGGAAAGCAGAAACCAGTGACAACAAATTGTAAATAAAATATATATTTTTATTTTTTTGCTTTAGGATATAGTATTGTAGCTGTGTTAAATGTTTATAAATAGAACATGTAAATAAGGTAATCTTTTTATTGGACTAATTTTAATACATTTCGACTTAACTTTCAGAGAAGAAAACCCCCTTCCTCAGGTCAGGATAGGATACTGTAACAGTACTATACTGTATTGACCTGAGGAAGGAGATTTTGGCCTCTGGAAGCCAAATGTATTAGTCCAATAAAATGGTATTATTTTATTTTCTGTATTTGTTTTATTTCTATTTGTTAATTTGTAAAGTGGTAATTGGTATTTGTTAGTTTTTTTTTCAAATTTACATCTGCTGTCTTTATATTTTGCACAGTACTAGGGGACATTTTCTGTTTCTGTGGTGTTGCATTGTATGCAGAGTCTGGCATCTTGGGGGTTCAGTTTAATTTTTGTCTAAATAGAAAGTTTATGATAACTTATTCTATAGTGGATTAGGATGTATCTGTGTTTGTGAAAAAGACATGGCTTTCGGTTGGCATTGACTGTGCAGGATTGATGATCTGTACTAATCTGTCTGTTTTCGTTTTACAGTAGGTGAATTGATGTTCTAGTGTTCACTGTAGTGTTTAAGATGCTTTCCTTTTCTTTGTGTGACTCGTACAAATTACTGTTTAAGGTATGGTAGAATTGCTCTATAGGTTCTGAGTGTTTTGTATTCTCGGTATGCCTAGTACTGGATTTGGGGGGGGGGGGTGTTAAAAAAATGACCGGCCCCGGGTGTCAACTACCCTAGCTACGCCACTGTCTGTACCTCATTTGGAGTTTTCTAAGTGATCAAGGTGCTCATTTTCAAAGCACGTAGACTTAAAAAAGTTACCTATGTAAGTATATGTGCTTTGAAAACGAGCCTCCATGTGAGTAAAAAATGGAATAAAGGAATTAAAGAGGCCATTGGTTGCTTATGCAATATTAAATCTGGTGCTCTAAAAAAACGCATCAGCTATCTATTGTTTTTGCTACAACAAACTAGCATGATGCTTTCCTCTGGAATGTCTAATGATGTATTTAATTTCTAGTAGTAGTACCACAAGACTACTGATAGGGGGCATGCAGCAGCATTCTGAAAAAATGTCACTACTAGGGCAAAAGTGATCAGGGATCACTCCTGATCCTCCCTCTTACAAGACTACCATTGAATTTTGCTCACACTTCTTTTCAGTAGTAGCTCAAGGTGTTACATTCAGGTATTATCCCTGACCCTAGAGGGCTCACAATCTAATTTTCTACCTGTGGCAACGGAGGGTTAAGTGACTTGCCCAAGATCACAAGGAGAAGTAGTGAGATTTAAACTGGGCACCTCTGGATGTCAAGCCCAGTGGAAATGTCTGTGATTAAAAGTCACAATTTCGTGCTTGCTGGATTACAGATCATGCCTCCATTCCCTCTGGGGTCCTTTTACAAAGCGGTGGTAAGTCCAACACAGGCTTACTGCTCACTAAAATGGAATTACCACTGGGCTACCACAGCAGCCCAGTGGTAGTTCCCACCCCCAGCAAATGCCATTTCCATTTATATTTTTGTAGCACCAATGTGTACCCGGCAGTAATCGGGCAGTGCCGTGCACTGCCGGGTTATTGCTGGGTTAGCGTGGGAGCCCTTACCACCACCTCAATGGGCAGCGATAAGTTTTCCCCCTGAAATGGCCGCATGGGAAGTGTTTCACTTGCCACACGGCCATTTCTTTTAAATAAGCAAGACATACTTTTTACCTGCTGAGGTAAAAGGGAGCCTTGGCGTGTGTCAAAAATATGTGTCAACACCAGCACAGTCCCCCTTTTGCCTCATTCGCAAAAAGATCCCTCTATTATTTTATTTATTTATTGCATTTGTATCCCACATTTTCCCACCTCTTTGCAGGCTCAACGTGGCTTACAATACATCATGGATAATGGAAATGAGAAGAGAATAGACATTTGGTGTTACAGAAGGATTTTGGGTTGCATGGTAATGGAATACATGATAGTAATATAACAGAAGGCATTATTAACATTTCTGGATATATGTGGGAGTTTCACATGTTTTGATCTTTGTGGTATATCTTGTCGAAGAGATGGGTCTTTAGTAGTTTACGGAAGTTGGTCAGTTCATAGGTTGCTTTTAGGTTACGTGGCAATGCGTTCCAGAATTGCGTGCTCATATAAGAAAAGGTTGATGCGTGTATTAATTTGTATTTTAGACCTTTACAGTTGGGGAAATGAAGATTAAGGAATGTGCAAAATGATTTTTTAGCATTCCTGGGTGGTAGGTCTATTAGGTCTGACATGTAGGCTGGGGCATCGCCATGTGGATGATTTTATGTACTAGGGTACATAATTTGAACGTGATGCGTTCTTTAAGTGGGAGCCAGTGTATCTTCTCTCTTAGGGGTTTTGCACTTTCGTATTTTGATTTTCCAAATATGAGTCTGGCCGCCGTGTTCTGGGCTGTTTGGAGTTTTTTGAGTATTTGCTCCTTGCAGCCAGCGTAGAGTGAGTTGCAGTAGTCTAGATGACTGAGTACTAATGATTGTACCAGATTCCGGAAGACGGTCCTACTCTTTTTAATTTCCACATTGAGTGGAACATCTTTTTGGTTGTGTTTTTCGCGTGATTCTCAATTGTTAGGTGCTTTTTGGTTCACCCATCCAGCCAGCAGATAATTTTAGATATTTAGGTGTAATATTAGATTAAAAACCAACTTTTTCATTCCAGATATCCTCAGTTCTTAAATCCAACTTTCTTGCACTTTGCAAACTATGACCGATTCATAGTTACATAGATGAAAACACTCAGAATACTCTTGACCATGCTTTCATAGGCTCCCATATTGATTATTGTTATTCAGTCTACGCTGGTATCTCTAAATTCGAAATTAAAAGATTACAAACTCTTCAAAATACAGCCGCATGGATTCTTTCACAAGCTAAGTGATCATATCTCTCCCTTACTTTCTAAGTTGCATTGGTTACCTGAATATAGAAATTATTTTAACATTCTTATGCTTACTCAAAAAGCACTTCATACAAATCAGCTGGACTATTTGGCTAGATCTCCTATGTCCCTACTCGCCTTCTTCATTCTCATAATGACCACCGCCGGTTAATTCTTCCCAATCCATCTCAAGCATATTATCAATCTACCAGAAAAAGTGATTTTTTATTTTTTGGCGCCAATAGGAAAAAGGAGGTGGTGATGCCCCTGTATAAGATTCTAGTGAAACCTGATTTACAATATTATGTACAATTCTGGAGATCGCAACTTCAAAAAGATATAAACAGGATGGAGTTGGTCCAGAGGGCAGCTACTAAAACGGTCACTGGTCTTTGTCATAAAGCGTTTGGGGATACACTTAAAGATCTCAATATGTATACTTTGGAAGAAAGGTGGGAGAGGGGATATGTGATAGAGACATTTAAATACCTATGTGGGATAAATGCACAGGAAGTGAGTCTCTTCAAATTAAAAGGAAGTTCTGGAACAAGGGGACATTGGATGAAGGAGAAAGGGGATAGACTTAGAAGTAACCTGAGAAAATATTTCTTCACTGAACGAATGGTGAATTTGTGGAATGGCTTCCTGGTGGAACTGGTGGAGACACAAACAGTATCTGAATTCAAGAGAGCTTGGAACAAGTAAATAGGACCTCTAAGGGAGTGACAGGGAGAGTAGAAGGCATGGATGGGCAGACTGGATAGGCCTTACGGTCTTTATCTGTCTACATTTTTCTGTATAGGTGGGAAAATGTGGTATACAAATGTAACAAATAAATAAATATATATATATTTCTATGTTATTTGGAATAATCTCCTTCTCTCTCTGCATTCAGAATCTTCACTGAAAAAGTTTAAGACTGCTTTGAAAACTTTTTTTTTTTGCTTCGGCTTTCAATGATCAGTGAATTGCAGGGTCATGAGACTGAGTCTTATGGATGAATAACATCTTTACAGACAATCTGCTGCTATTGTTTACATAACTATGAATGTTTCTATTGTGTGACTATTTTCATTGTCCTATCTTTTAACTTTAATTCCTTTACTATTATGTTTTTCTTTCTTTGTACATCTACTTGATTTACAGGCTAAAAAAGGTGACTTTATCAAATATCATAAGTTTTGGTCACATACCTGACACATCCATTCTCCTCCCATGTCCACACATCCCCCTTGAAGTTACACATTATAGAATTTGCTAGATTGCTGACTAAGTGCAATTATGCACATAACTGCAATTTAGGTCCAATTAACACCAATTATCGCTATGTCATTTCTATTTTTTTTTAATTACCAGTTGCATTTCTATCCAGTCACCTTTTTCATCAGCTACAGCTTCCTGTGTGTTCTAAAAGTTTTGCTGCTAACTAGTCTCTCTTTCTACAAGAAGATACATATCAGCATATTTCCATGGGGATACTGTATCAATACAAATATCCGTATGCAGAGCTTGCCAAACTGTGGGCTGGGATCCCAAACCCGCATTTGGGGTCACAACCTAGGTGGACTCTCCACAAGGTGCATCATTATTCTCCACCTCTTGGGGGGGGGGGGGTCACACTATTTATTTTGCTGATCATGGCCACAAAAAGCATTCTCTTATGAGCGTGACACAATGCCATTGAAGTACATATCGTTTTCCATGCTCCTCACAGGACATTCTGAACAAATCAAAATTCGCAGCCTTTCAGATGGCATTGCTTTCAAAAAATGATTTTGAGACTTAGACAATCTTGTGTTTCAGCAACTAAAATATGGCCCTTCATTAAAAAAACAATAATTGCTGCAGTCCTTTTGAACTCCAAGTACCTTTTTGTCCATTTTAAAGAAAACACACCAGCTCGCTCAGTGAAATTCAGAATCAAGGTGTCCTGCATCCTGTAACTACTACTAAATGTATACTTTCCTATACAATTCTTATATATTTCTTAGATACTTCTTAATATGTTTGTTTGCTGAAACACTATTATGTTTTATCATTATCATACTACCCAAAATCCTGCAGTTATCACTACATGCATACTTTTTCATGTACTTCTGTTACTCATGATGTATTGTAAGCCACATTGAACCTGCAAAGAGGTGGGAAAATGTGGGATACAAATGCAACAAATAAATAAATAAATAAATAAATAAATAAAATAAATATTCAGGGATTGGAGTTTGTCATGTTGCACTAACTGCTCTGCAAGCTGCCAGTTCTTCCAATGAGGAAACTGGGCTTGGGGGGGACATGGAGCACTGTTTTTTTTTTCTTAGCCCGCATTCTTTGAGAACCTTAGGTTTTCCATAGAAGGCAGCATCAGGAGAGAAGCTGCCCTCCCTTGTGTGTCAAATCATGTCCCTGGTCATGCCGTCAACATGAAGGTTTAATGCTTTTGGATGCTGAAAGCCACTGGTGTGGAAAACTGACATTTGTTATTGTATCAGCCAAATTCCTACTGCCAGGAGATGGACTACAGAATGACATTCACTCAGGGACTTTGCAAAACCCTCTGAGACATTAGAGGAAGAGGACCTCAAGAACCAGTAAAAGAGAAAAATCAAATTATGAAGAAGAGATAGAAACGAGAAGCCACACTGGACTATAAAGCAAAAGAAAACAAGAAAAAAATAATCTAAAACTGTTAAGATGATATGAATTCCTGGCAAGATGAATGATAAGCAAACAAGAACTATACAACTATTAATGACTGAATGTTCCTTCCTGTGCCGGCTTTTGTTCATAAGTCATTTGCTAAGTCAAGGAAAGAAAAGTGAAGCCCATTTTTCAATGCTGTATTATAGATTGGGGGAGGGTCAATATTCAAAGTGATTTAACCAGGCAGGAGAATTTAACTTCCAACCTTGTGCTTCAGAGGATAGAATATTTCAAAAAGATTTTTAAAAATTTCAGTAAAGGTCAAAATAAATTTCATTGCGTCCATAACTCAAAAAGTATTGTTCTCCCAAACTGCTAACCAAGTTAGAGGTTCATTTTCAAAGCACATAAACTTACAAAATTATGTGTTACTAGCAGGGGCATTTTCGAAAGAGAAGGATGCCCATCTTCCGACACAAATCAGGAGATGGGATCCTTCTCTCAGGGTTGCCCAAATCGGCATAATCAAAAACCGATTTTGGGCATCCTCAACTGCAGTCCATTGCGGGGATGACCAAAGTTCACAGGGGCGTGTCGGAGGAGTAGCAAAGGCAGGACTGGAGCGTGCTTAAGAGATGGGCGTCCTCGGCCGATAATGGAAAAAAGAAGGGCGTCCCTGACGAGCATTTGGTTGACTTTACTTGGTCCATTTTTTTCACAACCAAAACTCAAAAAGGTGCCCAAACTGACCAGATGACCACCGGAGGGAATCGGGGATGACCTCCCCTTACTCCCCCAGTGGTCAACAACCCCCCCCCCCCCTAAAAAAATAATAATTTTTTTGCCAGCCTCAAATGTCATACCCAGCTCCATGACAGCAGTATGCAGGTCCCTGGAGCAGTTTTAGTGGGTGCAGTGCACTTCAGGCAGGTGAACCCAGGCCCATCCCCCCCCCCTACCTGTTACACTTCTGCTGGTAAATGTGAGCCCTCCAAAACCCACTCTACCCACATGTAGGTGCCCCCCTTCATCCCTAAGGGCTATGGTAGTAGTGTACAGTTGTAGGGAGTGGGTTTTGGGGCGGTTTGGGGGGGCTCAGCACCCAAAGTAAGGGAGCTATGCACCTGGGAGCAATTTGTGAAGTCCACTGCCGTGCCCCCTAGGGCGCCCGGTTGGTGTTCTGGCATGTGAGGAGGACCAGTGCACTACGAATGCTGGCTCTTCCCACGACCAAATGCCTTGGATTTGGTCATTTTTGAGATGGGCGTCCTCGGTTTCCATTATCGCCGAAAACCGAGGACGACCATCTCTAAGGTTGGCCATCTCAACATTCAGGTCGACCATCTCTAAGGTCAACCTAAATGTTGAGATTTGGGCATCCCCGACCGTATTATCGAAACGAAAAATGGATGCCCATCTTGTTTCGATAATACGGGTTTACCTGCGCCTTCGCCGGGACATCCTTAGAGATGGGCGCCCTTAGCGATGGTCGTCCCCGTTCGATTATGCCCCTCCAAGTAACTTTGTAAGTCTATGGGGCCCTTTTACTAAGCCGCATAGGCACGTATGCACATCCTACGCCCTACGCGTGTCAATTTTGAACTACCGCCCGGCTACCGCAAAGCCCAGGTGGTAATTTCATTTTTTTATGCACGTCCACTAGGCACACCAGAAAATTTCCAGCACACGGCGCTAACCGGGCGGTAATCGGCATTGTATGCACATAAACCATTACCACCCAGTTAACGTGTGATACTTTACCGCTAGGTCAATAGGTGGAAGTTAGGTCTCAGGCCCAAAATGGCCACGCCAATTTTTATGTTGCTGCATGTCCATTTTCGGCAAAAAAAAAAGGCCCATTTTGCAGGCGCGCTGAAAAATGGACCTGAGCACATCCAATAAACGCGTCTACACCAGCGCAGGCCATTTTTCAGCGCACCTAAGTAAAAGGACCCCTTAGTGCTTTGAAAATGAACACCATGCCCTTCAAATAAATTAAATTGAATCTTGGCTTAAGCTGCTGATAAACAATAGACGCCTCAGCAGAATCCACCTTAAACATCTAAAACATCAATACTTTGAGTTATCGGCACAATGAAATTTCTTTACGAGATCTTCTTCACTAAAAAATTATTTTGACTGTTTTTGGAATATTTTTTACTACTCTTGGAGGCCCAATGATTATACTCTGAAGCATAAGATTGGAAGTTAAATCTAAGGTACCTCCTTAAAAGTGGAATTTGCTTCTATGATGTTTCATATAGATCAGTGAATTGATTCACATATTTTGAATATATTGTTTATTAGAACCTAGATATTGGAAGATTAGGTGTGATTATTGCCTTTATGCTTATGTTTGACTTATTCTTTCTGTATACCACCTTGAGTGAATTCCTTCAAAAAGGCGGTAAATAAATCCTAAAAAATAAAAAAATAATAATTATTAAGATACAATAAAATAGGCATAAATTAAGGGGTCCTTTTACTAAGGTGTGCCAAAACATGGCCTGTGCTGGTTTAGATGCGTGCTTTGGATGTACGCAGGTCCATTTTTCAGCACACCTGCAAAAAAGGCCCTTTTTGTTGGCCGAAAATGGACGTGCGGAAAAATAAAAATTGTCGCAAGTCCATTTTGGGCCTGAGACCTTATCGCCACCTACTGACCTAGCGGTAAGGTCTCACACATTAACCATGCGGTAATGGTCTACTCGCGTACAATGCCAACTATTGCCCAGTTACCGCCGCTCGCTGGAAAATGTCCGGTGCACTTAGTGAACACACGTAAAAAATGAAATTAGAACCTGGGCCATGCGGTAGCCGGGCGGCAATTCAAAACTGACGCATGTAGGACACGTGTAGGCACCTATGCAGCTTAGTAAAAGGGCCCCTAAGTGTATATTGGAAACTTTTATAGATGCCCTGTTATTAAGTGGTTTAACCAGACAGTAACATCCATACATTACCAGCTGCAACAACATATGAATGTTTGTCATAAATATGAAACAACTCTCCACCTTCCCCAGACTATGTTCTCCTGCCTGGCAGAGCCTCCCCCACACTATGGAAAATTCCAAGCCCTATACTCTCTTCTCCCCTATACGCCTGACCATTTCCCTCTTCCAAAGGCTTACATAAGTAATGCCACATTGGGAAAAGACCAAAGGTCCATCGAGCCCAGCATCCTGTCCACGACAGCGGCCAATCCAGGCCAAGGGCACCTGGCGAGCTTCCCAAATTTACAAACATTCTATACATGTTATTCCTGGAATTGTGGATTTTTCCCAAGTCCATTTAGTAGTGGTTTATGGACGGCTAACCCCTTTTAAAACTCTGCTAAGCTAAACGCCTTCACCACGTTCTCCGGCAATGAATTCCAGAGTTTAATTATGCGTTGGGTGAAGAAAAATTTTATCCGATTTGTTTTAAATTTACTACACTGTAGTTTCATCGCATGCCCCCTAGTCCTAGTATTTTTGGAAAGCGTGAACAGACGCTTCACATTCACCTGTTCCACTCCACTCAATATTTTATATACCTCTATCATGTCTCCCCTCAGCCGTCTCTTCTCCAAGCTGAAAAGCCCTAGCCTCCTTAGTCTTTCTTCATAGGGAAGTCGTCCCATCCCCGCTATCATTTTAGTCGCCCTTCGCTGCACCTTTTCCAATTCTACTATATCTTTCTTGAGATGCGGCGACCAGAATTGAACACAGTACTCAAAGTGCGGTCACACCATGGAGCGATACAACGGCATAATAACATCCTCACACCTGTTTTCCATGCCTTTCCTAATAATACCCAACATTCTATTCGCTTTCCTAGCCGCAGCAGCACACTGAGCAGAAGGTTTCAGTGTATTATCGATGACGAAACCCAGATCCCTTTCTTGGTCCGTAACTCCTAACGTGGAGCCTTGCATGACGTAGTTATAATTCAGGTTCTTTTTTCCCACATGCATCATCTTGCATTTGCTCACATTAAACGTCATCTGCCATTTAGCCGCCCAGTCTCCCAATCTCGGAAGATCCTTCTGTAATTTTTCACAATCCTGTCGCGAGTTAGCGACTTTGAATAACTTTGTGTCATCAGCAAATTTAATTAGGTCTTCTGGGAAGAAGCAATACCCATTCAATCCTGACCTGCCAGTTCAGATTTTCAAAACGGCACCACCTGACCAGAGGCTCCCCCTTGCCTTGTTCATGGTGGTTCATTTTCTCCTGGGGAGTCAGCAGCTGGGGTAGCCTGCTCTTGAGGTGTTATTTTTCTCAGATCAATGCATTTCACTAAGTTTTATGCAACTTACATCATGCCATTTTTTATATTAATGAGCTAATTTGTATATATTTTGCATCTGACACACCATCTGATGAATATGCTTGTTTGAGTTAAAACATTTTTTTCCTAATTGGTAACACTTAAGTAAGCAACTACCAGTAACATACTAATTATTATTTAACACGTTAAGCACCAAATTCAACATGTGAGACATATTAAACATGTTAACGCACCCTAGCATACAGAGGCTCTACTGATTTAAACATTGCTCATGGCCATCTCATACTTTTACAGTTCAATCTGAGAAAATCTGTAACTGAAATCTTTATTTGGGGGGAGGTGGTGGATAATTACTAAGGTGTGTTAAGGGGGTAATGCACAATTTTTGCCCCTTAACACACATTAAACAGCAAAACTGTGCATTATTTTACTGTAAAGCAACTTAGTGTAAGTCACTACAGCCAGCGTAATCCTCGTTATTATACAAATAGAATCACACAACTTGCCTTGAACTGCACAAGCTGCATCATTCATGGAAAAATAATGCCAGCTTAAAGCTGTCTCACGACCCGGGCCACTAACAAGGTGCCCAATGTCCCAGGCTTTATAAATAGCAGCCCCCTCCTCCTTTCCCCCAAGTAAAGACTCCTCCCCCAAGGCACCTCCCTCCACAAGCACCTTTCTAAACCTTAATCAAAATAACCCCCCCCCCCCCCCCCCCCCGGGCCTACCTGAAACAATCCCTGGTGATCCAATGGAACAGGATAGAAGTGGCACCCAGTCACTCCTGCTTCTTGTGGCTCTGCTCTGGGTTCAAAATACTTATTTTTATTTTATAAATCGCCTACATGTTGAAAGATAATTGAAGCAGTTCACAGCAATGTTTGCATATTATTTTGTAAATTTTAATGACATACAATACCTTTCGGACAAAATGATTATCACTTTTAAATGTCAAAGATATTTCATGGTTTAGGGATAACACAAGCTTGGACATATAAAGGCACTTTAACTGGATGTTAAAAAAATTCTGCTTTTGTTTTCTTTTAAGATAGAAACCTACAGCTTCCCTTTTAAAAATATCTCAGATATAAACATCTAAACCAACTTGCCCTGCCATTTGAATTTAATGAAAATTTGACAAAGAGCTGTAATTTACCTCTACAAGATAGGGAGGACATAGACAAACTGTCTTTCAGAGACTCCAAATCCCAACAGTTTTTCAAAGCACAAGTTACCTTGAGCACTGCAGACTAATACAGTTGGGTGATTTTACAGACATTAATCTTGCACTGGGGTGGAAGATATCAAGCAACACGCTCTACAGATTGTTCATAAAATTCTTGCACTGATGTAGTAAAAGATGTCATAGCTTGCAAATATCGGTGAAAATATGAATCTTCTGAGAATAAAATTGTATCAGGTCCCATGGACCTCAGAAGAAAGGGCCTATATTTTTTAACCCATCCTGACAATCACCACTTCTACAATGCTGAACTCCTTCATTTCTGGATAAAAAGTTAGCTAAGGGTTTACACTAACATACGAGATTGCCTTGGAACCATCCACAAAAAGGTCTACTGTGGTTTGTAAGATTATGACATTTCTCTTCATATCTTGGGCTACTGTGTGGCCTTCAAACACTTGGAATGGAAAGTAATTTGTGCTGAACATTTGGACAAGCCAGAGGCTACGAAATCTGTGTTTCTGCAAGACATTTCATCCATTCAATTTATGTTTCCAGAAATCTAAGCCTTTTTTTTTGTTTTTTTGGATAACATGTATAAACAAACCTGCCCATCTAATGACCAGTGTCTTGACGCCTCTTATTTCACTGACTGATTCTTCCTTATCAACCATTTGTTTATAACAATATTTTAATAAATATAAACACCAATCAGACAGAAAATGTTTGTACACATGTACTGCATTATACTACGATCTACCATGAAATAAAACTGATTGTAAAACAATTTATTAGCAGTGACACGGCATGCATCAGAGAGTAAGATCACCTCTTCTCATTTCTACATAAAACACATTTAATACAAACATACACTGTTGAAATCCTGCGTAACTTACCATTGTCATCTATCACCTCCAAGCATGGATTATAAAATCCAACAGTATTTGCTCTGTACCACAAATATGTTTTATTATTCAATTATTAATGATTTTCAGAAAGAATTAGACATATTTTTTATTCAAAGTGGCAAGGTAACTCAGAGATAACTCTAGTTCCAGTATGGATCTATGTGGAAGAAGTCGTCTCTCCAGAAGAGGAATGCAAATGCAGGATACAAGTTCTATGACAAATGTGGATAACCCAGCCTCATGGTAGTACTAAAATGTGGGAGTTATCAGACGATATGAGCCTCCTGGCACATCCAGACCACCATGTCACCACTGACTTTACTCAGTCTCCAATCATCTCTTCCCTTCCTTGTCTCCAGGCATTGATTGAGTGATGCTTTTTATTCCTTCCAATACAATGGAATATTGTAAAGAAATTATACAAAAGGGTGAAAAGTGCCTGCCTGTCTTTTCTATGGATTTCTACAAGATTTTGCTCATGTTTCATCTATTCTTACTGTACACCGCCTTGAGTGAATTCCTTCAAAATGGCGGCAAATAAATTCTAATAAATAAATAAAAGTGACTATCCTAAATTATAAAATCACGCTTCCATGACTACGTGACTGATCATGACAGAGTATAACCTCCATGGCGTGGCAGGTGGGGCAGACTAGATGGATCATGTGGGTCTTTAGTATACTATGCCAGTGGTTCCAAAACCTGATCCTGGAGGCACCCCAGCCAGTCAGGTTTTTGGGATATCCACAATGAATATTCATGAGAGAGATCTGCATGCACTGCCTCCAGTGCATGCAGATCTCTCTCATGAATATTCATTGTGGATATCCCAAAAACCTGACTGGCTGGGGTGCCTCCAGGATCAGGTTTGGGAACCACTGTACTATGTCATTATGTTACCATTAAAGAGATTAAAAGACTGCTGCATTCATGTGGAACAATGGTTCTTCTCTGCACACAAATTATGGCCGGAATCCACGCACAGTGCTTCCACCAGGGTGACTGATGCTGCTCTTTATAATGTTCTCTTATAACTACTGAAAAGTGAAAGCGCCAACACAGCAGAAGGCAACATGGAAACCATAAGAGAAGTGCTTGTCTTGTATTGATGTGTCACATTGTTTCACGCACTCTCTACATTATGCATGGACAGCCTTATGCAGGCTGAAATCTGAAATACGCCAGAAATGTGCTGAAGTATCAGAAGGAGCCCTTGTGTGGCCACGAATAATTAAAATGCTAATACGGAGCAGCATGCCACTGGGCAGTGTGCTAATGTTTGGAGCCCAATGTTCAGGCATTGGGTCAGCTACACCACAGGTCAAGGAAGCTGCACCCTGCACCCACAGCAAAAGCCTTTTTTTATAACACAGTGAAATCCATTGATAAGACTGTCTAGCACTGCAAGAAAAAGTTTCCACTGTTGGAGAAGCTGGTCAAAGGCCCAAAATCTTCCACTCAATGATCACAATGCTTTTTCCTCAACACCACTGTTTGCATTTTTTTCGCTGGTAGCCAGTCTAGTCATTCATCCCACTCACTAACAGATATTCATATATTTCCCCCATCTCTTCTATACCACTTTCTTTTCTGGCCTGATGGGTGCTGTTTTCTCCTTTACTGGATTGGGTACTGGGACTTTGCTACATGAGCCTCCATTTACCCCTATCTGGAAATGTTTCCCCCCCATTTTAAATAGATTCACCCCACTGTTCCCAGTCTGCTCATTACTGAAATGGTCCTGAGGCCAAGAGCAATGCACCAGGGCTCCAAATCTGACCACTAGGTGTCACCCTTAACGATGACTGACTTCCTCCCCCTGTTCCCCTAAGGGCTGTAAATGTTGCTTGCACAACATCCCCAGCTCCAACCAACCCAGGTAATGAAAGACCTAATCCTGGAATTCCATTCTTTTTTGTCATCCATGATCTTTTTGTAACACCAATTGTATCTTTTACCCTGGAATAGCGATGCCATAACAGGTCTTTGTAAGCCACATTGAGCCTGCAAATAGGTGGGAAAATGTGGGATACAAGTGCAATAACTAATAAAAATAAAATAAACTAGGGTTCCTCCACACTGAGCCCCAAACACACCCACCTCCAGGTCACTTCTAAATTGTGGAATAGCATACTGATTAGTGCAATAGGTTGAGACCTAGGAAAGCCAGGGTTCAAATCCCACTGATGTTCTTTGAAACCTTGGGGAAGTCTCTTCAACATCCACTACCTGAGAGGTATGCGCTTACACTGCAAGTCTTCTGGAGACTGGGAAATTTCTACGGCACCTAAATGTAACTCAATTTGGGCTACTACTGAAAAGGTGTGAGCTAAATTCAAATAAACAATATATGGAAAAAAAATTCCATGCTTGCATATTGTCAACACACCTATGGTGTTACCAAGGATGATGCGACAATTGTGTCTAGGTGCCAGTGTACTGCAATTTAAGCGGCTCTTAAAAACTCACTTGTTTGTAGAAGCTTTTATGTGAGGAACATTGTGATGCAGTAAGAGCAGCATTTCTGTTATCTGTGAAATGTCTAAGAAAATTTACACTTTTTATTGTGATATGAAGAGCTGATACTTTGATGTTACTTTTTATTTATTTGTATTTTATGCTTTGTTTTAAGTGTGTTATAATACATTGTAGTGAGCCCTTGGACTGCAGCCATAGGCCCGACTGCAGCAGACAGGTTACCTCCAAAACCAAAAGGAAAGGAAATAAGACAGTGGGTCATAAGCTTGGTAAGGCAAGATCTCAGGAGCTGGTGAGGTGGGGAGGCTGGCACTCAGGAGCTGGCAAGCCTGGAACTCAGGAGCTAGTGTGGCAGGAACTAGCAAGACTGGAACTCAGGAGCTTGCGTAAGATGGCCTATGCAGAATCAGAAGGACCGAGTTGCAAAGGCACAGGAAGAGGGCCTAAGCTTCCTTGAAATACACCCAGACCTATGATGTCAATCTGGACGTGCCCACAAGACTCCCGCTGCTAGCCCAATAAAACATGGGCTGCGGCATATGCGCGTGCCCTACGAAGGCACCGCCCAGCTGATGGGAGGGGTAGATGCCATCCCATGGAGGCCCCGAGATGGAGCGGTAAGTGTTGGAGAAGTGTCGGAGACCGGGTCAGGACAGGAGTCACTATAGAACCATGACAATGCGGTATAGAAATTTGTAAAATAAATAAATAAATCTTGGAGGCTATTCCTATTGAATACGTATGAGATATACGTGCATGTACTACCTCCACTGTCTGCAAATATATAACGAATATTCATTAGGAATATCCTGAAAACCAGGCTGGTTTGCAGTCTTCCAAGACTGTAGTTTCACACCCCTGGTGTAGGTAATAAAAAGTACCACAAGAAAGCTATGTCATGTTTCGTTCCTTCAAAACAAATGCTCTGATGCACTAATGCAATTGGATGTAAAATATCATTAGAATTAATTCACTAATGTATTTATTTGCTAATTTGCTTGTTTACAATTCTGGCCTTCCTTATAACAAATTGAGGGGCCCTTTTCCTAAGACGCATAGGTGCCTATGCACACCCAATGCGCATCAATTTTGATTTACCGTCCGGCTACCGTGTGGCCCTTGTGGTAATTTCATTTTTGACTCATGTACGATACACACGCCGAAAAATAATTGTTATTTTCTGATGCACATTAGAAATCGAACAGTAATCGTCATTCTACGTGCATAGATGATTACCACATGGTTAACACAAGAGACCTTACCGCTAAGTCAATGGCTGATGGTAAGGTCTCAGACCCAAAATGGACGCATGTCAATTTTTATTTTGCCGCATGTCTGTTTTCGGCAAAAATTTTAAAAAGGCCTTTTTTATAGGCGAGCTGAAAAATAGATCTGCGCACACCCAAAACACATGCCTACACTAGCGCAGCCCATTTTTCGGCGCACCTTAGTGAAAGGGCCTCTGAATGAGGGGAACCCATATCTGCAAATGTAGACAGGAAAATAAGCAAATACTGAAGTAAAAACAAAAACAGCACTTCCCATGACTATATGGTGCTACGAACAGTGGCATAGCAAGGGTGGGGTGGTGGGGGGCGGTCCACCCCGGGTGCACGCTGCTGGAGGGGTGCAGAGAGCAGCCACGCGCCTGTCGGCTCCATTGGTTCCCTGCTCCCTCTGCCCCGGAACAGGTTACTTCCTGTTCCAGGGCAGAGGGAGCCAGCGGAGCCGACAGCCACACAGCTGCTCCCAGCAGCTAAGAATGCACCCGGGGGGGGGGGGATGTCATTGCACCAGGGGGGGTGTCATGCCGCACCTGGGGGGACGGACGCCGCTGCACCCGGGAGGGATGGATGCACAGTGGCGATCCGCCCCGGGTGGCAGCCAACCTAAGAACGCCACTGGCTATGAATGCTTTCCACACAAATACTACAGGCTACCATTAGCTTAAAATACCACAATGAAAATATAGGGGCTAATTCTATATAGACCACCTAAAGTTAGGCGCCAGGATGATGCGAGCTAAATGCGAATTCCATAATGGCAGTTGTGCACGGAGCTGTCCTAGGTCTGCATTTACACACCTAAATTTTGGCACGAGCACATACGCTAGATGCCATAACCATAACTGCCTGACACTCCTGACCCAGCCATGCGCCTCCCAAGTCCACACCCCCTTCAGGTTGCACATTCTGGAATTTGAGAGCACTACTCATAGAATGGAGTACTCCATAGAGTGGAGGAGTGGCCTAGTGGTTAGGGTGGTGGACTTTGGTCTGAGGAACTGAGTTCGATTCCCGGCACAGGCAGCTCCTTGTGACTCTGGGCAAGTCACTTAACCCTCCATTGCCTGCCGCGAGTGGGAAAGCACAGGGTACAAATGTAACAAAAAATAAACAAAAATAAATACCAACATAACTGCCAATTAGTGCCAATTATAGCCAGTAGTTGGTTAAGGCCAATTAGCAGCTAATTAATTAAGTTACATGTTTAGTTTAGTTTATTGATATTTGGTAAACTGCCTTTCATAATGTGAACCAAAGCAGTTTACAACTAACATGAAAGCAACAGAAAAGGGAAAAAGAACTACAATAATTCATAGGAAAATAAAGGTAATGAAAATAGAACAACAAAGAAAGGCAGAACACCTCATGTACTGATCAACCGACCCACAAACCCCGATTAACCACCTGTAAAAGCCTCAGAAAAAAGGTAAAGGTAAGCCTTAAGGGCTATCCTGAAGCATCTTATTCTACACATTGTGTGCACTGCTTTCAAGAATTAGGGGGGACAGTGCTTTTCTCAGCTTTCTAAATTGTTTTATGACTACCCTAGGCAGAATATAGGGCCCAGGAGATCTCAGCAAACAATTACCCTGGCCCAAATGCCCTTTTATCCCCTACCTGCAGCCTACCTCCTGGCAGGTCAGAGTCCACCCTAGACCTTCCCCAGCCAATTATCTCCCTCGCCTGGGTAGGAAAGGGGGGGGGGAGGTGAGAAGGCATCCTTCTGCCCTCACCTGCCCCGGGGAGGGGCAACAGCACCAGATTATCCTCACCTCCTTGTGCACTCCAGCCCACAGGGGACCCTATTCCGAAACTTCTCCCTGCTACTGCAGTCCATGCCTCTCATCAAGCCTGCGCAGGCGAGTTACGCGTCCCCACATTACACCACCGTTATCTGGAGCTTATTTTTGTCACTGTGGTTGAGACCCCATATGAGGATTTTGTGATCCCCCCTCCCTCCCAGTTTGATAAGTTGTTCTCCAAATGTTAAAGTAACAAAATAACCCCACCTTAACCTACATTTACTACTGGTAACCATGTTCCTGATGTAGACGTGTGCTCTGTCTGTTTGGACATGAAACAAAAACAATCAGAGATTTCTTTCTCTCTACCCACAAACATTTTGTTCCAAGTGTGCCACATTTTGTGTGACCTACTTCTTCAAATCCTGTGATGTAAAATCTCTGCTGGTAAAAGCACCCCTGTAACGCCTGAGCATCCGATTCGAAACCTTGCAAACAAAGCAATTTTGGTGCGTTCGCCAGTGAGACTTGAGGGAAAAGAAGATAAAGTCAGGGTGATGAGATGGAAGCAAGAATTGCTATGCAGAACACAAGAGGGTCAAGGGCTCAAGAGACAAAAGATTTTTCAGAGCTGGATTCAGAGCTGTGAAAGGACACTGGCTGGGCGTTCATTCATTTGTTTTTACATCACAGTATTAGATTAAGTAGGACACATAAAAAGTGGCACACTTGGAGCGGAACATTTGTTGGTAGAGCAAAACAAGCCTCTGATGACTGTTTTTGTTTCATCTTCCAACTCAGCAGCACCTCTTCTGAAAAACAAACAAAGCGCATGTTTACATCAGCAGCATGGATACCGGTAGAAAAAGCACTCTCTTTTGAGAGTGTAGGCTGTTTGAAGCCAAAAGTTTTCCTTTGCCTTCCTGTTCCTGCCATTGGCAGCCAAGACCACTCTGTGCTCCCAATTCAAAGAGCTTTGTAGGTAATTTCACTTCCCCTGCTCCCTGGTTTCTTTTACACACCTCCCAGGAGCAGTGCCAAGCCCCTGCACAACAGTTTGTCACTGAAACCTCATTTGAAAGTGACAGGCTGCTGGACTACTACTACTACTTATTTCTAAAGCGCTACTAGACGTACGCAGCACTGTACACTTGAACATGAAGAGACAGTCCCTGCTCGACAGAGCTTACAATCTAATTAGGACAGACAGACAGAACAAACAAGAGATAAGGGAATAGTGAGGATGATAAAATAAGGGTTCTGAACAAAGTGAATAGCTTGCTGCACATCTTGTAACACAAACCAGTTTCTCATACCTTATTCAACTGTACATATCATTTGCCTTCAGTTTTGCTACCCATCTATTTACCCCAACTGACTTTGTACTACTCATCTTGTCCGGTCTGTATATCCCAACTGCACCTGTCCCCTCGGCTACCTATTCAGATGCTTCACTGTATTGTGCTCAATAGAAATAGAATAAAAGAAAATATAGAAAAGAAAATAAGATGATCCCTTTTTTATTGGACTAACTTAATACATTTTTTGATTAGCTTTTGAAGGTAGCCTTTCTTCGTCAGATCAGAAAATTGTATTGTGCTGATATCAATACCATCAGATATATGACATGTGAATGTTCTAACGTGTGCCTACTGGGCATGTCACTTGTATACATGTTGTTTGAATGTTCTTCCATGCTGTCTTTTAAGGTAGCATTTGTACTGTACTGACGTTTATCTTATTTCTGTTATATGATTGTTGTACAGTGCTGTTAAATGTGTAGATTTCTGATATTGTTTCATTATTACTAGGATTCAATTTGCCATCTCCAAATTAACCTCACTGATTGTATTTATGCTTATAATTGGGAAATGTACTATTGTTATACTGTTAACTAAACTGTTTATGTCAAGCTGCACCTGCTATACACCATCGTAGGTGAATCTTTTCATAAAGATAGTTAACGAATCCTAATAAATAGAATAAAAAATAAAGGAATCACAGTGTATTTATGAATCACAAGAGGCCATATCTTACACTAAAAGCATCACCTCTGTCCTTGGACCTTCAGCATTGCCCCCTCACCTATCACATAAGAAGCCTCGATGCCTCTCTCTCTAGGCTGCATATGCTTCACTGTCATATTTGTTGGCATATGGCAAACTCCTACTTCTGTCATGATGGATGATGCTGAGGAAACAATGCTGCTGATGTGAGAGGATGAAATTCAAAGCAGACAACCTGGGAAAGGCTGCCCATACCAGTGCATTACATCTTGCTGAAACATTTGCAGTCAACCATAGAACAAGGTGAGCAATGTTTTAAAAAATGACTTCCACATATCTATAACCACAAATAAGGACCAAAGACAGGTTGATGCCCTTCCTACTCCTTTGCCTGACGGCCTCTTTTGTATGCACATAACTGTTTCACATTTCCGACCGCCACGTGTGATACAATCCCCCCTTCACATCCACAGATAAGAGAAGGAAATAAAAAATACAAAAAACTTCCCTGTCCCTCCCCCCCCCGGTGCAGATTCCTACTGATGAAATGAACTTAATTCCCCTCCGACATACAAGAACAATACTGTGGTAGATAGAATAATCTCGAGTCAACAACTCTATGGTTAACAGAGTAATCTAGAATTTTTCTTCACTCAACGTGTAACTAAACTCTGGAATTTGTTGCCAGAGAATGTGGTAAAGGCGGTTAACTTAGCAGAGTTTAAAAAAGGTTTGGCCAGCTTCCTAAAGGAAAGGTCCATAGACTGTTATTAAATGGACTTGGGGAAAATCCACTATTTCTGGGATAAGCAGTTCTGGGATGTTTTGTACTTTTTTGGGATCTTGTCAGGTATTTGTGATCTGGATTGGCCACTGTTGGAAACAGGATGCTGGGCTTGATGGACCTTTGGTCTTTCCCAGTATGGCAATACTTATGTACTTAGACTACTGTTATGTTCTATCTCTCAGTATTCTTATGTAATTATAGGGGGCAGTCTCATATATTAAGTCACTGGGTAATCTTGTATTTTCTCTCACTCAATAGTGAGAACCCTTTTGTGATAGTATGTAATCATTGACAAGACCCCCTTCCTCCCTTTGAGCGCTGATAATCTGAAGAATGTTTGTTTCTTTTTTAGTTTGTTTTTTTGTTGAACTTATCTTCTTTCTTCTATTTATCTCATCTTTACATTTTAAAGATTGTCAGCTTTTGTTATTGGCAGTTCTTACTGCCGTTCTCATATATATCGATCTGCTCTCATAACAGTATATGCATATATGTCTCTGCTCATATAAACGCGCATCAAAGGGAGGAAGGGGTTCTACCTACCACAGTATTGTTCAAGTATATAGTGATAAGTAGATTAGAATCGCATAATCCTCCTACATACAAGAGCATAATTGCAATGAACTAATTGAAAATTCCACAATATTGTCAGAGGAGGCTCAGGACTGACTGGCATCAAGGGGTTAATTAAGCACTAATAAATGGCAAGATACTGTATAATGTGTCATTATACCACAGAGCTAGAACAAAGTCCTCTTTGTTACCTATAGGGTAATGATGTTCCACTGCAGCAATTATAAAAACTATGTTGGGCAGTTAACGTAAGCAGACACACATGGGCAGACTGGACGGACCATCGGTCCTTATCTGCTGACATTGTCTATGCTTCCAGGCAGGCTCCACCAACATCATTAGTAGAGATATGGCCTGGGTTTTACAAGGAGGAAAACTGCCTAACAGTATTCACAATGTCCTCAGAAATTACCTTACCCAGCAGTTATAGTATCTTGGGGGTTAGCATGTACTACTTATGCCCAAAATTCTTCATTTCACTAACCTGACTCATGGGTTCATACTGTACCGACCTCTGGGAGAGAATCAGAAGATAACCATTCACAACAAAAACTACTTTTAGGTCCATTTTAAAAATATACAGGGCACTTCTACAAACTGGCACCTAGAAATGTCCAAGCAACAAACAGAATCTACTACTACTACTATTTAGCATTTCTATAGTGCTACAAGGCTTACGCAGCGCTGCACAAACATAGAAGAATGTATCAAAGAATGAGCAGAAGTCCATATCTTCTGAAAAATGTATTCTCTTTATAAGATCACATAAATCACCTGAACCCAAAACGGTCCAAGTTTCGGCTGTTATGCCTTCCTCAGGGATCACAGCTCAGAGTGTGTGATCATAGTAACTAGAGGAGAATACTTCATCAAGAATGTAGCGAAAAACATAATCCGAAGGGAAGCGCGATCTTCCGCAACTGCTCCCACTTACTTATAAGTGTTTTTTGCTACACTCTTGATGAAGTATTCTCCCCTAGTTACTATGATCACACACTCTGAGCTGTGACCCCTGAAGAAGGCATAAGAGCCGAAACGCAGACCATGTCGGGTCCAGGTGATTTATATGATCTTATAAGGAAAATAAACTTTTCAGAAGAAATTGGACTTCTGCTCGTTCTTTGAAACATTCCTCCACTCTGTTTGTTGCTGTGGAAGCATTTTCCTGCCCCTTTTGCTGTTGTTTGACCTAGAAATGTTCACCAGTTGCATCAAACGTCATTAATTGGCATTTAGGCACTTATGTGCACTTGGTGTTATTCTATAAGATGGCACGTAAGTATCACAGTGCCTAACTGCAAGGGGTTATGCATGTGGGCAGAGCATAGGCAGGCCATGGGCGTGTCTGCCAATTACATGCATAGTTATGGTATATTATAAATTACGTGCATCACTACGCACCCTTACACTTCTCACTGACTACACTTCCCACTGACATGGCGTAAGAGGGTGCTCTTAAACATGGCCATGCCAATGCTGACCTAACGCTAGTATTCTATAATGGAATCTTGGTGCCACAGAATTGGCGTTAAGCGTACTGCATTGGGACACTTAGACTGACCCACCAATTCATAGAATTGCTTTGATATTTCTTTTTAATGTATATGATTTACTATGGCAGAGCACTTCAACATCATATACCCTTAACCTTTAAAAAAAATTTACTTTTCTTTTTCCTGTAAATTTCAACTATTTCAAAGTGATCTTATTACAAGATTATCTATTAAAGTTTCTAGCATAACCATCAAAAGTGCTTCTGTTTATGCTGTGTTAATTTAAGAAACGTCTCCTTAAAACAAATCAAAGCAGATGACAAATTTCCTTCTTAGAAAGATTTCTTTCTAAGATCCTTAGGTACAGTTGAGAGCTGATAAGGCCATGGCACCCGATGGCACACACCCCAGGATACTAAGATGCCCAAAATCGGACAACAGTGTATTTGACAATTTCCCTTTCAAATTTTCTCACCCGAGGCACGAAACTGTGGTAGGATTATCTGTCATTCAGGAAACTGACTAAATACTGATATGAAAATATGATACTGAAAATATGATAGACATTTAGGGGCCCTTTTACTAAGCCACGTAAGCATCTACACGCGCCCAAGGTGCGCCAAAATGGAGTTACTGCCCAACTACTGCGTGGCTCTTGCGGTAATTTCATTTTTGGCACACGTCCGATACGGACATCTGAAAAATATTTTTTATTTTCGGGTGCACATAATGGATACGTGCCAAGTGGCATTTGATGTGCATAGGTCATTACCGCCAGGATTCTTTACCACTAGGTCAATGGCTGGCGGTAAGGTCTCAGACCCAAATGGATGCGCAGAAATTCTGATTGTGCCGCATGTCCATTTTCGGCTAAAAAAAGGGCCTTTTTTTACAGGCGTGCTAAAAAATGGATCGGCTCGCACCCAAAACCCACGCCTACACTACCGCAAGCCATTTTGTAAAAGGACCCCTTAAATACTTGAAAGGTATTAATATAGAGACAAATATTTTCCAGAGAAGAAAAAATGGTAGTGGATGCTTGGAATGCCCTCCCAAGGGAGGAGGTGAAGAAAAAAACTGTGGCGGAATTCAAAAAGACATGGGATGAACACAAAGGATCCCTAACTAGAAAATGAACAATAAAAAATCAAAACTTAAAGGGTTGCATATCAAGTGGTGCTTAGATGGCAACTCTGGCTGTATCAACTAAGGACGGTGCTGGGCTGGCTTGTACAGTCTGAGTCCCGCATGTAGCAATCCGGTTTAGGATGGGTTGGAGAGAGCTTTGCGGGAAACTCCAGTAATTTGGAACGTGAAGAGAGTGCCGGGCAGACTTTTACAGTCTGTGTCCTGCAAATGACAAGACAGAAAATGGATTCGGAAAGGCTTTGACGGCAACTCCAGTAGCTGGAACATAAAGGACAGAGCCAGATGGACTTCTGCAGTCTATGCCCCAGAAAGAACAAAGAAAGATCATGATCAAGTATATAATATCACGTTCATTCTTGATTTAATCTAGAACTGAGAATGAATGTGACTGTCAGGCAGAGTGGATGGACCATTCGGGTCTATCTGTTGTCACTTACTATGTTACTACGTACTGTTCTGGGGAGCTAATTCTACAACCGTGCACTTAATGGCACCTGAGGGGAGCCTGTTCTACAGAGGAACACGGGCGCCTTCTTTACTTCACAGAATATTAACAGCAAAAATGCAGACCTATAATTTAGGCTTGAGCGTTTACACCAGCCACAGAGCTGGAGATATGCACATTACTGGAAGCTGTATGTGTGAGTTTGAGTCCGGCTCATGCTCCACCCAGACTCTGTCCAGGGGTGCACCTACCTCTAAAATATGTGCTGTTTAAGACATGCGCGTATTTATGGAATAGTGGTTAGGTAGAATTTTGGCATCTGCTGATACACATGGCATACACTAGTTCCAAGCGGTACATTCCAGCCAGCATGCCAGGAAACAACTTTCTGAAGGAAAAAACAGTGATAAGGGTTATAAATAGCCTGAAAATGATGGAAAGCTTTCTGTTGATAGATACGTGCAAAAGAAAGGAAATGAAAGAGTTCAGCAAACAGAAAGTGAACTAGTAAACACGGCAAGGGTAGGAGGGATGGGACAATAATCGCTCTGTAAGTGTGAGCAACCCTTAGAATGAACCAAACCTGCATATGTTTAAAGTTCATGGTTCAAATTTAATTGACATGCTACAAGCTCTAAACAATTTACAAAGAGTAAAATATTAAGAAAACAAAATAAGGGTAGCCAAGAAAATGCAAATGCCTAAGAATGAGATGATGACAGTAACCATTTGAAGAGTTGAGTTCCAAAACATGTTAAGTACAAAAAGATGTTTTCTAGGTAAATGAAAGTTTTTTATTTTCAAGAATTCTACAAACATAAAAATTTTTTTACACTAAGGGGTCCTTTTACTAAGATGCGCTGAAAAATGGCCTGCGGTAGCGTAGATGCTTGTTTTGGGCATGCGCAGAATTATTTTTCAGTGCGCCTACAAAAAAATGCCTTTTTTAAACTTTTTGCCAAAAATGGACATGTGGCAAAATCAAAATTGCTGCACATCCATTTTGGGTCTGAGACCTTACCGTCAGCCTTTGACCTAGTGGTAAAATCTCATGCAGTAACCGGGTGGTAATGACCTACACGTGACAAACGCCACTTGGCGTGCATCCGATACACACGGCAGAAAATAAAAATTATTTTTCGGCCACGTGTATTGGATGAGCGTAAAAAATGAAATTACCGCAAGAGCCATGCGGTAGCCATGTGGTAACTCCATTTTGGTGCGCGTAGACACTTAAACAGATTTGCAAAACACCTCTTCAATTGCTTAAGAAGCCCTAGCGCAGTGCTCTTGGGTCTGGTCCTAGAAAAGCCCTAGCCACTCTGGTTTTCAGCATAACCACAATAAATATGCATAAGATAATTTGCATATAATGGAAACAGCGAATGCAAAATGTTGTCATGAATATTAATTGTGACTACCTGAAATGCTGAGTAGCTAAGGGACTCCTCTAGCACCACTGCCCTAGAGGGATGAGACTTAATTTGTAAACATCAACTTTTCAGGTCTTCTCTTATAGCTGCTGGGTGATATCCTATATAATAAAGCTCACCTCCAACATTCTGAGGGTACCTGGTGGCTTCCGGTGGTGGTGTCCTTCATGGAGTAGATCGTGACGTCAGGGAGAGGGGAGGAGCCAGGAGTGTCCAATGTGAAGGTGGAGGAGTAGGGAAACGTCAGGGAGAGGGGAGGAGCCGCGAGTGTCCAATGTGAAGGTGGAGGAGTAGGTAAATGTCAGGGACAGGGGAGGAGCCGTGAGTGTCCAATGTGGAGGGGGAGGAGTAGCCGTATGTTTCCCTACTCCTCCCCCTGCCCAGGAATACGAACAGAGCGCCAGTGAGGGCCAACGGTCTGCGTCCTCCTCTCCTGCAGCCGATACCATGGGACATTGTCAGGTAGGCGAGAAGCTCACACGCGCGTTGCAGCACATGGGAGCAAGGAGCAGGACTCGGATACCGGCGATTGCGCTGATCGCGGAAAACCTTGCTAGCGCCCATTTCATTACTTTCTGAAACAGGCCTTTTCTACTAGTTTTTAAATAAATCTTTAGCTGTCTTAAGGTGTATGTCACCATAAAAGCCATGACACCATGCAATATAAAAAAGAAGCACAACCAAAATAGAATTACATTATATTCTGCTGAAGCAGAGCAAGAGGCAGTTAACCAGAGCTCTAGCTGTTGCCTCCCAAAAGCCACAAATGCCTGGCTTCTCACTACTCATATTTTCTCAGAGCTGGTCAAGAGTTTTCAAGGCCACATCATGGCCAAACTGGCCAGCCAGGACAAACTACTAACAGAATAAAAGGTACAGTGATGTGGTAGCTGCGTTAGTCCACTTTTAAGGGGAAGAAATAGATATAAAACAAAACAGAGAAAAGAAAATAAGATGATACCTTTTTTATTGGACTAACTTCATACATTTGTTGATTAGCTTTTGAAGGTAACCCTTCTTCTTCAATCAGAAACAAGCAAATGTTGATAAATAACAGTATATATAAGTAAAACACCAAAGCATCTCTCATCTACCCAGCTCCCATGTTTCACACCTTACCTACCCCACCCTCTTCTTGTAAAGACTGCCATTGAAATACTTTGATGTTTTACTTATATATACTGTTATTTATCAACATTTGCTTATTTCTGATCTGAAGAAGGGTTACCTTCGAAAGCTAATCAAAAACATATTAAGTTAGTCCAATAAAAAAGGTATCATTTTATTTTATTTTCTATGTTTTGTTTTATTTGTATTTATTATATAAAGGTGAAAGGTAATCTGGAATCCTTACTGTCAAAACCCTGAATTTATAATTAGGATTACAACCCTTATTTTAGAAGCTCTAGTCATGATTTACACATGAAATTACCGGTATTTCCACTTGTACATCATATACACATGTAAAACTTGATTTTAGAATGCCAATATTCAGGGCCAGTGCAAGGGCAATGACACTCTCTGCAAACCATCAGCCTTATGCCCCTTCCCCCCCACACATATATACACACATACACACAGTTGTATTTCAGGCCCCTCCTTTGCTTTCTTGTGTGTGTGCATGTTTGTTTGTGTGTATCACACATACAAATAACGTACTTACATTCCAAAACTTGTTTAGCCTGGTAAATGGGCTATTTGAAAACTGCCCACCCTTCCTGCAGGTAGAAGTACCTATTGATGACTCTCTGAGTTGTCTGGTATTCAGGATCTCTTATTTTGCATTAACTGTAGCTACTCTTTGCTGTCCCCCCCTCACCCCCAGAAGTTGCTGCCTAGTCTTGCCTAATGGTTGGTCTAGCTCTGTCGGTATTTACATATGTATATATGCATTACATGTAGACTGCACGGTTTGGGAGGGGTTAAATACTACATCTGAATTTCACAAAGAGAATACACATCACATCATACTATATGCTGTGAGTTGTTTATCTTGTTGGGCAAACTGGATGAACTGTACAGGTCTTTATCTGCTGTCATCTACTATCAGGCTTATTATCGAAAGTGATCGCCGGCCATTTCCCAACATAAATCAGGAGATGGCCGGCGATCTCTCAAAAGTGGTGAAATCGGTATAATCGAAAGCGGTGTTTTTGACAGCATCGCCGCTTTCCCGTCGCCTCGCCGGCGAAAGTTCAAGGGGGCGTGTCGGTGGCTTAGCGAAGGCGGGAAATGGGCGGGCATGGGTGTGGCTACCAGAAGGCCGGCTTTCGCAGATAATGGAAAACAAAAAAGTGGCGTTAAGCAGTATTTCACATGATTTACTTGGTCCTTTTATTTTCACGACCAAGCTTCAAAAAGGTGCCCCAACTGACCAGATGACCATCGGAGGGAACGGGGGATGACCTCCCCATAGTCCCCCAGTGGTCACCAACCCCCTCCCACACTAAAAAAAATACAAATAAAAACCTTTTTGCCAGCCTGTATGCCAGCCTCAAATGCCATACCCAGCTCATTGACAGCAGTATGCAAGTCCCTGGAGCAGTTTTTAATGGGTGCAGTGCACTTCAGGCAGGCACACCCAGGCCCATCCCCCCCCCCCACCTGTTACACTTGTGGTGCTAAGTGTTGAGCCCTCAAACCCCCCCCTCAAAACCCACTGTACCCACATGTAGGTGCCCCCCTTCACCCATAAAGGCTATGGTAATGGTGTAGAGTTGTGGGGAGTGGGTTTGGGGGGATTTGGGGGGCTCAGTACCCAAGGTAAGGGAGCTATGCACCTGGGAGCTATTTGTGTATTTTTAAAACATTTTTAGAAGTGCCCCCTAGAGTGCCCGGCTGGTGTCCTGGCATGTCAGGGGGACCAGTGCACTACAAATGCTGGCTCCTCCCATGACCAAATGCCTTGGATTTCGCCAGGTTTGAGAAGGCCGGCAGTTTTTTTCCATTATCGCTGAAAAACAAAACCGGCGATCTCAAACCCGGTGAATTCTGGCATTTGGCCAGGCTAAACCGTATTATCGAAAGAAAAGATGGCCGGCCATTTTTTTCGATAATACGGCTCCGACCAGCTGTAGCGCCACCGCCACAATAGATCGCCAGCGAATTATTTGGCCGGCGATGTTCGATTATGCCCCTCTATGTTACTATGTGTATGTAGGACAATCTGTACACTGGAATTTACACCTGCTCTTTCACACATACAAGTATTTCAAAAGTGCACAATTAGGCCAGCCCTTTCCAGGATGAATTAGGAGAGGTATAATCAATCCACCAGTGTTTGTTTTCCCCTCCAATTTACAATTAAATGACAATTGTGGCTCAGTGTCTCATTAGTGGCATTTGCATGCGTAGGTTTGCAAAATGGCTGGCATAAATGTGTATGCCATGACACATGTGCAACGTGGTCTTTCACAACTTACATATGTACATCGGTAGATCCTGTTCTAAAAATACTACTGGAACTGTACACATCCTGACATGGGCATTTCAATTTCAATTTCTATATTCTTTCTAAAATGCGGCTATAAATGCACATCACCTTCCCTTTGTAATAAAACAATATAGAAAAACGAGAGTTGGAACTCTCAATTATTCAAGGCACTGACAGATGACAGTATGGCTTTTACAATACAGGGCATCAAAAGATCTTGTGCCTTGCTACATAAAATCAGATCGTGAAATAATGAAGGCGTTTCCAGCTTCCTCACTCTCACAATGTTAAGAAATACTGCGCCTGGTTTGTCATAAGCTCAGAGTAGAAGGAAACCTGAGAAAGCTCATTTATTCCTCCTCTCTCTTTCATACCCAGTTTGCTATGTACACTTTCACTATCCCCACACTCTGCACAGAGAGACCTTGATACCAAGTTCAGGAAGTGTCCTTCCGAGCGCCTGTCATCAAACCAACAGATGACAGCAATAGACAATAACCAGACATGAATCCCCAACAGAGCTGCCTGCTCAGCCTTTTCTGTAAACAGGGCTTAAATTGTCCTAAATCATTTTCTAAAAAGCTTCACACCTAACCCCCCCACCTACAAAATCATATCCTGAGGAAGAAGGGGGAGGTGGTGGTGGAGGTCCCTGAATATTTGGACATCTCAGGCACCCTGACATAATTCCACTGCTGCCTGCTATTCCTATGCCACACAGAAGCCAATACCACACGCAAATATTTTCAGGGCACCCCGACATAATAGCCCTAACAAAATAACCTTGTGACAAAATAGCCCTTGATAAAATAGCCCCTGTAAGAAAATAGCCCTTCACAAAAATAAGTATAGAAAAATTCTGTCTCGGTCCAGCACCTCTTCTCCCTCCCTATTCCCCACTCACTCATCTGAGCTCTCTCTTCCTCCAACTCCCTCTCCAGTGCAGCATTTTTCTTTCCCCACCCTCGTGTTCTGTCATCTCTATCCTACTAACCCCTTCCTTGCTTTCTGGCATCTCTCTCCTTTCCTCTCCTTCCCATGGGGCTGCCATCAGCGTCAACATGCCACTTTGACCAGCCCCAGAAGTGTTCTCTGTTGTGTCCTGCCTATGTGCACATAGGAAGTATATCAGATGAGGCGGGACATAACAGAGGGAATGTTTCTGGGGCCAGCCCAAGCAGCTTGTTTTCCTTGCTGATGCTGTTGGCGGCCCACAGGAACATTGGAGGATCGCTGAGGGATGGGGAGGACAAGAGATATATCGGTTCACGGACGGCAGGCAGGAGGATGAGGGAGACATTCCGGACAGTGAGCATTGAAACTGGAGTGGCAAAGGGGCGACATACCTCGACTCAAAGCAGCAGCAGCGAGACTCAGAAAGACACACAGTTGCAGGAGCAGAACAGGTAAAACACTCAGAGGCGGGCCCTTTTTTTCAGGGGGCTCATTTGAGCCCAAATTGTGGGGCAAGCCCTTTTGTCAGGGGCTGATTTGTCAGGGTTTTTTTTTTGTCAGAGCTATTTTGTGTTTGGGCCTTTTTGTCGGGGCTATTTTGACCAGATACCCATTTTCAGAACTCTTTACTTTAGTTTAGTTACATAGTAACACAGTAAATGATGACAGATAAAGACCTGTACGGTCCATCCAGTCTGCGCAACAAGATACTTTATATGTATACCCCAGTTTGATTTGTCCTTGCCTTTCTCAGGGCACAGACCGTAGAAGCCTGCCCAGCACTGTTCTTGTACTAAGTTCTGGAGCTAACGTCGAAGCCCCTTAAAATTTAAACTCAAGCCCATCCATATCTATTCAGTCACGATCAGGGCATAGACCGTAGAAGTCTGCCCAGCTCCCATTTTGTTTCCCAATTACCGGCGCCGCCACCCAATCTCCGCTAAGATTCAACGGAACCATTCCTTCTAAACAGGATTCCTTTGTGTTTATCCCACATATGTTTGAATTCCATTACCGTTTTCATCTCCACCTCCTCCCGCGGGAGGGCATTCCACATATCCACCACCCTCTCCGTAAAAAATACTTCCTGACATTAGACCTGAGTCTGCCCCCCTACAACCTCAATTCATGTCCTCTAGTTCTACCGCCTTCCCGTCTCCAAAAAAGGTTCATTTGCGGATTAATACTTTTCAAATATTTGAATGTCTGTATCATGTCGCCCCTGTTTCTCCTTTCCTCCAAGGTATACATGTTCAGGTTGGCAAGTCTCTCCTTGTACGTTTTGCAACACAAATCCCATACCATTTTTGTAACTTTTCTTTGCACCGCTTCCAGTCTTTTTACATCTTTAGCAAGATACGGCCTCCAAAACTGAACACAATACTCCAAGTGAGGTCTCACCTATGACTTGTAGAGGGGCATCAACACCTCCTTTCTTCTGCTGGTTATGCCTCTCTCTACGCAGCCTAGCATCCTTCTGGCCATGGCCATCGCCTTTTCGCATTGTTTCTTCACCTTCAGATCCTCAGACACCAACACCCCAAGGTCTCTCTCCTGAGTCAAGCTTACTAATTTCTCCTCTCCTATTCGGTATGTCTCTTTTGGGTTTCTGCACCCTAAGTGCATCACTCTACACTTGTTGGAATTAATTTTACCTGCCAGAAACCTCGACCATTCTTCTAAGGTTTGGAGATCCCTTCTCATAGTTTCTACTCCCTCCAGGGTATCCACTCTGTTGGCTATTTTCATGTCATCCGCAAAAAGGCACACCTTTCCTTCCAACCCTTCACCAATATCTCCCACAAATATATTACAAAGAATAGGCCCCAGCACTGACCCCTGAGGAACTCCACTGCTCACCTTTCTTTCCTCCAAGCGGATTCCATTTACCACCTCCCTCTGCCACCTGTCGGTCAACCAGTTTCTTATCCAGTTCACCACTTTCGATCCTAAGTTCAACCCTTTCAGCTTATTCACAAGTCTTCTTATTAGTTGCTAATATTCCCATATTGAGTTCAATGTGACTTACATCGAGTAGTGATATACATTTATCCAGAAAAACTAGATTGTTTGGGTACATATGTGGACATTAGGAGTCGACTGAGGTTGTTCCTATTGATTTTGATCATTATTCAGTCCACATCACAAATCTCTTGAATAAGTAGGTTTTCAGCAATTTGTGGAACATTTCATAGTGGTTTATGGTTCTTATCTGAGTTGGTAATTCATTCCAGCATTTTGCTGATAGATATGGTAATATCTGTGCATGTATGGTCTTGAACCTGACATTTTTGGGGGAAGGGAATAGCAGGTCTAGGAAATTACCTGCCCATCTCCTTTTCTGAAACTTAGGGATCAGCATCCACCTGATTTAGAGATCAGGTGTGTTGCTGTGTAGTGTTAGGTAGATCAATGTGCAGAGTTTTGAAGATCCCTCTTGCTCTGACTGGCAGCCAGTGCAATTCTATGTAAGTGATTCTTTCAAACTTGGATTGCAGAGGATCAGTCTGGCAGCTACATTTGAGACTGATTGTAGTTTCTTTCTTACTAGAGTGCTGTATTCTACAAACAGTACATTACAGTAGTCAATTTGTGATCGAGTGAGAGATTGAACCAGTAGTCTAAAATTATCTACACTGAAAAGTGTTGTATTTGTCTTAGTTTCCTAAGAACATAGAATGCCTTTTTTACCACCATTTGGCAGTGTTTCTCCATGTTTAGGTGATTATCTACTAGGATCCTTAGTATTCTTAGCTCTGTTTCGATTTTCAGGGGAACTCCATTAGGGCTTGGCCATATGTCTGGGTCTAGGCATAATTAATAGTTTGGTCTTCTCCCGATTTAATTTCAGACGTAGGCATCTGGCCCATTTATCAACTAATGCAAGAACCCGGGTGATCAGACTATTGACATCAATCTTTGCATATGTAAGGCAGTTCATCCTCTCTTTTTCCATGAAATAGTCTAGGGATGCCATCAAAGCATTAAATAATACTGGGGATAGTGGAAATTTCCTTGTGGTACACCAGTCGATGTTGTCCATTCCTCTGAGAGTGACCCTTTCATTTTTACACTGTAAGATCTATAGTTGAGGAATCCTTTTATCCAATTCAACACTTGTCCCCCAAAACCAAAGGAATTACAGATCTTTAGTAGCACTTGATGGTTAATGCACTGGAGAGATCAAACTGCATAATTATGACTTGTGGCTCCTGACTTATGACTTTTCTACATTCATTGAGCAATGTTCCCAGTAGGGTCTCTGTGCTAGAAACTCTCCTGAACCCTGCGTGAGTTTGGTGTAATATGTTATGTGGTGAGTTGTGAGGCTACTATACTTTCCAGCACTTTGGTGCGTATGGTTATTGAAGCTACTGGCCTGTAGTTGGTGACATCTCCTAGAACTCCTTTCTGGTTTTTGGATGGGGGATGAGAATAATCTTGCCTAGTTGCTTAGAAAGGAGCCCTTATCTAAGGATTCCATTATCCATTGTGATCCCAGTTTTATGTAGCTATCTGAAGGGGATCTTAGCAGGTAGGATGGGCACTTGTCCAGAATACACTGGGGTTTGTAATATTTTTTCACTGCCCTTCTAATGTCATGGAATTCATCCCAGTGCCTGTCCACTGCATATTCTGATTCAGACCAATGTATCATGTCCCCATTTGTAATTATTTCTTCATATTCTGGTTAGTTGATGATTTCGTTTTCAATGGCTGTATTCATAAGTACATAAGTATTGCCATACTGGGAAAGACCAAAGGTCCATCAAGCCCAGCATCCTGTTTCCAACAGTGGTCAATCCAGCTCACAAATACCTGGCAAGATCCCAAAAAGTACAAAACATTTTATACTGCTTATCCCAGAAATAGTGGATTTTCCCCCAAGTCCATTAATAACGGTCTATGGACTTTTCCTTCAGGAAGCCATCCAAACCTTTTTTAAACTCCGCTAAGCTAACTGCCTTTACCACATTCTCTGGCAATGAATTCCAGAGTTTAATTACATGTTGAGTGAAGAAACATTTTCTCCGATTCGTTTTAAATTTACTACATTGTAGCTTCATTGCATACCCCCTAGTCCTAGTATTTTTGGAAAGCTTGAACAGACGCTTCACGTCTACCTGTTCAACTCCACTCATTATTTTATAGACCTCTATCATATCTCCCCTCAGCCGCCTTTTCTTAAAATATCAGGCCAGTATCTCTGCTGATGGTGTCACAACTGTGATGTTCACTAATTCCTCAGGTTTTATTAATTGGATTAATAGTTTCTTTTCATCTGGTTTTCCTGTTCCTTCTATATTTGCAAAGTGTTTTTGTTTGGCTATCTATGTTTGGTATTTGTAGTGGTTCACTGCTTTCCTCCATTCCTCTTTATCTGATATGGATTGGGATTTTTCTCCAGGTCCTCTCTAACTTTCTGCAAGATATTTTTAAGCTCATTAGTGTATCATTAAACCAACAAATATTCCCTTGTCTTCTAACCTTTTTTACCCTTTTTTGTGCTATTTCGTCTAGAACTGGACTCTGCAATGTCATTCCACTGTTCCAGGATAACCAGATGGTTTGAATCTTTTACTTTGTCTTCTATAATTTGCCAAGAAGTCTCAAGGGGTATTCTATTACAAACTTTGTACGTATGGAAGTTGTTCTGAGCCGTCTTTCCTATAGTATTTTCCTGCCGATCTACTACAAAATGTGATCAGAAGTGGCTTTTCCATACTAAACATAGCTATGCTTTATAAAGAGCATAGGAAACTAATAACCCCTGACACATAAAATGAAAAGCAATGCAAGTTAACATGAACCCACTGAACAGAGCAAGGCTGAACCCAGTATGAATTACTTAAAACTTTTCTATAACCCTGATTTGTTGACATCATAAATGTGATGGTCTGATAATTTACTGTTTGTAGCACTAGAATTTACTTTGCACAGCTTGTCATAAAATATTAGCTGCAACCCTCTCTTATGATTGAACAGGTCTGATTAAATCTAAGAGGACAACTAATGTAAAAAAAAAAAAAATTCATTAACCATGTCTGTTTCCTGTTGCACTATAGCTGCACAGGGGCAACCGCCATTACAGCAAATGTAAGCCACATTGAGCCTACAAATTGTTGGGATACAAATGCTACAAATAAATACAAATAAATAAATAAATAAATAAGAAAATAGCTGTTCCCTAGAACAGTCTGATTTTATTGCTACAGCTTGCAATATTTTAATGCATGCTAATTTATGTTTTTATATTATAAATCATAGAATGTGCCCTAAGTCATTCAAATACCAGGATGGAGAATGTGACCCTAGGCCTTATCACTGTACAAAAAACATGTATCATGCAGTGGAATGTGTACTCTACCTGCCAAAGGGCTCTCTTTTAAGATACAATAAAAACAAATTTCGGTGAATTTGATGGGATAGAGGCAGTAAAATACCTAAAAGGTATTAATACACAAAAAGCAAACCTGTTTCAACTAAAAGGAAGTTGTAGAACTAGAGCTCATGATGTAAGTGACACAGAAGGAAATTCATTAGGAAATATTAATTTTTTCACAGAATGTTGCTACATGCCTAGAATGTCTTTCCGGAGAATTTGGGGTGGGGGGTACATTTATGGAAGTCAAGAAAGCATGGAGTAAACACAGCGGATCCATAATGACAAGATAACAAAAATGAAGTAAATCTTGGAGTAACCTGGATCGTGCAGCAGTTACAACCCTAACAGAAGACTGCATCAGGGCCTCCAAAACATCAGAGCAACTGCTCAACACAGCAATGGTATGACTACCTCACAAAATCGGAGTCCAAAAACTATAACTGACCCAAAATGCCATGTTTTTCCAATGCCACTAAACTTACGATGTAAAGTTCCCGTTGGGAAAAGAATATCTAAGAAATTCCACTGCTCACTTAAATTTTGGACCATCAAAGTTTTGTTGACCCTTGACACAGATGTTTGATGCCAAAACATGGCCATGTTGGACCATCGAATTTGGATTATCAATAAATTTGTTATCTTGATAACCTGGTGGACTCCCGAGTTGTCCTTCATCCCTCCTGGTCATCACCACTTCTTCTTCCATCTTTGTATCTGTAGAGACATCTCATCATGTTTGTTCTCTTAAGATTTTGAAACTGTACATCATTTACTCTACTGTGTTCCATTACTCTCATTATTGGCTTCAAGTAAACAATGATATCCATAGATAGCAGGTGCAACGTTATCTGTGGGTCATTAGTGTCTCTAGAATTAAGGCTAAATTCATAGTCCAAGAAGTTAATAGTACTCAGTGGATTCAATGCCAGACAAAACAAGAGTGGTGAAAAGGAATAACCCCGAAATATGTCTTGCTGAGTCTTAATGTTAGGAATAACAACTTACCCATTTATGTAATTCAGATGGAGAGTTGTCTGCCATATTATCCTGGTGAGCTTGATGCACTTTATCCATGGGTCTCTCTAAATTTCAAGGCAATCTGGAACAATATCAAAAGCTTTGCTGTACTCAATCCATGCTTTTTTTTAGGTTTGTGGGTTGTTGTTTTTGGCTCTAGCTGCTCCTTTTTAATTGTCTTTCTGTTCTGATGCCATGATATTATTAGTCTATGTGTCTGTATATTCTGCCTGCATCTATTGCAGTTAGTAGTAGCTTGTTGATAGGCATCTTATTGGTCAGTAGTATTGGAAATGCATGGCTCTCTAAGAAGTTCATTTTTTTTAAATTAAATTATATTTAATTCTTTTGTGCTGTTTGCCAGGACCTGGTAGTGAATGTTTAATGTCTGAACCTCATTTAGGGCTCTTCTTAATCTGATTTCCAGATCCTTTGTTCTTATTTCAAGTCAGTCACAATTTTGATGTTTGCCTTTTCTATATACTATATTCCATCTTTGTACCCATGGAGACCTCTCCTCATGTTTGTTTTGTAAAGATTTTGAAACTGCACATCATTTACTCTACTGGGTTCCATTACTGTCAACATTCAAGTACACAACTGCTGGTCTGTTGCCTTTGAAAGTTCTCTTCCCAAGTTCCAGCAATTGCAATGGTAGTGTCTAGGATGTGGAATGCCTTGCCCAAGGCTCTTAGGGGAAAAATGATGCTCTCTAATTTTGCCAAAAAGTAAAGCCTGTTATTCACTGAAACTTTTTCTCATGACTGACTATGATGTTTTGCCGGAGGGAGTGATCTGCTCTGTGGGTTGTGTATTTGTGATCTATGTTCAAAGAGGTTTAATATGTATGTTGTGATCTGCAGAGGGCAGAGCGTTTCTCCTAGACTAGCGAACATTAAATTCTCACTAGATAAAATAATCCAATTTCTTAATGCTTCAGGAACAACGTTTACAGAAAGAAAACTGAACTGGCAAAAACTAATAGAAGTACAGTAGGACTTTTGCTCCATAAGTGCTAATGTGAATTTTGCACAATTTTAGCAATATTTAAACAACACAGCTGTGTTCTATGGTTTTAAGGTGACAAATCAACTTTCATATTAAATTGGAGAGATTGGCAGGTAAGTAGTTTAAGGCCTTCATTTTGAGAGGAGTATCAACATATCACAAAAATAAATGGCAATTAATTGTTAGCTTCTAATATGTAGACAGGGGACCTTAGATACAAAGCACCCTTTATGTCCAGGTGATCTCATGTTCAAATTTTACTGCAATTGCTTTACACAGATACACTACAATGGGGAAAGGGTGAATTTTATAACTGGCCACATTAGCAAAGCATGCGTGTTTACCTTTCACACTATAGGTCGGATTCTATAAATGGCGCTCAAAAATGGGAGCCGGAAATGATTGGCACTAAGCACAATTCTATAAAGGGTGTGCACCTTTTTCACGCTTACCACCAATTCTCGTGCCCCAGCTTTAGGCACTAGACTTATGCCTGCTGAAACCTCGTGTAAATCCTGGACCCAAGTTGAGCATGCTGAGCCATTATTCTGTATGAACACACGTAATTTCTCAGAACGTCTCTCATACACCCATGCCCCTCCCATAGCCACGCCCCATTCTGGGTTGCACGCTATGGGTTTTAGGCACCCTGCATTACAGAATAGCGCGCAGCCAAATGCACACACAAATTCTAACTGCTGCCAATTAGCCTCGATAATTGGTTGTTAGCACCCAATTATTATTACTACTACTAATCATTTCTATAGCGTTACTAGATGTACGTAGCACTGTACACACTATATGCAGATACTTTCTCTGTCCCTAGATGGCTCACAATCTAAGTTTCTGTACTTGGGGCAATGGAGGATTAAGTGGCTTGCCCAAGGTCACAAGGAGCTGCACTAGGAATCAAACCCAGGTCGCCAGGATCAAAGCCCATTGCACTAAGCATTAGGCTACTCCTAATGGTTCTTTAAGCAGTTGAGTGCACATCTTGGCAGCACATCCAAATTTCAGCACCTAAGTTTGGGTGCCATATATAGAACTGGGGATATGTGTGTCAGGTTCTCAGGTTCAGAGCCCGCGGGGCCGGGCTCTGGAGCAAATGTGAGCCCTTGGGCTGCTGCCGAGGAGCGACAGCAGCAGGCAAAACCCACCAACCAACACTGGGTAAGCACACCGGCAGGGACTGCAGGCACTGCCCAGCGAACCGGAACACATGGACTGGAATCCCCCGGACTGGAGGACACAGAACTGGAACACTGGACTGCAATCCCCCGGACTGGAACACTCGATTGGAATCCCCCGGACTGGAGGACACAGGACTGGTCCACACAGCTTCACCTGCACTTAGCTACTAAGCCCCCCAGGAGTTGAGCTCCTGGGTTCGAGTAGCCGACAGGACTTAATGAGGCAGCCATGGGCAAAGAAAGTGTTAACTCTGAGAAATAATTATATATATATAAGAAATGATATTAAAAGCTTGAAGTTTGAATTCTTTTCACTCTGCCAGCAAAGTAGCGAAGGAATGCAGGCTGGAATTAATTAGAGTCTAGTTTGGCCGAGCTAAGGTTAGGAAAGGTCAGTGAGAAATGAAACTCTGTCCCTTGTGAATTGCCAATGCTAGCTGGCACATCTGTAAATTATTAGGCTTACTGAATAGTTTTGTAAGCAGGCACGAGCCAGACATATGACATATTGTAGTTTAAGAATAGGCTGAAATACTATTTAGAAGTGCTTAATATGTAGATAGCTTAGATATAGATATATCTGATTATGCTTATTTTAGAATATGCTGTATTCTGTGTAAATTAATAAGTTTTGTGTCTATGTAGAATGTCTGTTAAATCCTGTATTACTCTTTGTCTGACATTTCAAGCAAAGACTGCTGTGAGGAGATCAACATGTGTTTTGAATTAACTATGGTCTTAGCTAGTTCTGTGTATGGAGCTGAGAGGTGAAAAAGGTCAGAACTAGTCAGCTCTCTTCTCCTTGATTAATTATAGGTAAAATGCAGGAATGGTCTTGGAAGTAATAACCTGATATGTATGCTATTAATTAAGATTGGCTTTTGACCTCTTTAATGAATGCCAGAGTTTAGTTAGCAGTTAGTACTAGGAATATGAGAAATCAATCATAATAACATGTAAGAGACTGGAGACCAAATGTCTGGCTTAAGGGGCCCCAGGTCAGAGGTCAGTTTAGGATGTCTGGAACCTATGTAACTGATATTTCAAAAGTAATGATTGGTTGAGGCAAGGTAGCCAATCTAATTCCTTAACCAATTGGAGAGTAAGGGGGCTGGGCTAGGCTAGGCTGGATAGAATAGTATTTAAGTAGGAGCAGAAGCAGTTTACGTCAGAAAGAACTCAGAAGGAGCTCAGAAGAAAGAGAAGGACAGAAGGAACAGACAGAAGAAGGAGAAGACAGCATAAGAAGAGAGGCAGCTGAGACAAAGACACAGAGAGCTGAGAGAAAGACCCAGAGAGCTGAGAGAAAGAAAAGAGAGCTAGAACTGATGTCCTGCTTTGTTTGCTGGCAAATAAAGAAGATTACTCTCTCATTCTGGTGTGTGCTGTCTGACTCCTGAAGTATCACAAATTCCTATCTCAATTCCTGCAACGATTCTTGGTGGCAGCGGTGGGATTCGAATCCTGCATTAATCCCAGCACCTAACTGACTGGAGAACATTCGCCGGGTATGTATTTTGTATTCTGTATTGTAATCCTAGCTAGGAAGTTGTAAACCAGCCCCTCAAGAAGGAGGGAAGGAGAATCTGATCAATTCTCAGCGAAGGCCCTAGTACCTTCTAGTCGCGGGGACTAGAAGCGAAAACGCTTGAGCTTATCTGTATTTGAGAAATCTGAAATTGTTGGGTGGGATTTTCTGTATGGAATGTGTGATGCGTGAATGATTAACTGAGTGCGGACTTCTTATAGCTGCATTTCCAATTAACGCGAGTTCAATTGGTCAGCAACGGAAGGAAGCGATTGTTGTCTGTCTACCTAGTGTCTCGAGAGTGCGGACCCCTTACTGCACTTTCAAAAATTCCCTCCCTTTTTGTGTGTTGTAACTGTAAGCATTATGGGTGGGACATCATCTAGACAAATTGTTACCCCCCTAGATTGTATGCTTAGAAATTTCAAAAAAGGCTTTTTAATTAATGACTATGGACAGACTTTAAGCTCAAGTACTTTAAGAACCTTGTGTGAAGTTGAGTGGCCATCTATGGGAGTGGGGTGGCCCCCTAGTGGCAGCTTAGATATTGAAGTAATCCGGAAGGTCTACAGCATAGTTGTAGGAGAACCAGAATATTCTGAACAACTCCCTTATATAGATTCCTGGGACAGCCTTGTGACTGACCCTCCCTCGTGGTTGAAAACTTATATGGGATCCCCAGTAAAATTCATGTTAGGTCGTGTTCAAAGAAAGATTAGAAAATCTAAACTAGAAGAGGGAAAGAGCCCCAGGAAGCTTACCACCCAATCGGTGGCTTCCGCCCCTACCCTGTCCGAGAAACCCATACTCTCTGATGACCCCTCAGACCTTGAGCCACCACCTTATGGCCCATTGTTGGGGTTCCGTGCCACCCCCAGAGATCCACGCCGCCCAGCCCAAGCCTCTCCAGCACAGGCTTCTCCGGATAGTTCTTCCCCTCCTGTGCCAAACCTGCCACACCCTAGGTTGGACTTTTCACCTGGCCTCTACCCTTCTGTGCCAAATCCTCTCCTGTTAACCTCTGTAGACCCACTTTGGGCTCCACTCCCTGACTCCTCAACTCCTGACAGCCCAGCCTCTCCCTCTAGTACCCCTACCCACTCATTAGGGGCCCGGCATCCCTTTCAATGGACTGACTCACCTGTGACCACCTCTCAGTCTATGAGTACCCCTCCCCATCCCTCAGGGGTTCAACACACCTCCACTGAATGGGTTAGACCTGCTGCAATCACCTTTGAGCATGATAGGAGGGTAGCTCCTAGCTCTACCTCAGGTTCCATTCCCACCTCCTCGAGGGTTCTGCCACTCCGACAGGTAACTACCACTCGACCGGATCCTAATAATCAGGGTCAGGTTATACAGGCACAGGCCTATCAGTATGTACCCTTCACAACCACTGATCTCCTGAATTGGAAGACGCATTACCCCTCTTATACTGAAAAGCCTCAGGCAGTGGTGGACCTAGTGACTAGCATTATGGCCACCCATAACCCAACCTGGACTGATTGTCAACAACTTCTCCTGACCCTCTTCACAACTGAGGAGAGGCGGAAGATTTTGCAAAATGCTGAGGCCATCACGCGAGAGCGTGTTCCCGACGGGACACAGGATCCAGAGGGATGGGTTAGAGCTCGGTTCCTCGCGCAGCTCCAGCTTGGGATCCAAATGATGGGCAGCACTATGAACTGTTGTCTGGCTATTGCCGGGACTTACTGGAAGGTATGAGGAAAGGCATAAAGAGGCCCATTAATCTGGCAAAGGTCTCTGAAATTCTCCAAGGGGCAACTGAATCCCCTGGGGCCTTTCTAGAGCGACTAATTGAAGCCTACAGAACATACACCCCATTTGACCCTGAAGCCCAAGAAAACCAGAGAATGGTGAATAGCGCATTGGTGGCCCAGAGTATGCCAGATATCCGGAAGAAGTTGCAGCGTCAGGAGGGATTCGCAGGGATGAATACCACCCAGCTAATTGAGATCGCAACCAAGGTTTTCATTAATAGAGATCAGGAGGTGCGCCGAGAGGCTGACCGGAAGATGCAGAAGAAGGCCGACCTTTTAGCGGCAGCCATTACTAATTCCACCCTTAACCGAGGTCGACCTCTAGCTAATGGGAAGCCAAAGTGGGACCCCGGACCACCAGCCAGGCCCCGAGATTCCTTCAATCAATCCCGGCCAAGGGGGGAGAATCCCAGACCAAGATTGGAGAGGGACCAGTGTGCCTATTGTAAGGAAAGAGGGCACTGGAAAGATGAATGCCCCAGAGGCGCCAGGGACTGAGAAGGGGACCAGGAGATCGAGGAAGCCGAGGCCGAGTTCGAGAGGGAAGATATGAGCCTCCTGAATCTGACATCATCGGGATAGCCGAGATGGCAGAATGGGACGAATAGGACAGACCGGGTTCCTACAAACTGGGCTCCCAGGAACCTATGGTCAAGTTAACTATAGGGAGCCGCTCAATTCCATTCATGATTGATACAGGAGCTGAACATTCTGTTGTGACGGAGCGATTAGCGCCTGTGTCTGGAAAAACTGTCCGAGTGGTGGGTGCCACGGGGGTGCAGAACCGGAGGCCTTTCCTGACAACCCGTAGATGCCAATTAGGCTCACACATAGTCACTCATGAATTCTTGTATATGCCAGACTGTCCAATCCCTTTGTTAGGTCGAGACCTGCTGTCCAAGCTTAGGGCCCAAATTTCCTTTGACTCTGATGGCCAGACTTCAGTCTCCTTTCGGCCCCCAGCATCCAGCCCTAAGGGTATATTGAGTTTCTGCTGCCCTCTTGAAGAAGAATGGCGGCTGCATCAGTCGCATGGCCAAGTTGACCTACCCCTGGCAGACAGCTTTCAGGTCAGTGGGGTATGGGCAGAAGATAATCCCCCAGGGTTGGCCCGAAATATTCCTCCTGTACATGTAGACTTACTTCCAAGTGCCCGGCCAATCCATCTTCGTCAATACCCAATTCCCAGAAAGGCTCTGGAAGGGATTCAAGCACATTTGAATCGTCTGTTATCCCATGGAATTATTCGTCCTTGCCAGTCTCCATGGAATACGCCACTATTGCCAGTTCAGAAGCCAGGGACTGAGGACTACCGGCCAGTCCAAGACTTACGAGTGGTCAACAAATCCACTATCTCATTACATCCTGTAGTGCCTAATCCATATGTCCTGCTAGGATTGATACCTTCTGGAGCTACCCATTTCACAACACTAGACCTAAAAGATGCCTTCTTTTGTATTCGGGTGGCCCCAGCCAGTCAATTGCTTTTTGCCTTTCAATGGGAAAACCCAGTAACAGGAAGGAAGCTTCAGTATACATGGACCCGCCTGCCACAGGGGTTCAAGAATTCCCCCACCATTTTTGGGACAGCCCTAGGACAAGACCTTAAGACTTTTAAATCTGAGCCTTCCAGGCGAGTTTTACTCCAGTATGTAGATGACCTCCTGATTGCAGCAGTGACCCAGGAAGAGTGTTTTGAGGCTACTAGAGAATTGCTGGAGCTACTCTTGGATGCAGGCTATAAGGTCTCACGCTCAAAGGCCCAACTCTGTCAGTCAGAAGTGAAGTATCTGGGTTTTTGCATTTCCCAGGGAAGTCGGAGACTGGATGCTAGTAGGAAGCAAGCGGTAGCTGCAATTCCCCAACCCAAGTCCAGAAGAGAAGTTAGGGAATTCCTGGGAGCAGCTGGATTCTGCAGAATTTGGATTCCAAATTTTGCATTGATGGCGAAACCCCTTTACCAAGCCACAAAGGGGGGTGAAAAGGAACCATTTGAATGGGGACCTACTGCTCAACAATCCTTCATTGCCATAAAGAAAGCCCTACTCCAAGCCCCTGCGTTAGGCCTTCCTGATGTGGAGAAACCTTTCTCATTGTATGTCCATGAGCGACAGGGGGTTGCTCTGGGTGTGCTGACCCAGATGATGGGATCCTGGCAGAGGCCTGTTGCATACCTGTCTAAACAGCTGGATGGAGTGGCTAAAGGATGGCCAGCCTGCATGAGGGCCATTGCAGCAACAGCCTTACTGGTCCAGGAAGCTGATAAGTTGACCTTGGGGCAAGAACTGGTTGTTAAAGTCCCCCATGCAGTTCTCACCCTCATGGAGTATAAGGGCAACCACTGGTTTACAAATAACCGTATGGTTAAGTACCAAGCTAGCTTGTGTGAGAATCCACGGATACACCTGGAAACAGTGGCTACATTCAATCCTGCCACCCTTTTGCCAGCATCTGAGGGACCACCGGATCATGACTGTATCCAAACCATGGATGAAGTGTACTCCAGTCGACCAGATCTTAAAGATGTTCCATGGAGGGACCCAGATGTAATTTATTTCACAGATGGAAGCAGTTATGTGGAGAACTCCAAGCGACTGGCAGGCTATGCTGTGGTGACAGAGGACAAGGTGATAGAAGCAAGAGCCCTGCCCCAAGGAACTTCAGCCCAGAAAGCAGAACTTGTGGCCCTCATACGAGCTCTGGAGCTAGCAGCAGGACTGGTGACTAACATTTATACTGATTCCAAGTATGCCTTCACAACTCTACATGCTCATGGAGCTTTGTATAAGGAAAAGGGACTCATAAATGCTGCAGGCCAACCTGTTAAGTATGGACCTGAAATACTTCAGCTGCTAGAGGCTGTGTGGGCCCCTAAGAAGGTAGCTGTCATTCATTGCAGGGGACACCAAAGAATAGATACTCCAGTGGCCCGAGGGAATCGCCATGCTGATCGGGTGGCCAAGGAAGCTGCTCGAGGACCCCCAGCAAGTACTGTGACCCCCCTGTTCCAAATCCGATTGCAAGAATGGACACCTATGTATACCCAAATGGAAGAGAAATGGGCTCAAGAAGAAGGTGCAGTAAGGAGACCTGATGGCTGGTTACATCTCCCTGATACCAGAGTTCTGGTGCCACGCCACCTAGCTTGGCCTGTAGTGTCTCAAGCTCATGACCTATCACACTTAGGGAAAACAGCACTAGCCCGCCTACTCAATCGAGTAGTGGTGCTGGAAGGATTGGATAGTCTGGTTGCCACTGCCTCTGCCCGATGTACTCTCTGTGCCCAGAATAATGCCCGTCAGGGACCCCGTATTCCACCAGGAGTTCAGTCTAGAGGTCTAACACCCTTTGAGTCCCTAGTTATAGACTTCACAGAAATGCCCAGGAGTGGTAGGTTCCGATACCTCTTAGTCATGGTCTGTACCTTTTCTGGGTGGGTGGAAGCATATCCTACAGTCACTGAGAAAGCCACAGAAGTAGCTCGAGCCCTCCTTAGGGATGTCATCCCCAGGTATGGACTGCCCCTTGCCATAGGTTCAGATAATGGTCCCGCCTTTGTTGAAGCTACACTTCAGGCCCTGTCCCGCGCATTGCGCATTACCTGGAAATTGCATTGTGCCTATCGTCCCCAGAGTTCAGGGCAGGTTGAGCGGGCAAACAGAACCTTGAAAAATAGCCTAGCAAAGATTTGTCAGGAAACCCAATTGAAATGGCCACAGGCACTGCCACTAGCCCTCTTCCGCCTCCGATGCACCCCAACTAAAGGAACAGCCCTCTCTCCCTTTGAAATTGTGTATGGGAAGCCCCCAGCCATTTTACAGGGAATTAAGGGAGACATAGGGATTTTAGGGTCTACCCAGGTGCAGGAGCAGGTAGCCCTCTTGGGAAAGATAATTTCTGAGCTTCAGTCTTATGTGAGAGAAATAAACCCTGTCCCCTTCCAGGCTCAGGTACATTCCTTCCTGCCAGGGGATAGAGTTTGGGTGAAAGACTGGAAGCTTCAGCCTTTGGGGCCCCGGTGGAAAGGACCTTTTACTGTTTTGCTTTCTACCCCTGCAGCTGTGAAGGTCGCAGGGATTACTCCATGGGTCCATTGGTCTCGAATTAAGTCTGCTGATCAGACTGAGCCCAGCACGGATCAGACGGAGCCTAGACAGTGGAGAGCAGAAAGTGATCCAGCGGAGCCATTGAAGTTGCGCTTGACCCGAACCAAAGAATCTACTAGCTGAAAAGAAGGGTCAACTGCATACTGCAGGAGCGGCTGAACTTCGGCTTCACACTGAGACTCTTTCTTGCCTGATTCTGGCTTTTTTGGAATTTGAAAGCTTGATCCTTGTCAGTTGAGGGTCTATCCCAACTGGTATAAGAACTCAAAGACTGAGAACATTATATGAGAGTAATCTGTGATTAGCACAGACTGTTGAAATATTATTGCTTAATTAGTTTGCTGTATTTGTTTTAGATTAAGAAGAAAGAAAATGTTAGTAGTTTGGATGCTTTTGTTGTTTTCTACTCCTTGCCTCCTTGTTCCTAATACCCCAACTCGCTCCAACCTTTGGTTACACTCAGTCCAGGAACTAATTAGCCAAGCAAAGATTACTTCCCCTTGTATTGTGTGTTCCCGATTTTCTCCTTATACTACAGATGTCCCAGCTGTTCCTGTTCCTGTGCAACTCCCAGCTCTTATACCTCCCTACTTTTCGAGTTCAGGTCCTTGGAGCCAGGATTATACTTGGTGGTCCTTTTATAATGCTACTTCCCCCTCTGAATCTTCTCTAAGGCCAGTTTTTACGTCTCCCTATCCAGCCTCTGGAGTGTTTTGTTTAACAAGAAGCATCTCAACTGTTCTTCCCATTCCCTGTAACTATACTAATGTTCTCCCAGAAAAAGGAGAATCTGTGTGGGTAGTTTCTCCAGGTACTCCTATGTGCCCTGCTACCATACCTGTAGATTATGACCCAGGTGATTATCTGGCTCCTAAGCGTACCACTGAGAAGACTATAGTGTCCAAGCTTATTTTCTACTTTCATAAGTCCCCGGGGTATGAAGAGTTACTAACAAATGAGCAGCCTGTCACAATTGGGGATTGGCGCCTATGGTGTGCAAAGTCTCCATTTCGTCTTCGTTCCCCCTGGGATAGGGGCTCGCATTATGGGCACCCTAAGTACCCTGTCCAGCCTGAGCCAACATTTATTGGGAACTTTCCTCACCCTCTCCTTGGTCATTACTGGCTCTGTGATAATGTCCTCCACATGATTCTTCCCCCTACATATGATTTTTGTGTATTGGTAACCTTGAATTATTTTCCTAAAGTTATTCCTCTTAAGCCACTATCCCCGCACCGCTCTAAGCGAGAGGCTTTGTCCTTACCTTCCTCCGTTGCTACAGAGGATGAGGCGATTGAATTAGCCCTCCAGTATATTAATTCTACTTATCCTCTGACTAAAAAGAGACTTGTAGCCCTTTCTGCCACAGCCTGGATTCCAATTGGAGGCCCGGTAGCGGGTATTACTGAACTAGGTATGGCTACCCGGAGACTTCAATCTCTACTCCATGTTTTAGTTCATGAGCTGAACGTGGTAGTCAATGCATTGCAGGATCAAATTAATGAATTAAGTATAGTTTCTAGGTATAATCGTATGGGCCTTGATTATCTCTTTGCAGCCCAGGGTGGCCTCTGCACAGTGCTAAATTCTTCAGAGTGCTGTACTATTGTCATAAATAGGACGCATGTAGTTAGGCATGCTATGGATAAAGTCCTACAGTTGGCTAGCCTTAATGTGGAGGATTACCGAGGAGGATTAGATCTTACCTCCTGGTGGTGGTCATTGACCTCCTGGATACGTCCCTTGTTTATTTCCCTAATAGTCTTAGTTTTAGCAGGGTTGTTGTTTTGTTTCTTGGCCTCATGTGCTTCGGCAGTATGCCGTCGGACCTTAACAAGTAGGGTAATGGTGATTCATAAGTCTATTCCTAGTTAGGATCACTATAATCTCCAGAGTTTGAGTTGTGAGACTTATCTCTGCATAAGCTGATTTTAGTCTCAAAGGGGGGAATGAGGCAGCCATGGGCAAAGAAAGTGTTAACTCTGAGAAATAATTATATATATATAAGAAATGATATTAAAAGCTTGAAGTTTGAATTCTTTTCACTCTGCCAGCAAAGTAGCGAAGGAATGCAGGCTGGAATTAATTAGAGTCTAGTTTGGCCGAGCTAAGGTTAGGAAAGGTCAGTGAGAAATGAAACTCTGTCCCTTGTGAATTGCCAATGCTAGCTGGCACATCTGTAAATTATTAGGCTTACTGAATAGTTTTGTAAGCAGGCACGAGCCAGACATATGACATATTGTAGTTTAAGAATAGGCTGAAATACTATTTAGAAGTGCTTAATATGTAGATAGCTTAGATATAGATATATCTGATTATGCTTATTTTAGAATATGCTGTATTCTGTGTAAATTAATAAGTTTTGTGTCTATGTAGAATGTCTGTTAAATCCTGTATTACTCTTTGTCTGACATTTCAAGCAAAGACTGCTGTGAGGAGATCAACATGTGTTTTGAATTAACTATGGTCTTAGCTAGTTCTGTGTATGGAGCTGAGAGGTGAAAAAGGTCAGAACTAGTCAGCTCTCTTCTCCTTGATTAATTATAGGTAAAATGCAGGAATGGTCTTGGAAGTAATAACCTGATATGTATGCTATTAATTAAGATTGGCTTTTGACCTCTTTAATGAATGCCAGAGTTTAGTTAGCAGTTAGTACTAGGAATATGAGAAATCAATCATAATAACATGTAAGAGACTGGAGACCAAATGTCTGGCTTAAGGGGCCCCAGGTCAGAGGTCAGTTTAGGATGTCTGGAACCTATGTAACTGATATTTCAAAAGTAATGATTGGTTGAGGCAAGGTAGCCAATCTAATTCCTTAACCAATTGGAGAGTAAGGGGGCTGGGCTAGGCTAGGCTGGATAGAATAGTATTTAAGTAGGAGCAGAAGCAGTTTACGTCAGAAAGAACTCAGAAGGAGCTCAGAAGAAAGAGAAGGACAGAAGGAACAGACAGAAGAAGGAGAAGACAGCATAAGAAGAGAGGCAGCTGAGACAAAGACACAGAGAGCTGAGAGAAAGACCCAGAGAGCTGAGAGAAAGAAAAGAGAGCTAGAACTGATGTCCTGCTTTGTTTGCTGGCAAATAAAGAAGATTACTCTCTCATTCTGGTGTGTGCTGTCTGACTCCTGAAGTATCACAAATTCCTATCTCAATTCCTGCAACAGACTTACTGGATACCGGATGACATAGGGACCAGGACTAGAAACAGAAGTGCTCCTAAACCTAAACTGATCTACGTGCTCCCAAGCCCTAAACCAGCAGGAGTGTTCCTAACAGTAAACTGACAAAAGGACTCCCTAAGCCCTATACTAAACAGGAGCTCCTAAGCCCTGCTCAAGAAGGGACTTCCTAAGCCCTAAACTAACAGAGCAGGGAACTAACACAAAGCTAACACAGGTGCTACTAAGCACCAAGCTACAAGCAGAGCTCTACACTAATAAGCTAAACACAAAACTAACAAGCTACCTAAGCACTGCTCTAGCAAGCTAGATACAACTAACAAGGTGCTTCCCAAGCACTACTCTGGCAAGCAACCAGAAGAGCTCCTAGCACTAAAAGGGAAGACAGGGGAGCCACAAGGAAAAAGAAGGGAAGCTAACACATAAGCCAAAAGTGATTCTAAATCACCAAACACCAACAGCAAAGACTGCAATGCTCCCAATAGCACAAACACCAGAAGTACTTCTAACAGCAAACTCTGCAGTGTTCCTAACAACACCAAACCCTGAAGTACTTCTATCAGCAACAGAGCTTTCAAAGCCCTACACATAGCAATGCTTCCAAAACCAAGAGGGAAAAGCAGGAAGCTAAACACACAAACACCAGTGCACACTGCACTAACACTAACCTGGCCCTTAGCAAAAGCAAGCAGGGAAACTAGACACAAAGTCAGAAGTGCACACTGCACCACCCTACCTAAAGCAAACACCACTGTTGCAAAGGCTCTGAAGGAAACAACACCACTTCCTTATCAAGGCCCTCCATGATGATGTCACACTCCCTAGACCTAGGCAAAAGCACACTAACCCAGAGAGGCCCAACCCACACCAATGCAAAACCGTGAAGCACTTGAAGCCAGTACACCCAAAGAGAGGTAGAGCAACTCAGGCAACACACACACAGGTGCAGTACAGTGAAACAATTAGAGCCATGCTGCTGGAAGCTGCCAGCACAGAGAGACAGAGCCAGCTCAGAAAGGACAGAGAAAAGAAATAGAAGCCAGCTAAGAAGCTGACCCCCAGGAAAGAGGTAAGTTTGAGAGGGGTTCAGACCACAATCATAACAATGTGGGCTTTGTCCAATTTTCTAGGCAAAAGTGTGTGCACGTTTCCAATTTGAACCTTATCACAGAGGAACCATATGCACACATTTACATGGCCGCCATTTTCTTTCCCATGCAGGAGTGCTGTGCGATACTTTGAACCTCTTTCCTGAAGAAGGAATCCGAAACCTGGCTGTGTTGGCAGAGGTTCTCCCTTGGTGAAAAATCGCTGTCAGTTAAGTGCTATAATACGTGCATACCCTTTTCATCTCAATTCCACTATTGACTTTAGAATATGCAAAAAATATAACTAAGATTCAAAAAAATTTCTCTTTAAAAATTTTTAAAAAAAATAATAACAACAAAATATATTAGTGGATCTATGATGATTTGCGCCATACCATTACCACAAAGGGACATAGTTCCCATATGGTGTGTGCTGCAGGATACTCTGATGATCCCCTTTAGAAAAACTCATACAAATGTGAATTGATACTGCAATGTAGCTCTGGATATGATAAACATTGACTGTGGATGTTATTTTTCAACAAAGAGTATTCTACTGATGAGTGTTTGGGACATTAAATTTGAATTATATTGTGCTGAGTCCCCACACAATAAATTTATGGTCTTATAAATTAAACTCAAGAAATAATAAATAGAATTGGAATTAAAAAAAGCTTGTGACGTGGGCCTGGGAAAATGCAGGAGAACGAATCAAAGTCTGCTGTATTGCAGTAGGCAGAGAAAATGGAAAGATCAAAGGACCTGCTAATCTTTTTCTGCCATCAATTTTTTTGTTTCTCATTATACATGATTTTATTTTTTTTTGTTACATTTGTACCCCGTGCTTTCCCACTCATGGCAGGCTCAATGTGGCTTACATTGGGCAATGGAGGGTTAAGTGACTTGCCCAGAGTCACAAGGAGCTGCCTGTGCCTGAAGTGGGAATCGAACTCTGTTCCTCAGTTCCCCAGGACCAAAGTCCACCACCCTAACCACTAGGCCACTCCTAAAAAAAAGAAAAAAAATGATTTATAGTTAATCTCAAAACATATCCTCTGTGAACAGTTACTTTAACCTAATTCATTACCTGCATGCAAGCCAACTCCTGCTACAGCCAAGGAAGTTACAACAGGAGGCCACAGATGCAATTAAAATAAATAAAGATCTAATATAATAGTGTCAAATTGATCCATAATGTTCTTTTCCACTGTCATTTTGATGTCATTTGAGAAGTTTCTCATTACTTGGATTTGTTCCTTTCAACTAAGTGACAATCATAGAAGCTGTATAGCTTCAAATCATCCACAGACAGTAGGTGCAATGTTATCTGTTGGTCATTAATGACCCTAGAATTAAAGCTAAATTCATAATCCAAAAAGTTAATAGTACTCAGTAGATTCAATGCCAGACAAAACAAAAGTGGTGACAAGGAATCACCCTGAAATATTTCTTGCTGAATCTTAATGTCCGGAATAACAAATTACTCATTTACATAATTCAGATAGAGTGTGGTCTGCCACATTTTCCTGGTGAGCTTGATGTACTTTAACCAAGGTTCTCTCTACATTTTGAAACAATTTATTATCCAGGAATCTGCGATACTATCAAAAAGCTTTGTTGTACTCAACCCATGCTATTTTGAGCTTCGTGATTTTGTATACAGCTGGCCATTATGGCTTTATTCAACAACAACTGGTCTTTGGCTCTAGATGCTCCTTTTTAATTGACTTTCTGTTGTCATGATATTATTAGTGTATGTAAGCTCTGTCGAGCAGGGACTGTCTCTTCATGTTCAAGTGTACAGCGCTGCGTATGTCTAGTAGCGCTACAGAAATGATAAGTAGTAGTAGTATGTATCTGTATATTCTATCTGCATCTATTGCAGTTAGCAGCTTATTGATAGGCACCTTAATGGTCAGTATTTTTGGAAATCCATGGTTCTCTAATCAGTTCATTTTTTCAACTTTTTTAAAATTTAATTTTAGATTTAATTTTTTTGTACTGTTTGCCAGGACCTGATAGGGAATGTTTAATGATTGAGCCCCATTTGGGGCGCTTCTTAACAGTGGCATAGCCAAGGGTGGGCTGGGGTGGGCCCAGGCCCACCCACTTTAGGTTCAGGCCCACCAAGTAGCAGCACACCTATAATGTGGCTGGCAGGGACCCCAAGCCCCACCAGCCAAAAACTCCCAACAACTTTTTGCTGCCGGTGAAAATCTGGTATTTAAAAGGTATACGGGGGAGAGGGGATGTTTGAAAGACCATATGGCATACAGGCGAGAGAGGGAGAAACCAAATCACTTGTAGGACAAGGCGGAGTGCTGCCCACCCACCTTGGGTCCAGGCCCACCCAAGCTTGGGTGTCTGGCTACGCCCCTGCTTCTTAATCTGGTTTCCAGATTCTTGTTCTTATTTCAGACCAATCACAATTGGATTCTGCTTCTCCGCTATGCTCTATAGGACCTTCATTTAAGTTCTACCACAAATTGTTATTTTGGCTTTGGTTTATAGCTGTACTGATGTTGTTCCTAAGGTAGTACCACATCTTTCCCTTTACATCATCAAGGGTGTAGATAACTGTAGTTAGTTTTTTTTATTTTTTTTCATTAGCTTCTGTACTCCTGTCTCCTGTTGCAGTGGCTCAATAAACAATTCCACCATGGCCCATAACTGCAAGGGGGGGTATCTTTGCTTGGAGTGTCTGTAATACTGTTATCACTATTATTATTATTAGTGCTAAGCCTAAAGAGGGACATCTTTAATCCCTGGTAACATACACCCAGTACCAATTTTTATTTTCCTTTCCTTTCATAGCTCAATAATAGGGGTTGGCTTGCTGAGGTTTGTTCTAGGCATTATCCCCCAGATTCTATATATGCGTCCAAAATTAGGCGCCAGTAAGAACATAAGTATTGCCATTCTGGGACAGACCGAAGGTCCATTAAGCTCAGTATCTTGTTTCCAACAGTGACCAATCCAGGTTACAAGTACCTAGCAAGATCCCAAAACAGTACAATACATTTTATGCTGCTTATCCTAGAAATAGCAGTGGATTTTCCCCAAGTCCATTTTTAATAATGGTTTATGGACTTTTCTTTTAGGAAGCTATCCAAACTTTTTTTATACCCCGCTAAGCTAACTGCTTTACTACATTCTCTGGCAAAGAATTCCAAAGTTTAATCACACATTTAGTGAAGAAATATTTTCTCTGATTTGTTTTAAATTTACTACTTAGTAGCTTCATTGCGTACCCCCTCGTCCTAGTATTTTTGGAAAGAGTAAACAAGCGATTCACATCTACCCGTTCCACTCCACTCATTCTTTTATAGACCTCTATCATATCTCCCCTTAGCCATCTTTTCTCCAAGCTGAAGAGCCCTAGCTGCTTTAGCCTTTCTTCATAGGGAAGTCATCCCATCCTCTATCATTTTCATAGCTTTTCTAATTCCACTATATCTTTTTTGAGATGCAGTGACCTTAACTGCACACAGTATTCGAGATGAGGTCTCACCATGAAGCAATACAAAGGCATTATAGCATCTTCATTTTTGTGTTCCATTCCTTTCTTAATAATGCCTAACATTCTATTTGCTTTCTTAACCACCACCGCACACTGAGCAGAGGGTTTCAACGTATCATAAATGATGGCACCTAGATCCCTTTCCTGGTTGGTGACTCCAATGTGGAACCTTGCATTATGTAACTATAGTTCAGGGTACTCTTTCCCAATACATCACTTTGCACTTGTTCACATTAAACATCATCTGCCATTTGGATATCCAGTCTCTCAGTCTCACCAGTATTTTGGTACTAATCCAAGATGTGCTTCCAATTAAATTGACTAACAAGCCAATCAGTGGCAATAATTGGGTGCTAATTGGCACAATCTGAATTTGCATGCACATCAAGTTGTGCACAGTTCTATAACAATGTACTCCTGAATCCCATAGCATGCAACCCAAAAGGGATGTACCCATGGAGGTACTTGAGTGGGTCAGGGGTGTTCCTAAAATTTGCGTGCAGTGTTATAGACTACCAGGGATGTGCCCCACAAATTGGGTGCCAGGAATTACATCTTTTTTCATCAGATGTTTAAGTCGTGACACCCAAATTCAATGACCAAAATCAGCATTCAATGCTATTCTACAATGGGGGGGCTCATCTTTGGCTGCCCATTCTGGAACAGCATTGAGCACCGATTTTTGAGCATCATTTCCTGAATCTAGCCCTACATAACTAGGTCCATAATGCTTATCATGTTTACGTCATTAATGAATGTACACAGCACTGTACAGTGGTGATGAGTATTCAGATATACACTGAGGGGCATAATCGAATGGGGACGACCATCTCTAAGGGCGCCCATCTCTAAGGACATCCTGGCGAAGGGGCGGGGAAACCTGTATTATCGAAATAAAATGGCCGTCCATCTTTCGTTTCAATAATACGGTCGGGGACGCCCAAATCTCAACATTTAGGTCGACCTTAGAGATGGTCGACCTAAATGTTGAGATGGTCGACCTTAGGTCGTCCCCGGTTTTCGGCCATAATGGAAACTGAGGACGCCCATCTCAAAAACGACCAAATCCAAGGCATTTGGTCGTGGGAGGAGCCAGAATTCATAGTGCACTGGTCCCCCTCACATGCCAGGACACCATCCGGGCACCCTAGGGAGCACTGGAGAGGACTTCACAAATTGCTCCCAGGTGCATAGCTCCCTTACCTTGGGTGCTAAGCCCCCCAAACCCACTCCCCACAAAAGTACACCACTGCCATAGCCCTAAGGGGTGAAGGGGGCACCTACATGTGGGTACAGTGGGTTTCGGGTGGGTTTTGGAGGGCTCACATTTACCACCACAAGTGTAACAGGTAGGGGGGGATGGGCCTGGGTCCGCCTGCCTGAAGTGCACTGCACCCACTAAAACTGCTCCAGGGACCTGCATACTGCTGTCATGGAGCTGGGTATGACATTTCAGGCTGGTATAGAGGCTGGCAAAAAACTTTTTTAAAGGTTTTTATTTTGGGTGGGAGGGGGTTGGTGACCACTGGGGGAGTAAGGGGAGGTCATCCCCGATTCCCTCCGGTGGTCATCTGGTCAGTTCAGGCACCTTTTCACCACGGGCGTAGACTGGGGGGGCGAGGGGGGCAGTGCCCCCCCAAACGGCGAAGACCTACCCAAAGATGCTTCGGTGAACTGGCGGGCGGGGTGCCAGTAGTAAAAGTAACAAGCAGGCACGCTCGTCTCCGTCCGCTTCCCTGCTCTCTCAGCATCCCGCCTGAAAGAAAATGACATCAGAGGAAGGCGGGACGCAGAGAGGGCAGGGAAGCAGACGGAGACGAGCATGCCTGCTTGCTGCTTTTACAACCCCCGCTCGCTCGCTTGCTCGCCCACCCACCTGTCTGTTCATTCGCCGCTGGAGTGGAAGTGCTGGCTTCTGAGTCCTGTCTAGTCCACTGTAAGGAAGGAAGCCATTTGGTCAGACGTTTGTACAAAGGGAGCTGCAAAATGCAGAGAAAGTAAAGAGAAGCCACAGCTCCTATGAGGTGAGAGGTTCAGAAAGCTCTTACAGGAGGAAATAGGGGAACTTGCAGTTCCTGGCATGGAAAGCAGTTGCCCACTTTCTGGATAGCAGAATTGCATATTTTCTGTATTGTGAAGGAAAGGAGCTGTATAAGGGGAGCGGGAGAGAGATGGAAACTTGCTTATTCTAGGTGGTCAGCTCTTTTTCCCTTCCTTCCTCCATATTAGCATATTCATTTGCATATATATATATATATATATATATATATATATATATATATATATATATATATATATATATGCTAATATGCTCCGCCCCATCCTTGATCCCCCCCCCCCCCCAAATGAAACAGTCAAACTACGCCCATGCTTTCCACGGCTTGGTCGCAGGAAAAAATGGACCAAGTAAATTCGGCCAAGTGCTCATCAGGGACGCTCTTCTTGTTTCCATTATCGGCTGAGGACGCCCATCTCCTAATCGCGCCCCAGTCCTACCTTCGCTACGGTGCCGACATGCCCCCGTGAACTCTGGTTGTCCCCGCGATGGGAAGCAGTTGAGGACGCCCCAAATCGGCTTTCGATTATGCCGATTTGGGAGACCCTGAGAGAAGGATGCCCATCTCCCTTCTCTTTAAAAAATAAGCCTGAATGTCTCTTCTATGAGGATTTTACAGTCTAGGTGAGTGCCTGAGGCAATGGGAATTAAGGTGAGTTGCCCAAGGCCACAGACTGTGTCAGTGACAGAGGTGGGAGATGAGCTTTGGTCTCATTCTATTGCATTAACTACTAGGGCACTTCCCCCCTTCTCCCTTCCCATGTGAAGATGCTCAGTGGGACATGGGAAGAGAAACGTATGCTATTCAATTATGATTTCCCTTTGAAATACACAGAAAATATTTATCACCAACACTGCTGCAGACGCCCTCTCGACAACCTTCCCTTTGTGAAGCCTCAGAAAATATAAGCACTATTAGCTAGCTACACTGGTTAATGTGGCGTTTCCATCTTGCAATGGTAAACAAGCAAATATTTGATAAATGTCAGTAAGCTCAACAGTAGTAAATGGAATTTAATGACAAATGGTATGTGCTCAGTGAAAGGCAATCCTTGCCATGTATGACCCTGAGAGCTACAGAAACAGAGATTCTGAATGTAAGCAGCTGAGATTCCAGCCCCCTTTTGCCCTTGTGTCGGGAGGGGGGTGGAGAAGGCCACTGGGCCACCAGGGAAACTTTCTAGGATAAGCAGCATAAAATGTATTGTACTGTTTTGGGATCTTGCCAGGTACGGTCTGTCCCACTATGCCAAAACACTCATGTTCTAATATTCTTATGAAGCTTTATGACTCCAGATGAGCTGCATCTAATTCTAACGTATTGTGGTGACTAAGGTAAAAAGAAATACCCTGAATCTGAGCACCTACAAGTAAAACTGGCTTTGTTCCATGGACAGCATGCCCTAAAAAGCGCCATCTTTCACTGTATTTTCTGGATTGAATTACAATTATGTACCTTCCATCTTGCTGACTGGATGAAGAGTCTTATCATACTTTTATCTATATTCAAGCCAGTAGTAGATTCATAACTAATTTTCTGCATTTCTGCATTTAGCCGGTTGATATACTGTATCTAGATTTTCAGAAAGCTTCTGATAAAGTTCCTCATGAGAGACTCCTGAGAAAATTAAAGAGTCATGGGATAGGAGGCAAGGTTCTGGTGTGGATTAGGCATTGGTTATCGGACAGAAAATAGAGGGTAAGGTTAAATGATCATTTCTCTCAGTGCAGGAGGGTGGACAATGGAGTGGTGCAGGGATCTGTATTGGGACTAGGGCTATTTAATATATTTATAAATGATATGGAAATCAGAACGACAAGTGAGGTGATTAAATTTGCAGATAATACAAAAATATTCAAGGTTGTTAAAACACATGCGGACTTTGAAATATTGCAGGAAGACCTTAGGAAATTGGAAGACTGTGCATCCAAATGGCAGATGAAATTTAATGTGGACAAATGCAAGGTGATGCATATTGGAAAGAATAATCCGAATCATAGTTACCTTATGCTAGTAGGGTCCACCTTGGGGGTCAGCACTGTAGAAAAATATCTAGGTGTCATTGTAGATAATATGCTGAAATCTTCTGCTCTGTGTGCAGTGGCAGCCAAAAAAGCAAACAGGATGCTAGGAATTATTAGGAAAAGGATGGTGAATAAAACCGAAAATACTATAATGCCCTTGTATCGCTCCATGGTGTGGCCACTCTATGAGTATTGCGTTCAGTTCTGGCTGACATATCTCAAAAAAGATATAGCGGAATTAGAAAAGGTTCAAAGAAAAGCAACCAATATGGAACTCCTCTCGTATGAGAAAAAGCTAAAGAGGTTAGGGCTCTTCAGCTTGGAAAAGAGATAGATGAGAGGAGAGATGATTGAGGTCTACAAAATCCTGAGTGGTGGAGAACGAGTAGAAGTAAATCAACTTTTTACTCGTTCCAAAAGTACAAAGACTAGGGGACATTCGAAGAAGTTACATGGAAATACTTTTAAAACAAATAGGAGGAAGTATTTTTTCACTCAATGAATTGTTAATCTTTGGAACTCTTTGCCAGAAGATGTAGCAACAGCGGTTAGTGTATCTGGATTTTAAAAGGTTTGGACAAATTCCTGGAGGAAAAGTCATTAGTCTGCTATTGAGACAGACATGGGGAAGCAACTGCTTGCCCCAGGATTAGTAGCATGGAATTTTGCTGCTAATTGGGTTTCTGCCAGGTACTTGTGACCTGGCTTGGCCACTGTTTGGAAAAGAGGATACTGGGCTAGATGGACCATTGGTCTGACCCAGTATGGCTACTCTTATGTTCTTATATGCTCTGAAACCCAGCATTGTGTCCCATTGTCAGTGGAATGCTCCCTGGAAAAAAACATAAAATATATTTAAAGACATAAACAATATAATGCACTTACTTTATCAAACTGAAGGGCTGAATATATTGCTAAGAGTATTATCAGCCACTGGCAGATTTGCTTTGAAGATTCAGATGGAGACTTGGGCTATGAATACCAGGCAAGTTAAAGTGTGCACAGTGCAGTGGTGCATCCATTCACTAGATCTGTACCATGGGCCACATCAGCTAAAGCCAGTTAAAGCGCAACTGTATAAACAGGACTCGCATTTGCATGTCACCTGAGCACATAACTGTACAAAATATTGTCATTTTCATGGGTATCAGGGACGTAGGCAGCACTGGATTTCTGTGGGGCCCAGGCCCCCAAGGCCCCCCATACCTATGCCACTGGTAAGTGTACTCTTACATGCGAAAGAGACAGCAAAACACCTAAGAATCAATACTCAGCTGGAAGTGTTCAGTGTTTTGTTGAGCACTGCCAGCTTTATTCCCAGTTATTCAATGCTGGGACACATCCGGCACTGAATATCAGGCCACACATGAACAGCTAAAACACAGCTGGTTAAGTGCAATATTCAACATTTAACTGACTATGATGAACCACATACCCAGTTCTTAACAGGTTAAGGGCTGAATTTGACAGTTAGGGACTGATGATCAAATTCCCCACACTATTCTCAACAGCGCTGAAAAATTAGCGCTAGAACAGCACACAGAATTAAAGCCCCAATGATCAAAACTAATAGTATGCAAATTTATGAACGATATTAGTTTTGATCATGGGGGTACTTCTGCAGGAGAATTGTGCCTGGGCATGTACCCAAGGCACAATCCTCCCACAGAAGTTTGTTTAACAGATCCGAGCTGTCAAAAAAAAACAAGCCCAGACCTGTCAAACAGGAGGTCGTCCCCCCACATGCAAGGGGCTTGAGGTCCAGTGGACCTCCAGCCCCCCTAGCCCCCCTCAGACAAGTTTCCATGGTGGCCCAGTTGCCTTCCCCCTTCCCCTCCATTCCCGACACAAGGGGGCTGGAGGTCCAGTGGACCTCTAGCCCCCCCTAACCTCTCCAATACCAAACAGCAGTCCCTGGTGGCCAGTGGGCAACCCTACCCCCACCCACCCTGGTGGTCTAATGCCCCCCCAAACCCCATCCCTTTAGAAGAGAGGAGGGAGTAGCACTCCCTCCTCCTGGGGTGCCACCTTCAAAATGGCAGTGCAATGCCCAGTGCATCCCAAGCAAGTTAGTGCGCATGTTAATAGCAAGGACAATACACGTTAACCACTGGCTATAGCATTCAGGTGCCTTAGGACACTGGCCCTTTTGTGCAATAAAGTTGTGAGTATTTCCTGGCTCAGCAATTATGCATGTATCACTTAATTTAAACATTTTAATTTTTTTTTTTGTTGCACTTAAAACGATGCCTTTCTATGCCAGGTACTCCTGGCAGCTGTAACAGGGAATACACAGATGGTGTCTCTGAGTCTACTGATGAAGAATTCAAGGAAATGATGACTTAGAAAAACCACAATTTATGAAAAAGTACAATGCAGTCATTACTAAAATGCTGTTTGACACATATATAGGGGTGGGGAGAGAGAGGGTGTGTGGCTATGATTTTTAAACTGATCTACCTTACCTGTGACATTAATTCTGACAAACTATTTGCAATCAATCTTTCTTTAAACAACATATAAATAGAGCTAATTCTGCTCACGCAGCAGAAACTAAACAGAATTGAAGCTCCAGTGAAGCAGTAATGTAAGCAACAACTTTCCTTCCTGCTCCTCTCATGGCTAAGTAAGGCTTGTTCCTTTTTCCTTTTCTAAGTATGGTTAGGCACCCACAGCCTGCTTGCGAGGATGGAAAAAGCATGCAAATCCCAGACCCTGCATCCTGCCAAAACTCTCTTTAGACAGGCAAGGCAGCCAGGAGTATGCTGAGAGCTTGCCAAATCCATGCTGGGGGGAGGAGGGGTGTCAAAAATAAAATAAACAGTTAAAAGAAAAGATTTTTATGAAACAAATGAACACAAATCCTCAATCTACAGCACTAACTGTAAGGAGTGAATGGGTAAAAACAAAAACATTGAACCAGTTTAAAAATGTTGCCAAACTATGGTTGGGTGTATAGTCAAAAAACTGTGCACGATTCCTTCAATAGGATTGGCAGACATAACATAAATAAGAGTGAAAATCCTAGACAGATATATAGATTTTTTTTCTTCTTTTTGCTTGATATCTAGCTAACTCCTCTGAAAGGTAAACTTATCCTGCCCTCTGTTGTTAGGAAGCTGAAAACGCTAAGAGGCTGCAGACAGTCTAGTTACTACTGGAACTAAGAATCTCCCTCATCAACAACCACACAGGCATCTGCTCGAAAGGGATTTAATACCTGCTGGTAGCAAGCATGTATTCAGGGAACAGGTGTTCTAGGAAACTCAGTTATGATCCTGGCCATCTACCACTTTACTCATGGCACAAAAAAAATCTAACAGATTAATTTTCTCTCATTGATCTTACAGCCCACACATTTTAAATAGTCCTCTTGCTTTGATGGTGGAATGTTTGTCTGTTTTTCCATCATACAGGAGGAGGGGTAGAAAATTCTTGAATAAACTTGGAAGAAATGCTAATAAGTACCTCTTTTTTACAGAAATAGATTGAGTATTTCTGATATAAACAGAATGTATGTTATTCCACCTTGCTGTACTGCTGGTTATAAAAGTATTTAAAACCTCACAAAGGGGCTCACTCGAGAGGGGGGTTAATTCTTGCTAAGCCTTTACTTTTTTATTTTCTTCTTTGACTCTCTTTGGTTTTTGGTCCACTCCCCCACTATTACTGTGGGCTAAGGAGGCTTAAATATTTAGGGCCCTTTTACTAAGCTGCGTAAGCATCTACGTGCGCACAATGCGTGCCAATATGGAGTTACCACACGGGTACCGCATGGCTCTTGTGGTAACTTCAGAAAAATATGTCTTATTTTCTGCTATGCCCAGTTACCACATGAGACTTTATCGCTAGGTCAATGGCTGGCAGTAAGGTTTCAGACCCAAAATGGACGCGTGACAATTTAAATTTTGCTGCATGTCCATTTTCAGCAAAAATTTTAAAAAGGCATTTTTTTGCAGGTGCGCTGAAAAATGATTCTGTGCATGCCCAAAACACGTGTCTACACTACTGCAGGCCATTTTTCGGCGCACCTTAGTAAAAGGACCCCTTACTTAGAACACTCTTATGGGCCCTGATTACTAAGCCGCGCTATAGGTGCACTAGCATTTTTAGCACGCACTAAAAATCAGCATGCGCTAAAGCTAGAGACACCCACAGGAATATATGGGTGTCTCTAGCATTTAGCGTGCACTAAAAACACTAGCGCACCTTAGTAAAAACAGGGCCTTTTGTAATTCTTCTTAAGAGTCTTTAAAGTTGATTGATAACAAAATGTATGGTCATTTTCCTGAACAAGTGGATGCTTGTTTAATGTACTGTGAAAATTATAAATAAATAAAAACAGCCTCAACCTCATCCACAAGGTAAATCTGTACATGTCACAAAACCAACAAATGATGAAGAACCTTGACTCCGGAGAAATAAGCATCAGTGCACATATGTTCAAGGATGCCGAGAAGGGGGACAGTGGGGGCAAAATACCCCGGCCCCGGCCTCCAAGAGGGGCCAGGCACCAGGGTCTCTCTCTCCCTCTCTCCTGCTCCTGATGGGCCCCCTAGTGATCGGGTCCCAACAGGCAGGGCCGTGCCTAGGGTCTCTGGCGCCCCCCTGCAGACTATCAGTTGGCGCCCCCCCCCCCCCCCCCGTGAAAATGATCACGCCCCCCCCCCCCATGAAAATGATCACTCACCACTTGCCACACTGAAAGGAATTGTCAGCAATATTCTTAGAAACAAATTGCTATACATTGCAAAATAAGATAGCAGATGTAAATTCTCAAAGTGGACATATTCCAAACGCTAAAATGAAAATAATAATTTTTTTCTACCTTTGTTGTCTGGTGACTTTCTTTTTTCAATCATGCTGGTCCAGTATCTGATTCTGCTGCTATATGTCCTCTTAACTCCATTTCCAGGGCTTCCTTTCCATTTATTTCTTTACTTTTCTCCTTTCTTCTTCATTTCTTGCTCTATATCCATTTCCAGCAATTTCTCCTCTCTCCCTGGGTCCTGCCCTCCCATCCATGTCCATTCTTGTCCCTCTCTGCCCTTCCCTCCTCCATCCATAGCCAGCAATCCTCCTCTCTCCCCTCCCCTCCATTTCCAGCAATTTGTCCTCTCCCTGGGCCCCCATGTCCATCCTTGTCCCTCTCTGCCCTTCCCTCCTCCATCCATAGCCAGCAATCCTTGCCTCCTCTATCCCCTCCCCTCCATTTCCAGCAATTTGTCCTCTCCTTGGGCCCTGCCCTCCCATCCATGCCTCTCTGCCCTTCCCTCCGCACCCTGGGGCCTTTAAATCTTTTACTTCCGGTCGCAGCAGCGTCAGTGAAAGCGGCGCGCTGCCGACGTCTCCCTTCCCTTTGCGCTCTTGGTTCCCTCAGTGTCCGCCTTCTTCTGACGTCAGAAGAAGGCAGGACACTGAGGGAACCAACGAGTGCAAGGCAAGGGAGACGTCGGCAGCAGTGGCGTAGCTAGGGTAGTTGACACCCGGGGCCGGTCATTGTTTAACACCCCCCCCCCCCCAAATCCAGTACTAGGCATACCGAGAATACAAAACACTCACGACCTATAGAGCAATTTTACCATACCATAAGCAGTCGTTTCTACGAGTCACACAAGGGAAAGGAAAGCATCTTAAACACTAGTGAGCACTAGAACATCAATTCACCTATTGTAAAACGAAAACAGACAGATTAGTACAGATCGTCGATCCTGCACAGTCAATGCCAACCGAAAGCCATGTCTTTTTCACAAATAGATACACCCTAATCCACTATAGAATAAGTAATCATAAACTTTCTATTTAGACAAAAATTAAACTGAACCCCCGATGCCAGACTCTGTATACAATGCAACACCACAGAAACAGAAACTGTCCCCTAGTACTGTGCAAAATATAAAGACAGCAGATGTAAATTTGAAAAAACTAACAAATACCAATCACCACTTTACAAATTAACAAATAGAAATAAAACAAATACAGAAAATAAATAATACCATTTTATTGGACTAATACATTTAGCTTCCAGAGGCCAAAATCTCCTTCCTCAGGTCAATACAGTATAGTGCTGTTACAGTATCCTATCCTGATCTGAGGAAGGGGGTTTTGTTCTCTGAAAGTTAAGTCAAAATGTATTAAAATTAGTCCAATAAAAAGATTACCTTATTTACATGTTCTATTTATAAACATTTATTAACACAGCTAAAATACTATATCCTAAAGCAAAATAATAAAAATATATATTTACAGTTTGTTGTCTTTGGTTTCTGCTTTCCTCATCTTCTTTTCACCGTCTTCCTTCCATCCAGCATCTGTCTTCGCTCTCTCTCTGCTCTCCAGTGTCTGCCCTCTCTAATGTCCCTTCCATCCACATCTGCCCTCTATTTCTGCTCCTTCCATCCACCATCTGCCCCAGTCTGCCATCTCTCTCTCCCCCTTCCATCCACCATCTGCCCTCTCTCTCTCCTTTCCCTCTAGCATTTGCCCTCTATCTCTGCCCCCTTCCATCCACTTTCTGCTCTTTCACTCCCTTCTATCCACTGTCTGCCCTTTCTCTCTGCTCCTTCGATTCACCATTTGCCCTCTCTCTTTCCCCCTCCCATCCATTCAGGGTCTGCCCTCCCTCTCACTCCCCATTCCATCCAGGATCTATCCCCCCTCTCTCACTGCCCCCTCTTTTCGGCTCCCAGTTCCCACCTGCGGCTGCCCCTAGTTCCAGATCCATTGATTCTCCCATCCACCCCTGCCCCAGGCATGACCCCATTCTCCCTCCTGCTCACTTTTCAGACCCCAGTTCCAGCTCCATGCCCCTTCTCCCATCTGTCTCCCACCCAGTCCCTTCTGCCCATCCGAGTCCCCCTCACCCCATCTGTCTCCCACCCAGTCCCTTCTGCTATCCAAGTGCCCCCACCCTCACCCCATCATCTGTCTCCCACCCAGTCCCTTCTGCCCATCCGAGTCCCCCTCACCCCATCTGTCTCCCACCCAGTCCCTTCTGCTATCCAAGTGCCCCGCACCCTCACCCCATCATCTGTCTCCCACCCAGTCCCTTCTGCCCATCCGAGTCCCCCTCACCCCATCTGTCTCCCACCTAGTCCCTTCTGCTATCCAAGTGCCCCCCACCCTCACCCCATCTGTCTCCCACCCAGTCCCTTCTGCCCATCCGAGTCCCCCTCACCCCATCTGGCTCCCACCCAGTCCCTTCTGCTATCCAAGTGCCCCCCACTCTCACCCCATCTGTCTCCCACCCAGTCCCTTCTGCCCATCCGAGTCCCCCTCACCCCATCTGTCTCCCACCCAGTCCCTTCTGCCCATCCGAGTCCCCCTCACCCCATCTGGCTCCCACCCAGTCCCTTCTGCTATCCAAGTGCCCCCCACCCTCACCCCATCTGTCTCCCACCCAGTCCCTTCTGCCCATCCGAGTCCCCCTCACCCCATCTGGCTCCCACCCAGTCCCTTCTGCCCATCCGAGTCCCCCTCACCCCATCTGGCTCCCACCCAGTCCCTTCTGCTATCGGAGTCCTCCCCCACCTTCACGGTCACCCCATCTGTCCCCCACCCTCACCCTGCCTCGTCTTCTCCCTGCCACCCGTTTTTAAAAAGAAATTGCCGACGCGATAGCGAGCGCAGCACCTCGTGTGGAAGTAAAAGAAGCGAATCCGATCATCTCATTGGGCCTTCCTTCACTGTCCCGCCCTAGAGGAAATAGGAAGTTGCGTCAGAGGAGGGCGGGACAGTGAGGGAAGGCCCAATGAGATGATCGGATCCGCTTCCTTTACTTCCACACGAGGTGCTGCGCTCGCTATCGCGTCGGCAAATAAATTTAAAGGGCTGGTGCGGGGGGGGGGGGGGGTGCCAGGATGAAGACAGCGGGAGCGGCGGCACCCCCCTTTCTGGTGACACCCGGGGCGACAAAAGATTTAAAGGCCTCGGCGGGGCGAGGGTAAGCTCCGCGGCGGCGCCCTCCAGAGGTGGGCGCCCCCCTGCGGCGCTTACCTCGCTTACCGCATCGGCACGGCCCTGCCAACAGGAGCAGGAGAGAGAAAACTCCAGCACCGGGCACCCCTCCAGAGTTGCTCTTCGCTCGTTTCTACCGCCGTGCCAAGCAGCTTCTTTTCCCCCTCAGGCGCATGCTCGGTTTTGAAATCAAGAATGCACAACAAGGGGGGGACGGTGCCAAGATGGCGTCCTGAACACGTTAGCGCTTCGATCGGATCTGCTGCTGGTGTTCCTATTATTATTTCCTCGCCAATATGCCTCACACCAAAAGAAAGGAGATTGTAAAAGGTCTTCTGCCGTCGACCAGGACATCCTCCCCGATCCAGCAGACGATCGATCGGTATGCACAGTGCTTTTTTTGTAGAAAAAAAGGTGCCGGTACTCATTATGGGCGGGGTCACCACATATGGCTCCACCCCTATGATAGCCACACCCACATTAACCACACCCCCTATACCAGCCATGGCGCATATAAACAGACATCATTTAAAATATTATAGTACTATAGGAGAAAAAAATAACGTGATTTTTTTTCATGATAAATAATCTCTGTAAGCTCTTACAGCTCCAGTATACCCAGTGCAAAATAAGACAGCCAATGTAAATTCTCAAATTGGACATATTACAAACACTAAAATGAAAATAAAATGATTTTTTTCTACCTTTGTTATCTGGTGACTGTTTTTCTTTCCATATTGGTCCCAGTCTGTGATTCTGCTTTCCTTTGTTTTCGCTTAACTCTTCTGTGCCATTTGTCATTTTTGTCTCCTTTTTCTTTGCTTTCTTCAATATTTTTCAGGCTCTCTCTCTGTCCAGATTTAATTCATTCTTACTATCCATTCTTTAATTTCATCTATCTGTGGCTTTTCATCTTTTCCTCACCCTTGTTCTCCCCATGCCCCTTCCTCTTATTCTCCAGTCTTTCTCTATTCCCCTTTTCCATCCAGCAGCTCTGCTTTCTCTCCCCATCCTTCCAGTGTCTCCCCTATTTCTTTCTGCATTCTTCCATCCAGCGTCTTCCCTCTTTCTCTCCCCATCCTTCCATTTTCCCTCTCTCTCTCCCCATCCTTCCATCTGTTTTTCCCCCTCTCTCTCCCCATCCTTCCATCTGTTTCTCCCCCTCTCTCTCCCCATCCTTCCATCTGTTTTTCCCTCTCTCCCCAATCCTTCCATCTATGTTTTCCCTCTCTCTCCCCATCCTTCCATCTGTTTTCCCCTCTCCCCAATCCTTCCATCTGTTTTTCCCCTCTCTCCCCAATCCTTCCATCTGTTTTTCCCTCTCTCTCCCCATCCTTCCATCTGTTTTTCCCTCTCTCTCCCCATCCTTCCATCTGTTTTTCCCTCTCTCTCCCCATCCTTCCCTCTGTTGGTTTCCCTCTCTCCCCAATCCTTCCCTCTGTTGGTTTCCCTCTCTCCCCAATCCTTCCCTCTGTTGGTTTCCCTTTCTCCCCAATCCTTCCCTCTGTTGGTTTCCCTCTTTCTTTCTTTCTCTCTTTCCCCTATCCTTCCCTCTGTTGGTTTCCCTCTTTCCCTCTCTCCCCAATCCTTCCCTCTGTTGGTTTCCCTCTCTCCCCAATCCTTCCCTCTGTTGGTTTCCCTCTTTCTCTCTCTCCCCAATCCTTCCCTCTGTTGGTTTCCCTCTTTCCCTCTCTCCCCATTCCTTCCCTCTGTTGATTTCCCTCTTTCTCTCTCTCCCCAATCCTTCCCTCTGTTGGTTTCCCTCTTTCCCTCTCTCCCCAATCCTTCCCTCTGTTGATTTCCCTCTTTCTCTCTCTCCCCAATCCTTCCCTCTGTTGGTTTCCCTCTTTCCCTCTCTCCCCAATCCTTCCCTCTGTTGGTTTCCCTCTTTCCCTCTCTCCCCAATCCTTCCCTCTGTTGGTTTCCCTCTTTCCCTCTCTCCCCAATCCTTCCCTCTGTTGGTTTCCCTCTTTCTCTCTCTCCCCAATCCTTCCCTCTGTTGGTTTCCCTCTTTCTCTCCCCAATCCTTCCCCCCCCCCCCCCCGCGACACTCCGGGCAAGTCCTGCACTTAGTTTTTTTTTTTTAAGACTCAGAACGTGCGAACGATGCAGCCGGCAGCGATTGAAAGAGGCTGTCTGGGCTGGCGTCTACGTCGGAGCTTCCCTCACCCTCTGTGAGTCCCGCCTTCGTTGTTACAACTTCCTGTTTCGCGGGACTCGCAGAGGGTGAGGGAATCTCCGACGCAGATGCCAGCCCAGACAGCCTCTTTCAATCGCTGCCGGCTGCATCGTTCATGCGTTCTGAGTCTTAAAAAAAAAAAACTAAGTGCAGGACTCGCCCGGAGTTTTGCGGGGGGGCGGGCAAAAAAAGGTGCCGGTACGCCGTACCGTTGCATACCGGCACAAAAAAAGCACTGGGTATGCAACGAGTCTTCCACAAGCCGGAACAGATGGCCCCGCTTTGAGAGCCGAAGGAGGAGCTTTGGCTCTCTTGGGCCCAGAGATATCACTATCACCTCCAGATCTAAATCCTCCTCTGTGCCCTGTGTTCCTTGAGCAAAGTGCAGAGGAACCAACAGAATCGGAGTCTATCTGGAGAGATATTCAAGCCTTGACAACATTGGTTTCCAAATCGGCTAAAGAAACGACTCTTCTTGTGAGTAAAGTGGAAATGTTAACTAATTCCTTAGAAAAAGTAAAGCTAGACTCGATGAATCAGATACAACAAATGTAATAGGAAGTAAAAGATCTAAAATCTATTATTGATACGTTAATTAAAGATAAAATTTTGACCTCTAGGAAAATTACAACAGGCGACTGAATTTAAGGATTTTAAATTTTCCTATGACTGCAGGACTAACTCCAGTTGATTTCTTTAAAAAGTACCGGTTGAAGATTCTACAATATCCCTCAACAGCTATCCCCCCTTTAAATAAGGTGTATTATTTACCTTTGTCTTCACAACTTGGGGCAAATCCTAAGGGACTGGGGAATTTACCATTGAATCAAGAGCCTTTAGAAATTCAAGATATATCAGCTTTACTGGAAGATTCACTTTCGGAAGTTACCTCTAGATGGACATTAATTGTCTCATTCGTTTTTGAACAAGACTTGAACTCAGTACTAAAACTTTACTTTAAAAATTCTTCAAAAACATTTTGTGGACAGAGAATTTGGGTTTTCCCAGATGTTTCAAAGACTACACAGGATAGGCGAAAACAGTTTCTAGCTCTTAGAGAAGAGACAAGGGCGATAGGAGCAATATTTTTACTAGCTTATCCCTGTAAATGTCTAGTAAGATACTTGGGAAATAGATATGTTTTCTTTATACCTGAACAACTTCGTACATTTCTAGATATGAAAAAGCTCTCCAATATACCGAAGGAATGAGAGAAAATTAATGATTAAGTAAAGAAAGTTGGAAATTAAGGACAGACCATATACTTATTTTTATCTTTTTTCTTCTTGTTTTTTGGATCTCCTTATCTGTAAAGCACCCCCCTCTTTTCTTTTGTGGTCTAAGGAAGGCATAGTTTGCTGTTTAATAATCTTCAATAATTATCTTTAATGTTATAATTGATGAATGCATTCTATTTCTGTATTTCCTTTTTTGCAAGTTAAAGTCTGTAAAATATAAAATCAAATAAATAGTAAAAAAAAAAAAAGACAAAAAAAAAAGAGAATGCACAACGAGAGAAAAAAGCAGCCTCAGGGACAGGGCAGGCATGGAGTGAAGAGCAGAATGGATTCTTCCGCTGGCGGGGCCTCGGGATCCACGCCAGCCCCAAGGTACCTCAGTTGCGGCAGCGGCAATCCTGAGGGGAGGGGGTGGGAGCGGCGAAGATCTGGGGGGAGGGGGGGTGGCGGCTACGGCAGCGGCACTGCCCTGGGCCTGGCTCAGTCTCTTGGCGGCCCTGCATATGTTCTGGCAAATCTCTGTGGGTCTGAAGCACGCCAGGTGCACAGTGTCAGCTCAAACCCACGCCTCTTGTATCTAATTCTCACAAGCAGTGAAACTCACCAGGTTCATATAGTTTAAAAAAAAGTGAAAAAAGAAAATAAGGGTTTCTAGCTGTATTGTTAATAGACAGGAAGTGTTTGACCAACTATGTAAAGCCATGTTATCAATAACCCCTTGCTAACAAAATGAGAGATTCAGCATGCTTATCTGTGCCAGACTGTGTTTTTGATAATGATAGCAGTAAATGTTGGATTATTTGTAGTAAATAATTAGCAGATTTTAGTACACACAGCTTCAGCTTTAGAAATGTTAATTTCTTTCTTCATCTCTCTCTCATTCACCCCTGAATAATTCACTGCTGAGTCACTTTAAAGTTGAAGTAACAAAACATCTGTTTACTCACAGTTTGCAGTTAGATTATAATCAGACAGGCTTATATATACATATTACTATACATTTGTATTATCAGCTCCTTCCATGTGCTTAGATGGTAATGGATGCTCACACCACCATAGATCCTCTCAGGTTAGGAGAGATCATGAGCTCCATGTGCTCCATGTGCTGCATCTGCTGCATCTGCTGTGTCTAACCCCCACAGGAAGTTACATAGCTGTGTGACCTCTCTAAGTAATTCACATCAGAGGTCACAGAGTAATCACAGAGAAATAATAGGTGACAGGCAATGCATGTAAAATACAATTACATTCCAACAAACCCCTTCTCATGCATAACTGTCATGCAATTATTTATTCATACAAAGTCCAAGCTTTATACGCAGATTCACAAAATGTTCTCTGGGTAACGGTTTGGTCATGATGTCAGCTGTCATCTCACTGGTGTGACAATAGTGTAGACTGATGACCCCTTCTTTCGCCAACTCTCGCACGTTGTGGTATTTCGTTGCGATGTGCTTGGTGCGTGACTGAACCTTGTCATTCTGTGACAGTCGGATGCAGCTCTGATTTTCTTCCATTATCTGGATTGGTCTCTTTTCAGCTATACCGAAATCCAGCATAAGTTTTTCAATCCACATCAGTTCTCTGCACGCTTCCGATACGGCCACGTATTCAGCTTCTGTAGAAGACAAACTCACAATACTTTGTTTATGACTGGCCCATGAAATTTGTACATTTCCATACATAAACACATATCCACTTGTGGATTTATAATCAGAATGATCCCCTGCCCAATCTGAATCACAGTAACATATTAGTTTTGGATTACTATTGGCTGAAATCTTTAATTTACAATCAATGGTACCCTTTAAATACCTTACCATCCTTTTAACTGCAGTCCAATCTGATTTGGTAGGTGAGCTGACCCTTCTGCTCAAAATTCCTACTGCATTTGCTATATCAGCCCTGTATGTGGTAGCTAGATATAAAAGCTTACCTATGGCTGATCTATATTGGATGTTATCTGGTAAAGGTTCTCTTACTGTTTCATCCTTCAGAAAATCAGTGATAATGGGAGTGCTTACAACTTGGGCATCTTGCATACCTAAACTTTCAATAAGCTCATTTATTTTCTGCTTCTGGCTTAGAAGATAAGAACCATCATTTTGTTTCTCAATTTCTATACCAAGATAGTATGACACATTACCAAGTTCTTTTATCTCAACATTGAGGTTTAAACACTTTACAATGTCCTTGTACTCTTGCTCACTTTTGCTTGCAATGAGCAGATCATCAACAAAAGCTAAAATGTATGCATATTGTCCATTTGTGCACCTAGTGTACAAGCATTTATCTGCTTCACCTTGCTTAAATCCTAAATTTGTCAATATTTCATGCAATTTTTCATTCCAACATTTTGCACTTTGCTTTAATCCATAAAGACCTTTGTTTAATTTACACACTAGCTGTCTTTGTTTTGTATTTATGAAACCTGTTGGTTGTTCCATGTACAAGTCTTCAGTTATATCTCCGTGAAGAAACGCTGTTTTCACATCAATGTGGTTGACTTGCATGCCTTTTGAGACTGCAATGCTCAGAAGTGTTCTTATTGTCGTGTGTTTCACTACAGGTGCAAACACTTCATCAAAATCTTCTCCATATTTTTGAAGATATCCCTTTGCCACTAATCTGGCTTTATACCTTTCCACTTTTCCTTGTGCATTCCTTTTAACTTGAATACCCATTTGCATCCTATAGCTTTCTTGCCAGGAGGTAATTTTGTAAGAATCCAAGTATTATTTTTATCCAATGCATCAATTTCTTCTTGTGCAGCTTTATGCCATTCAGCAGCTTCTTCTGCTGGCATTTTCTCAATCTCATCCCATGTTAAGGGCTCTTGAGCTTCTGCTGACTTTGTTAGGTAAGACAGTCTTGGGGGTGGAACACCTTTGTTTTCCCTGGATGAGCGTCTGACAACAGGTTGGTCTGACCTTTCCGCATCCTCTAAATCTGAGAGTTCTTCTCCAATTGATTCCCCTTCTCCAACTGTACTGTCTTCTTCAATGATCCTTTCTGTGTCTGCTTCCTCTGCCTGTTCCTCGTTAGATACAGGTGAGTTACTTTCAGACATCTGCCTTGGTATGGCATTTATATACACTGGCATGTCTATTATGGTTCTAGTTTCATATTCTGGATGATAAGGCTCATCTGGGATAATCCAGCCTTTATCAACCCTTTTGTTTTCATCAAAATATGTAACATGTCTTATGCCAACAATGCCAGTTTTCAGATTCAAAATTCTATATCCTTTGTGTCCTGGAGCATAGCCAACTAAAATGCCCCTTTCTGTTGTGGAATCCAGCTTATGCCTTCTTTGCTTTGGTATATGAGCATATGCTGTACTTCCAAATGTTCTTATGTGTGACAGGTTTGGCTTCCTACCATGCCATGTCTCATGTGGTGTGCGCTCAGCGCCTTTAGTTGGCATTCTGTTTTGTAGGTACACTGCTGTGAGAATGGCTTCCCCCCATAGTCTTTTAGGGAGATTGCTATCTGACAGCATACACCTGGTCATTTCCACAAGTGACCTAAATTTTCTCTCTGCAACAGAATTTTGCTCTGGTGTATAAGCTACTGTTGTGATATGCTGAATGCCTTCTTGTTCTAGAAATGTGCGCATGCTTTGTGAAATGAACTCACCACCATTGTCGGTCTGAAGAACCTTTGGTTTTCTTTCAAATTTATTGCTCACCATGGCTACGTATTTCTTCAGCATGTCTGTGACTTGACTTTTTTCTTTCAGCAAATAGGCCACACAGTATCTAGAGAAATCATCCAAGAATATTAGCACAAATCTGTTATTTCCCAATGATGGGATATTAAACGGTCCACATAAGTCACTGTGTATTAAGTCCAGCACTTTATTACTCCTATTTCCTGTGTATGCAGGAAATGAGGGTCTTACACCTTTTTGAGTAACACAGTCTATGCATTTCTCCATTTTACCAGCATCTGCACTTATCTGAATGCCAGTGGCTAGTTGCCCACTGCGAAGATCCTGGATCACCTTAGAATCACGATGTCCCAGGCGGCGGTGCCAGATTTCCAGACTACATTTACCATCATTCTTCCTTACTTGCGCCATATGTGAGGCTTCACCTGAAATGTTCAGCTTATAAACATCATTATGCATAAAAGCTTCAGCATACACTTCATCATTTTTAGAGATTGTGCACTTACTGTTTTCAAAATGAATCACAAATCCCTTCTTATCTAATGTAGATACACTAAGCATATTGCAAACTGCTTGGGGAATATACAAGACATCACTTACAGGAATTTCTTTAACTTCATTAGACACTTTGCATTTTAAGAATCCAATACCTTTTGCTTGGATCTTAGCAGTCCCTGCGTTTGCAGTTTTAAGAATACCTTCCTCTGGACACATTTCCTGAAAGAAATTCTTACAATTGGTTAAATGGCATGTGCTCCCTGAATCCAAAATCCAAGTACTTTCATTTGAATTATTATTTACCATAGTCAAAGATTTTTCTGCCATTAGAAAGCCCTTGTGTTTATCTTTGTCCTTCATACATTTCCTGGTTTGAAAATTCTTAGTTCCATTGGCTTAGGTGAGCTAGAGGGAGTGTTTTGTGTTTCCTTACACCATGTAGATACATGTCCCTCCTTTCCACATGAGTAGCAAATCAGCTTGCCCTTGGGTGGAGTTTTCCCATAGCTCCGCCTTCCTCTGTTCTTTGCCAAGAAATTTGTTTCATTTCTCTCTGACTGACTTTGAGAACACATCTCCTCAGAATCATTTATTATGCATTCCTGCCTTAGTTTTGATGTTGTCTGTTCAAAAGATTGCCCTTCAATGGCCTCATTTACAGACCTAAAAACATCAAACTTCTTTGATAGTGAGGTAAAAAGAAATGCTCTTTTCAATGCATCACACATGGGAATTCCAGAAAGTTCTAGCTTTTGAAATGAAGACATAAGATACATAATGTGATCATTACATTTACTTTTATCCCTTAATTTGGTTTCATTCAACTCTGCCAACCAAATTGGTTGCTGCTTTGCATATGTAGTTGCATACATAGTTCTCAGTTTATATAAAATGTCCTTTGGTGTATCTTTTCCCTCCACTAATATGGCTTGTTTCTCTGAGAGAGCTTCCAAAAACATGCACTTCACATAATAGTTTGCATTGTCCCATTCAGCCATATTTTCAGCTGTTCTGTCTTGGTCTAAGCATATATCTAATCTTTTTGCTCGAAGGAAACATATGAATCTTAATTCCCACTGCTGATAATTAAACTCAGTTAATTTAGGCACCTTGAGAGAATAGAAAAATGGTGAATTTCTTCCCTCAGCCATTTTCTTAGCCTTCTGTCTGCTGTTTGGTGTGTGGGGGGAGAGAGAGACAGACTGAATCTTTCTGTTAAAACTTAAGAGAAAAATGTGGCTTTTTTACTGCCTGGTAATATTTCTCTTCTTTTTCAATTCCTGAGCCCTGGGCCCATAACCCTTTTGTTGGATTATTTGTAGTAAATAATTAGCAGATTTTAGTACACACAGCTTCAGCTTTAGAAATGTTAATTTCTTTCTTCATCTCTCTCTCATTCACCCCTGAATAATTCACTGCTGAGTCACTTTAAAGTTGAAGTAACAAAACATCTGTTTACTCACAGTTTGCAGTTAGATTATAATCAGACAGGCTTATATATACATATTACTATACATTTGTATTATCAGCTCCTTCCATGTGCTTAGATGGTAATGGATGCTCACACCACCATAGATCCTCTCAGGTTAGGAGAGATCATGAGCTCCATGTGCTCCATGTGCTGCATCTGCTGCATCTGCTGTGTCTAACCCCCACAGGAAGTTACATAGCTGTGTGACCTCTCTAAGTAATTCACATCAGAGGTCACAGAGTAATCACAGAGAAATAATAGGTGACAGGCAATGCATGTAAAATACAATTACATTCCAACAGTAAATACAATTGCATTCAACAGTGAAATATACTTATTCTCTCACTACTTTCTAACATACAGAGAAAGCACCATACCAAGGATTGTGTGATGGATGTGGCTGCTCAAGGTACAGATGCAGATGGGCTCAAAAATTGCTCCCAACCCACTTCTCATCTCACTGGAGGTGGTGAATCGAGGAGGGGGGGTGGTCAGTGGGCAAGTTGAATAGGTGCAACTATAGTTCGGTGCAGTCCTGCCCAGACCCTTCATTCCGTTCATCAGTCACTCTCAAACTGGGCCAAGTTGATGCCAGAAGCCTTCATTCACAGTTCTTGTGGGATTTTCCACCTTTTGCTTTTTTTTTATTGTTGTTTTTAATAACGCATTCTCCAGAGCGACAGTCCTTGGTAGGAGGCCAGAGACTGCAGCTCCCTTCCAATCTGATAGATCTGCAACTGGGATTCCACTTGAAGGTCTCACTGTTAATACCACAGACAGGATTCCCTTTCCTCCAAGCTGCTCACTTGACAAGTTGACACCAGGCCTGGGAATGCAACCCAGTCCTAGGACGACGTGGCCATCAGCATAACTTCACAAATATCATTTTCAGCAAGTAAACAACTTTACAAGTATATCCAGTCTCTGGCAGGTTACAAGGTTGTTCTGTGCTCTGTTAATTTCAGTATAATTTATGGTAATTATTAGATTATTTAATGGATTATATTGTTAACAAAATTCTCAGACTGACAAAACAAAGCTTCCTGCATTTTCATGCATAAGCCTATGCTTTCTTCAGAATACCACTAATACAAAAGTCCACATAAAAACAAAGAGCAAGCTGGAAAATGTTTTATTTGAGGGGTGGGCGTGTGGAGAGAGGAAGAGGTTACTACATGGACCATAGGTCTAAAGAACTACAGAGAGTGAAACAATGGCTTAATACACTGTGGGATTCCATGAATAATGCCTTACTTAGAATGTCAGTAAATAATGAACACAGAACCACAAGGATTACCAGAGTTTCTTTGCAACCTTGTGCGGAAATAAGACTGAGCAGATGCATACATATTGCTAAAAGAGTACCAGAGTTTTCCTTACATTTTTATTCCTCACAAGATGCATCAAGAATACCCGTAGACAACAATTTTATAACTAGGCATCTGTGAATAGGCAGCCTTTTGCACGCATATGTGCTCAAAAAAAGAGCACATACAGGCGTTACTGCCCTAAATGTCATTCTATAAGGGCACGTGTAAGTGATCTAGTGTTAAAATGCAAAATGGGTGTGCACAAGGGGTGAAGCATGGCAGTGCTCCCAGTTACACGCATTCTTGCCACATTTAAATGCCTGCAGTTACACCAAGTGTATGGATGCTGTAACTGTGGGTACGTAAATGTAAGATGTGCCAATACCGGGTTATGCTAATATTCTATAATGAAATCTGGGTGCTCAGCTGCCATTACAGAACAGACTCTCACAGCATGGCATCAATGCGCCTACAGTGAGGCACCTTTTTGCGCCATCTTTAAGGGGTTCTTTTACAAAGCCGTGGTAAAAAGTGACCTGCGGTAGTGTGGGCACATCTTTTAGGCGCGTGCTGGGCCATTTTTTACCGCGGCTGGGGAAAAAGGCTATTTTTTTCATGAGCTGGGAAATGGGCCATCGCTAATATTAAAACTAGCGCGCACCTATTTACGGCCTCAGCCCTTACCACCACCCACTGATCAAGCGGTAAGAGCTCACAGGCTACCCATGTGGTAGACCAGATGTGATCAATGAGCACCAGTGAAATACAGTCCACATCCCCTCCCCTATCACCAAACACAAGAGCATGTACTCAGTAGCACTGAAATGGTCATGCCAGAAATTTGGTTATTCGTGGTCAAACCATGGTCTCATCTTTCAAACTCAACACCACAAAATGAATGAGCCTTTATTAAAAATAATTAGGTATTGTATCCTCATAGATTCAACCAATGCTGTAGTTTTAGAACTTGATACAAATGAGATCTGAAGCGCCTAATCATCAGTAAAGACTAATTACTGGCAATAAAGGGATCAATATTCAAAGCGTTTTAACCAGGCAGGAGAGGCTCCTGGCCAATTAAATCGCTTGTAAGGGGCTATGCACTGATATTCAGCGGCAATTAATGGTTACCACCGCTGAATATCAGCACAAACTACCAAAGTAAAAACCGGAGTTGGCACTTACGCGGTTAAGTGTCAATATTCAACTCTTAACTGGACAAACTGAAAAACATAAAACAGCCCTAATTATATCTGGTTTCACTTAGTCAGTTAAGTGCTGCATATTGCACTTAACCAGATAAGAGATTTCCGGCTGCATAAACCCGGATATGCAATGCTGATGCCGGGATGTGGCCCGGCACTGAACATCCAGAAATAATACCAGCTGTGGTCAGAAAATGCTGACCACTGCCAGCTTAATAGCTACTCCAAAATCACCAGTGTGTGGGTGAGCGGGAAGATGATCACTTCAAAATCAATGACCTCAGGAAGATAAAACATCAAGCTGATACTCACTATTGAAAAATGCAAGGAAAAAGAAAGAAACAGAGAAACATGACGGCACATAAGGGCCAAATGACCCATCCAGTCTGCTCATCCTCAGTATCCACTATCTCCTCCTCTCCCTAAGAGATCCCGAGTGCCTATCCCATGCTTTCTTAAATTCAGACACAGTCCTTTTCTTCACCACCTCCACTTGGAGGCTATTCCATGCATCCACCACCCTTTCCGTGAAAAAGTATTTCCTTAGATTACTCCTGAACCTATAATCACTTAACTTCATTCTATGCCTTCTCATTCCAGAGTTTTCCTTCATTTGAAAGAGACTCACCTCCTGTGCATTAATGCCACAAACATATTTAAATGTGTCTATCATATCCCCTTTCTCCAGCCTTTCTTCCAGAGTATACATATGGAGGTCTATAAGTCTGTCCTCATACGCTTTATGACAGAGACCACTAACAAATTTTGTAGCCACCCTCTGGACTGACTCCATCCAGTTTTTATCTTTTCATAGGTGGGGTCTCCAGAATAGCACACAGTATTCTAAATGGAACCTCACCAGAGACATATACAAGGGCACTATCACCTTTTTTTCTCTGCTGGCCATTCCTCTCCTTAAGCATCCTTCTGACTTTGACCATCGCCTTTTCTACCTATTTGGCCACCTTAAGATAATCAGATATGATCACCCCCAAGTCCCACTTTTCTTTCATATACAGAAGTACTTTGTTTTGCAACCCAAGTGTATGACCCTGCATTTTTAGCATTAAATCTTAGTTGCCAATTTCTGGACCATTCTTTGCTAGATCCCTCCTCTGCTATCCACACCCTCCGGGGTATCTACTCTGTTAGGGAGTTTGGTATCATTCACAAAGAGACAAAACTTACCAGACAGTCCTTCCGTAATATCACTCACAAAGATATTAAAAAGAGCCAGCCCAAGGATCGATCCCTGTGGTACACAACTGATAACATCCTTTTTGTTGGAGCAAACTCCATTTTCTATTACACTCTGTCTCCTTCCACTTAACCAGTTTTTAAACCAGTCACTTTAGCACCCATACCGCGGGCACTCGGTTTATTTATCAGTCACTTAAGCGGATCTGTGTCAAAGGCTATGCTAAAATCCAAGTACACCAAATCTAAGCGCCCCTCCCATGTCCAACTGTTTGGTCACCCAGTCAAAGAAATCAATCAAATTTGTCTGCAAAGTCCTGCTTCTAGTGAAGCCATGCTGCTTTGGGTCCTGCAGTCCATTCGATTTGAGAAACCTCACAATCCTCCGCTTTAGAACCATTTCCATTAGTTTACTTACCACTGAGGTCAGGCAAACAGATTACTGTAGTTGGCTCCATATATTACCTCTCAGCTGCCTAAGAATATCTGGGTGACAATCCATGCAAGGAAAGGTTGAATGAAAAAGAGGATGTGGAAGACCAGTGACAAGATGGATTGACACAATCACCAGAACAATGAATGCTCCATTAAAAAGCCTCAGTACACAAACAGGACACTCTGGAGAAAGTCAATCTATATGGTCAACAGGAGTCAACTTGACGGCAATTAATCAATTCGCAGCCAGCCTTTACAAAAACCAGTCTGAGCCTATTTCACCTTTATTATTCTCTTAGCACTGGTCATCATTTAGCGCATCAAATTTAAGATTTTAACTTTGATTCATAAAGTCTTAAGCTATGACGCACCTAGGAGCATTTCTGCTTCCCTTATGCTTCATCAGCCAACTTACATTTTTAGGTCAGTAAGTCAATTTCTATTATATGTTCCATTTGAACCAAAGTTTCAACGTGCTTGTCTGACATTGATGTCTGGATGACTCAACGCCACTTGAAATTAAATATGACCAAAACCGAGCTTATCATTTTCCCCCCAAACCCACCTCCCCGCTCCCCCCATTTTCTATTTCTGTTGATGGCTCTCTCATTCTCCTCAGCTCGAAACCTTGGGGTTATCTTTGACTCTTCGCTCTCCTTCTCTGCTCATATCCAGCAGATCGCCAAGACCTGTCGTTTCTTTCTTTACAACATCCGGAAAATCCGCCCCTTTCTTTCTGAGCACTCTACCAAAACCCTCATCCACACCCTTGTCACCTCTCGTTTGGACTACTGTAATCTGCTTCTTGCTGGCCTCCCACTTTGTCACCTCTTCCCTCTCCAGTCGGTTCAAAACTCTCGTCTTCCGCCAGGGTCGCTTTACTCATACTACCCCTCTCCTCAAGTGGCTTCACTGGCTCCCTAACCGTTTTCGCATCCTGTTCAAACTTCTTCTTCTAACCTATAAATGTACTCACTCTGCTGCTCTGCAGTATCTCTCCACACTCGTCCTTCCCTACACCCCTTCCCGTGCACTCCGTTCCATAGATAAATCCTTCTTATCTGTTCCCTTCTCCGCTACTGCCAACTCCAGACTTCGCTCCTTCTGTCTTGCTGCGCCCTATGCCTGGAATAGAATTCCTGAGCCCCTACGTCTTGCCCCATCCTTGACCATCTTTAAACCTAGATTGAAAGCCCACCTCTTTAACATTGCTTTTGACTCGTAACCACTTGTATCCACTTGCCTCCATCTACCCTCCTTTCCTCTTTCCTCTACACATTAATTGATTTGTTTGCTTTATTTTTTGTCTACTAGATTGTAAGCTCTTTGAGCAGGGACTATCTTTCTTCTATGTTTGTGCAGCGCTGTGTACACTTTGTAGCGCTATAGAAATGCTAAATAGTAGTAGTAGTAACAGGAGACCTATACCCATTTGGCAGAGACTCCATAATATTCCCTTCTTGGATTATCGAGACAGGTTTTTCTTTCCATTTGGGCCATATACCATCCTAAAATTCAATGATGTGAGTGTGGGGAACCAATGCTGAGGCTCAGAATACTGTAATATTTTTGTTTGTATTTTGTAAATGTTAGAACTGCTCTTTGCAGGTTATCCCAGTTCTTTATTCCATGCTTTTTGAAATCTATCGTTTTTGACTCCACTACCTCTTTTGTTTATAACATTCCAGATAGGCCTCATCCTTTCCATGAAAAAATATTTTCTGACCTTTCTCAGGAGTCTACCCCATACTGAGGCATATTTTCAAAGCACTTTGGGAGGCTAAGTTCCATAGGTTTCTATGGAACTTTGGGAGGCTAAGTGCTTTGAAAATGAGCCTCACTGTGACTTTTTATTGAACATTATTAACATGTTTCAGATTTTTACATGTCTTATCTTTTGCCTCTCCACTAGGGCACATATATATCTATGTTATCTTGCATCATGTCACACTTCGTTTGGCCTTTATCATTTCTGAAACATTTGCTTGGAAACTGGTTGATCTGGTCACAGATTCCACAATGTCACTTGCTGTAAGACCACTCACAAATGCTGAGAAGGCAGCGGATTCTACCAGTTTGGCAGGCACTTCCATGATACTCAAAGGCGATACGTTACAAATCCAGCAGAGGGCAGCCAACTCTGTGTTAAATTTATCTCAGTAACAAAAGGGTATGAGCTGCTGCCAGTGCTTAATTTAACACAATTACAATGACAAAATTTATCCTGGAATTTTTGACGGGAAAAGGAATCATATGTATAGCACAGCACCTCTAAGGTAATAAGACATAAAAGCTAAGCAGAAATTAAAATGAGCATTCCAGAAAATTCTTCACACCAATAATCCACTAATAGCTTTCTCTATCCCTCACTGACAATATCTAATGAAGTTGTTCAAGGATTTATGACATATGAAAACCAGTTTTCTTGTTTCTAATATCTGTTCCCCCCCCAGAGCTATTCTTTCCCTATAGTCAGATAAGCCAGAAAAATTAGGTGGGAATGAAAGTAGTAAAGATATAATACCCAGAAAATAATTACATGCCAATTATACACATAAATCATTAGAAAAACATGTGTGCACAGACATGTGCATGTGTCAAAATTCTGCCTAAGCGCTATTCTGTAAAAGCATGCATATCTTACACAGCATGTATTTTACGTACACATAAGCAGAGTCTGGGTGGATCGTGGGCAGGATTCACACTTACACACATAACTTACAAAATACTATTTAAACATGTAAACTTAGGTGCAACCATTTATACCAGCTCTACAGTAGGTGCAGGTGATTGCACCTAAATTATGCAACATATTTTTGCTGTTACCCTAGGGGTTCTGAACCCAGTTATCAGGAAACACCAAGCCAGACAGGTTTTCAGGATACTCACAATGAATATGGATGAGATAGATTTGCATACAATGCAGGAAGTGCATGCAAACTTATCTTATGCATATTCATTGTAAGTGTACTGAAAACCTGACTGGTGGTGTGTCCCCAGGCCTAGGTTGAGAACCTCCACTATAAAGGGAAGTAGGTCCCCTGTTATAGGATTATCCCTAGGAGGTTGTCACATAGGTGAAAGTAGGAGCTTATGTTCCTTTAAAGCTGTGGTTTTCATTAATTTTTAATCTGGGGCCACTCTGGATTCTACTGAGCTAACAGAGAGCTGCCAAATATCTTCCTGTGCAGGGCCAACAAATTTAATTATTTAGATTTTGCTCACACCTTTTTCAGTAGTAGCTCAAGGTGAGTTACATTTGGGTAACTGGATATTTCCCTGTCCCAGGAGGGCTTACAATCTAAGTTTGAAACTGAGGCAATATCTGAGGCAATGGAGGGTTAAGTGACTTGCCCAAGATCACAAGGAGCAGCAACGGGATTTGAACCAGCCACCTCTGGACTGTGAGACCGGTGCTTTAACCACTAGGCCACTCCTCCACTCCACTCCACATTGCTGACCAATGTATGACAATGACATCCATCCCCACCAGCTCACCTTCACACTTCATTGGGGGGTACTTTACGGAGGTGAGCATTTCCAAATGCATGCTCTTTTGTGTATTGAGAAATGCATTTATGTGATGACTAGCATTCTCTGCCTGGCCTCTACAGGAACTCCAACACCAGCTGATCCACCATGCCCTGCTTCTAACAAATCCAGAGTTACCTTCCCTAGTCCTTAGCTTCTCAGTGCTGGCATGTGGGACTTTCAGGTAACAGCCAGGCCAGTGCTGGTAGCTGTTTGAATTATTGTAGGAACTTCTGGCTGGAAGGGAGGTGAATTGGGTATAAATTAAATACAATAAAAAGGGGGTCTTACAAGCTTAGCTACCCAAGAGTATGGAAGAAAGTGCAAAAGCTGTCCCAGATAAGGAGAGATATCCAACAAACAGGCATGCTCTGTGGTTGCTAGCTGGAATATGTCCTCAGCAGTGGACAGGAATAACTGAGTACACTGGAAGAGCTGGCCATCCTATTCTGCCATCATCTGTTACACTACTGTGTATAAGTAATACTTAAAATTAATAATGCATAAATATTGACTTTGTGATGTAAAATCATAAAGCATCAGCGCAAATTACCTCAAGCGACATTACAAAAAAAATCACATTTTTAAATCATTTATAACTTGTACTATTGAATAATTCAAGAGCTACATTCATTTTATGTTATGTTACCATGTTACGATATTCTTTTCTAAAATAAAAATATGAAAAAGTTGGGTTACACTTATGTTCAATGTGCATGTGAAGGATACCTTGGGAGGAGGGCACATGTCCAGATTAGGCCACTGTAGCTGACATCTCTATGAGTTTATACCAGAATGAGCCCTTCCTTATCGGCCCCACAAGCAAACAAAATGAGGGGAGGCGATTTGTCTCTGCTGGAGTATTTTTTGTTTACATTTGTTTTTGTCAAGATCCAAAAGAAATCTCACAGAAGTGAAATACAAGCCTTCAAAATTCTCCAGTCACAGAAATTACAAAATATACACAGATATATATGACCTTAGGTCTCAGAGAACTCAATTCAATCATTTTGTTGTCCTGTGTTCAGCATCTCTGTCTCACTGTCAGAAGATCGCTCACCCTGCTTGCCCTGAGGCAGAATGAGAGATTGGGCATATCCTGAGATTCCCCTGTCTGCACTGCCTGCCCCAGCTGTCACCGGTCTACCACTGGTCCCCCTCCTGCATCCCTGGTGTGCTGGCTTTGCATTCAGGGTAACCTCCTTCCACCCTGTCTGATCCCAGGCTTTCCATTTAGCAGCTTCATAAATAATTTGCCAGATAAATACAGGAGAAGAGCTCCAGTACCTCATTTGCTTCCCAAACAAAAGAGAAAAAGAGTCCATTAACACAGCAGTGAAACAAAGAAGCTGTCAGACCCATGGGCTGTCAACAAAACACAGACAAGAACATGTATTATCCACCTAACTAATTTGTGACTGCATCAACAATTTTGTTTTTTAAACATGTAATTGTTTTTTTTTTCTTCTAATGACTTCTTTCATAATTGGCACTGAGCTGCAGTGAATTAAGTCCCAGCTGGTCATATGCTTAAAAATTCTCTTGCATGGCCAGCTCTGATAGCTCAATGCCAAATGCTGCGTACTGCCACGCACACAGCCCAGGGGTTAGAACCCCAAGTGAAATTTTCTGTTTGGTCAGGAATACCATGGGGAGTGGGGAGGTTGCAGCTTTCACAGCCCTTGAGGGAAGAGAGCCTCAGCCATCACTTGGTGCTGCCACCCTTTGTCAATTTCCAGTGTTTGCAAATTATGCAAGTTACATTAACTATGTTAAGCCATGCAGTGTATGCTCCCTCCCCATCCTCACAATCCTCAATAATCACAACACACAAGATTTGGCCTACATGGTTGCAACTTTAGTGGATGCACATACAGCAAGCAACGAGCCTGTCCTGAGCCAGGTACAATCACATTTTCCATGCAAGCACTTGGCTCACCTTTATAGGGTCAGACAGGCCAATACCATAATTACACTAGCTCAAAACCCTTACTGTCATACCTCCTTCTGTGCACCCTCTGCCTACAACCCACAGGGACCCAATTCACTAGTTCAGGAACCTGCCTTCCTGAGCTGCAACACCAGCCTCCTTCCCAGCACTTACATCACTATTTATGCCAAGCCGAGGGTGGGAGAGTGGGAGAAGGAAATGGGAAAGAGGCTGAGTCAACTGGCTCACCACTTTTATCCTCCTCACCTGCAGTACACCTCCATTCCAGTCAGATCTTACCCTTGACCTTTCCCTTGATTCCAGGCACCCAGTGGACAGTGGCTGCCACCCATTGCCAAGAAGAATGAAAAGGGGAAAGTTGCCCCACCTTCCCACTGAGCAGGGCCAATGTCACCTGATTACCCCCACCTTTCTGGGCACTCTAGCTCAGGGGCAGCGTTATAAAAGAGGTAGCAAAAAATTAACTTCAGAAATTTTAGTACTGAACAGTGCTGGGCAGACGTCTATGGTCTGTGCCCTGAAACTGGCAAGGACAAATCAAACTCGGGTATACATATAAAGTATTGCATACCATGTATAATGAGTTTATCTTGTTGGGCAGACTGGATGGACCGTACAGGTCTTTATCTGCCGTCATTTACTATATGTTACAACTCAGCTGATTGAAATATGCACAAACTCATCTGCACATTTTATTCTAATTCTACATGTATTTCAAGGGCTTAAATGTAACTGACCACTCCACTGTGTCTTCACTAAAATTAAAGATTTCAAAAATCTGTAAGGTTTATTTATTTATTTATTAAACAGTTCTGTGCCATTACTGGAAGTGTTCTCTCCCTGGAGAGGACCAGAACTGAAATATCCATCATTAGTTCCATCATTCCCCAGAACAGCAGCTACACCTCAGAGCCAACAGAAGGTCAAACACAGCAGGTACTTTTCCCTTTCCAGCTCGCTGCCCTCTACTAGGAAGCAGCCTGCTGACTGTGTCTCGTACTTCCAGACTACTACTCCCAAAATTGTGCTTTGAAAGTAACACAAATCCTTCCAGTACTAGCTTCATTAATGACAGCTTTGAAGGACCCCTGGATAAGACTATCTCACAGAAGTGGCAATGATCCTTTCCTCTCTTCTCCATCCTCTTGCTCACATCATCAATAGAAGACAGGCACTCATTTGCAGTAACTCCCTAAAGAGATCTTTCAGACTCCTGGAAAGGAAAGCTACACTAGTTCCGCCTGGACACAAAGCTAGATCAGGGATGCCTGTCACATGTAAGCTTGTGTTCTTCAAGGTCTTGTGATCCACATTTGCCAGATGTGCATAGGTGGTTAATTCACATAAGCATTAGAACCATGTATTGAGAGGGTAATTTTATAACAAGGTGCCTGGGTTAATAGGGCAGGAGTAGAACGGGTAAAAGTGAATCAATTTTTCACTCTTCAAAAAGTACAAAGACCAGGGGACACTAGTTTAGCTCTGGAACTCATTACCAGATGATGTGGTTAACGGCAGTTAGCTTAGCTGGTTTTAAAAAAAGGTTTGGACAAGTTCCTGGTAGAAAAGTCCACAGTCTGCTATTGAGACAGACATGGGGGAAGCCATTGCTTGCCCTGGGATTGGTAGTATGGAATCTTGCTACTGTTTAGGGTTCTGGAATCTTGCTACTCTTTGGGATTCTGTACGGAATCTTACTACTCTTTGGGATGCTGCCAGGCACTTGTGACCTGGATTGGAAGCAGGATACTGGGCTAGATGGACCACACAGACGATTGTGCTGCTTCATAAAATCCCAGCACAAATCGAGCCTAGATTGAAGGTGCAGAGATTATGCCTGCTTGAGAGCAAATGTGTGACTGTGACTATTCTACAAAATATATGTGTAAATCACAACTCAACTCATGCACTACCTAAACTCCACCCCTGAGCACGCCTTCTTTACAAGTATATGCTGGTTTACACCACGCACTTTTAGGTGTGACCTAATTTTATAAAATCTGCTTGCACACATAAATTAGCATTTTATAAGCAAATCTGTTTTATAAATTAGCATGACTCTATCAACAACAACCCAAGGGGAAGAGAGAACGCCTCAAAGCTAGACTAAACAGAAGCTACAAAGAAGGCCAATATAAGCTGTCAACAGTGCACTGGAAAATGACTTTCCCCGAGGGCATAACAAGCTGCCTTGGAGATACAGATTAGTGACTTGGCAATCCTGGGTGTCTGGAAGAGAGAGGCCAGTTAAAAGCAGATTCACCTTCACAAAAAAAAAATTAGAAAGCCAAAATGGTTCAGTAAGCAGACAGGGTTATTATGTAGCTATCTCAATCAAAATTAAGCCACTGTGACAAGAAAACAATCATGCAATCACTAGAAACTGAATACAGAATAAGTTAAAAATTGGGAAGGAAAAGCCTCAGACCCTAGTCCGCAACCAGTAGTGTTCTCACAGAATTCCAATAGGGTTCCTCACAGGCAGAAAAACCTCCCAAAGTTTAATAATGTTGTAAACGTGTCATAATTCTTTTTATTTCTCCAGGATCGGTTGCATTACTGCATTGGACGCCTCACAGCTCCCATCTCGCCCGCAACGCTTTCCAAGGCTTGGGCCCCTCTCATGGGGTGAACCCATTCCAGGGCACCCTTCTCTTCACAAAGCACAGAGAACTTTCCCCAGGTCTTCCGTGGAGAGTTCTCACAGATAAGCTGGTGAGAAAGGTAAAGGTAGTCCCCTGTATACAATTACAAAGTCATGAATGACTATTGGGACGGGGCTGCCACTCGTGTGATGGTTTCTTGGCAGTGGGGTGGTTTGCCATTGCCTTCCTCAGTCATCTTTACACCCTGGCTAAAGCTGTGTGCTCATTTACTGACTGAAAGTGGAAGGATGGCTGAGTTGGCCAAAGGCCAGCTGCCTGACGGAAGTCCCTGTGTGGGATTTGAACTCAAGTTGTGGGCACAGAAGGCATATAACCTACCAACTGCACCATATTTGTAGGCATTTTAAAATTATTCACAGGCTGAGTATATGTAGCCACTAAAATTCACTAATGAATCTTTAAATATTATAAAAATATGTCATTTCTAAATATACTTATTCACCCAGCTGGCATATTCCCTAGTGAGAGCAGAGTGAGACACAGCTGAGTGATTGAATTTATTATGAGTAATTATTGTTATATGCATTATTTATGAAGCACAGTTATTTGAATTTTATTTATTGAATTGTGTTTGGATTTTTATATTCTATCTTATGAAATGTATTTTAAACTGTTATAAGTTGCCTTGGGCAACCTCTTGCACCAGAAAGTTCAACTATGGTGGTTTGCACCAGTCCAAATATGATAGCACAGTTCATTATTGCAACCTACCACGTGCCATCTCAGTCACAAAGTTTCAGACTTTCCGGGCCAAATATCTGGGGTTTATTATCAGATAAAAAGCCATCTCAAATTTTTCTTTTGGAATTCACATAGTCCTTGTAGTTTACACTATTCCATCATTCAATATAAACAAAAATATTGTATCGTGTCTTTTTTTTTAACCAAGGGGTCTTTTACTAAGCTGCGTTAGGCACTGGATGCAGCAAAACTTGAAGTACCACAGGACACACTCAGAATCCTACAGTAACACTGAAATCTGCACGCACTGTGCACTAAAATTTTTTTGTTTTTGAGGAGGTGTGTCATGGGCAGAAGGTGGGCGTTCCTCAGATAACCAGTTAGCAGCACATGTACATTACTGCAGAACAACTGGTTAGCGCACAGTTAACGAAGGAGCGCCTATAAAATGGATGGTGGTAAGTGCACCTGCAGTAAGTTTTAAAAATGGACATGTGCTAATGGTAACATTAACATGGCAGGGGTTCTCAACCTAGTCCTCGGGACACACCTAACCAGACAGGTTTTCAGGATGCCCACAATGAATAGACATGAGTTAGATCTGCATGCCCTACCTCCACTGTATGCAAATCTACCCCATGCATATTCACTGTGGGTATCCTGAAAACCTGACTGGCTAGATGTATCCCAAGGAATGGGTTGAGAACTCCTGGCATATGAACACTAATACAAAAAAAAAAAAAGAAAAAAGGTATTTTTACAGTTGCAGTAAAAATGGCCTTAGCACACGGGAAACACTTTTTACTGCAGCTTAGTTAAAGGGGCCCCTAAATGAACCAATACATTTCAAAAAGAAATAAGACAATAGCATTTGCTTCTCAACCAGAAATTTGAAAAATGCAGATAACCAGGAGCACACATAAACTAGTCTCCCGTGACCTCTATCTCAGGCTCTCCTCTGCAAAAAAGGATCAGGAAATAAATTCCAGGCATAGTTTCTATTAATAAGAATTCGCTGAAAAGTGGTTCTGCTCTGAGAGAATATATTTGATCAAATGAAGGAATCAAACATTCATCACTCAAGTCACTGTAAATTTCAAGTTCATGGTCCCGTGCTATTACTCATTTTGGCTTTGACGTATGAGGCTGTTTAACGCCACCTTAAATGCAGGCAGCCAGGAAGCTTTACCGTGAGAATTATGATTTTTTTTTCACACATAGCTAATAAATGTAAATAGCTTCTTTTAAAAAAGACTATCAAGATGATCTGTCATCCGTTGTTAAAACGTAACTGTAAAATGGGGAAACATTACAGTAATGGATGCAGGATTTGAATTTTAAATGCACTGTGCTCCCACAAGGCATCTTGGGTTTTTCAGGTCTGTGGATGATCTTTAATGACAATACTTAAGACAGAATTTTAACACAAGTGAGTAAAAGTCAACCATTATAAAATCCTGTAGCAGACGTATGTAACACTTTCACATGCATCTACATGATAACCAGGGTGTATGTAAGTATGCATACTCATGTTTACACAGAATGCACAGACAACATACATGTATGGATATGAGACAGACAAAAAGGGTAAGAGATTTGTCCTATTCATTTGAACTCTTCGCTCAGTAGGATCAACCCTCTATTGGGCCACAGTATTATGAGTCTTCATTTGCAAACATCATTTTTATTCCCCTTGGTCAGGTTCTTTTAGAAAGCGGCGGTAAGCCCAATGCGGGCTTAACGCTAGCTAAAAGGGAAGTACCGCCAGGCTACCACAGCAGCCGGCGGTAGTTCCCACCTCCAGCGTGTGTTATATCTGGCGCAGCCAGCAGTAGTTCCCACCCCCAGCGCATGTTATATCTGGCGCTACAAAAATATTTTTATTTGTAGTGCTGGTGTGTATCCGGCAGTCATCGGGCAGTGCCGCGCGCTGCCCAGTTAATGCCAGGTTAGCACGGGAGCCCTTACCGCCACCTCAATGGATAGTGGTAAGTGCTTCCCCCCGAAATGGCTGCGCGGCAAGTGCTTCACTTGCCGCACGGACATTTCCTGAAAAAAAAGACCTGCCTTTTACTCATTGCGGCAAAAGGGAGCATGGGCACGCATCAAAAACACGCACCGACATCAGTGCAGGCTCCCCTTTTGCCGCAGCTTCGTAACAGGACCTCAGTTATTTTGGCAATAGTTCTTTGACTGACCAAGGTTCTGTATGTAACTCCCTTAACCAGGCAATAGGTGTCACTGCAGGGTGACTGGAACTGCCCTGGGAGGGGCTGAGGTAAGGAGCACAAACTTGCCAGTACACTCGGTCATCAGTCCAAACTGGTTTAAAGTATAAAATTCGAGCATGGTGACTGAAACTAATCTATAACAATAATCCTAAATCCATTTATCCTCCCAACCCCCACCCCCAACCTGCCTCTGTACTGTACCGGAGAGGGGGGGGCTGCACTTTTTGAGTGGGTTCTAGATGGGACCCAGCAATGATCTGTGGGAAGCCAGAAATACAGCTCCCCATTGGTGAAACAATGCATATATTTTTATATAAAACTTACATATGCAATGATATTTTTACCCCACAAAGCTCCCTGTGTTATTTGTTCAGAGATTTTAAAACAATTCCTGCTAGAAAAATTCAGGCTGCTAGACTTTGTCTTATTCACAATTTCAGCTTCAGCCTACAAGATGATGAGGTAAAAATCAGAAATTTGTCTCTTTCTTTTTCATTACATTCAGCGTGTTAGTTCAGCTGCACACAGCGATTTCTGTTAATATGCACAGAGCCTTGCAGAGCTCCCCACACCCTCATCAAAGGAGGCCTTCAAAACTGCTAATGAATAAATAATGGAATAAAGGCAGTGCAAACATCTTTCTAATTATAAGCCTGCTTCACAAAATGCAAATTCCCAGGGCAATATTTTGAGCTACATTCATTACTTATAATTCTAATTAAGGAAATATATACAAAGAGCGAGGTGATTGGTCTCAGACCACCACGTGTAACACTTGCATTACTGAACCACATGTTAGGTGAGGCATCAACTAATGGTTTGCTGGATGGTCATCTCATGTTGATATGATAACATTGTTAAAAACTGTCAGCAGATGCAGGCCTAGTGGTTCACTGGCAATGCTGTGCTGTGCTTTGCTGTGTGGAAGGTAGCTGGTTTGATCTCCAAGTCAGCTGGTATTTTAAAAGACTTGTATGCCATTTCCACATGCGAAAAGCTCTTTACACAAGGAAATAAGAGTGCACGTTGGTGCTTTTATGTGTGTGCTGTGGCAGGCATAAAACAGTTTTAACTGCTGGTACTGTAAAATGGAGAAATACTGTTTCTCACTACCATTTACTATTATCTGCAAGTTTTCCCGTTAAAAAATGTATATTTCTTATTGATCACATGAGTGTTCACAGATGAGAGACCACCACCAATACTGTTGCTGCATTCTTTACTCAAGCTTATTGCACTTAAGCATGTTGTCTATTTATCTATTGTTTTGTTGGATGGTTACCTCAGCAAGTAATATAGCAGACTATGCATTGTATGTTTTGTTAATTATTTTTTTGTTTGTTTAGAGTTTATATATGCTTTAATTAATACACTGCCTACAACTGTAATATAGTGCAGTGTACAAACATTTTAAATAAATAAATAGTCCTCAACTACCTATTCATTTCACATAAATATCCATTAGTAGAATCATCCACATTCTGAGGTCCACTCTTGCCTGTGCAAACTGCACTAAACTTTTAGTATATACACTATCAAATTCTCTAGCATGAAGAAGTTTATATATTTTAAGACGAGGCCAAAAAAAAATATGTGTCAACCAGTTTAGACCTCTGTAGAAATTTTAACAGGAGAAAGCCCTCTCCCCCTTCCTCCCCTTAAACCATAACCAAGGGCAAGGCTACAATCATCACAGTGATTAACCTATTTGACCCTATACACTTCTCTTCAATTTTCTCTACAGTCATTTTGCTATTCAAGGGAGCTACTTCCTATCCCATTACTACCTAATCTCTGTATAATCCAATCAACCTTTATAACATCATCAGCCTTATTTTCGAAAGAGAAGGGCGCTCATCTTTCGACACAAATCGGAAGATGGGCATCCTTCTCACAGGGTCGCCCAAATCGGCATAATCGAAAGCAGATTTTGGGCATTCTCAACTGCTCTCCGTCACGGGGACGACCAAAATTCATGGGGGCATGTCGGAAGCATAGCGAAGGCAGGACTGTGGCGTGTACATGGGCGTCCTCAGCCGATAATGGAAAAAAGAAGGGCGTCCCTGACAAACACTTGGGCAACTTTACTTGGCCCTTTTTTTTTACGACCAAGTCAGAAAAATGTGCCCTAAATGACCAGATGACCACGGGAGGGAATCGGAGATGACCTCCCCTTACTCCCCCAGTGGTCACTAACCCCCTCCCACCCTAAAAAAAAAATTTTTAAATATTTTTTCCAGCCTCTATGCCAGCCTCAAATATCATACCCAGCTCCATGACAGCAGTATGCAGGTCCCTGGAGCAGTTTTAGTGGGTACTACTACTACTACTACTATTTAGCATTTCTATAGCGCTACAAGGCATACGCAGCGCTGCACAAACATAGAAGAAAGAAAGTCCCTGCTCAAAGAGCTTACAATCTAATAGACAAAAAATAAAGTAAGCAAATCAAATCAATTAATGTGTACAGGAAGGAGAGGAGGGTAGGTGGAGGCAAGTGGTTACAAGTCAAAAGCAATGTTAAAGAGGTGGGTACTGGAGTGCACTTCAGGCAGGCGGACCCAGGCCCATCCCCCCTACCTGTTACACTTGTGGAGGAAACAGCGAGCCCTCCAAAACCCACTAGAAACCCACTGTACCCACATCTAGGTGCCCCTCTTCATCCCTAAGGGCTATGGTAGTGGTGTACAGTTGTGGGGAGTGGGTTTTGGGGGGGGTTGGGGTGCTCAGCACACAAGGGAGCTATGCACCTGGGAGCTTTTTCTGAAGTCCACTGCAGTGCCCCCTAGGGTGCCCAACTGGTGTCCTGGCATGTCAGGGGGACCAGTGCACTACGAATGCTGGCTCCTCCCATGACCAAATGGCTTGGATTTGGTCATTTCTGAGATGGGCGTCCTCAGTTTCCATTATTGCCGAAAACCGGGGACGACCATCTCTAAGGTCGACCTAAATGTTGAGATTTGGGCGTACCCAACCGTATTATCGAAATGAAAGATGGACGCCCATCTTGTTTCGATAATACGGGTTTCCCTGCCCCTTCGCAGGGACATCCTGCGAGGACGTCCTCAGGAAAACTTGGGCGCCCCGTTCGATTATGCCCATCCATGTCAACTCCCTATGTCATTCTATAAACTCATATTTCATTCTATTAAGCAATACAATCTTTCTCCATTCTCCAGGAAGCTCTAATCCGTAGACTGATTGAGATGTGTTCTGAATTCATCCACAATAGGCTCATAACAAGAGCAAAGCTAAGCAGATTCCAAACCTCTATGTCTTTATACTACTCTCGTTAAGATGGAAACACTGAACAAATGCAATTACCACAGGGCACTCAGTGGAATAAAAATGACTTTCAACCATCAATCTGGTCGCAACAGCAAACAAAATCCAGACGCAAACATTGCTTATGCCAACACCACAACTGAATGGGAAAACTTTTTGTTCTAAAGTTTTCCTATGCCCCTGCAGTTTTTGTTTGATTTGTGCTTCGGTTCAGTTTCTGTGCATATCAGTAGAGTGGTGAAAAGGAGAATATAAACAGTGAAAATAGCCGATATTTTGCACATTTATTTTTATCATCTATTAATACACCGCTTCCTGTCGGTTCATTGATTCTCTTTGTGGACTACTTTACATTAACCCCAGATTTGGCATAAGATCGAGGATGCAAATGCAAATAAATTGTCTGGTACCGGGTTAAAATAGCCCCGACAAAATGGCCCCCACACAAAATAGCCCCAACAAAAAAGCTACTTACAAAACAGCTGCCAACATAATAGCCCCCCGACATAACAGCCACTGTCAAAACGGCCTGCCCACAATATAGCCCCTGACAAATTAGCCCCCCAACAAAAGGGCCCGATCAGGCTGCCAGAATATGGCCTCTGACAAAGTAACTTGAACAGTACCAGACAGGGGGAGAACTTACCTTGCGGCACACTGCAAGAGGAGCTGCCCCGGAAGTCTTGTGTCTGGCTCGTCACTGCCATGTCCCGCCTATGCGGTAACAGGAAGTAGAAGTAGGGATAAGAGTTCTGGGTTTGGCTGGTGATAAGTTTTCCTCAAATACAGGAAGTCTGCTGAAGTCTTTGCTTTGAGATAAAGCTTTTTAATACTGATTTTATAGGTAATAATGATAAAACTAGTTTTAGGTTAAGAGTTCCAACACAGTCTATTTGGTTAAATGCCTTTGTTAAGATAAACAGACTGCGTTGGAACTCTTAACTAATACTTGATCAGTGAAGATTTCACTTGTAGTTTATCATCTTTTTTTGTGATGTTATTTTTTTCTAGGGGGGTATTTTGTCTAGGGGCTGTTTTGTCAAGAGTAAGGGGCCATTTTGTCTAGGGCTATTTTGTTAGGGGCTGATTTCTTAAGGGCTTTTTTGTTACAAGACTATTTTGTTGGGGCTTTTTTGTTGGAGCTATTTTGTCAGGGCTATTATGTCGGGGTACCAAATTGTTTAATGATCTAACTAGCATTAATTGATGGTAATCAATTTTTGCAGTTAACTGGCAATAATTGGGATTTGCGCAGGCATCTGTCTGTGTGCTATTCTGTAAGAGCAGGTGCCTAAATCCTCTAGCACACAAATCAAAAGGGAATGAGGCCAGAGGAGGGCAGGGGCATTCCAAACAGTTGTGTGCAATTTTATAGAATAGCGCCATTTCTGTATCAAAATGCCATGAGTTGAGCATTGGTATTTACACCAGCTAAAACATGGTGACACTTTGGGTGCAGAAATCGGCTCTCAGCGCTATTCTATACTCAATTCGGAGCGCCCTCCAGAGAATAGCACTTAATGTTGATTTTTTTTTTCTGGCACTGATTGTTGAGTGCCATTTATAGAAATTTCCCCCACCCACCCACCCACAAGTGCATGAATTGTCCCTAATGTAGGCAGTAGCAAAAACATGGCGTGTTGAGCTTTAATGCACCTTTAATTTTTGGAAACAACTATCACTGCACCAGTTTTTCCGTTCTTTGGTGTGATATTTATTTATTTTCAGTGCTTGATATACCGCAAGTGATCCCTGAGGCAACTATGAGGTTTATAATATTTGGTCTTTCTCTAATTTGGACTAGGAAAAGAGGAAGGCCATCAGCAGAATTCTAAAACTGAAAGATGCTAAACACCAATATGTGGATACTTCTGTTCAGCATTCACAGCAGAAAGACCTGAAGAGAGGCCACAGATAACAAGCAAAATGAAAGAGATAGGACACAGACAACGACAAAGCCAAGGGACCAGATAGAATACATCCCAGGATACTAAGGGAGCTCTGGCAAGTTCCTTGAACAGATTCCTGGAGAACAGAGAGGTTTCATGATATTGGAGAAAGGCAGATGTGCTCCCTCATCACTAAAGTGGTAACAAAAAAGAGGTAGGAAACTATAGGCTGATGCCTCAACTCGCTGGTGGGAAAAATAATGGAGAAGCTGCTAAAGGATAGCAAATTTTTTGCAGACCAGTGGGTTGCAAGATCAAAAGCAATGTGATGTGATATGTTCCTTGAACACCGCTGTGGTTTTAATCGCCATTACCTTGGCACCTTACTAGAGGCTGATCATGTCAAATGAATCTCAATGATTTCTTTGAGTGTAGTGAACATGGTATATCTGGATTTTAGCAAAGCCTTTGGTACAGACCCTCACAGGAGGCTTACAACTGACCAGCCTGGAGATGGGTTGCTTGGCGGTCAAGTAGACTGACGGACTACAGAGGATAGTGATAAAAGGCATTCAAGCAAAACAAAAAAAAAAGTGAACAGTGGGAGTAGAAAAAATGAGAATTCATCTATAAACACTAGAAGGGTGATGGAATCCGGGCCATTAACCTTTAATGCAAAGAAGTGTAACGTGATATATTTGGGGTGCAGAAACCCAAGGGAGTTGGGGGAGATAGGAGGGGGAGGATGAGAGGATGGTACACATGGATCAGACCTTGGGGTGACACTGTCTAAGGAACCCACGTTGGTGAAACAATGTGACAAGGCAGTAGCCAAAGACAGAAGGATGCTAGGCCACATAGTAAGCTGAAAACAGGTATTCATAATGTCCCTACAGAGGACTTTTGCCTGTGATGCCCAATGTGAAAGTCTTCATCCTTTAAATTATGAATTCTGTTTATCATCAATGCAAGTTAAAACTTTGGGGAGGTGGGGTTCTTTCTGTTTTATGCATTCTTTGATTTAAACAGCAGTGAGCCTATGCCACTGGAAGCAAAGATAATTGTATTTGAATAAACTTAGGAATGGATCCTCAGAAGCTTAGCCGAAATTGGGTGGCATCTTTACAGATGCAGCAATAATTTGGGGTTTTTAATTTAAAAGTATACTGGAACTTGTTCATTAAGAAAAAGAAATGCTTCACAAATCAGAAACCCCTGAAGATTAATGTTAAAAAGTGAACACAACGAAGTACCTGAAGAGATGTGATTCTGTCTTTCCGTTGAATATTACTATTATTCAAACATAATACAGGGATTATCTAAGATGAAAAATAAATAAATATATCCCTACCTGTAATATTATTAACTGCAAATCTAATGAACAGAGCTTAGAGTTCAGACATACACTGTAATAGTTTATGCACAGTTAATTAGCATTAACTATACCTGATTACAGCCATTAGTCTACGCTCAAACAAAGAAGCTAATTTTATTCACACAACACAAGCCAAAACATCAGCTCTGGCTCCACATGCGACTGCTGCTGCTGCTGCTGGATTATCCTCTGCAGAGACATCCCTAACATTCCCCCCCCCAATACCTGCATTTGCGCACCAAAGAGCAGAATGTCAGCAAAATTTATTTTAAATCATAATTCCAGCTTACAGTTATTTGGGGAAGGGGGTTGTTATATATAAAAATGAGTTTCCTTAATGGCAAAACAGTAACAGCGAAACAAACTCATTAATAGAAAAACAGTGCTTCTCTCTGTAGCTGGAACCATACAGAGGGCAGACTGCTCACTGCTGCTAAAATAAGCGATATCAAAGGAGCGAATAAAACGCATGTGCCGGTGCTGGAGTAATAACACAGCTGTCTGCAAATACAAAGCAGAAATTTTAGTAGCCATAGCCGATGGAAATACTTAGATGATTTTTGCTTTAAATGTATTACAGTATCACCCTATCATTCATCCCCAGCCCCATGGTCCAGAAGAGGATAACATTCTGTAACCATAGAAACCGTGATCCTCTGAACATGTTCTGTCTTTATTAAAATGGGATTAGGCATTGTTCCCTTGCTCCCACATTTCTTCAAGATGTACCGCAATTGATAGCAGAAAAAGAAATCCATTTTCAAGAAGCACATGACCACAGACCCTCCACCGTCTCCTCTGCCCCAGTGCAGCATTATCTGCTCACTCTGTGTGTCGCAGGCAAGCTTCATTTCTGCAGCTTGCCGCCTGCCTGAGACTATGAGAGTTCTGCCTGGGCGGACTATGAATTAAGAGCCTGACTTTCTTAAAGAGCACAATTCACAATGTCATGATAAGCAGTAAATCCATCACAAACAGTTCTCGAAAAGATGCCCAGCATTTTCACCACACCTTCATCTTCATCTTACATACAGCACCTCAGCCATGATTTATTTTTATTTATTACATTTGTATCCCGCGCTTTCCTGCTCATCACAGGCTCAATGTGGCTTACATAGATGAAGTGTTAGCCCATATGCAAAGCTCTTTGAATCTGACACAGACATAATTATACCACTGCAAACTCAACCTTCCACCTCCCCAGCTACACAAGTACCAACACTTCGCATACCAATCACCCAGGGACCTATGAATTTTTACCATTTCTCATTATTAGTGGATTGTTGCTGGTAAGGAAATGTAACGCACATGAGACACTTTCTCACTGAGAAAGCAGATACTCATTGCTAACACAAAACGGTGCAAGTGCACAAAGTGATACTTAACTGCCACTTCATTTGTGATATATGCACTTGATCATGGAACACATCTTTTCTTTCAGTGGCCTGTTGTATTCACACATGGTAAAATTTAGTAAATTGCATTATTTCCTGGCAGTCCAGGCTTCCTTTCACAGCAGTAAGAGACTGGATGCCTAAGGTCCGTGAAAGCTTCCAGATTCGTTGCACTGTTTTTCTATATCACTGGTTTTGATGTACTGCCATGCCGCCATGTCCTCAGAAGGTATACTTATAATTATTCTTACACTTTGGGGAACCTTCCAGGTTGCAGGCACAGGGGTACTTTGTAGAATGCCAAGAGCCCATATGAAAAGAAGGAAAAGTCATGAAAAGAGGAAAAATTATTCTATAACAAGCGAAGACTAAAACCTAAGCCCCCACCCTCTGTTATAACCACCCAGTTCAGGGAGGGTTTCCTGCAATTAACGTGTCCTCAAGGAAAGGGAGAATTTTGGGGTCCTTTTACTAAGATGCACTGAAAAATGCGCTAGTGTAGGCATGTGTTTTGGGCGCACACAGATCCATTTTCAGTGCGCCTGTAAAAAAAGGGTCTTTTTAAAATCTTTGCCGAAAATGGACATGCGGCAAAATAAAAATTGACACACGTCCATTTTGGGTCTGAGACCTTACCGCCACCCATTGACTTAGCAGTAAGGTCTCACGCAGTAACTGTGCGGTAATCATCTACATGCATACAATGACAATTACTGCCCAGTTTCTGCTGAGTGCATGAAAATAAAAATTATTTTGTGGCGCATGTAAGAAACTGAAATTATCGTCCAGGCCACGCTGTAGCCAGGTGGTAACTCCAAATTGAAGCACATAGGATGCACATACACGCCTATGTGGCTTAGTAAAAGGGCCCCTCCATGACATAAGGGCTCCATCTACAAAGACCTTTACAGATGTACTAATTAAGGTTGTGTGTACAGACAATATGGTGTGTCATATTACTGTATCGCATAGTAAAATAAGTTACAGTGGGGAACAAGACCAATGCCAGGCAGACTACTACTGCCTATGCCCCAATTATGGCTAGACAGATCTGGATGGGTTGGAGTGGGCTTCAACAGCAACTTCACTAGTTGGAAAATAAGACCAGTGCCAGGCAGACTTCTACGGTCTGTGCCACAAAAATGGCAAGGACAGATTAAGATCAAGTATGCATATGCATATGCTATGAGTTTCTCTTGTTGGGCATTCTGGGTGGACCACGCAGGTCTTTATCTGCTGTCATCTACTATGTTATGAGATGCAAAGCATGCAAATGGTTATTCAGATCCTGGGCAGTGTGAATAACGCTGCTTGCAGCCATAGGAGTGACTAACCTGCAGCACCTAGCTACCACAGATCACTCCCTCCCATGGGCAATTAAGATGCGAAAAGGCCAACTTTTACCGCATCTTAATAAATACTACCTTACCTGGCTAAACTGGTATTTACCTGGATAAAATGGTCTAATGGAAAACTGCCCTTCCAGAAATCCAGCAAAAATCATGTGCTGGTTTCTCTAACTTGTACAGTTTCAGCTTTCCTGCAAGTGTGTTTAGGTTGGAGGACTTAAATAGCCCACGGATAGATGATTTTCAGTAGTGCATATACCGTTCAGTCCCTACACAAATAATGAGGGGTGAGGGCAGAGCACAAGGAATCCCTTTGCAGACATATTCTGCAGCTACTATCAAAAGGGAAATGGTGCATGTTGTGTCCTTTTGAAAACTTGTGTTAAAATTTGGGTGGTTGTAACTACATGGGTTATTTGAAAACAGACCCCAAACTACCATAAAATGGTATTTATTCCATCTTAAATACTGTCCACCAAATATGCAGTGGTAAGCAGCACTGAGCCGCAGACTGAATTGACCTCAGATTTCAAGTGCTATGTCTCTCTCTCTCTCTCTCTCTCTCTCTCTCTCTCTCTCTCTCTCTCTCTCTATATATATATATATATATATATATATTTTTTTTTTTATTTTTTTATTTTTTTTATAGATAATATTTTATATTTATTTATATATTATATATATATTTTATAGATAATATTTTATATTTATTTATATTTTATAGATAATAAGCTAAACACTGAGTGAAGTCTCATATATGTGCCACTGCATATGCAAACCCAACCAAGATACAGCCTGCTGAGCGTCAGATCTCCAGTGGGGGGTTGTAGTTCAATATTGTGTTTTCAATTGCTAAGGATAGACAGGTCCTCTAAAGTCCTGCACAGCTTGCCTGTCCCTCACTATTGAAAATGTGATAATGAAACAGCATCCCCAACTGGCAGGACTATAGGTGGAGGACTCCTGCTCAGCTTAGAGGGAACAGTGCTACTGATACATAACTCTTGCACCATGTGGGCTATAAGAGGGATCCACTGGTTGGAAGACAACAGCTTACGCGGATTCAAGAACATGGATACAGAGGCTCAAGGTAGATTCAGCATTCCAAAGCCCAATGGGGAATGTCATCAGTAACAGTTAGTATAATATTTTCTCTTAGTCATCTTACCATAAGGTCACAATCATGTAAATAAAAATGTGGAACCACTTTAGAGAATACATTAGAGTGCAACATTCAGCCTGCAGCGGTCACTGTTTTTTTAAACCACCATTTACTCAGTGTCATTATCTGCAAACAAGTTTTAAGTTTATTAATAACTTACTATCTCGCCTAATTAGAGGTTCCATCTAGGCAGCATATAATCTAAAATTTGTATCAAGGTAGGGCAAACTTACTAGACTAAAAACATGATGAGGACAGTGGGGAGAACTCCAATTCATGGTAGGAAAGATGAGAAGGTAAGAGCATTAGGTACTCCGCGTGTCAGGGCTCACAGGGAATTCACTGATTCCTCCAAAAAAAAGAGAAAAAATATACTTATCCTAGGATATTGGAAAGGCATTGCAAAACAGAAATGTTTTGAGATCGGATTTGAAAACATCCAAGAGATATACTGACGCAAATCTATAAATCTAACTGTCCTCTTTTTGAATAATCCAAATGCCACTTTCTCAGAACCGATCATTCTCGATTCCACCCCCATCCCATAAAAACTCACCACAAAAATTGTAGGCATTACGTTAGATGCTTCACTCTCTTTTCACCCACATATCTCCACTGACACCAATGTTTTCACAAACTAAGACAAATTTGATCAATCCGTCCATTTCTTGATTCATTTGTCCATTCTTTCATTACTAGCAAACTCGATTATTGCAATTCTCTTTACATAGGCCTTAGAACTATTGACATTAGATGTCTATAATCTATCCAGAACACAGACATTAAACTCCTTAATGGGGGAAAAAATTGATCACGTAACACCCCTCCTTGAAGCAGCCCACTGATTTCCCCTTCCAGTGATCACTGTTTTATCTATAAAATCATGCTCTTGGTCTTTAAAATTCTTCAATCAGGTGAACCATCATATCTCTCTCGTCTGCTTATCCCACATACAACCACTAGAACATTATGCTCAACTTTCCAAAATGTTGCTCACAGTTCCAACCTTTTGAGAAATATTCCACCAACACACCTGAAGAGCAATCTTCACAGTCCAAGCTACTGAACATTGGAGTACGTTGCCCCAGCACCTACATCACAAAACAAGTCTTCTAAATTACAAAACTAGCCTTAAAACATTCCTCTTTCAAGATGCTTAGTTCTATTTTGGGTTCACGCAGAGACGGGTCCTAGGGGACCCACCAGACCAGCCTCGGCCTACTTCCTCTATTACCCCCTCTCCTATCCTATAAATTATTGTAGTTCCAACCCCTCCCTTTCTTCTTCCTTATTATCCACTAGCGCTCTCTCTCCTTCTTCCTTTATACTATGTAGTCTGTAAGCCGCCCAGGCATCCCCTTGATGGGTGGGGTAGTTAGTCAATAAACTTGAAACTTGACGCAAATGAATAGGCAGTGAGTTCCAAAGTTCATGGGCTTGGACCTAGAAAATAGCGTGTCTTGTATGTTCATGGTGTTGTTCCTTATAAGCAGGTACACATTAAGACGCTGAAGATCGGCAGCTCTAAGGGCTCGGGAGGGAAGACAGGGAATCTGATAGCGTGCTAGATATAGTGGATACAGCCGGCGCTGAATATCTGGGAAACAGTGTTGACCAGCGGTGCTATCTGGTTAGCCTGTTCTGATTTCATCTATTTCCCTATATTGGTTAGTGGTCTGAATATCACTACTAACCAGAAACCTCTGTCTCTGCCAAAGCCCTACCCATGAATCACCCCTGCATTGTGCAGATCCTGCCGAGGCAGTCAGAGGAAACACTCAGCAGCTCTATCTGGTTAATGCCAATGAATATCCTGCTCGTCAGCACCTGCTAGGTGGACAAGTGCCATTGCATATCGGCCAGTTGACGTTTTATTGTATCTGAAGAATTCTGAAGTGTGGTAAAGAAATGTACTTCATTAATCATCTAGACAAAAAAATCCCAAGTCTGTGCTGAGTGCACTAGTTTAAGTTCCAACAGACTAAAAAAAAAAAGAAATGAAAAGAAACAGTCTGGTGTTCCAGCAAAGAAGAGATTTGGGCACTTGATGTGCATTCCAGTTCTAAGATTTACCAGATTTTTCTTTACCATAATTGAAAATTCATCCAGTACTTTGATGTTGCAACAGGAATCCTAAAACGCCTTTAGCAGTCTGTGACACTGCTAAATTTACCCTTATCCAATGGCCTCCCTTTCTGCTTGGGATCCGTCTTCTTTGAGCATAAAATAAGAATGAATGTTTAAGAAATGCAAAAACATCTCAGGATTGGTGAAAGCATAATAGTAAAATAAGGATAAATAAATACAGATACACACCCACGCATGTGAAGAAAGCTATTTGATATTGGCCTGCCGAAGGTTATAAATGCATAATTGACTAAGGAAAATAATGGAATAAATGTCAAACCTACAGCTTCAATCAAAATATTCTAAGTGCAGGAGGTCAGCAGTTGGACAGTATAATTGGATGAACTGAATATTACATTGTTGTGTTATGGGGTCAATTCAAAGTGTCAGTATCAATCACATAAGCTAATGCTCAAAAAAAACTTGTACCAGTCTTGAAAGTCCTTTGTGCTGTTTTTTTTGGACCATAAACTAATTGGAAATTATAACATGACCATTAAAAAAATATGGAAATGAGGCCAAGTACCTCATGAACACGATGATCCACTACACACCTCCAAGGACACTAAGGTCCTCTCAAGGACTATTACTAACCACACCCTCTCCAAAAGACATAAATAAATACTAATAATACTAATAAATAAAATTATACAATGTGATACCCACAAGCAATCCTTCTCCGGAGTAGCTCCCACACTCTGGAATGGACTCCCTGAAAGGCTCGATTTAACACAAGACTATCTCTACTTCAGGAAGCAGGTGAAAGTTTGGCTCTTCAACCAGGCCTTTAACGGAAGAAGTAACTAACTTGTCAGTCTCACTCACACACACGAGTGAAACGGGCTGCACATACTGCAGCAGGACTTGTTTATCCACTCCTACCCTAGCTGAGATACTATTTAACCATCTCTCTCTCTCCTCATGTGCACCTTTCTTTAAATTAGTCACCTTATTTTCTACTCTCTTTTCTATCTATATGTTAACCATCTCTCTGACCTCAAGTGCAGCTTTCTTTAAATTAGTCACCTTACTTTCTAACTCCTCTTACTCACTTAATCTATATGTTCAATCTTTGTTTATACTGTACACTATCAATCAAAATTCCTCTGGCCAGATCACTAGCCAAATATGGCCTTAATCCCTTCATTTATGCTGACGACGTCACCATATTCATCCCTTTTAAATCCAACCTATCTGAAATCTTCGATAAAATAAACACAGGTATGACCACTCTAACCTCTTGGGCCGATGCTTTCAAGATGAAATTAAATAAAGAGAAAACACAGTGTTTAGTCCTCTCATCTCAACACTCTCCACTCCTCCCAACTACTCTTAGCACCCCAGAGGTTAAACTTCCCATATCAGACAAATTGAAAATCCTGGGAGTAACGATTGATAGCCATTTATCATTTGAAAACCATGCTAAATTCATCAACAAAAAGACGTTCAACATAATGTGGATTTTAAAATGAGTGAAATCATTTCTTCCCTTGGATACCTTCCGGAACCTAGTACAATCCACTGTACTCACACGTGCAGATTACTGCAACAGTGTTTTTTTAGGTTGTAAGTTCCTAATATTGAAAAAGCTCCAGACTACCCAGAACACGGCAGCCAGACTTATTTTCGGCAGGTCAAGATTCGATAGTGCAACACCTCTTCGAGAGAAGCTTCACTGGCTTCCCATCAGAGAAAGAATTAATTTTAAAGTCCACACAATGATTTACAAGATATTACATGGAGAAGCCCCCACCTACATGAATAACCTTATCGACCTCCCCAAAAGAAACAGTTTGATGTCTTCCCGTACTTACCTTAATCTACACCTTCCCAACTGCAGAGGTATTAAGTACAAATCCTTCTACGCATCCAATTTTTCTTTTTTGGGTAGCCAGCTTTGGAATGCACTACCAAGATCCATCCAAACAATCAACGGCCTTTTGCACTTCAGAAAAGCATTGAAGACCCATCTCTTCAGGAAAGCCTACCCTAACGATTCAACTTAACTAAAGCCTGCCCACATGATTCTTACCGACGATTGTTATACATTGCCCTTGTTTCCCATTATCCTTATTGCTATCCCACATCTATTCCTCTCCATCTTCCTACCTCCTAACGCTCATTTCCTTCTGCACCCAATTCCTTCTATGTTACTTATCCATTAACCCCATTAATATTACGTTCACTACAAATTGTTTACTCTTTTTACGACTTTGTAATTCTTCATTTTGTTACCATGTAAGCCGCATTGAGCCTGCCATGTGTGGGAAAGCGCGGGGTACAAATGTAATAATAATAATTTAAAAAATGTTCTGTTACATATTGTGTTGACATTGTAAGTAATATACTATGCCATACTTTGTATTGTTATTTGAATATTTTTACTGCTGTAATTATCTATTGCTTATGTTTGATTTATTCTTACTGTACACCGCCTTGAGTGAATTCCTTCAAAAAGGAAGTAAATAAATCCTAATAAATAAAATGTTGCTTCCATCACAACTTCAAGAACCCTAGCAAAGGAAAGACAATAAAACCAATGCAATTTCCCCTTTTTCTCTAATCTTTCTTTTTTTCCTCAGAATAAATAAAGGGGTTGTTTTCCAAAGGGTTCAACCAGGCAGGAGAGGCTCCTGGGATGGTAAACCCTGCTGCGTAAGCCAGCACACAGTATTCAGCAGCAGTGATCCAGTTACTGCCACTGAATATCACTGCTAAGCAGCCATCCCCTTAGCTAAGTTAAGATTATTTGAATATTTTTACTGCTGTAATTGCCTATTGCTCGTGTTTGGTCTAACTGTTGAGAATTGAGGAATTGAGCGAATTCCTTCAAAAAGGCGGTAAATAAATCCTAATAAATAAATAAGGGCCGGCCAAGAGCAGAGAGAGGGCACAATGGCAACTTAGCCAGTTAGCAGCGATTTCTGGTCCACTAACCAGCTAAGGGCCCCTTTTACAAAGCGGCATTAAGCCCAAAGCTGGCTTACCGCTCGCTAAAAAGGAAGTACCACCAGGCTACCACAGCAGCCCATGAGTAGTTCCCACTCCCAGCATGCCATCATATTCGATGCTACAAAAATAGTTTAATTTAGTGCGGCAGTAAAATGGCCACATTTCTATATTTTTCTGTAATGGCCATGCACTAATTTCCCAATTAGTGTATGATCAAAAAAAAAAAAAAACAGCACAAAGGGCTTTCAAGACTGGTACATATGTTCTTTGAGTATCAGCTAATGTGATTGATACTGACATTTTGAACTGACCCCTGATGCAGGTGTTGTTTCATACCGAAACATGGACCGTGTTGGGTTCACAATAAAACACACACGTACCAGTTTTGAAAGCCCTTTGTGCTGTTTTTTTGTTTTTGGATTGTTCGTGCAGTGTACTTTGACCCTCTCCGCTGTATGCTGCCCAATTAGTGTATGGCCATTACAAGAGCCCTTACCGACACCTACTTTGTTGGCACTCCCATGCTAACCCTGTGGTAACTGGGCAATGTGTCCACACTACTGAATTAGCTCATGGCACGCCTACTGTCCGTCCACAGTCACACCTCCCGTACTGAAAAATAAAGAATATTTTTCAGCATGGGATTAATGAGCACTGATGGGCACACTACCAATGGACACCTCCACGCATCCCGCGGCAATGTTTTTTTTGCTGTGCGGTGGACACACCTAGTGCTTGCCGTGGCTTAATAAAAGGGCCTCTTCATGCAGTCAGTTAACCAGGCACAGGTCTGACTATCGATCCCAAATACTTTAAATGAAGCTGCAAAGTTGAAGAATCGTTTACAGGAGAGTTGGATGAGTTCTATAATAGGCTTGTGTTGAATTTGGCTAAATTGGAGGTAATGCTTGTGTATAGAAAGGCATTAAACATTCAGTATGAGGCAATTCAGTTTTTGGAAGTTTTGTTGCCTATATGAGATCAGTCAGGGAGCTTGGGATGCACTTACAGTTAACTATGCAATTACAGATTTCGAAGGTGGTTGTGTCTTAATTTTCCCAGCTTCGCATGTTGTTGAGTAGATTAAAACCCATGCTCCCTTTGTCTGATTTTCAGACAGTGCTATAGAGTCTTCTGTTGTCAAAGATGGACTATTGCAATGCTTTATCAGAGACTAGGTGACGCTCTTCAGGTCGTACAGAATGCAGTGGCACGTATTCTGGTGGGTTTAAATTGTTTTCAACATGTTACAACAGTATTGAAATCACTGCATTAGCTGCCAGTTGCTTATAGAGTGGATTATAAATTGTTGGTGCTGGTTTTTAAGTTTCTTGTTGGCTTGGCACCTCAGTACCTTCAGCAGGCATGTGAGCTTTTGCATTCCTCCCGGGTGTCGTGCTCTGAGAGAAAACAGTCACTTTGCTTGCTGGATACCTTGTAGATAGGTTATGCAATTAGGAGAAGTGCTGCCTCTTGTATTCGATTTTGTAGACCTCAAAAATATTCCCTTTCAGCCATCTCTTTTCAAAGTGAAAGAGCCCTAACCTCTTTAGACTTTTCTCATATGGGAGCAGTTTCATCCCCTCTATCATTTTGGTCGCTCTTCTTTGAACCTTTTCTAATTCCACTATATCTTTTTTGAGATACGGTGACCAAAATTGAACACAATACTCAAGGTGAGGTCACACCATGGAATGATACAGAGGCATTATAACATTTTTGGCCTTATTTTACATCCCTTTCCTAATAATTCCTAGCATCCTGTTTGCTTTTTTTGGTCACCGCCCCCACACACTGAGCAGAAGATTTAGGCATATTGTCTACAATGACATCTAGATCTTTTTCTTGAGTGAAGACTTCTAAAGTGAACCCTAGCATCAGATAACTATGATTCTGATTATTCTTCCTAAGGTGCAACACTTTGCATTTGTCCACATTAAATTTCATCTGCGATTTGGATGCCCAGTCTTCCAGTTTCCTAAGGTCTTTCTGCAATTTTTCACAATCCGCATGCATTTTGACAACTTTGAATAGTTTCATATCATCTGCAAATTTAAACATCTCCCTTGTCGTTCCAATTTGCAGAACATTTATAAATATGTTAAATAGCACCGGTCCCAGTACAGATCCCTGCAGCACTCCACTATTCACCCTCCTTTGTTGAGAAAAATTAAGCAAACTGGTGAGGCAAGAACTCCCTTAGCTGAATCCATGCTGACGCTGTCCCATTAAACCATGTTTGTCTACATGTTCTGTAATTTTATCCTTTATAATAGTTTCCACTATTTTAGCCGGCAATGAAGTCAGGCTTACCAGTCTTTAATTTCCTGGATCACCCCTGGAACCCTTTTAAAAATTGGCATCATATTGGCCACCCTCCAGTCTTCAAATACTATAGAAGATTTTAACAACAGGTTACAGATCACTAGCAGCAAATCAGCAATTTCATATTTGAGTTCTTTCAATAGCCTGGGGTGTATACCATCCAGCCCAGGTGATTTATCACTCTTTAACTTGTCAATTTAGCTCAGTACATCTTCCAAGTTCACTGAGATTTCTTGCAGTTCCTTTCCATCATCATCCTTGAAAACTATTTCTAGTATAGGTAGATCTCTTACATCTTCTTCAATAAAGACCAAAGCAAAGAATTCAACCTCTCCGCTATGGACTTGTCTTCCCTGAGTGCTCCTTTTGCTCCCTCCTGATCTAATGTCCTCCCAGATTCCCTCGCAGGCTTCCTGGGTATGATATACCTGAAAAAAGTGTTACTATGAGTTTTTATCTCCACAGAAACTGTTTCTTCATATTCTCTTTTAGCCTTCTTTACCAATGCTTTGCATCTGGCTTGACAGTGCTTATGTTGCTTTTTATTTTCTTCATTCGGATCCTTTTTCCATTTTTGAAGGATGTTCTTTTGGCTCCAATGGCCTCTTTCATCTCACCTTTTAACCATGATGGCTATTATTTTCTCATCTTTCCACCTTTGTTAAGACATCTAGTCTGGGTTTCCATGTTGGTATTTTCAAACAACATCCACATCTGATTTAAAGTCCTAACCTTTGCAGCCGATCCTTTCAGCTTCTTTTTAACCATTTTCCTTATTTTGTCATAGTCAATCTTTTGAAAATTAAAAGCTGCTACAGGCGATTTCCTTAGTGACTTTACTCCAGATACCAGCTCAAATTTGATCATCACTGTTTCCCAGTGGATCCAACACCACTACCTCTTATGCTATGCTCCACATTCCACTAAGGATTAGACATTTGTTTTACTTGTAATTCTAATTTTATAATCCACCTCAAGCTAGTCCTTCTTTGTGATGCAGAAAAAAAATGCCACAATTAATTTCATGTAGAATATAACTTTATAATGGGAAAACAAACTTTGAAGAGACTATCCAGCTTATTTTCGAAAGAGAAAAACGCCTATAGTGCGACCTAAATCGGGAGATAGACGTTTGTCTCGCAAAGGCGCCCAAATCGGTATAATTGAAAGCCGATTTTGAGCGTTTCCAACTGTACTCCATCGCAGAAATGAATAAAGTTGACGGGGGCGTGTCAGAGGCATGGTGGAGACGGAACTGGGGCGTGGTTATCAGCCGAGGAGAGATGCGCGTCTTTAGCTGATAATCGGAAAAAAAAGGCGTTTTTACCGTGATTTTGGGTCACTTTTTTTGGACCCTTTTTTTTCACGAACAAGTCCCAAAAAAGTGCCCCAACTGCCCAGATGACCACTGGAGGGAATCAGGGATGACCTCCCCGGACTCCCCCAGTGGTCACTAACCCCCTCCCACCAAAAAAACCCCCCCACTTTAAAAACTTTTTTCCCAGCCTCAAATGCCGTACCCACCTCCATGACAGCAGAATGTGTTCGATCCTGTCACAGCCTTTCCCTGGGTCAGATGTGGCTCTCGGGTGCAGTACAGGGTCACATCAGCATTGCATTGTGGTGGGTGTAGGGTATTGGGCTCCATGATTTCATTAGCTTGTGTTACAGTCTCACAATTTTGGTAGTTGGTAGGCTCTTCTCCCATGGTGCTTTTCCCCCTGCCTACTAGGTCAGAGTGTGCCCTGTTGAGTTTCCTGTTGTAGTCCATGCGGTAGTGGCCATTTTTGTAAGCCAGTTTTAGTTCCCTTTCCTGTGTTAGCCACGTTAGACAACTTAGTTCTTCCCTTGAATGTGGCTGAATGAGGGCATTGTACAACATTCTGCCAGTTCTGACCTACTGCTCATCTCAGTACCAGGGAGACTCGTTGCCAGTGGGGCACAACCTCTGATCTGCAGTTAACTGTGAGTAAAGGCGGTTATTCCAATAAAGGACGTTTTCGTAGAGATTAGTCTTCAGGTGTCAACTGGTGTGCCAAGGTTATATAGCAGCAACCAGTCCTAGAGGCCTGCGTGTATGCATGTCCCTGGAGCACTTTTAGTGGGTACCGCAGTGCACTTCAGCCAGGTGGCCCCAGGCCCATCCCCCCCCCCCCCACCTGTAACACTTGTGCTGGTAAATGGGAGGCCTCCAAAACTCACTGTACCCACATGTAGGTGCCCCCTTCACCCCTAAGAGCTATGGTAGTGTTGTACATTTGTGGGTTTTGGGGGAGGGGGTTGGGTGTTCAGCACCCTTGGTAAGGGAGCTATGCATGTGGGAGCTTTTTCTGAAGTCCACCGCACTGACGTAGGGTGCCCAGTTGGTGTCCTGGCATATCAGGGGGGCGATTGTACTACAAATCGTGGCCCCTCCCACGACCAAATGGCTCAGATTAGGACGTTTTTGAGGTGGGCGTTTTTAGTTTCCATTATCGCTAAAAAAAACAAACCCTCAGCTCAAAAACGTCCATTTTTTCAAAAATACGGTTCGGCCCGCCCCTTCACGGACCCGTTCTCGGAGATAAACGCCCATGGAGATAGGCGTTTCCGTTCGATTATGCCCCTCCACATGTACATAAAAATGTTTGTTCAAAATTACATCAAAGACATAATACTCATTTTCTTATATAATGCTAATCATTAAATAACTGGAACCTCAAATCTCCTGATAGAGGGTGATACAATCTCCTAGATTTCCCCTATCACCTATAGAGTCTGTTTCTATCATCAGCTCCCACTATGGGAAAAAACTGAACCAGAGAAATAAAAGACAATAAATAGTGATGCAGGAAAAGTTTGAGAGCAGCGCTGCGAGTTGTCAGATAAGTGCACATGTTTCCATTAGTGGTTTTTGGTAGATGCAGGCATGCCTTTTTCAGCTTTTTTTCTTGTTTCATTTATGAAGTTGTTTGATCTGTTTTGATATATTTTGGTATTTTTCACATGGAGACACATATTTATTCTGTTCTTATATATGAGTCTAGTGGAGATTATTTAGAACTAGTAGTTTTTCTCCAAATCTTTTGGAGTTCTTTTACACTGGTACAGTTTTTCCCTTAGTGGGAACCGATGATAGAAACGGATTCCTATACGTGATAGAGGGTGATACAGTCTTCTAGATTTCCCCTATCAGGAGATTTGAGGTTCCAGTTATTTAATGATTAGCATTATATAAGAACACAAATATTATGTCTTTGATGTAATTTTGAACAAACTTTTTTACGTATGTATACGATTAATATCATTTCATTTCAATTTTTGTCTCTAGTGACTGTCACTCTGTGCCCATGGCCAGAACAGAAAAGCAGTCTCCAGTCTGTCTCTAACTCATTACAACAGTGAACAGCCAGTGGCATACCAAGGGGGGGCGGTGGGGGCGGTCCGCCCCGGGTGCACGCCGCTGGGGGGGTGCCGCACGCCTGTTGGCCGAGTCCGCTCGTTCCTCCCTGCTGCTCCCTCTGTGTGGAACAGGTTACTTCCTGTTCCGGGGCAGAGGGAGCAGCAGGGACAAGCGGACTCGGAGCCGACAGGCGCGAGGCACCCCCCCCCCCAGCAGGTAAAAATGCACCTGGGGGGGTCGCGCTGCACCCGGGGGGGGGGGGGTATCGGCGATCCGCCCCGGATGTCAGTCAGCCTAGGAACACCACTGTGAACAGCCCAAGCATGGAGCACTGTATCTCCTAAGATGCACTGCCAACACTTACACAACCTGCTCATATAAGCACCTCTCCCTCCTGCGTCGTGGCTATACAGTTCCCTTGCTGGTTTCAAGTAATTCCTCCAGAGCTTTTGGTTACATGCCTGCAAGAGATAATTAAAATCACCACAGTGTTGACTCAGCAGATTTTTAACAAGGGAATTCATAGCTCAGAGTTTAGTTACACCTAATGTACAGACATGCCCCACTGATGAATTCAATCACATTCTCTATTACAGAAGAAAGAGGGGGAGGTGGCAGGGCAGCCTCTAAAGCTAAAGGGACATCATATCTTTTGATTATTTTTAACATTGATCCAATGAAAGGCCCTGCAAGGATTCCATTTCTATACATAGCAAATTAAAACCTGCACAATGAGGAAAGAAGGACAGGCAGTTTGACCAAAGAGATTCTTTGTGTAGCTGATCTGAGGTGGACTTAATATGAAATGGTGACATATTAATACTTATCTAACAAAGTGGAAGTCCAAGATATAAAAATAGAGACTTTGATTACGGAAATGGCTTCGCTATGAAAATCAGATAATTTGGTAATGAAGAATAGTTATCTTTCTTGTAAAAATTGGAATTTCTGGAGAACCAATTAAAGGAAAATAACTTGAGAATGATAATTTTACCTATAATATCCTATATATCAGCCACTGAATTCTTGAAGAAATATTTCTCTGATACTTTGCTAATACCTTCTGATAGCCATCTTTTGGTGACTAAAATTATATTTCCTTTAAAATCTTCTTTATCAGAGAAAAGAGATGTAATTTTAACTGACATTTTGGAAAATTCAGAAGTTATAGAGTTATTATTAGTGACTTTCGTCTTTGATTTAGATAGGAACAATGTTTTGAAATTGTATTTCCGATACATGGTTGATAGTTTTTTGGGTTCAAAGATGCATATATTTCCTGACACATCAAGGGAATCGCAGACTGGGAGGTGTGAAGTCTTGGCTTTTAAGCCAGGAATCATTGCCCTAGGTGGGACCTTCCTAGCGCGATTCCCTTGTAAGTGTTTTATTTCCTTATTACTTATTTGTTTGAACCTAAGAAATTATAAGAGTTTGTGGAAACAGATGAAGAATCCTCTGCAGCAACTTCCTTCAGTTACCACTGTACTGGCTGCAATAACCGATTAACCTTCCTCCCTCAGAAAATGTGAAGTGTAAGATTAACCATTTTGAGTTTTTCTTATTTTCTTTAAGATTGTTTTCCTGATCTTGGATCTTCCAATTGTGGACAATTATGTAAATATATATTGTTGAGAGAAAATGTTTTCCTTTTTATATTAATTTCTGTATTTCCTTACATTTATGTGATAAATGTGAATGTAATTAAGTACAATGATAAATAAAAAAAATAAAAAATAAATAAAGAAGGGACACATGTAGTCTTGAAACTAGATGTACAACAGTAAAAGGGGGCCTGCGCTAGCGTCAGCACGTGTTTTTGGTGATTGCTGAGGCCCCCTTTTACCACCGTGGGTAAGAGGCTGTCTTTTTTTTTCAGGAAAAGAAATGGCCATGCGGTAAGTGAAGCACTTGCTGCGTGGCCATTTTAGGGGGGGGGGAGCACCTACCACCAACCCACTGAGGTGGCGGTATGGGCTCCTGCGCTGCACTACCCGATTACCGCTGGGTAAAGCACTGGTGCTACAAAAATAGAAAATATTTTTGTAGCACCGAAAATGGCGCGTGCTGGGGGTGGGAACTACCGCCAGGCTACCGAGTGCCGCTTGGCAAGCCTGTTGCCGTGTGCCAACCCTATAGAAAATGGCCGCTGAATAAGGTGATACCTCTTTATTGCACCTAACATTGAAGCCAAGTCTTCACAGAGCCAACAATAGCCCTAATGTTTTAATAATATTTAATATACCACTTTTTCCAGTGTGTGGATCAACACACTTTACAATGAAAACATAAAAGAATTCCAGTAAGACAGGAAATCACCTCATTCCTTCAACCTGAATAATGGCAAATATAAAAATATTTCAGTTGATAGAATAAGAGAGGTAACTAGTACAGCCCTACTAGAAATCAGGTATGATAAGTTTTAGATGAAATACACAAACATCAGAAAACTACACTTGTTAACATCTGATGGGGACTAGAGTTTTATACTTTTCACATGCTTTCTTTGGTAGTGGGGGAGGGAAGGGTACATAAACAGGAAGTGATACAGCTTATCTGTGCCTACTGGAAATAATCCAATGGGAAGGATTTCTGATGTTCATTTAGGGGTCCTTTTAATAAGGTGTGCTGAAAAATGACTTACAGTAGTGTACCCGCGGGTGGTAGTGTAGGCACAGGTTTTGGGCGCTCACCGATCCATTTTTCAGCGCGCCTGTAAAAAAGGCCTTTTTAAAATTTTTGCCGAAAATGGATGTGTGGCAAAATCAAAATTGCCCTGCGTCCATTTTGGGTCTACTACTACTACTACTACTACTACTATTTAGCATTTCTATAGTGCTACAAGGCGTATGCAGCGCTGCACAAACATAGAAGAAAGACAGTCCCTGCTCAAAGAGCAGTAAAGTCTCACGAGGTTACCGGGCGGTAATGGCCTATGCGCATCAAATGCCACTTGGCGCGCATCCAAAAATAAAAATTATTTTTCGGGCATGCGTTTCGGACGCGCGCCAAAATAAAATTACCGCAAGAGCCAGGTGGTAGCCAGGCGGTAACTCCATTTTGGCATGCGTTGGGCGCGCGCAGACACTTACGCGACTTAGTAAAAGGGCCCCTTACTAACTTAGCATGTGCTAATGCCTCTAACGCATATTTTATGCAATGCACCCCCCATATGTATATCACGCCAAGTTACATTACAGCTTTTCAGCTTTCTTTCATTGAAACACATTCATCTCTGCGTTTTAAATGATATGTAGGTGCATATGATTGTCCATTCCCTAGGTTCATATACTTGCACATGATGTAGGGATTCTTTTTAGGGCCTCATTTGTTAACATATCAGCATGTACAGCACCATAACCATTATGCTCATTGGTTTCAATACCCTTATTATATTTTTAATTGTTTATTTTTGTATTTTATATATATTGTTTTTTAATTTTTATTTCTCTAGTGCTTCCTTATTCATTATTTTTTTTATTATTTTTTATTTTTTGACACCTTCAACAGACATTAGCATTAATGTTCCCCCTTTTTTGCCTTTTTTTGTCCGTATTATTAGACCAAAATATCAAGCTCTTATTCATTTACTGAATCAATCACAGAGTATTAAGATGACGGATCGATGTAAGAAATTGTTATTTGTTTATATTTGGTTATTTTTATATATATATACATATTTTTTATTTATTAACTATTTTACTGCTATTTCAAAGGATTGTCCTTGTAATGATTTGTCATATAAATATCTTACTTATATGTGTTTGTGAGATATATATACCTTAAAGTATTACTTTATTTGTTTATATATTAGCATGCGTACCACCATTTTTATTGTGTTTTTTATTGTGCCTTTTTACATATCATGGTACACTCCTATTATCTCTATATCGCATATGTATATTCTTTTCACTTTGTTTATGTAATTGAATTTTTGTTTGTTGTCTCACCCTTATACATTGCAAAGTTTTTATCTGTTTTTTCATTTGTATGTACACATTTTTATTGTAGACTCCTGATGCAGGCCTAGCAGCCGAAACACAACGTTGTGAAGAGTCTTCTCTATCTAATAAACATTTGATTTTAAGTATACACCTCTCCAGTCTTTGGTATCCGTCGTCAACCTCCCACTTTTTTCCTACCTCTGTTTCATACCAAGAACAGCCTCAGATGCTGGTCAGAAAATGTTCATCCACTACTGGTTTATATCTCAGTTAATTGAATTAATGTGGTATATTATATTCCACTTAGCCAAGCAAATCAGTCCAAGGCAAACAACAATAATTTTTAAAACATATCCTAAGATTTTAAACATACTTATTTGTGGCCTCATGCAAAAAGCACCAAATCTGTCCTATCTTGTAAGGCCAGATTTCAAAAATATATAATGAACATAAATAATAAAGGTACCAGCAGACAGAAGGGCAGTCACAACACCAAAACTGTATCACTGTAATTAATGCTCAAAGTAGTAATCATAGGTCCCTATGGTGCTCATTATGTAAGCAAGCATTATTATCAATGAAAATAAACCTGTTTAACATTACATAATTGGGAATAATCCAGCAGTCACACACGGCCTGATTACAAGGCCAAGAATTTTATCATGGCCTTATAATAAAAAGATGAACTTCCTAGAAATAAGGTTGAAGAGGTGCGATCCAGACTAGTCAAAAGTCAGTTATATAACACCCATAGCCTAGTGCTTGAAACCAACACTGACTTCCCTGTCAGGCACCACTCATTCTCACAGACATAAACAGCTGGAAATCTGAGAAAAAAACCTCCTAAATTACATTTTGCACATATTACTAATGAAACAGAATCAGCTGACCAAGACTAGTGCGTGCAGGTCAAGAAAAATCATGCATGTACAGATGTTTCTAACACAGTAACAGAGTAGATGATAACAAAGACCAAAACAATCCATCCAGTATGCCCAGTAAGCTCAGTAAACACAAGCAACTGGAGGGCATAGAGAAAACAAAATATTCTTCATCAAAAGAACGTAAGAGTTGACTCAATGGGTCAGACCAAGGGTCTATCTAGCCCAGAATTCTCTTTTCAACAGGGCCAGTCAAGGACACTACCTGGAAGAGTCCCAAAAGGCAGCGAGATTCCATACTACTTACACTCAGGGATAAGCAGTGGCTTTCTTTAGTTCTACCTTAATAAAGTTTTATGGACTTTTCCTCCAGGAATTTGTCCAAACCTTTTTAAACATTGTAATTCCTGGAACCCCAAAAGAAACATGACTAGTGAATTTCATGGTAGGCTTCATGAGTCACTGAAACTTGTATCTCATAGAATCTTCCAGCCTTAAGAAACACACCGTCTCTTCGTTGGCTACCTTTCAGCATAATTTCTTGCTGAAGAACAGCAGCAGAACCCTTGTTCCACCTTCTAAATTCACACTTTAACCCTAAAAGATGCGCATAATTACTCCTAGTTACACAGAAGTTATGAGCAAAACCTGTTCATCTATGTTCAAGCTTTTTAATATGTACCCATCTCCCAAACGAATTCACCTTTTGACCATTATTACCATACTCTACTCTATGGAACACAAAACAGCTGTCACTATCAGTAACCATAGCAACACTACTGCAACTACACTGATTTAAGTAGAAAAGAGAGAAGCAAGAATACCACTAACACCAGGCCACTTGATAACAGTGATCATATCATGATTAGATTTGATATCAGCTCTGGAGCAAGTACACATAGGAAATCCAATACATTAGCATTTAACTTCCAAAAAAGAGACTATGAGAAAATTAGGAGAATGGTTAAAAAAAAAAAAACCTTAAGAGGAGCAGCTGGATGCTATGCCATAAGGTGTGGATACTTAATACAAAATACCATCCTGGAAGCCCGGACCAGATATATTCCATGTACTAAAAAAGAAGGAAGGAAGGAAGGCCAAATGACAGCTGGAATGGTTAAAAAGTGAGGTGAAAGGAGCTATTAGAGCTAAAAGAAAAGCCTTCAAAAAATGGAAGAAGGATACGACTAAAAACAATAGGAAACAGTATAAGGAATGGCAAGTCAAATGCAAAGCGCTGATAAGGGAGGCAAACAAAGACTTTGAAAAGAAGATTGCGTTGGAGGCAAACACATAGTAAAAACTTTTTTAGATATATTAGAAGCAAGAAATTGGCAAAAGAATCATTTGGACCGCTAGATGACCAAGGGGTGAAATGGGGAATATGGGAAGACAAGGCCATAGCAAAGAGATCTTCCTCAGTAAAGACTTAAGCAAAGAATTAATTTAAAGTCGTTACTGAGGAAGATGTGGGAAAAATACCAGTGCCAAAAATGGTACTCAATGCTGATGAGTCAGAGAAACTGAAACTAATCTCTATAAATCTGGAAATTGTACTGGGACAATTTGACAAATTGAAGAGTAGCAAATTGCCTGGACCAGATGGTACACATCCCAGAGTACTAATGGAATTGAAAAATTAACCTGCAGCGCTATAAGCTACTGCTGGTAATATGTAATTTATCCTTAAAATCCAACATGGTACCAGAAGATTGGAAGGTGGCCAATGTAACTCCAATTTTTAAAAAGGGTTCCACTGGTAATCAGGGAAATTATAGACCGGTGAGTTTGACATCGGTGCCAGGCTAAATGGCAAAAACTATTATAAAGAATAAAATTACAGAGCATATAAATAAGCATGGATTAATGAGACAAAGCCAACATGGATTTAGTCATGGGAAATCTTGCCTCACTAATCTACTACATTTCTTTGAAGGGGTGAACAAACATGTGGAAAAAGGTAAACCATGTATCTAGATTTTCAAAAGGCATTTGACAAACTACCTCATGAACAACTTCTGAGGAAATTACCTCCTATCCCATAACTTTCTAATGTCCTATCATGGATTAAAAACTGGTTAAAAGACAGAAAACAGAGAGTAGGGTTAAATGGTCAGTATTCTCAATAAAGAAGGGTAGATAGTGGGGTTCCCTAGGGGTCTGTGCTAGGACCGCTGCTTTTAAACATATTTATAAATGATCTAGATATGGGAATAACTAGTGAGATAATTAAATTAAAGCTATTCAAAGTTGTTATATCGCAAGAGGATTGTGAAAAATTGCAAGAGGACCTTATGAGACTGGGAGACAGGGCATCCAAATGGCAGATGACGTTTGCTGTGAGAAAATGCAAGTGATGTATGTGGGAAAGAGAAACCCAAATTAGAGCTACATGATGCAATGTTCCACATTAGAAGTCAGGAAAAGGATCTAGGTGTCATCGTTGATTATGCACTGAAACCCACTGCTCAGTGTGCAGCGACAGCTAATAAAGCAAATAGAATATTAGGAATTATTAGGAGAGGAATGGAAAACAAAAATGAGAATGTTATAATGCCTTTGTATCACTCCATGGTGTGACCACACCTCAAATACTGTGTGTAATTCTGGTCACTGCATCTCAAAAAAGAGATAGCAGAATTTAAAAATGTACAGAGAAGGGCGATCAAAATGATAAAGGGGATGGAGATGGGACGACTTTCCTATGAAGAAAGGCTAAAGCGGCTAGGGCTCTTCAGCTTGGAGAAGAGGCTGAAGATATGATAGAGGTCTTTAAAATACTGAGTGGAGTGGAACAGACAGATGTGAATACTGGATCCTAAGTTTTTACCTGATGGTTAAGTGATTTGCCCCAAGATCACAAGATGTGTGTCAGTGAAATTTGAACCAGCTAGTTTATTTTCGGAGAAAGGCGGCCATCTTCCGATACAAATCGGGAGATGGGCGCCCTTCTCCTAAGGGCGGCCAAATCGGTATAATCGAAAGCCGATTTTGGCCATCCTCAACTGCTTTCCGTCGCAGGGACGGCCAAAGTTCAAGGGGGCGTGTCGGCAGTGTACCGAAGGTGGGGCGCGGGCGTGGTTAAGAGATGGCCGTCCTCGGCCAATAATGGAAAAAAGAAGGGCAGCCCTGACGAGCATTTGGCCGACTTTACTTGGTCCCTTTTTGTTCATGACCAAGCCTTGAAAATGTGCCCAAACTGACCAGATGACCACCAGAGGGAATCGGGGATCACCTCCCCTTACTCCCCCAGTGGTCACCAACCACCTCCCACCCAAAACAAAATGTAAAAACATTTTTTGCCAGTCTCAAATGTCATACCCAGCTCCATCACAGCACTATGCAGGTCCCTGGAGCAGTTTTTAGTGGGTACTGCAGTGCACTTCAGGTAGGCGGACCCAGGCCCATCCCCCCCTACCTGTTACACTTGTGGTGGTAAATGGGAGCCCTCCAAAACCCACCAGAAACCCACTGTAACCACATGTAGGTGCCCCCCTTTACCCTTTAAGGGCTATGGTACTACTACTACTACAAATCAGTACTGTTATACTGTTGTGGGGAGTGGGCTTTTTGGGGGTTGGGGGGCTCAGCACCCAAGGTAAGGCAGCTATGCACCTGGGAGCAATTTGTGAAGTCCACTGCAGTGCCCCCTAGGGTGCCCGGTTGGTGTCCTGGCATGTGAGGGGGGATCAGTACACTAGGAATGCTGGCTCCTCCCAGGACCAAATGGCTTGGATTTGGTCGTTTTTGAGATGGCCGGCCTCGGTTTCCATTATCAGCGAAAACCGAGGTCGGCCATCTCTAAGTCCGGCAATCTCAACATTCATCTCTAAGGTTGACCTAAATGTTGAGATTTGGCCGGCCCTGACCATATTATCGAAATGAAAGATGGACGCCCATCTTGTTCGATAATACGGTTGGCTCCACCCCTTCCCGGCACCATCCCCGGAGATGAGCGCCCTTAGAGATGGGCGCCCCCGTTCGATTAAGCCCCTCCAGGTTACCTAGCCCCTTGCTCTAACCACTAAGCTATTCCTCCACTCCAGGAGTGCAACTTTTTTATAATACTTCATTTCCATGGATCCCATCATTCTAACATTACTGCTGGGCAGCAGCCCCAATTCCCCAATCAAGTTTTCTGTAAAGGAATGTGGCAATAATGTATATAACAAGCTTATTTATGTATTAGTTATTTATTGGGATGTATTAACTGCCTTTATGAAGAGATTCACCCAAGACAGTGTACAACTAACAATTTTGTTAACAGCATAACAATAGTAAAAATGACCAAATATAAACATAAATACAATAAATGATGTACATTTGAGAACAGCAAATTAAAACCTAATAATAGGACTACCATGAAACAGTATCAAAAATATATACATTTAACAGCACTGAAATTCAAATTCAATGTAAACAGAATACTAATGAAACATCTAGCAAGAACACAATTAGAACATCCAAATAACACAGCTATGATACTAATGCCTTTCTACAATACAGCATACCATATAGCTGAGGGGCCAAGTACAAATATATAGATGAGGACAAGATGTGTGGTACAGAGTCAGTTGGGATAAATGGATGGTTAAACTCAAGGCAAGTTCTTTGCACAGTTAAATAAGATATAAGGAACTGGTCTAAGTTACAATGTATATATGGTATATATTGTTGAAAAGTAAATACAATTTTTTTTTCTTCCTCTTTTATTTTTATTTTGATGGAATCTGAAGAAAATGAGTATTGTTCTGTTTCATATTCCAGACAAAGACTTGCTGATGCTGGACTGAAGAGTGCAATTAATTTCAATGTGTCCTTCGCGGCCTATGAGAAGCTAAGTGTTTCCTCATTTCTTATTCATGAAGGCACTCTTTCTGCTGTCATACAGTCATTTTCTCAACATCCTTCCACAGTATCAGACTAAAGATCTGCTCTTAAATTTCAAATAAAATACATGCATATTCATTCTTAGGGCCAGATATAAAATCTGGTTACCCAGAAGGACTAATAAAGGGAGGAGGATGGAAAGGCCCCCAGAACTGATGGGAGTGCATTGGGAAGGAGAAGTAACCTCTGTCCCTCAAAACTCATCACTGGGGGAGCAGCTTCTAGCCTTAACCCTTCTGAGCAGATCTTCTCCTTTCACTTCTGGATGTGTGACTACTGCTGTTTTCTTAGGTCACTGGCTGCAGTTTAAACTACTGGACAATAACCATCTCCAGAAGCTTAGCACAGGTCTCAGGCTTTGCAGTACCCTACCTCCTCCTCTGCACGAGTTTCCTGTTACCACAGAATCCCTTTCAAGACTTTCACAGCCTCTGACAGTATCTAGGCTCCGAGTCCGCACTCAGCTTTCTGCCGGTGGTCACTGTACCAAGAGATCTGAAAGCTCTGCTGCATAGGACACAAACAGGAAAGGGCAAAGAAATTGATCCCAGCCCGTTTCCTCTCACTGGCACTGGCAAAGCGGGAGAGCTGGAGGGGGGCGCCGGCGGGCAAGTTGTACAGGGCACATCTATAGCTCACTATGGTCCTATGTACAGTGATTCCGCACTCAGTGGTCTAAATGGGCCCAAATGGTGGCCTGATAACAGCAGAGGAATTTGGCACTAGAAGGAGTTGCCTTTGTTGCCTGTATCTAAATCTGAGTCTGTTCAGTCATGTTGAACCCATTCGTTGCAGCCCCCAATCGGGACACTTTCTCCACTGCCAGTAAGCGCTTGCATATTTTTAAATTTCATTTATTTAAAAAAGTTCTATAAAATGCCTTCGTGAAACACTAGGATCACTCAAAGAAGTGTACAAACTTAAAAAATAAAATAAAATGAGCACCAACAAACTCAGTCACACACCCACTAAGACAGAGATTTTCAACCCTTTTCGTCTCATGGCACACTTACACAGCACTAAAATTGTCAAGGCACACCCACACACACGGTCCAGCATTTCACCTTCTCCCTCCCCCCACTCACCATCACACCAACTCATAGTCCAGCATTTGACCTTCTTCCCCTCCAACCTCACCCGCATCCCAATACATAGACCAGCATTTTACCTTCTCTTCCCCCACCACCCTCACAAATCCAGCATTTTACCTTCTCTCCCCTCCACCCTCACCATCACAAACAGTCCAGCATTTATCTTCTCCACCCCACCTCACAAATAGTCCAGCATTTATCTTCTCTTTCCCCCATCACCCTTACAAATAGTCTAGCATTTACCTTCTCTTCCCTCCACCCTCATAAATAGTCCAGCATTTATTTATTTGGATTTATTTACCGCCTTTTTGAAGGAATTCACTCAAGGCGGTGTACAGTAAGAATAAATGAAACATAAGCAATAGAAAATTACAGCAGTAAAAATATTCAAATAACAATACAAAGTATGGCATGGAGGGGCATAATTGAACGAAAACGCCTATCTCCATGGGCGTTTATCTCCAAGAACGGGTCCGTGAAGGGGCGGACCGAACCGTATTTTGGGAAAAAATAGACGTCCATGTTTTATTCAACAATGTGTGAGCTGGGCGTTTTTGTTTTTCAGCGATAATGGAAAATGAAAGCGCCCAGCTCAAAAACGAATAAATCCAAGGCATTTGTTCGTGGGAGGGGCCAGGATTCGTAGTGCACTGGTCCCCCTCACATGCCAGGACACCAACCGGGCACCCTAGGGGGCACTTTTACAAAAACAAAAAAACAGGTAAAAGAGCTCCCAGGTGCATAGCACCCTTCCCTTGTGTGTTGAGCCCCCCAAATCCCCCTCAAAACCCACAGCCCACAAGTCTACACCATTACTATAGCCCTAAGGGGTGAAGGGGGGCACCTACATGTGGGTACAGTGGGTTTGGGGGGGTTGGACGACTAATAAGCATTAAGCAGCACAATTGTAACAGGTAGGGGGGATGGGCCTGGGTCCACCTGCCTGAAGTCCACTGCACCCCCTAACAACTCCTCCAGTGACCTGCATACTGCTGCCAGGGAGCTGGGTATGACATTTGAGGGTGAAAATAAAAAGTTGTGAAACATTTTTTTGTGGTGGGAGGGGGTTAGTGACCACTGGGGGAGTCAGGGGAGGTCATCCCCGATTCCCTCCAGTGGTCATCTGGTCATTTAGGGCACTTTTTGGGGCTTTATTCGTGAAAAAACAGGGTCCAGGAAAAGTGTCCTAAATTCTAGCTAAAAACGCATACTTTTTTCCCATTATCGGTGAAATGCGCCCATCTCTGTTCGGCAGATAACCACGCCCCAGTTCCGCCTTCGCCACACCTCTGACACGCCCCCATCAACTTTGTCCGCATCCGCGACGGATTGCAGTTGAAAACGTCCAAAAATCGGCTTTCGATTATACCGCTTTATTCGTTTTTGTGAGATAAACGTCCATCTCCCGATTTAGGTCGGAACTTGGGCGTTTTTCTCATTCGATTATAAGCAGGATAGTATATTACTTACAATGTCAACACAATACATAATAAAACATTTTAATTGACAGTGTAGGGTATAATCAAAGATGGAACATATAGATAGGTAAGAGAGTAAGAGGACTTAAAAAATAAGGTGACTAATTTAAAGAAAGGAGCACATGAGGTCAGAGAGATGGTGAAATATTATCTCAGCTAGGGTAGGAGTGGTAAACATGTCCTGCTGCAGTATGTGCAACCCGTGTCACTCCCAGTTGTACATGCCATGATAATATCAAGACTGGATTACTGCAATGCACTCTACAACGGTATGACTACAAAGGGTCTGCACCAGCTCCAATTGATTCAGAATACTGCAGCAAGACTAATAGAAAGTTGCAAGCGACATGACCACATCACACCATTTTTGCAAAACCTTTACTGGCTACCAATACAATACAGGGCTAAATTTAAAACTCTATGATCTTCAAGGCCCTTAAAGGAAATGGCACCGAGTACCTGAAGAATAGGATGATCCTCTACACACCTCCAATGATACTAAAGTCCTCTCAAGGACTATCACTAACCACACCCTCTCCACGAGACATTACACGATGTGATACCCACAATTGAGCCTTCTCTTTACTTCAGGAAGCAGGTGAAAGCTTGGCTCTTCAACCAGGCCTTTAATGAAAGAAGTAACTAACTTGTTAGTCTCACTCACACACACAAAGAATGACACGCGCTGCATGTACTGCAGCAGGACATGCTTATTCACTCCTACCCTAGCTGGGATAATATTTAACCATCTCTCTGACTCATGTGCAACTTTCTTTAAATTAGTCACCTTATTTTCTAACTCCTCTTACTATCTTACCTATCTGTATATTCCATTTTTACTTATACCCTATACGGTCAATTAAAATGTTCTATTACATATTGTGTTGACGTTGTAAGTGTATACTATGCCATATTTTGTATTGCTATTTGAATATTTTTTACTGCTATAATTGTCTGTTTCATGTAATGCTTGATTTATTCTTTCTGTACACCACCTTGAGTGAATTGCTTCAAAAAGGCAGTAAATATATCCTAATAAATAAATAAAATAAAATGTTACATTGGCCACTCTCCAGTTGTTAGATGCTGTTGCCACTTTAAATGACAGGTTACAGATTACTAGTAATAGATTAGTAATTTCATGTTCCAGTGCTTTCAGAACTCTGGGGTGAATATCATCCAGTCCTAGTCATTGGTTATTGTTCAGTTTGTCATTTTGCTTTACTATCCTTCTTATAATCGAAATAGAAAAACGCCTATATTGTGACCCAAATCGGGAGACAGATGTTTATCTCACAAAAATGAATAAAGCGGTATAATCGAAAGCCGAATTTGGACATTTTCAACTGCACTCCGTTGCGGATGCGGACAAAGTTGATGGGGGCGTGTCGAAGGCGTGGTGAAGGCGGAACTGGGGCGTGGTTATCGGGCGATCAGAGATGGGCGCCTTTCGCCGATAATGGAAAAAAAATATGTGTTTTTAGCGAGAATTTAGGGCACTTTTCCTGGACCCTGTTTTTCCACGAATATGGCCCCAAAAAGTGCCCTAAATGACCAGATGACCACTGGAGGGAATCGGGGATGACCTCCCCTGACTCCCCCAGTGGTCACAAACCCCCTCCCACCACAAAATATGCCGTTTCACAACTTTTTATTTTCACCCTTAAATGTCATACCCACCTCCCTGGCAGCAGTATGCAGGTCACTGGAGCAGTTATTAGGGGGTGCAGTGGACTTCAGGCAGGTGGACCCAGGCCCATCCCCCCCCCCCACCTGTTACACTTGTGCTGGTAAATGGGAGCCCTCCAAACTGCCCCCCAAACCCACTGTACCCACATGTAGGTGCTCCCCTTCACCCCTTTGGGCTATAGTAATGGTGTAGACTTGTGGGCAGTGGGTTTTGAGGGGGATATGGGGGGCTCAACACCCAAGGGAAGGGTGCTATGCACCTGGGAGCTGTTTTACCTTTTTTTTTATTTTTGTAAAAGTGCCCCCTAGGGTGCCCGGTTGGTGTCCTGGCATGTGAGGGGGACCAGTGCACTACGAATCCTGGCCCCTCCCACGAATAAATGACTTGGAGTTATTTGTTTTTGAGCTGAGCACTATCGGTTTCCATTATCGCTGAAAAACAAAAACGCCCAGCTCAAAAAAAGATAAACGTCCATGTTTTTCAAAAATACGGTTCGGTGCGCCCCTTCACGGACCCGTTCTCGGAGATAAACGCCCATGGAGATAGACATTTCCATTCAATTATGCCCCTTCATGTCTTCTTGATTCACAGATACTAACAAACTCTTAGTAATGTCGGGCCTGTCAGGTATCCAGGCTTTCAAAATTGCCTTCTATAAGCACTAATGTTTAATTAAAATTCCAGATGATATACTGCTGATGAACTTTAGTTTAAATTCTACAATAGCAAATGAACCTCTCATTAATGCGCTGCTGATATTATAAAGGAGGAAAAGACTTCAGATGCTCAACCTTCTCTGTTTTCAATAGAAATCACAGTACGTGGTTGGCGCCTACAATATCCACCATTGAAGAGATTTTGTTCTTAAAGTGGATATCGGGCGAGCTCCTCATCAGTCAAAAACCTCCGACTATATGGGAACACTGTTTTGTGGTCGCATACATATATATATATAGAGAGAGAGAGAGAGAGAAATAGGCTGCACTTATCTGAGTTTGTGCAATTGCCTGGCTGGGAACGCTCTACAGCAAGCCTCTGTTTCGCTTTAAGCTTCTTAAGGAGCGAAGTTCACCACCTTGCTAAGTACTTTAGTAGTGTTCAGCCAGGCAATTGCTACAAACTCAGATAAGTGCAGCCTATTTTTCTATACATATATATATGCGACTATAAAACAGTGTTCCCATATAGGCCCAGATGCACTAAACCTTAACGATCCTCTAACAACCCTTTAACGAGGAAATTTTGATCCGTTGCATGCATCAAAGGGCTTTTACCGAGGAAGCTAGCAGCTAATGAAAACGGAATGCAGATGAGCAATTTGTGTACAAACCCCATTGAAACGAGATGCACTAACCTTTTCCGATTGCCTTTACGCAGGAAAAAGGCAGGAAATCTAACGAGAGGTCTGTACCTCTCGTTAGGACAGCTCTGTGCCAGGAAAAATCGTAAAGTGAAAAAACAAACAAACTGTGAGCCAATCCCAGCGCATTAGCAGAGCTAAAAGCACTGTGATTGGTCAAAAGGACGTAGCATTATATATGTCCAAAAGAGCTGTGTTTAAGCTTAAAGAAAATGTGTCATAAACCACATCATTGTAGTGTTTGCATATCCAGAGCATGTTTGAGCCTTACCCAACAAAAATCAAAAAAAGAATCGGGAGGGGGCAAAGGCGCTCGTCAGGAGCGTCCTGTATGGCCATCCTTGCCCCCCCCCCCGCCCGAGGTCGCTGTTCCCCCCCCCTACATACGTTACTGACGTCAGACGAGGGCAGGCCCAGGAGGAGAGAGACGCACGACCGAAGCTGGGCGAAGACAGGCATCAGCTTTTCTTCTTGCCCGTGCAGCGCCTTCGGACAGAGAAGGCACTGCACGGGTCCGGTAAGAGGGAGGGGGGCCCGGTGGAGGGGGGGAATGGCGGCGACGACCCCAGGAGGGGGCGGGGCACAGGGCGGAGGATGTCGGGAGGCGGAGCTGAGGGGAGACAGAGTAGTGAGGAAGGGAGGGGGGCCGGGGCTGCTAAAGGTATGTTTTGCTTTTTAATTTATAATGCAGGGGGAAGCGGGGGGGGGGGGGGGGACGGCGACCTCAGGCAGGGGGGGGGGGCAAGGACGGCCATACAGGACACTCCTGACGAGCGCCTTTGCCCCCTCCCGACCCTTTTTTTATTTTTGTTTTGATTTGGGAGCCACGTGCTTGTGTTTTGACTGTTTGTGGCATGCGCAGAGCAGCTAACATAACGCTTGGCTGCTCTGCGCATGCTTTAGGGGCCGATTACCGACGTGGATTACGATTCTTTGATACATTGTACTTTTCAATACCGATCCGAGCATGTGTGACTTATTTTTTTGGTGCATTCTTCGTTTTTTAAAAAATTGTTAGGGACTTTAACGATTTAGATTCTTTAACGTTTGCTTGATGCATCTGCCTCATAGTCGGAGGTTTTTGACTGATGCGAAGCTCGCCCGATATCCACTTTAAGAACAAAATCTCTTCAATGGTGGATACTGTAGGCGCCAACCACGTACTGTGATTTCTATTGAAAACAGAGAAGGTTGAGCATCTGAAGTCTTTTCCTCCTTTATAATATCAGCAGCGCATTAATGAGAAGCTCCTATAAGCACTGCAATGGCTAACCACTAGCAGGACAGTTTTCAAAATGATTAACCCAGGTAACTAGACTGCCTTGTCTGAAAAATGGCCACCTCACAAAGGCTAAATATAAATGTGGGCTTTCACAATGCATGCACCTTTAGCCATGTTCTTTGGAGCTGTTCCCAAGAGCAGGAAAAGGCCAGGGGGGGAGACAACATGTGTAGATTTGATTTTCAAATCTACATATGGTATTTTGCCACCATTCCATGGTCCACAAAAGAATCAATTGCAAAATATCAATTTTTTTTTCTGGTGATTTTCAAAGAGAAATTACCAGGTACTTTCTGTTTGAAAGTGAAATACAAGGTCTGTGGCTATTTGCAGCCATACAGGCTACTGAAAATTGTACCCTATAAGTACCAGCCTAATGTTGTTTCAGATGCCTGGCGGGGGGGGGGGGGGGGGGGGGGTGATGTGACCTGGAGGAGGAAGTGTTTCACCAACACACTGGTGAGAACATGGCTGTGATGGTTTCAGACAGTATCATCGTTGAATTTAAATATTGTCCAGGTTTTCTAACATCTGTCTGCTCATTGCTTTTATAGACTGCAACCTTCCTCCTCACTGAAGGCAATGATCCAGTTTGTTCCATACCCCTAAAACATATAGAGTCATCCATTTTAATCAGACTAGCACCACCATATAAAAGTTTATAAACAATCTTGAAGAACTGCAGCCCAAAGCTCCCTATATTTTTTATTTCTACAGTAGCAATAATGTCCCATATTTTAAACATCTTCTCAGGCATCATCAGATACAAGACAGGCTTGCTGGGGAGAATTCCCATTTCCTTCCTTCCCTCATTCACAAGCTGCAATTATAGCCCTCAACTATTAACAGGTTACTAATGAACCTTTAAGAGAGGCAATCAATCATAATAAAACAACTTCAAGTACGTGGCAGCTTTCTGTCTTCAGCCCTTATTTATGAATCTTTCCAGAATGTTCCGGAACATTACAATTTCAATTTTTAAACAAACTGCAAGGAAAGCCTAGCAGCCAACCCTTTTAAAGAATCTCACTGACTAGCCTGCACACATGAAACTGAGGGTATTGGCTTCCGCACATCTGGATAGACTTTTAGAATGTCCGAGGAAATAGGTTTTGCTTTTTTACTTTTAGCAAGAGTCAGTTTCCACGTTTATTTCGTGTATGCTTTTCTATAAATCTCTTGGAGCCAATTGAAAGTATGAATCAAGACAGACAGGGTGGGAGGGGGGTTGCTTGACAGAAAAAATTATACAACTTAAACATTAATCTGACCAAAAGAGAACACGGTACAGCCTTAGGAAACAGAAGTTTATTATTGCCCTCATTACTGAGATGAACTAACTCAAGACCAGGGAGGTAAACTGGCTTCACAGAGAAAATCTGCAACAACAAAAAAAAAGATTTAAAACCCAGAATTTTTGGCTTGAAGGCCCTAAGCACTAACAGCCCAACACACCTCATAAACAAGCAGTGTGAAGCTTTCATACTATTAACCCCAACAGAACAAGATGAGAATCTTTGTTATTGTAAACTTTGATCTCTTCCTTCTCCTCAAGGATAAGCGAAGTGAGGCTCTATCCAAAGCACACACTATTAATGCCAATTATTTCTAGCTGCTAAGCTAAGAATATGCAAGCATCCCTATGTGGCCAGAGTCTTTTGGTACGCACACTTAAATTATTAAATACTGATACTGAAAACAAATATTAAGCAGATTACTTCTTATGCCTTTCAAGGAGCAATTAAATCCTCATCCTGCCAACTATACCATGCCACAAAACCTAATTTTAAATGTTTGGTAACCAGCAGTAACGCAAGCATTTCCACAAAATAAGTGAGAAAATGTCACATATGGTAAATAAACCTTACAATTCTGCATATATACTCCATATGTTCAGGGGCACTGACAGCTAACCGGGGGGGGGGGGGGGGTGAGAAGAGGGAGACTTTTTGGTAGGGTCCGTTGAAAACCTTCTAGTTTATACATTTATCTCTAGTCTCTAAAGCTTTTCCTTAAAAAGTGTTTCAAGATTTATTTGTCTTTTTTTTTAACATGCTACCAATGGTTTTCTCCAGAACAGATGGCACATGGCAATAAGTATCCCAAAATCTGTGGATTATTAGCTGTTGGATATTGATCTGTACTTGGCAAGGTACATTACATCAGCATGTGTCACCCAAAACAAAAGGCAGTGCTGGAAGCCTTCCTAAAGTAAACACAGAATGAAAAGATGATCCATCAATACAGTTATTTGATATTCATTCTATTAGAGTGTCTTACCAAGGATTACAATAATCAGTTCTGCTCTAATAAGAACAAGACCGCATTGTTCCCATTAGATTCCACTGAATCTGGAAACTAACCAAGATTGTTTATATTCACTAATTCCTGTCTGCTGAATTTAACAGAAGAAACTGTTTTGTCCCAAGGATCATTTACATTCTTAGTCAAAATATACAGATCTTAAAGGCTGATGCTCAAAAGTCATCGTTAATAACTGCATATGTTTATAGCCGCAGCTGAACTTACTGAACAAGGAATAGTGATCGATGCTCAAAAGAAATCACATGCAAATAAGATTGTGCAGTTTGGTAGGGAAAGCGCCTGGCACATGCACAGAACGGTCTCACAGTAAGAATTAATGTTCTGCACATGCCCAGACCATGGGAACGGGAGGCAGGTGGAGGGGGCAAGAGAGTGCAGTAGATGTGCTCCATTACAGAACCTGACTTGAAAAATGGCAACAGCAGCTCTTCGGACCCTGCCATAAAGACATGCATCATAGACAGGCATCACCTGCGCATGTTCATGGATGATTCTTATTGGTTACTTTTTTTAGTTGTCTTTTTATTTATTTATTGCTGTATTTTGTGTATGGCAACCTGAACACTTTTCTTTTTTAAGGTTACACTACTGTTCCGGGCAGAACACACACACATATGATACACACACCAAGAGGCTGCTCTTTCACATATAACACCACCTTGAACCTGGAACAGGTAGGCATTCCATTCTGTGCATTGCATGGAAAGTCTGCGCATCGTACGGAATGTTCTTTTTAATTCTTCTGCATCTAGTTTTCTAACACTGCTTTTGCAAATACTTGAGTGCAGGAAATAAATGATCTTGTTTGTCTTGAAATTTGCTCTATCAGCAACTGTGGTCTCCAAGATAGGGAAAGAAAGCACAGAGTAGCTCACAACCATGGTGGTGGCTGCATTCCAGGCCAAGCTGAGCAGCAGCTACCGAGGTGCTCACCTCTAATGGTCTGGAACAAATGCAGACCAAAGCAGCACCGAAACCCTTTGAGCATTAGACGCACAATAACATACACATAAAACTGGCTATAATCGGTCAAAACGGAATGTTACAAGCCCAGTAAGCTTTGGACTCTTTGCATTGAAATGGAAAAAAGGAAGTTTTAGGCATCAAGTTAGCTGGGGGAAGGCAATGGTTAAAGGGTGGGGGAAAAGAAGGCACAATTTAAATGGGGGGGGGTTGTATTTATATTTCCTGTTGATAAACACTCTATAACTCAGCTGGAACTTTGCAGTTCAAGCATGTGATGAAACCTGCGTAACTGGACAGTCATGTATAAAAGTAATACTACCCATGCATTACTTTAAAAAATTCAAAAAAAAAAAAAAAGAGGAAGTCTTCTAGTGGAAGAATTTCTTTTTAGCAACTGCTAATGGTTCCTTCTTGCCCTGTATGGCCATCTCATAAGAAAGGAGGAACGTATACCATGCGCATGGATATACTGGACTCTATTAAAAAGAATCCTGACCCCTAGGGTGAAGTAGAGAACTGTCTCAGAGCTTTGCAGAGACCTTCCTTCCAGCAGATCCGTTACGTAACTGATAAAAAGTGACCAGTGGTTCTCAACTCAGTACTCAGGACAAAATGAATATACATGAGGTATATCTGCATACCAAGGAGGAAGTGCACACACATCTCTCCAATGCATATTCATTGTGGATACCCTGGAAACCTAACTGGCTGGGTGTGTCCCGAATGTTGAGAAGCATTGATTTAGAGAAACAAATAATAAATGATTTAATCGTCAGTGGCCCTTTCTGGACAGTTAAATTGTTTTATTTATTTATTTGTTACATTTGTATCCCACATTTTCCCACCTATTTGCAGGCTCAATGTGGCTTACATAGTACCGTAAGGCGTTCGCCAGCCAGTAAAGAACAAATACAACGTGGTATTATGGAAGGATAAGGTTCATGTGTTACAGACACTTTTGGGAATCGTGGAGAGGAAGAGTTGCGTTATGTCCATTACTAGCTTTAGTTTCCTTATGTAGCAGGGTTCAGGCATTTAGGTTGGGTCAGTAGGGTATGCCTTTTTTAATAGGTTGATTTTAGTGATTTTCTGAAGTTTAGATGGTCGTAAGTTGTTTTCACGGCTTTTGGTAGTGCATTCCACAGTTGTGTGCCTATGTAGGAGAAGCTGGTTGCATAAGTTGATTTGTATTGGAGTCCTTTGCAGCTTGGGCAGTGGAGATTTAAGTATGTTCTTGTTGAATATCAAAATAATACTCCACAGAGATCAATTCTACTGCAAATAATATTGATAATCTCAAAAACCCACACTCGCAGTGAAACAGTGTCTATACTGGATAGGGGGGAAAAGTCTCAACGAACTGTGGCAAAAACTCAATGGATGATTGCACACAGTAAAAAGTCATCATAGACTAAAAAAAAAACCCTCTTTTTAAACTTTTTTTATTTTTAGTCTCTTTTATATATGCGTCTTGAAAAGCAAGTCTTTATGCATCATTGTTCCTCCAAATCTTATAGAGTACAAAAAAAAGATAAATTTAACTAGACTTATCTTTACAATATCGACTCCAGCTTGCGTGTTAATTCACATGGAGGCTCATTTTCAAAGCACTTAGCCTCCCAAAGTTCCATAGAAACCTATGGAACTTAGCCTCCCAAAGTGCTTTGAAAATATGCCTCATAGGGTCCCAACGGTTCCGTTTCACGTTGCTTCCTCAGGGAACCACACTGCAGAGCATCCAAATTCAAGATTGCTCAATGCTGGAGAACACCACTCTGCGGTGTGGTTCCCTGAGGAAGCAACGCGAAACGGAACCGTTGGGACTCCATGTGAATTAACACGCAAGCTGGAGTCGATATTGTAAAGATAAGTCTAGTTAAATTTATCTTTTTTTTTGGACTCTATAAGATTTGGAGGAACAATGATGCATATATAAAAGAGACTAAAAATAAATAAAAATAAAAAAAATTTTAAAGAGGGTTTTTTTTTTAGTCTATGATGACTTTTCACTGTATGCAATCATCCACTGAGTTTTTGCCACAGTTCGTTGAGACTTTTTCCCCCTATCCAGTATAGACACTGTTTCACTACGAGTGTGGTTTTTTGGGCTTGTTGAATATCAACCAGTTCATTGTTTTTTTAACTTACTAAAGTGATTATCAAGGAAGGCCATAGCATGAGATAATACACCCATGCTTTCTCTCTTTTTATTTAGAAACTGGAGTTGGAAGCACAAGCCAATATGTCTGAAATTTCAATGCTTACCAAGGCTTCCTGATATTGCTCAATTCATAGTTCTTTGACTATTGATATGACTATGAGTACGGTGTTCTCACCTGGACCAAATGTATTTATTTATTTACCGCCTTTTTGAAGGAATTCACTTAAGGCAGTGTACAGCAAGAATAAATCAACCATAAGCAATAGACAATTACAGCAGTAAAAATATTTAAATAACAATAAACAGTATGGCACTGCCTATGAGCTCCTGCTGCTCACCACTCCCTTCTCCCCACCAATGATTAGTTTTTGGGGAGAGAGAGAAAAGCAGTACAGAGTGAACGCATTGCTTTCCTGGCATTCCAAACCAAACTGGTAGCGCCAATCTAACCTTACCCCCTTCTCTTTCATATTACAATCAATAACTGCTGGACACAAGAAGCAAATAAAGGAGATTAGCCATTCTGTTCACAATTATCAAAGCAACCTTAGAAATATAATTGAATTTCTAAGACTAGATTGTTGTTTCTGATAACTGCATACCTCAACTTTTAGCTCCATGGTGGGGGGGGGGGGGGGGGGGGGGGGGAGGTTAGGAAACTTGCACAGACTGGGCTTAAAAAGGTTTAGAGAGATCTGGAAGAAAAGTCCATAAATTGTTATTAAGGTAGATCTAGGAGAAGCAGAATGGAATCTTGCTACTTTCTGGGATCCTCTAACACCTGGATTAGCCACTCTTGGAAACAGGATGCTGGGATAGATGGACTTTTGGTCTGACCCAATATGACAATTCATATGATCTTATTTTACAATCTACATGTTTTATTTTCCAATTAAAGCAAAGTCTATAGACACGTAGCTTGCCAGCAGTTATCAAAGCAAAACTACCTCCTGATCTGCCGACTGCTGAAAGACAGCCTTTGCACAGTGCAATTCATGTGCACTGAAATCTTCGACTCAATGGAAAAACATCTGACTTTGATGAATGGACAGGACAAAAAGAACTTACCATTCAAAAATAAATTCTTAAATTAGCCTTCTAAAATAAATCATCTTCCTGCCTGCCCACATGAATAGCACTTATGTCTGACTCGAGGGATGGGGTGGAGGAAAGAAATGGTCTTAGTTGTTCGGAAATTTGAACTATCAGCAATTGTGGTCTCCAAGCTGTGGAAAGAGAGCACAGGGTAACCCACAACCATGGTGGTGGCTGTATTCCACACCAAGTTGAGCGGCAGCTACTGAGGTGCTCGGCTCTAACAAGAGGTCTGGAACAAATGCAGACCAAGATAAGTGTATGAGCTCATGGTCTAACATTAAAATATTCTTTTCATAGGAGCTGATGCAAAAGAGCCAGGAAAGTCAATTTATTCTAACTAAAGCAGAGATACCACATTATAAAAGATTGAAAGGAAAATCAATGGTTTAAATCTGGAACTCAGGACATACCCAGCCAGTCAGATTTTCAGGATATTCACAATCAATATGCACAAGATAAATTTGCACACACTTCTTCCACTATATGCAAATTTATCTCATGTATATTAAATGTAAGTATCCGTCACTGGATAGATGTGTCTCAAGGACTGGGTTGAGATGGCATCACTTAGTGCCACGAATGTATTTTAACATATTTCATTTCTGTTGCAAAAGTGTAGTCTATTTCTGTTATTTGATTATTCACCAGGTGTGGGATAAGATCCTAAATTTTCCATTTTTGTTTTAACTACTGGCGTTATCATTTTTGTACTTTATTGCCTACCTCATGAAAGACTCCAGTGGAGAGTCGTGGGATAGGAGGCAATGTCCTATTGTTGATTAAAAACTGGTTAAAAGATAGAAAACAGAGAGTAGGGTTAAGTGGTCAGTATTCTCAATGGAGAAGGGTAGATAGTGGGGTGTCCCAGGAGTCTGTGCTAAAACCGCTGCTTTTTAACATATTTATAAATGATCTAGGGATGAGAGTGACTATTGAGGTAATTAAATTTGTTGACCACACAAAGTTATTCAAAGTTGTTAAATCACAGGAGGATTGTGAAAAATTACAAGAGGACTTTACGAGACTGAGAGACTGGGCATCTAAATGGCAGATGATGTTTAATGTGAGCAAGTGCAAAGTGATGCATATGAGAAAGAGGAACCCGAATTATAGCTACATAATTGCAAGGATCCACATTAGGAGTCACCGACCAGGAAAGAGATCTAGGCATCATCGTTGATGATACGTTGAAACCCTCTGCTCAGTAAGAAAGCAAAAGGAATGTTAGGTATTAATAGGAAAGGAATGGAAAACAAAAATGAAGACATTATAATGCCTTTGTATCGCTCTATGGTATGACCGCACCTCGAATATTGTGTTCAATTCTGATCACCGCATCTCAAAAAAGATATAGTGGAATTAGAAAAGGTACAGAGAATGATAACAAAAATGATAAAGAGGATTGGACAACTTCCCTAAGAGGAAAGGCTGAAATGGCTAGGGCTCTTCAGCTTGGAGAAAAGACAGCTGAGGGGAGATATGATAGAGGTCTATAAGATAATGAGTGGAGTTGAATGGGTAGATGTGAATCGCTTATTTAATCTTTCCAAAAAATACTAGGAATAGTGAACACAAAATGAAGCTACAAAGTAGTAAATTTAAAATGAATCATAGAAAATTTTTCTTCACTCAACATGTAATTAAACTCTGGAATTCGTTGCCAGAGAATGTAGTAAAAGCAGTTAGCTTAGCGGGGTTTAAAAAAGGTTTGAATGGCTTTCTAAAGGAAAAGTCTATAGACCATTATTAAAATGGACTTGGAGAAAATCCACTGCTTATTTCTGGGATAAGCAGTGTAAAATGTATTGCACTTTTTTAGAATCTTGCCAGGTACTTGGGACCTGGATTGGCCACTGTTGGAAACAGGATACTGGGCTTGATGGACCGTCGGTCTGTCCCAGTATGGCAATACTGATGTACTTATATAACAAATTCCAGAGTTTAATCACATGTTGCGTGAATAAATATTTTCTCCTATTTGTTTTAAATTTACTACTTAGTACCTTCATTGCATGCCCCTTAGGCCTAGCATTTTTTGAAAAAGCAAACAAGTGATTCATCTCAACCCATTCCACTCAGTATTTTATAGACCTCTATCATATCTCCCCTCAGCCGTCTCTTCTCCAAACTGAAGAACCCTAGCTGCTTTAGCCTTTCCTCATAGGAAAATCATCCCATCCCCTTTATCATTTTCATTGCCCTTCTCTGTACACTTTCTAATTCTGCTATGTCTTTTTTGAGATGCAGTGACCAGAGTTGCACACAGTATTCAAGGTGTAGTCGCACCAAGGAGCAATACAAAGAGGGGCATAATCGAACGGGGCGCCCAAGTTTTCCTGAGGGCGTCCCTGCAGGACGGCCCCGTGAAGGGGCGGGGAAACCGCTATTATCTAAACAAGATGGGCGTCCATCTTTCGTTTCGATAATACGGTCGGGGACGCCCAAATCTCAAATGGTCAAACTTAGAGATGGTCGTCCCCGTTTTTCGGCGATAATGGAAACCGAGGAAGCCCATCTCAAAAACAACCAAATCCAAGCCATTTGGTCATGGGAGGAGCCAGCATTCGTAGTGCACTGGTCCCCCGCACATGCCAGGACACCAACCGGGCACCCTAGGGGGCACTGCAGTGGACTTCACAAATTGCTCTCAGGTGCATAGCTCCCTTACCTTGTGTGCTGAGCCCCCCCCCCCAAACCCCACTCTACACAACTGTACACCACTACCACATCCCTAAGGGGTGAAGGGGGGCACCTACATGTGGGTACAGTGGGTTTGTGGTGGGTTTTGAAGGGCTCACATTTACCAGCACAAGTGTAACAGGTAGGGTGGGGGATGGGCCTGGGTCCGCCTGCCTGAAGTGCACTACACCCACTAAAACTGCTCCAGGGACCTGCATACTACATGGAGCTGGGTATGACATTTGAGGCTGGCAAAAAATTAAAAAAAAATTTTTTTTAGGGTGGGAGGGGGTTGGTGACCACTGGGGGAGTAAGGGGAGGTCATCCCCGATTCCCTCCAGTGATCATCTGGTCAGTTCGGGCACCTTTTTGAGACTTGGTCATGAAAAAAATGGACCAAGTCGACCAAATGTTCGTCAGGGATGCCCTTCTTTTTTCCATTATAGGCCGAGGATGCCCATCTCTTAAGCACGCCCCAGTTCTGTCTTCGCTACGCCTCTGGCACGCCCCCATGAACTCTGGTCGTCCCCGCAACGGACTGCAGTTGAGGGCACCAAAAATCGGCTTTCAATTATGCCGATTTAGGCGACCCTGAGGGAAGGACGCCCATCTCCTGATCTGTGTCAAAGATGGGCGCCCTTCTCTTTCGAAAATGCCCCTGATAGGCATTCTAACATTCTCATTTTTGTTTTCCATTCCTTTCCTAATAATACCTAACATTCTATTTGCTTTCTTAGCCTCCGCTGCACACTGAGCAGAGGGTTTCAATGTATCAACAATGACACCTAGATCCTTTTCCTGGGTAATTTTTAAATAATCTCAAAATATTTCTCAGTTCCAACTTTTATTAATGCAATACAAATGCACAGCAACGGTGATTTAAAAACATACCAGTCTCATGGCATTACTTGTTAAACCTACAAAGAGAATAAAAATTAGCTCTCTGAATAATATCTGTATAGCTAGATCAATTCTCTCTTATTTATATATACAACATGACATTGGTATCTTTGAGGCAAAAATATCCAGCAGCAAACTAGCTTTCCAGCACACCAAATCATCAATCCATGTCTAGAAAATATATTAAGTGGTTGTTTCCTAGTAATAACATTTACAAACTTAAATGTTGCTGAAATCAGGAAATTATAATTTGCTCTGGTAGGAAAAAAAATGCAGTTTATACTTTTTACTGGTTCTATACTACTGCATTTTCTGTCTCCTTTATGGAATAAGATGTGAATCAGCTTTGCTAACTGAACACCAGGCTCAGCGGAATGTTTAGAAACATAGAAACACTAGTAAAAAAAGGCCCGTTTCTGGAGCCAATGAAACGGGCGCTAGCAAGGCTTTCCTGTGGCCCCCCCCCCCCCTACCAGTCGTCGATATGGGTGAATTGCTCCGCCTCCGCCCTCAACGTCATAACATTTGACGCGAGGGCGGTGAATTGCTCCGCCTCTGCCCTCAACGTCATAAGGTTTGACGCGAGGACGGGGCCCAGAGACTGATTTTCGAGGCTTCAGAGCTTCGAACATACGAACCTTGGCTTCAGTGACGTCAGCAGCCAATAAAACGTTGAGGGTGAGTTTTATATATATAGATGATGGCAGATAAGGGCTGAATAGCCCATCCAGTCTGCCCATCCCCAGTAACCACTAACTCCTTTTTGTAAGAGATCCCACGTGTCTGTCCCACGCTATCTTAAATTCCGACACAGTCTTCGTCTCCAGAACCTCCACCGGGAGGCCATTCCACATATCCACCACCCTCTCCCTGAAAGAGTATTTTCTCAGATTCCTCCTAAGCCTATTTCCTCTTAACTTCATGCTATGCCCTCTCATTCCAGAGGGTTCCTTCATTTAAAAAAGGCTCACCTCTGAGGTACTTAAATGTCTCTATCATATCTCCTCTCTCTCGCCTCTCTTCCATGTTAAGGTTTATAAGCCTGTCCTTATATGTTTTATGACCAAGACCGCTTACCAATTTTGTAGCCTCCCTCTGGACTGACTCCATCCTATTTATATCTTTCCATAGATGCGGTCTCCAGAATTGCACGCAGTACTCTAAATGGAGCCTCACCACCAGAGACTTATACAAGGGCACTATGACCTCTTTCTTCCTGCTGGTCATCCCTTCCCAGGAATGGCCTGACCATTAGGCCACCTGAAGCGGGGGCCTCAGGCGGCACTCTACAGGAGCAGCATCTCAGGGGGTGGCTTCACAGCATTTTACTTAATCATGGAGACATTCCAAACCTGGCAGCGATTACCATACGCTGCCTGTCGCTGCAGGCATCCACCTCTTCCCTTTACTGTGGCAAAGTAACTTCCTGTTTTGCTGAGACACCTGCAGTAAAGGGAAGAGGCGGGTGCCGCCGGCAACAGGGCAGTGTATGGGAATTGCTGCTGCTGCCAGGTTTGGAACATAACCATGACAAGGTAAAACACGGGGGGGGGGGGGGGGGGGAGGGTGGCATCTTAGCTCCGCCTCAGACACCATCTTGCTTTGGGCCAGCCCTGTCCTTTCCTGCCAGTGTGCAGTGCACTAAGGTGCTATGTATCTCCTCTCACTCTTGCTGGGTCTACCAGGAAGATACCAGTGCACACTGCAACTCCCTCATGAACTCATCAAGACTTGAAGTTAGGACTGTGAACATTTTAGAACACAAATAAGCAAAACTTTTGTTGAAACCACAAGACATTCAATGGCTTGGCAAGTTTATTTAAACTGGATTCTCTTTACAAAAATACTAGGATTAGGGGGCACGAAATGAAGCTACAAAGTAGTACATTTAAAACGAGTCAGAGAAAATATTTCTTCACTCAACATGTAATTAAATTCTGGAATTCGTTGCCAGAGAATGTAGTAAAAGCAGTTAGCTTAGCGGGATTTAAAAAAGGTTTGGATAGCTTCCTAAAAGTAAAGTCCATAAGCCATTATTAAAACGGACTTGGGAAAATCCAGTGCTTATTTCTGGGATAAGCATAAAATGTATTGTACTGTTTTGGGATCTTGCCAGGTACTAGTTATGTTGGAAACACCTAGTTATGTTGGAAACAGGATACTGGGCTTCATGGACCTTCAGTCTGTCCTAGTATGGCAACACTTATGTCATGGGCGTAGACTGGGGGGGGCGAGGGGGGGCAATGCCCCCCCAAACGCAGGGCCGGCAACAGGCAGCTCTCCCTTCGCCCCGCCCTCTCCCCGTTCCTTCTCCTCCCCCCCTGGCCCCCCCGTGAGCCGGCTCTCCTCCCTCCCTCCGTATCCGTCCCTCACCGACCTGATCTTCGAATCCTTTGCCTGCCCGCTAGGCGCTTGTGCTCTCTTCCTGCTGGTTCGCGCTTTAAAAATGGCCGCCGAGACTTTCAGAGGCGGCCTCGCAAGACTTCTGCTGAAGTCTCAGCGGCCATTTTGAAGCGTGAACTGGCAGGGGAGAGTCAGCGCTAGCGGGCAGGCGAAGAATTCGAAGATCAAGTTGGTGAGGGACGGATCCGGAGGGAGGGAGGAGAACTGGCTTGCTGCGGGGGGGGGGGGGGAGGAGAAGGAACGGGGAGAGGGGGGGATGAAGGGAGGGCAGGGGAGAGGAGGGTCACTGCTGGACTGGGTGGATGGAGGGCAGGGGAAAGGAGGGCCACTGGGCATGGGGACAGGGGAGAGGAGGGTCACTGCTGGACTGGGTGGATGGAGGGCAGGGGAAAGGAGGGCCACTGGGCATGGGGACAGGGGAGAGGAGGGTCACTGCTGGACTGGGTGGATAGAGGGCAGGGGAAAGGAGGGCCACTGGGCATGGGGACAGGGGAGAGGAGGGTCACTGCTGGACTGGGTGGATGGAGGGCAGGGGAAAGGAGGGCCACTGGGTGGATGGAGGGCAGGGGAGAGGAGGGCCACTGGGCATGGGGACAGGGGAGAGGAGGGTCACTGCTGGACTGGGTGGATGGAGGGCAGGGGAAAGGAGGGCCACTGGGTATGGGAACAGGGTAGAGGAGGGTCACTGCTGGACTGGGTGGATGGAGGGCAGGGGAAAGGAGGGCCACTGGGCATGGGGACAGGGGAGAGGAGGGTCACTGCTGGACTGGGTGGATGGAGGGCAGGGGAAAGGAGGGCCACTGGGTATGGGGACAGGGGAGAGGAGGGTCACTGCTGGACTGGGTGGATGGAGGGCAGGGGAAAGGAGGGCCACTGGGCATGGGGACAGGGGAGAGGAGGGTCACTGTTGGACTGGGTGGATGGAGGGCAGGGGAGAGAAAAGAAATGCTGGACATGGATGGAGGGGAGGAAAGAGTGAGGAAGGAGATGAGATGAGGGAAAAGGAAGAGAGGAGAAAAACTGCACATGGATGAAGAAAATAGGCAGAAGCTGAGGACCAGAAATGAAGAAGAAAGGAGGAAAGAAATAAATGGAAAGGAAGCCGTGGAAACGGAGTTAAGAGGACAGATAGCAGCAGAATCAGATACTGGACCAGCATGATCAGAAAAACAGTCACCAGACAACAAAGGTAGAAAAAAACCATTTTATTTTCATTATAGTGTTTGGAATATGTTCACTTTGAGAATCAGGTGCTCAACATTAAAAGTTTATATTTACTTATTTATACCCCCCCCCCCCCAGGCTCTCTCCACGGCTATAGCCAGCTCTGCAATTTTGGGGGGGCGCAGAGGGGGACCGGGGGGAGAGCCTGTTGTTAAACATTTACCAGCACACCACTGCCTGTCGCCAAACCCGCTGCCTCTCCGATTCAGTGGCTATCCATTGGCAAACGAATACTGGTTATTTCCAAAAAAGCCAGCTCTTGCTCCCTTCCTTCCTCCATATTAGCATAATTTGCATATACATATATGCAAATGAATATGCTAATATGCCACGCCCCTTCCTTTGCCCCCCCAAATGAAACAGTCAAACTACGCCTATGACTTATGTACTTATATATTCTACAAAGTCGCAGGCCTAGCATTCAGATCTTGGGCGCAATAGTGCCAGTTGTGCGCCTAACTTAAGGGACTTTTACAAAGTGGCGGTAAACCTAACATGGTCTTACACATGCTAATCTAGAGCAACTGCTGGCCCAAGGGAAAAATCGGCCCGTATTTTTTAGCATGGCGCTAACCTGGCAGTAATTGGCCAGCATTATGCACTATCAGGTTACCACCAGGTTAGCGCAGGAGCCTTTACCATCACCTCAATGGGTGGTGGTAAGTGCTCCCACCCTGCATGGCCATGTCTTTTTTTGGCCTTTTTACCTGCTGTGGTAGAAAGGGCCTCAGTGTGCACAGGACCCTTTTTACCACAGCTCACTAAAAGGAACCCTTAAGTGCTAAATTAGGCGCCAAATAGCATCAAATACCAATAATAGCCCTTAAGTGGTGTTAATTGGGGATGACCAGCACTAATTTGTAGTTATGTGCGCAACTGCAAATAAGCTCTATCCCATAAACATAGTGGTCAATATTCAGTGTAAGCTAACCTGCTGGGAATGGCCGACAACCAGTTAACTCATGTCTTGGTGGATAGCTGGTCATTTTCAGTAGCATTTAACTAGTTATCGCTGCTGAAAATACCCAGTTAGTGCCAAAAATAAAGCTGGCAATATTGGAATAGTGTGAAGAACTAATGGAAAGAAAATTATGTCCATCGACCAGCAGGTGGAGATAGAGAATACAGAACTGAGGACCACTACATAGCTACCTGCTAGCAGTTCAGCTCCTCAGTATCCGTCCTCAAGCAAGAAAGAAAACATACCCAATCAGGAGCATGGTCAGCAACCAACATATCCTGCCCCCAAGAACCATGCAAAGATAAGGCCCCTGGAAAACAGGATACAAAGACAGTGCATAGAGCCACCAACAAGGGCGTCGAACCACGGGAGGGCTCCTGGAATAGTGTGAAGAACTAATGGAAAGAAAATTATCAGATAAGACCTAATTTCTCCTTCTATTACGTTCATTCCCACTATTCCAGGACAAGTGGGATGTTCAAAAGCTATCCCTACAAGGGTGGGAAGTCAAATCTGACATATGTAGAACTGACGCCCCAAATGTAGCTGCTGCCTGAGCGGCACCAGCCATTCCACCATACTTACTGAAGGTATGCAGCGAAGCCCATGCCGCTGACCTACAGAAGACAGCTGTCAGAGAAGACAGCGAAGCCCTCGCCCAAGACGTAGCCACATGCCCAGGAGAGAGAGAGCCTTCAAACCTGAGAAGCGCCTCCCAGGATACAGGCTGAGACCACAGCCACCTTCACCCACTGGGCAAAGAAAACCTTAGACAACATGAGACCCCCCCTGCTGTTTACCAAACAGCCCAAAAGGTCCAAACGAATGGCGTAAAACATTGGGAACCGCGAAAATGCAAGAACGCCCTGCTAAGACCAGAAGCTTCCAAAAAACAGACCGCTGACTACGGAAAAAGAAAGACCAGCAAACACTAAGGCAAGAAGCATGATACTGCCCCAAGTGAGACCCCTACCTCCGAAAAACAGGTAAAGGGTCCTTCCAAGAGAGAAAGAGACTGAAGTTGCGAGAAGCAACAGGTTAACAGAAGCACCTCAAAGAGCACAGTGGACAACGAGAGAACTAGGGCCACCTAGCAACAGGCTCAAACAGGAAGCACCCGAAGGACCAGAAAAAGAACTCAGTCCAGAAGGAGAACCCGAAAGGGTAGTGAAAGTCGACCCACACCTCTCAGAAGACAAATAAAAAAAAACGGCTGAGCAGCTAAATAAGACTCCTGCAAGCAGCCCTGAAAGCAAGCCAGGGCCACCACTGGACCTACAGCACTAGCCCCATGATATTCCCTCCTGCAAAAAGGCCAGAAAGTGGTCCAGAGAGGAAGCAACGGTGACCCAAAACCTCACAGCATGCTAGCCTTAGAAACACACTCTGGCAAACGCCGAGGAGGAAGCGCACTTCCCAGCACAAAGCAGGGAAGCCACCACTGAAAGCGAATATCCCTTCTTCCTCGGCCGAGCTCTGACCAGGGCCAGGCCGCAGGACCAAAGGAAAGGAGGGAGGGATCCTCCATGGCCACTAGGCCCTGACAGAAAGACCTTGAAACTGAGGGAATCGCAATGGCTCCCTAACCAGGAGCCTCATGAGATCTGCATACCATGGAAGCCATGGCCAGGCTGGAGACCAGGAACACCCTGCCCCAAAGGTCTGCCACTCTCCCCCATAGCCGGCCTAACATCGGCATGGGGGAAGGCATACGGAGGTCGCTCGCTCAGACACAATCATCACAGGGTGAATAGATCCCTAGAGTCCTATGCCCGCCGGCGGCTGAAGCACCGAGGAACCTAGACATAGGACTAGGCCACCAGCTGAAAACGGCTCAACCAAACGCTCCCTCTTTCTGGAAACCAGAGTGTACCGGCTGAGCAAGTCTGTCTCCACATTGAAGGACCCTGCAAAACAGCCGAAAGGCACAACCGAAGTCTCACTGCCCCGGCCATTAACAAGCTGGACACCGCCAGAAGACTGCTAGGAGTCCCCCTCCCCCACAAGATGAAAAAAAGGCAACTGCCGCAGCCAAGTCCAAAGGCCCAAATGTGGGGCAAAAGCCTCCAGAGCTCGGCACACTGTCCGCAGCTCCAGAGGATAGAGGGCCAATGCCCTCCTTGCAGACCAAGAGCTCTGCACCAAGGAACCCCAGCAAAGGGCCCTCCCCAGCCCGAGAAGCTGGCATCCATAGACACCACCTCCCAATGCAGGCTCGAAGAGGACCTTCTCAGGGTCAACGACTGTGGAAGCAGCAACCCCCTCATGCACTGACTGACCGCCAGAGAGCAAAAAAGCCATATGCCGCTGCCCTCTGAAACCTGAAACCAGTGGCTGAGCAAGGCCCCCTAAAGCGGCTGCATGAGAGGAGAAGGACCCCCTTCCATGGCCGCTGCCATAGATCTAAGGACCTGCACGAAATACCAGGCCTGTGGCTGGGGACAAAGCAGGAGCGAAAAGCTTGCAAGCTAACTTAAAGCTCACCGGGAATAAAAGTTGGCATGCTGGCGCCAGCCTGCTCCTGTTGAAAGCAAGCACCCAAACCAGACAAAAAACTGGAGGTGAACCAATGCTGAAGGGGTCTCTACTCAGGCGAGGCAAGAAGAGTCCCAGAGTCATCCAGGTACAGGAGAACACAAAAACCTCTGTCTTCGCAAAAGACCGCCACTATGAGCATGACCTCAAAAAAGGGTCCTTGGGTCTGACGGAACCAACTGGCAGGGTCCAGAACAGGAAATGAACTGCCAAGACAGCCCGTAACGGGAAAGGGAAGTATGCCTTCCTGAGATCAAGAGCAGAGAGAAACTTTCTCTCCCAAACGGAGGTGATCAGAGACCCCAGGGCCGCCATCCAAAAACGGATACCTGTGGATCCCTTGAGATCCAGAATGGGTTGCACTGTTCCCATCTTCCTGGGAACCCAAAAACAGATGGAGTACCGACCCAAACAGCGCTCAGCAGGAGGGACTGGAACAATCACCCAGAAAATCCAGCACCTAAGCTGAGGGGAAGGTAGTCCACACATCCCGAAATGCCTGAAAGCGGATCCATGTCGGCCCAGACGGGCCAGCCAGCCTGGCCACCCAAGGATGGCCGGGAGACAGCAGCCACTCACCCTGAGTGCCCTGCTGGTTCCTGGTTCCCTGTCCCCCGGAAGGGAGACTGCCAAGGCTCGAAACCGAGCCCTCTGGCCAAAATTCTGATGACCAGGCCTACCCTTAGTGCTGACACGAAAATGGGCACTTGCCGAGATGCAGGGCAGTCCAAGAATGAGGAACGTCCCCTGGCAAACGCTGGAGCCCGACTCACCCAGCTCCTGAACCAAGTTGCTGAAGGTGTACCCAAAAAGAAAGGTGCCCCAAAGTGGAAACCTGATCACGCAGGCCTTGGAGGTGGCAACCACCGCCTACGCTCGCAGCCAGAACTGACATCTTGTGGTGAATGCCAAAGACATACCCTTGGCCGAAGCCCAAAGAATGTCATACACAGTGTCCCCCAGACAGGCAAAACGTGCCTCCAACCAGGCAGCCCAGGGACTGTCCCGGGAAACAGACTGCTGCTGTCACTAAAAACAGGCCCATGCCGCAGCCCTCGACCAAAGGGCTACCAATAGAAGCCTGCAGCTCCTAATGCAAACACCTCCAAGATGGGCTACAAGGTCTGATTTAGCGTCTCATCTAGCAGATTCTGCGAGGCAATGCCACCAGCAACCAGGAAAGGAAATTACAAGGTGACTGCAGACACTGAGTCCAATGTAGGGAATGGAGCTTCTCCTTCTCCCTGCACTAGAGAAAAGAAGTGGGCCATGGTTCTCCCAACCTGCAGGCCTGAGTCAGGTACACTGTACATTGTGGTAAACAGGCCATGAATTACCATTACATGGGGAACACTTTGGACAAGCCCCTGAGGCCCTACGTAAGGCTAGCCGCCAGACACTCCTCCAGAGAACCCCAAGGGTTCAGCTATTGGAAGCGCTGCTAGCACCACCGAAAACAGGGAGATGAGCTCCCGCCGCTGAAACAGACCGAGCACCCGAGGGTCATCCCCCTCCCCCAGAGAGAACTCACCCTCCACCAAGGGCTCTGACAGAGGAGACCCCATTGAGCAGCCCAACTGCAGCAAAACAAAATGAAGACTACACGTGTTATCAGCTGCGAACTCCTGGGAGCCGGCGGGGAAATCCAAGTCCCCTCTCTCCCAGGAGATGCTAGGGCCGCTAGAGAAGGGAATACTTGCACCAACCCAAAGTCTGGCGGAGCAAGAGAACAAGACCAGAAGGGCAGGCCCTGACCCGGGGGGGGGGGGGGCGTCCTCCGAAGAGATCCCCACTGCTACAGCTGTCAGCACAGGCCCTCGTGCCGGCAGAGAACAAAATGGCTGCCATTCCCGCCTCCCTCTGAGGCGAAGCGCCGAGACACTGCGATGGGGACCAGAGCTGTAAGAAACACATTGCTGCAACTGAGGACGCTCTGTGTGCATGAGCCCCGAATCAACCCCTCCGCTCGGGAACCGGACTGCACACCATGCAGCAGCCCGAAGAGGAACCCCGTCCGCTGCGAGATGGGCAGCTCCTCACAGGGGCTGCCATGACCGAAGATTGCTGCAGTGCGGGAAAACATGTGGAGCACCACGCTGCACACTCGCTTGTCTTTTGTCCTCTCTTTTTTTTTTAACCGGAGCGCAGCACAAATCAACAATAAAGCTTCTTTTTTTTTTTTGTGAGCACAGACACAAATTGCTCCCAAGGACGTCCCGAGGCCCAAAGCACAGCAGGAAGAACACACTACCCCGGGTCCATGCTCCCAAGGGACACAGCCACCCCCCTGTATGGCAGGGCACAGCACCGCTGGCCCACCAAACTCACTGCGCTGCCTGTAACTTTATCTTCTGAAGCAGACTGGTTGCTGAGCAGGCTCCCATAAGGACGCAGAACACTCCAGGGGGAAAGCACGACAGGGACCCAGCACCACCAGGTATGCCTGCTCACTCTGCTCAACTGAGAACCAGTTGACCAACTGGACCAGGAGCAAGGCCTCAGAACCAGAGACAGAGGAAGTCTGTCCATCCACCTGCTGGAGATACAAGATACTGAGGAGCTGAGCTACTAGCAGCAAGCTATGTAGTGGTGCTCAGTTCTGTATTCTCTATCTCCACCTGCTTGTCGATGGACATAACTACCTACTTGTCCTGGAATACTGGGAATGAACATAATGGAAATAGCAGTTCTATCTTTACCTGTTAAGCCTTGCTGGATAAGTCTGAACATTGAATTAACCAGTCATGCACTAGTGGGTGTTGCAAGAAAAGGATCAATGCCAGTTGCTGGAAACAGCCCAGCACTAACTATCCAGGTTGAATGCCAGCAGTCAAAACACTGCCTGCTGCTGGCTGAATATTGGGGGGGGGGGGGGGGGAGGAAGTGTCTCAGTGCTCTAGTGTGTGACTGCAAAGGAGGCATGTCCATAGGGGAATAGGTCAGGGACGTGTCTTCAAGTTGCACACCAAAGTTACAAGATACTATCACTTACATGATCAACTTTAGCCACCAACATTCACTCCAGCCTTTGACATGGTGTAAGTGCTTGCTCCTAAAGTTAGGTGCCAACTTACAGCCTATTCTATAACGGCAATTTCATGCACAAGTGCCATTACAGAATTGACGCTTAGTGTCCTTATTTCTGGTGCCTAAGTTTTGGCGCCCTTTGTAGAATCTGCCACTTAGTAAACTTTTTAATTCTAAAATGCAAAACCACTCAAATCTGTAATATCTGGACAAAAGGTATCCAGGTTTGCTTAATGTGAAGCAAATACCTGTAAATCTGTGACAAATCTGCACTATCAGATCAGCTTTCCTCCCATATTTACCAGAGAAACTTCTAGGAAATTTCCCAGAACAACATGTAAAATTTCTGTCAAATACCAACCAGACTGAAATTTGCTTGGCTCGAATTCAACCTCATGTTTTCTGTGCATTCATCCTTGCTGCCTCATTAAGGAGGAAGCAGGTTTAATGTTCTGCAGAAAGTCCATAACTACTTGGAGAAAAATATGTATACTCTGCTCTTTTGAGGGCATTTTGCACTCTACTGTATCAACACAGGCCCTGCTAAAAGATGGATTTACTTTTTATACACATAAGAACATAAGCTATCAAGGCTTGATCTAACCAAAAGACCATCAAACCCAGCAATCCTACCTGCAACAATGGCTAATCTGGGCCACTAGGAAATACCCAACAGATCCCACAGAATAAATTCTTTTCTTGAACTCCCTCCCAGGGATGAAGTCTACTTAGTTAACAACTTTTTATGGACTTTTCCTATGGGATTTGGTCCAAACCCCTTTCAAACTCAGTTATGCTAAATGCTTTCACCACATCCTCTGGCAACAAATTCCACAGCATGATTGTTGGTTGAGTGAAAAAGTACTTTTTCCAGTTTGTTCTAAATGTGCTACTTGTTAGTGTCATGGAGTGTCCCCTTGTTTTGGTGCTCTTTGAAAAGGTGAAGAATCACTTTAGACATGACCACTTTTACCATGTCAAAGGCTGGTGTAAATACTCGCACATTTATCCACTCCTACCCTAGCTGAGATATTATTTAACCATCTCTCTGACCTCATGTGCAACTTTCTTTAAAATTAGTCACCTTATTTTCTAACTCCTCTTACACTCTTACCTACCTATATATTCCATCTTTGCTTATACCCTACACTGTCAATTAAAATGTTCTATTACGTATTGTGTTGACATTGTAAGTAGTATACTAGCATACTTTGTATTGCTATTTTAATATTTTTACTGCTGTAATTGTCTATTGCTTATGTTTGATTTATTCTTACTGTACACCGCCTTGAGTAAATTCCTTTAAAAAGGTGGTAAATAATTCCTAAAAAATAAATAGTAATTAATAAATAACAGTATTCTAGAATCTTAACATACAAGTGATGTGCATGCCCAACCCAACCATGCCCCTCTCACATCCACACCCCTCTGCAGTTGTGAGCTATAGAATTTGATACTAAACTAACAACTCCACTATTGAGTAAGAAGGAATGTGTGATCCATTAGTGTGTAATAAATCTTAAATGTTTTCTTTTTTTCTTTTTATTGTGAATAGTAAATAAAGGAGGAAAAAGCCTCAAAGTACCAAGGTTATTAAATCTCCCTTTCGGTACCAAATGAATCCCTTTTGCCGATACTTAAAATGAATACCAACATAGTAATACGTAGTGCAGATAAAGGGGGTGCTATCGTAGTCCAAGATAGAGAGCAATATGACACTGAAATTAAGGCACAGCTTTCTGTGACTACTGATTATTTACCATTAGCTATTGACCCTACGACTGACCTGCAGCAAGAAATCTTTCAAATCACTAGTAGTGAGGGCTATGAACGAGGGTTCCTCACTCAGAAAGAATTTAATTTTTTGAATACTTCACATCCACAAATGCCTATTCTGTACACTTTGCCCAAGATATATAAATCGTTGCAGGCTCCACCTGGCAGACCTATAATTTCCAGTCAAGGGTCAGTTTTGGAACCCCTCTCCATGTTTGTGGACTGTTTATTACAACCCATTGTAATTAAAGGAAAATCATATCTCAAGGACACCACACACCTGTTGAAATTATTAGCCACCATCACCGGTGAAATTGACTCTTTAATACTGGTTACTCTGGACGTCACTTCTTTGTACACAAGGATCCCATAAGATGAGGCGCTCACAGTAATTAGGATGGGATTGAGCAGTGAAACTCATTCAAGAATACCTATAGAGTTTACCATGCAACTCGCCACGTTAGCTATGAAAATTTTTTTTTTCGAATGGGGAGGAAGGATATATCAGCAAACTTCGAGCGTTGCCATGGGAGCAACAATGGCTCCCTCAGTAGCTAATTTGTTTATGACACAGTTTGAAGAACAACACGTATATGGGAATCACCTGTTTACGGAAGTACATCTCTGGATCCAGTTTATAGATTGCATTTTCTTTTTATGGAAATCTAACCGAGAGCGACTAATTCAGTTCGTTGATTCTCTAAATAGTTGCCACTCGCAGATCAAGTTCATTGCTCAATATCATAAAGAGGAAATTACATTTCTTGATGTTCGAATTAGGAAGACGAGGTCATGTTTTTCTACAACAGTTTTTCACAAGGCTACCGATAGGAACACCTTGTTAGAATACAGCAGTTGCCATCCACCTTCCCTAAAAAAGCAGCGCTCCCTGAGTCTACAAGAGAAGTTTACTCAGCGAGGATATCCATCTGATGTAGTAAAGCGAGCATACCGGAAAGCAAGATTTAACAATTGTGATTTATTGTTAGGAACACATATGTGACACGCATACTCCGCAAATTGTTCAAGCTACTCGGAAGCATTGGCCCTTGATTCAAACAATCCCCACATTTGCAGACTTTACAGTTAGGACTGCTTACAGTAGAGGACAGAATCTAAAGGAGGTATTATGCCCCTCAATACTTCCAATATGTGCCAGCAAACCCGCTTCAGGGGAACAGGGACACAGGAAATGCAACCAATGTTCTGTGTGTGAAGTGATGTTAGAGATTGATGAATATGAATATCCAGAAGGTAAAACTACATACTATTTGAAACAACGGACTACCTGTAAGACAGAAGGAGTCATTTATTGTATACGCTGCCCGTGTAAGAAGCTACACGTAGGGCTGACAAGCAGAGCATTGCAAATATGCCTGATTGAACATCGTAGCTCTATTAACACCAAGAAATTAAATCTTCTATTGGCAGTACACTATAACCAATACCAGCATTTGTTTGAAGATTTGAGATGCTGGGTTATCCAAAAGATCTATCCACAGAAAAGAGGAGGAGATTTTAGGAAACTCCTCCTACAGAAAGAACAGAGGTGGATATTCCACCTTAATACGATCGAACCAGCAGGTTTAAACGGAAGGATTGAATGGAGCCATTTTCTCTGATTGGTTCCACAGAAGGAAAGCGTCTGACGTCAGCAACGGTGACAGCGATAAATTTGTTTGATAGTAGTTGAAGAATTGTTGTCAGTTCACCAAGCTGGTGCAGCCCTCATAGATGTAAGAAATAGGTGAGAAAGCTATAGAATTTGTGCATTAATGACTAAAAGCAGGCACATGCGTAACTGCAAATTAATGCCAATCCTTAGTGCCAATTATCAGCTAGCCAGTCAATTGTGTTACACACATAAATGTAGGCATTCTTATTTTTATTATTTTAAATGTTAGTCTTTGATGTTTTCAGTTTTAAAGATTATGTATGTAAAAATTGTGATCCGCCAAGAACTGTTGAGATCAAGCAGATAATAAATGTTTAAAAAAAAAAATAAACCTGCAAGTAATGGTGGAGATTCTATATATGGCACCCAGATTTGAAAATCTAGGTGCATTCTAAAACTACATGCGTAATTAATTGGCTCAACAAGCCAATCAGTGTTGTTAACAGCACATTATAAGCAATAATGAGCATTAATTGACGATAACTGCAAGTTATGCGCACAACTTGGTAAGCGCATTCTATAACGAACTGCACCTAAAAGGTGAAGCGCGCAGTTCAAAAGGGGCGTGTTTATGAGTATTTCGTGGACATTCCAAAATTTACACATGTAGTTATAGAATAAGGCGCAGTCCACCTAAATCTACGCACCAGGATTTACGCCAGGTTTTGTTGGTGTAAATGGACATGCGCAAATTTAAGCACAATGATATCGACTAAGCATATTCTATATACTGCACGTAAATCTTATAGAATATGCTTAGGCAAAACTGAGTCCCATGCGGATGTTTTAGGCGCCATACACAGAATTTGGCCCAATGTGCACAAGATTACAGAATAAGGAACTAATGTGTTTAGCCTTCTTTCATATCACTGTTGTTGCCCTTCTTTATACATTTTCCAGTAAGGGCTGTTTTAACCGCTTATGGAGAACTGAGCAAGCATTTGAGGGTGGGCCCCTTGCTGCATTATTCTATGAGTTCCTGACTTACATACTCTGCATCTCTAGAGCCTGACCCTGTGGTTGCCAAGGTAAAAACAATAGAGTCATGGCCACGAGAAGTAGAATCCCTGTTCCTTTCAGGATTCAAGACAGAAGTGAAGCCATATGGCACATAAAAATACTGAGGTCTGTTGACTCCAAGGAAGGACCAGGAGGAGAGTTTTAAGAATGGTAGCAGTAGCACTGGTGGCCTTGCACTCCAGCAGTGGCGTAGCAGGGGGGGCTGCCACCCAGGGCGGGGCGGTTCGCCAATGCACACCCCCCCCCCCGGGTGCAGCACGATGACACCCCCCCCCCCCCCGACCAGCTCCCGCACCCTACCTTTAAAAAGAATATCGGGAAGCGAAGCGCACCTAAAAGAAATGTGGACCGTCGGCCCGACAGCGTCGGGCCTTCTCTCGCTCTGTCTGTCCCGCCCTTGCGGAAATAGGAAGTTGCGTCAGCGGAGGGTGGGACAGATAGAGCGAGGGAAGACCCGACGGTCCACATTTCTTTTACGTGCAGGGCAGCCGCGAGGCGCTGTGCCTCGCCTCCCGATATTCTTTTTAAAGGTAGGGTGCGGGAGCTGGTCAGGGGGGGGTGTCGATTCGCCGAGGGGGGGGAGCTGGCAGGGAGCACCCCCCCCCCCCTGAGCTGACACCCAGGGCGGACCGCCCCTCCCGCCACCCCCTTGCTATGCCACTGCACTCCAGATACAATTTATCTATGGGCCCCCTGTTATGCAGGGCCTGGGTAGATACTCTTTTTTGTCCGTATGTAAAAAGGGCCTTGTTTCGAGTTCCACTATATCTCTGTTGAAACAGGGTAATCAGAAATCCACATAGACATTTAAAAAGGCCTTTTTTTCTGTGTTATTTTGTAAGTTCAAAACTAAGCTCTGATAGCATAAAAGGATCCCGTAATCCTCAGGACACAGAGTTTAGCATTACAAAGATATGGGACATGTTCATCATAATCCCCAGGCCGGTATCAGAAGAACTCGGGAACACAAATGGCTCCAAATTATTTTAGTATTTAAGAATACAGAAGGAGGCGTCTGTCCTCTTGCACAAAGTGACACTGTGGTTTCACGCGGGGCCACATTTAGATATTGGCAACACAGGTAGGTACCTGCTTAGGGTGTCAAAAATCCTGAATGTGCTTAAAACTGGGAATGCCTTGCCTTCTTCTCTCCAATCTCCATCAGATTTCTCTTCCCATCCTGCTTCTCTTTCCCTGTACCTCAACCTATGAGCACCACAACTTTAAATTCCGCCCTCGTACCATGGATTTTTGGTGGGCTTTGGGCATTCCATCTTTTTCAACACCCACTGTAAGTAGGGGTAGGGGTTTCCACCAAAATAAAATAAGAATTTAAAAAAATTGAATTGTTATAATGTTCACAGACACATCTGACCATCTGAGGTGACAGATTATAGAGTATTCTAGTAAGTTTGGCAACTCATTTCCCCCCAGTAAACAACAAAGGCTTGAAATGTGCTTGCAAGTCTGTAGCATCTCTACATGCAAGCATTCCCACCTCCACCCCAAGTCCCCATCTCATATCTTCTTCCCCCTCCTGCCCGCTAGAAACACACACAAGCACGCAGAGTGAGGTCACATCTGCACAGTGGTGATTTCCCACATCTCCCTGACCTCCATCCCAAGAGACCGCATTATCAGCACATTGCCAGTCAAGACAGCAGAAGCAAGGAAGGAGAAAGAGCTAGCAAGTGAAGAAAATGAAAAAAAAAATACATGGCAGCTGGCCAGTGAGACTTGATTTTCAACTCTAATCTCGGTTTGTGCAGTCAATGGGAAAGAAATGCCATGATTTGCATGACAACAGCAAATCAACTCTGCAAAGAGAGATAAAGCACTGTACACCTTATATATTAGCAGAAAGGTGGAAATTCAATTTCCATAATGTCAGAGGATGCTGATTAAAGCTGATTTTTTATAATTCTTTCTTTCTTGAAGCAATAACTAGCTGTTCTTATGAAGACAGGCATGTCCAAAGTAAATGTAAATATATTGCATCGCTCCAACAATAAGATGACCTAAAATATAAGACAGCCTCCTTATATAGTAACATAGTAAATGACGGCAGATAAAGACCTAAACGGTCCATCCAGTCTGCCCAACAAGATAAACTCATTTTACATGGTATGTAATACTTTATATGTATACCCGAGTTTGATTTGTCCTTACCTTTCTCAGGGCACAGACCGTAAAAGTCTGCCCAGCACTGTTCCTGTACTAAAAGTTCTGAAGCTAACGTCGAAGCCCCTTAAAATTTACACTCCAGCCTCTCCATATCTATTAAGTCACGATCAGGGCACAGACAGTAGAAGTCCGCCCTGCACCGGTTTTATTCTCCAAATACCGGCGTCACCACCCAATCTCGGCTAAGATTCCATAGATCTATTCCTTCTAAACAGACTTTTTTTGTGTTTATCCCACGCATGTTTGAATTCCATTACCGTTTTCATCTCCACCACCTCCCGCTGGACAGCATTCCATGTATCTACCACCCTCTCTGTGAAAAAATACTTCCTGACATTACTCCTGAGTCTGCCCCCCTTCAACATGTCCTCTAGTTCTACCACCTTCCCGTCTCCGGAAAAGGTTTGTTTGCGGATTAATACCTTTCAAATATATGAATGTCTGTATCATGTCACCCCTGTTTCTCCTTTCCTCCAAGGCATACATATTTAGGTCGGCAAGTCTCTCCTCGTACGGTTTGCAATGCAAATCCCATACCATTTTCGTAACTTTTCTTTTTTTTACATCTTTAGCAAGATATGGCCTCCAAAACTGAACACAATACTCCAAGTAGGGCCTCACCAACAACTCCTTTCTTCTGCTGGTTATACCCCTTTCTATGCAGCCTAGCATCCTTCTGGCCACGGCCGTCGCCTTGTCATATTGTTTCTTCACCTTCATATCCTCTGACACCAACACCCCAAGGTCTCTCTCTTGAGTCGAGCTTACTATTCTAGCTAGTATGGCAGAAGCACCTTGGTGTTGCCATAAGATAGATAAAAAGAGGCATATAGATACATACATACTAGCAGAAAAAGCCATGTACACACGTTGATTGAAAGAGACATACACACATGCACAGAAAGAAAAACAGGGACACACACACATTAAAGAAGGGGGGTACTTACTTATGGCCATAAGATGGAAAGAGAGAGGCGTACATATACAGACACATATTGTAATAGAGAGAGATGGACACAGTGGCATAGCTACTGGTGGGTCTGGGTGGGCACAGGAGGGATTGTTTAAAAAAAACTGTATTGCATATACGGGGGTAGGGGTGGGAAGGGCCCACTCAGGTTAACTCGGAGCCCACCTGAAGTGGCAGGTCTGGCTATGCGCCTGGATAGACATAAGCAGAGTCACACATGGCTGTTCTACCAGTGCTCGGCTGGCAGAAGATGCTGCAGTCTTCTTCTCCTGCCTCATTTTCTCCCATGTGGTGGTATCTAAACTAAACTATGGTTTCACAATACTACATCTGCATTAAAACCTGGGAAATCCATGTTTCCATCAGAACCAAACCAAACATGGTACTACAGATGTCAACTTGAGATTCAGGATTCTCCTCCTTCAGATGTACACAGTGACATGGGGCTGATTCTGCTAATGCAATACTAATCCTGCTTTAATTCTCTCTCAAAGTGGTCTAAAACACATTCTTTTCTATCCCATCTTAAATCTATTCCCAGCTCTTCCCACAAATATTTTGAGTAACTTGCATACTCAAAAAAAGTGGTACCCTGTAAAATTACAAAAATCCAGTCAAGTTTCAACGCATTGGGGAAACACAGTAATGGGGTAAACAACAACAGAAACAGAACAAGGAGTCCATCTAGTGAAGCCATCAGAAATCCAGCCAAAACACATGGAATGGAGGACTAGCCTAGTAGTTAGAGCACCAGTCTTTGACATCCAGAGGTGGCTGGTTCAAATCCCATTACTGCTCCTTGTGATCTTGGGCAAGTCACTTAATCTTCCATTGCCTCAGCTTCTAAATTAGATTATTTCCCTGTCCTCCAGGGACAGGGAAATACACAGTGAACCCAAATGTAGCTCACCTTCTGCTAGTACTGAAAAAGATGTGAGCAAAATCTAAATAAATTAACACTCACTTCAAGGAGAGGCATTAGATGCACTGAGACCTAGAGCAGAAATCAAGGAGAAGGCCCTGCCAGTACCAGGACAAGGCTCTCACTTGGCAATATTATTTGGTTTGGTAAGGGGGCCTGTTGTGATACTGGGGTCCTGGGAAATTTTCCTATTTATCCCCCACCCCCACTCCCCATAGGAGTTCTACTTGGTGCCATGATGCAAAACATTATCATTTCATTAGATTAACTCAGAGAATTTAATTTTGAAAACTGACGTATTTTTATCAAACTCTTCAATCTGCCAAGGGGAGTAGAACACACAGAAATATATTAATGTTTATGTGCTCATAGACAAATAATTTATCAATTATACTATTGCTTTGAAAAAGACCTGATTTCAGGTCCAATCAGTGGAAGAGAAATTAAATTGAAGGTAGCAGGATGACTCAGTGATTAAAACTCTGTGCTGCTGAACAAAGTACCTGGATCTGATTCAGAACCCTGGTTCCTGTATTTTAGTCTTGCTAGGGATAAGGGCATCAGCAGAGCAGTCCACCCAACTCTAGAAAATGGTGTATGCTTAATACTCTTCCTATGACAGCTTTGGATGAGCCCCAATGAAAGTCTCTCAGTAGGAGATGAACCAGCAATCCAAGCCAGAAAAAAAAAAAGCCTTGATGAAAACTTAGGCAGCCGAGAGGTGTTTCTGAAGAAGACAGGAATGTGTGGCCTGGCAGGTACTGGGAAATAATGCAAAGCAAACATAAAACTAAAGACAGAAGACGTGGCTCAGAAGTGCTACTCGCTGACATTTCCATGATTTAGTTTGGAGAATGGGTGGCTAAAACTGAAGACAAGCCCCGTTTCTGGGGGCCTCACACAGAAAATAAACAAAGAGCTGACTGTCACTGACATGCAAATTCTGATGAGTATACCATGACAACAGGACTTCAAAAATGCTTATCTTACACGTCTTGCAATTTCAGTTCTATTTAATGAATTACCAAACTAGCTAGAGAGTACAAAAACATGAATGTCTCAAGATGAATAACACATCTTTATCTGAGGAAAAACATATGTATTAATGAGGATCATGCTTAGGTATTCTGAGCAAACCACTGCTAATTTTTAATTCTGTGACCAGCTTCACTTAAAAGAACGACTGCCAACCTCAAAGTGGCAGTTTATGTTGCAGCCAGACCTTGAAGTAAAAACATGATGGAGATTTTACACTTTTCCACAGAATCCTTGCACTGGTTCAGTTGTCACAGCTTCCTTTATTCTTGCATGAAATTTTTGCAAAGATAAACCATGGGAGGGAGCGAGTCTAACACTGTGTTGATAAGAAATTCAAAGACGTAGAGACATTTTGACACAGAGACAGTTTTGTGTCACAGTAACAAGGCACTGGAAAGTTTATACAAAAGTCAATGTATTAAGCATTCCTGAGCAATGAAAGAAAAGGTTTCGGCTTTTGCATCTTGCTATAAACAGTTCCTCAAGGACTTGCATCTTAGAAACTCTTTCAGAAACCAGTTTTCTTGTTAAAGATTGTTATCAATCAGGCTAAGATGATTTCTAAACAGATGTAAGCACCAAATCAAATGAAGCGTTGACACGTGACAATTCTTCCATGAACCCTTCCCCTCCCAAATATTAAGCTTTGTGTATTTACACCTCCTGGCAATTTCATTTGGCACATCATCCTTTAACTAATTGCAAAGGGTTTGCTTTGCACCACGAACATTTCACTTTCTGGTCTGCTAATCTAAGTTCTGAGAGACCTCCCTGCTCTCTCTTGCCTGCCCTCCTCCCCCAAAATCTACATATTTGCAAAATGTAAACAAATTTAACAAATGCTAAACCCACAGGGGCCAGCTTTACAGAATGATTGGAGCTCTAAATGGTATAAAAATCCACCTCCCAATCACCTCCAGACAATGAAGGAGCTTATTCAATATTGGGGTTTCTCAAGCACCTGCTGCACCTATGCCTAAACCTCTGGGGAAGTTCAAAGAACAGGATTTAGTAAGGAAGGACAGGAAGTGCCTCGCCAGGGCACTGACAATTTAAGCCCATTAGCTGGTAAGAGATTTGAATGGGCAAAGCTAAAAAGGGATAAGAAAGATTCCTCAGTAATTACAGAGTGTGCCAGCACAGCAGAGCCAGGGAGAGAATGGCAGGAGCAACTCTGGGGGAAGATACTCCAGAAACAGGTTTAGATTGTATTTCCTGAGAGAACGAAAGGCAAAATAAACCAGTATGAGCAAAGGATGCTCTTCACTGAGGATGCTTCAAATTAGAATAGAGAAATTAGAGCTGGATTTTGTACTCTGCTTTCTATTTTATTTCCTCACTGCTTCACAGGGGGCCATTAATAAACTGCCTGATAAGCCTTCAGGTTCATTGGTACCCCAAAAAGATTCCCTTTGAAAATTTGGGGCCAGTGAGGACTGGGAGAAGGAGTCTGAACAAAACCACCAGGCAGATTTTATATCCGCATTACAGCAGATAAAAAGAACTTGTAGAGACTTCAAAATAAAACGCTGTCCCACCTCATCCTGATCCTGTGACTGAACATGAGTTGTTGTCTAATCGTACGTGTTCTTTTGACCACTGAGGCCCAGATGAATCAACCTTTTGTAAAAAAATGTAAAAGTCCTTAATGGATTTTTAAAAACGAAGAATGCACCAAAAAAACAAGTCTTTAATGTTCGGTACGGTATTGTAAAGTACAATGCATTAAAGATACGTTAAATTGTTGTAATCCCCGTCGGTAATCGGCCCCTAAAGCATGCGCAGAGCAGCCAAGCGTTATGCTGGCTGCTCTGCGCATGCCACAAACGTTAAAAAAAAAAAAAAAAACACAAACACGTGGCTCCCTGCTTTCCCCTGCATACAATATAAAATCTTAACAAACAACAAAAAAGGATCGGGAGGGGGCAAAGGCGCTCATCAGGAGCATCCTGTATGGACGGCCTTGCCCCCCCCCCCCCCCCGCCCGAGGTTGCCGCTGCTTCCCGCATGAAAAAAAACTCAAAATAAAAATCAAATCTTTTGCAGCGCCGGGCCCCCTTCCCTTCCTGACTCTCTCTTCTCCTTCTCCCACCACTGCTCCGCCTCCCGCCATCCTCCGCCCCTGTGCCCCGCCCCCCTGAGGTCATCGCCGCCGCTCCTCCCCCTCCACCGCTCCCCCCTCCTCCTTACCGGCCCGCGCAGCGCCTCTCACCTCTGTGTGAAGGCACTGCACGGGCAGAAAGAACAGCTGATGCCTCCAGTCTTCGCGTCTCTCCTTTCCTCCTGGGCCCGCCCCCGCTCGCTCTTCCAGGACTACCGCAGGCCCAGTGCAGCAGCTAGCGGTAGTCCTGCCCCGAGCACGTGCCATTTCCAGGGGAAAAAGAAAACCCCCGGAAATGGCTTGTGCAGCAATAACCCAGCAGTAATCGGGCATCGCAGTGCACTGCCCAGTTACTGCTGGGTTAGAGCGGGAGCCCTTATCACCACCTCAATGGGTGGCAGTAAGGGCTCCCCACCACATGGCCAAACAGTAAGAGTTATCTCACCGCATGGCCATTTTTTGGGAGGGGCTTTTACCGGCTACAGAAAAAAGGGTCCTGGCGCAGGGGGAAAAAAAAACCTGCTGCTACCACAGGGCCCTTTTTCCCGCAGCTTAGTAAAAGGACCCCAGAGTTAGGTGGTGGTCACTAACCCCCAAATTCTACAAATGGAGTTCAAAATTGCACACGCAAATTTGGGTACATGCCCAATTTCCACGTGCAATTTAACTGAGTAACGAGCCAATTGGTGCCAATAATTGGACGCTAACAATTAATTACTGGCACTAATTGGCAACAATCTGAATTTGCATGCACATCTTCCTAGGTGCTATTCCATAAAAGTGCAAGTGTAAATATTTTTCAGCGCACAACTGAAAAGGGGCGTGGCCATGGGAAGGGCATGGGTAGATCAGGGGCATTCACTAAAAATGCGCACAGTATTACAGAAAATACAGGATATCCGCGCCTAATTTAGGCTCAAGAATTTACACCACATTTCAGTTGGTGTAAATCCTCACGCCCAAAACTGGGTGCAGATCTCAGCGCTAAATGCTATTCTATAAACAGTGCCCAACTTGGAGCGCTATTTATTTTTATTTATTTATTACATTTGTACCCCGCACTTTCCCACACACGGCAGGCTCAATGCGGCTTACAAAGTCATAAGAAGAATGTACAATTTGTGGTAAACGCAATATTAATGGGGTTAACGGATAAGTAAATTGAGCATGGGAGGAATTGGGTGCAGAAGGAAATGAGTGTAGGGAAGTAGGTGTAGGAGATGGGGAGGAATAGATATGGGGTAGCAATGAGGATAATGGGAAACATGGTCAATGTACAACAATTGTCAATAACAATCATGTGGGCAGACTTTGGTTAGGTTGAATCATTAGGGTAGGCTATCTTGAAGAAATGAGTCTTCAGTGCTTTTCTAAAGGGCAAAAGGCCGTTAATGGTACGGATGGGTCTTGGTAGAGCATTCCAAAGCTGGCTACCTGAAAAGAAAAAATTGGATGCATAGAAGGATTTGTACTTAATACCTTTGCAGTTGGGGAGGTGTAGAATAGCACTCATTTTTTCAGTGCCCAAATTTGGGCATCTTTTACTGAATCTAGTCCTAAATGTCTGATACATGTTCAATGGCAACTATCCATTTCCAATATATGTAAACACGATCTGGATAGTGATGGACAGAGTTAGGGCAGAGTGAGGGCAAAACAACAACAAGCTGGCATATACTTGTAGAGTAGGCGTGCACAGGGATGGAGTTTGGGAAGAGTGTGGGCAGTGTCACAAATTGCATACGTATATTATAAAATACTCTACATACTATGGTGCTTATGATATGTGTATACATTTTACACCTGCTCTCAAGCAAGTATAATGGGGGTGGATTCTATATATGGCGCCTAAAAATATTGGCGATGAAATCAGTGCCGACTAAGCGATTTCTATAATTGGCACTTAGATTTAGGCACAGTATATAGAAAACGCTTAGTTGATATTTCAGCGCCTAAAACTACACACATCCATTTACACCAATGAAAATGTGGCATAAATCCCAGCACGTAGATTTAGGTGCAGTGGGCCATATTCTATTGTTATGGTATAAGCCAATTGTCAGAATTATCAATATAAAAATGCAGCTTTTAAAAGATGTATTGAAACTGCATTTCAATACCTTCTTTCCCCTTTTCCTTGGGAATTTCTGGTAGCAGGGCTAGTCAATTACAAACACTTAACAAAGACAAAAGAGAGATATATAGCTTCCTCTGCCCTCCCACCTAACAAAAGCTTGACTAAGGTGGATACCTGAATACTCCATCCAGACATCTCCGAAAACCAAAGACCCAAGAGACAGAAAGTCTGGAGACCCCATTGAAAACAAAGAGCTCAGAGGAAAAGCATAAACAAAACATTTGCCTGTCATCAGAGGTATACCTGCCCCCTCCCATCGTCTATCAGACAAATGGACGCCAGGACATATGCAGATCATGTGAACAGACTACAATAGCAGGTGCTGCATCTATTATGATGTTTAGTTTTAAACAGCACAGGATAAAATCTGCACCATCTATTTTGGGTATTCGCATCACAGACTCTTTTATTTAATTATTTTTATCATATTTATATCCTTTCTGAGCACAGAATAACGGAGGTCCTGTGTGCTCACTAAATTATTTTTATAAATTAGTGTTTTTCAACATTTGTGCCATATTATATAAAAAAATTTTCTCGAGACTTTTTTGAAATATTGGTGTATTTGTGGATAGGATGTGTGCAGGTATTGTTTGATACTAATCTTTATGCATTGATTTTCTGATATATGCATATACACCCTTTTTATACATATATATTCAAAACATATTCTTTAAGCCTGCCATGTTGCCATAAATAACTGAGCATTTTCTGCTTTATCTATAGGATTACAATTGTAGCAGAAGCCTTGCTTTCATTCTCTTTGAGCTTAATATTCGTATATCTATATATCAAAAGGTCAGTTTATCTATGATACTTAACTTATATGGTTACATCATATATATCATATATTATTTATAATTGGTTGTAAGTGTGTTTTATTTATTTATTTCACTGTATTTTGAGTTTTTTCGCTATATTTCATTTTGATGTTTTTTCTGTTAATTTTTAGATGTCATCCCTCTTTGATTGGTAATATACAACACCTTTATCGTATGTTATATATAATCTAATATTTTTAATAATTTAAGTATTTATTATACATTTGAAAACTATATATGCATGTATGTTTGAGTATATGTATTTTTACATGTATGGATTTTATATGTATGTGTATGTATATGTATATGTGTGTATATATATATATATGTATGTATATATGTATGTATGTATATACATGTATATTTGTATATATATTATAGCATTTCTGCAATACTAATAATAATTTTTTTATAAAAAAATGTTTTTATTAATTTTTTAATTCTACATGGAATTTATGTTTATCACACATTTAACGTTCTACATTTATTTTACTTTTTGTTCTGCATGTTTGTTATATTACCATTGTTTGGTTTTATTTCATAGACTCCTGAAGAAGGCGTCTGTAGCGCCGAAACACGGCTGTGTTGAGTCGAGTGTATATTTAAATAAAGAGATTGTTCCTATCTACGTCGCCTACTGGTGTTGCTCAAGAGCCTACTCCTCCTACTCCCCCTTTCCTCAGAACAGACTACAATAACCATAATGCCTTGCAAGTTATCCAGTGCAAACCAGGAAGCAGGTGCTGGGACTCTGTGATCATATCCTCCTGCAGCTTGCAAGATATAAATGCAAAAGCTGTTTCCCCAAGATTCAGATTCTCTCTTCAGCTGCAAGCAACTCAGATCCACTCACTGCAGAAGCCCTGCTCCTGTCCTGACCAGGTGCTCATCACTCAGCTCTGTGACAAAGACTCTCCTGTAAGTTATAACTTTTGATCTAGATTTGCTACCTTACTTAAGTACAGATTATCTGTAAAGATCTGTAAGACCTACCTATCGTTTGGTTTGCAATATTATTTACATGATTTGTATATTAAATCAACCTTTTTGAAGCTAAAAATATAGTCTCTTTGTGTTCTGAGTATAGGGTATAGTGCCATGCTCTGAGTACATGCTTTCAAATCTTGCAGTACAGAATACTGCATTTCAACAGATATATACTTAATTTATTTAATTTATTGCAATATTGCAATTATCACCTTTGGTGATTGGTGGAGAAATTAATATCCTAAAACTTATAAATACAGCGCCTGCTCTTAAATTATAAACAGTAGCGAGTGCTCTAGAGCTCTTTCCCCCAAGTAAATCATTTCTTGTAACACTATAACTATATGCGCACATTTCAGAACACCCATGAAATGCCCATTTCTCCACCCATAACCACGCCCCTTTTTGCCTGCATGCGTTAGAAGTTTGGCGCACTTCGTTGCAGAGTACACTTAGCCAGTTGTGCGCCTAAATTCTAATCAGTGCTAATTAGTGTTATTATTATTTATTACATTTGTATCCCGCACTTTCCCACTCAAAGCAGGTTCAATGCGGCTTACACTGTAAAAGGAATACAGAATATTGTTAGAGAGGGTAAAAGTTAATTATACCAGAATAATAGACGTGATGAGTAGGTAGAAATAGGCAATGGAGAGGGGAGTAAGGTGGGAGATGTATTCTGGGTCTACGTTATTGCTTGTTAAGCGCTGTTATCGATGCTCATTAGCTTATTAAGCTAAGCACATTGTTATAGAACCTGCTTGGATTTCAGCACAGATCTCCAGGCGCGCTATATAGAATCCCCAGGAATGTACGCACTTTCAAACTGATTTTGGCAGGACTTGTCCTAGTATTTTATGATTAAAAAATATTTCTATTAACTTGTAAACAGAATCATTAGAAACAAAGCTTATTTGTTCTAAATTGGAGCATCCACACCAAAAAAAAATAGAGAGGTCTTGAAAAAGACCGTGCATATGGAAAATGCACTCTACAAACAGTAGTGGCAGCCAATCAGTGAACCTGCTGAGGTAGACCTAGTAATACACAAGGACCTGATAACAGATAAAATGAATGCGATAATCTGTGCAAAGTGGACAGATTATCATCAGTCCCAAAATTCTTTTTCAATTTTTTATAAAAAATGTTGTAAATAGTTTCTTATATAAACAACTTCTTCATATTTTTATATTATATCAAAACCAAATAACATAATCGAGGAATTTATCTTTCATTCTAGACAGACACACTACCATCTGGAATGAATGCTGGGATTTTTCTATTTGTTGTCATACAGTGAAGTACAAGAATTTATGCCAACCATGGGCTGGCATAATTGCCCGTGTGTGCAAATGCAGACTTACACTAGTACTCTATAGCTGCAGTGCCATGCACAACTACAATTATATAATTTGCACTTAGGGGTCCTTTTACTAAGCTGCAGCAAAAGGGGGCCTGCGCTGGTGCCAGAATGTGCTTTTGACTTGTGCTGAGGCCCCCTTTTACCGCAGCGGGTAAAAGGCTGGGTTTTTTAAAAGAAATGGCCGTGCTTGGTGCGTGCCCATTTTGGGGAGGGGGAGCACTTAACCACCACCCATTGAGGTGGCGGTAAGGGCTCCCGCATTAACCTGGCAGTAACCGGGCAGTGCACGACACTGACCACTTACCACCAGGTAAACACCAGCGCTTCAAAAATAAAAATATTTTTTAAGCGCTGGAAATGGTGCATGAGAAGGGGAGGGAACTACCGCCAGGCTGCAGTGGTAGCCCAGCGGTACTTCCTGTTTAGCAAGCAATAAGCCTGCGTTGGGCTTACCGCCGCTTAGTAAAAGACCCTCTTAGCGCGCATCCTCCTGGCGCTAACATTTCAGCGAACTTTTGAGAATAAGAAATGCCTTCCTTCCCTATTAACCTCGACAATTATGAAACTATTCTCATAATAGCAATATTCAGCCTCTACCCATAAAGCTAAGCACTGCAAAAAGCAGTACTAAATTAAAATTGCATAACTATACCTATAGCAGCTGAATATCAACTACACAGTGCCTGCTACCTATCTGTATAGCGATGCTTAATATACATACTTTTTTGAACACCACACCCAGCATTTTAAAAACTGCTGCAGTTTTGAGTTTTGAATATTAATCTGAATATGTTAGATATTTAAATATCTGCTTTCGGAGTAAGAAGCATTACAGAGAAGTTACCAGATTAATTTCAGGCTAAAATCAGCAAGCTCCAATATTGCATACTTGGGTTTGCCAGCCTTATGTGTTCAATCTTTGCACTCAGCCCAAAACTCAGCTATATGGTTGTTGTACGAATTGTCTAAAATCAAACAACTTGCGCCTTATTTGCGCCAGCAGCTTGCCAAATTAGATGTAAATTACTGTTGCTTGTTCATATGTGTTTTGTACCAGGATTCTTTTTCTATTTACATTCTGGTTTGCAGCAATATGTCCCAGCCTGTGCTTTTGCGTTCTACAACTACTTGTGGTCTGGTGGTACCGGACTTTTATGCCTTTCATTTGGATTGCACTCTTCACTGTTGCTGGTCCTTAGGAGTGGAATAAACTTCCATTGGAGATCCGACGTGAGAGAAACTTGACTACTTTCAAGTGATTGTTAAAGCATCATCTGTTAGATGTGGCATATGAACTGTCGTGACTGGACTGAAAGTGTTATTTTGTTTTGATGTACTCGCAACTCTGGTTTTTCTGGGGACTATTTTAGGGGCCCTTTTACTAAGCCGCGTAAGCGCCTATGTGTGCCCAAGGCACACCAAAATGGAGTTACCGCCCCACTACCACGTGGCTCTTGCGGTAATTTCAATTTTGGTGCGCGTTCGATACACGCGTCTGAAAAATGTTTTTTATTTTCAGGTGCACGTAACGGACGCGTGCCAAGTGGCATTAGGCGCGTGTAGGTCATTACCACCCAGTTATCATGTGAGTCTTTACCGCTAGGTCAATGGATGGCGGTAAGGTCTCAGACCCAAAATGGATGCGCGGCAATTTTCATTCTGCCGCATGTCCATTTTCAGCAAAATTTTGTAAAAGGCGTTTTTTACAAGTGAACTGAAAAATTATTCTGTACACGCCCAAAAGGACTCCTTGATTACTTTCAAGTGATTGTTAAAGCATCATCTGTTACATCTGGCATATGAACTGTCGTGATTGGACTGAAAGTGTTATTTTGTTTTGATGTACTCGTAATTTTGTTTTTTTTCTGGGGACTATTTTAACATTTTATTGTATGTGTTGTTTGTATTTTTGATTGTGTATGTTTTACTTGTTCTCCACCTTGAATAAGGGCGGATTATAAATAATAAATCTAAATCTAAAATAAGGGTTTCTAACACCAACAAAGAACGAAAGAAAATCTTTCCTGAGAAGAAGAATAAAGAGAAGAATGGAGTAATACTGTAAAACTGTGGCATGTACCTGATAGCTGTCACTGCAGCAGTAATTTGCAATGTTAACACCGGGCTGGTTCACCACAGAGGGTGATAATGCAGCTGATGGAGCCACACGCCCAGGCCTGAGCTCACGGCGGGAATTAAATATGGAAACCGAGAAATTACATTTCTTTTTAAAACCTTTACTCAACTTCTGGCCCTGCTAGAAGCACTCCATGGCACAGAGAGAAATAAGCCGTGCGTTTGGCATTTTGGACAATGATTTCTGCTGGTGGATCAGTGTCACCACTCTCAGGGACTTCCAGAAACAGACAACAGAGAAAAGCTGAATCAGTGTTTCTTTTACAAGAGCCCCCCTCTTTCAGCTGCAGCATTCGAAATTTTTATGCCACTGGACACTATGGAGGCAGGTGGGAATTAAAAAACAAACAAACAAACAAACACACACACACACTTACGGGAACACAAAATAAGAGGAAAGAAAACTGCCCTGCAAACCAGTTTCACATTGGAGGTGAAAATGGAAAATGGTTTTCCAACACTTACATGTAGCACTCACTATGCAAACCTGTTCAACACATTTAAAATGTATTTATTTATTTAGGGGCCCTTTTACTAAGCCGTGTAAGCGTGTACGAGCGCTCAACATGTGCCAAAATGGAGTTACCACCCGACTACTGTGTGGATCTTGCAGTAATTTCATTTTTGGCACGCGTCCGATATGTGTGTCTGAAAAATATTTTTTATTTTTGGTCGCACATAACAGATGCACGCCAAGTGGCATTTGACAAGCATAGATCATTACCACCCAAATTCTAGGTCAATGGCTGGCAGTAAGGTTTCAGACCCAAAATAGACGTGCGGCAATTTTGATTTTGCCCCATGTCCATTTTTGGCAAACAAAAAAGGCTTTTTTTACAGGCGCGCTCCCAAAACCCGCGCCTGCACTACCGCAAGCCATTTTTCAGCGCGCCTTAGTAAAAGGACCCCTTATTTATTAGGATTTATTTACCACCTTTTTGAAGGAATTCACTAAAGGCGGTGTACAGTAAGAATAGAACAAACATGAGAAATAGGCAATTACAGAAATGAAAATATTCAAATAACAATACAAAATGTGGCATGGTATACTACTTACAATGTCAACACAATACGTAAAAGAACATTTTAATTGATAGTGAGGGGTAAAGCAAAAATGAGTTGTTTCAGAGAAATCCCAGACTACTTTTAGGAATCATAAAAAATTTCAAGCGTAATTCTGCATACACACACCAATTGAATCTTGGCTCTCTGGTGTGTTAGCTCCAGCATTATCATCTGCTGGTAAATTTCCTTGTAGCAAAATTTAGCAAATTTGATTTTTCTTTAATGGCTCTTCCAGATGATCAATACCATATGGTCTGCATATCTGTTAAATTATCTCAAATGATAATATGCTTCTGACATCAGTTAGAATTTGACATTGTGTATGTATGTGATGAGTTTCAGTGTCATTTTTGGTCTGTTTAAAACAACAAAAACAACAACAGGAATTTGCATTAAAAGACAAGGAAGGTAGTAAATAGCTTTGCAGCGGCCAGGGTAAATCTGAAGTCTGATGCTGTATATATCTTTTGGGAAAGTATCCAAGGCAAGACCATCTGCTCCTGGTTCTATGCCATTCAGGGCAACTATCCAAAATCATACCATCCTCAAGAGCTTTCAAAGAAAACTGCCTTCAGAAACAATGCAGTGAAAAACTATGGTACTTAAATTAGAAAGCAATAGCTACCAGTGCTTACAGAGATGTGAGTGACAGGACAGCAAAACCAGGGGATAAATGTGAAATTGGAAGAAAAAATAAAGCAAAGATTTTCCACAAGAAGATCAGAACGTGAAACTAGTGATGGAGTCATAAAATGAACCTGCCTTTAAATCTGGCCCAATAGGAAACTGGGTCTGGTTATGTTGGAAAAGTTAACCACTCTCCTTCTTCCTCACACCACGCATTCACTGCCTGCATTAAACCATTTCCACCCACTGTATTTGGAAACAGTATTTGCACCAATTTAATACGGCAAGATGAACCGCAATGCACTCAAAAAGCAGTCTGAAATGCAGCACGGAGAAAGCAGAATGCAGGATGTTGTTTGTCAACTAAAGGATTGTTTTCATGACAAAATAAAGAGCCCATCTTTCAAAAAAAATTCTATGTACTAAAATAACACCAGTAGCATTTAATATTGTAGGGGTGGCTAGCATGCGTTCTCTCTTTGCTATGAGCATTGATGGAGATGAATAATTGGCAACATATTTTTATTGTTAGACTCTTCCAGTTTATGCACTGTAATGTGGATCCCTAGAAAACAGGAATGGAGCACCTCAATTCAAAATTGATTAAAAATGACTGTTGTATTTACCCTAAAAAACCACGGTGGGGGGGGAACCTATACCGCGCAGCAAGTAGAACCCCAAAAAACAAAAACATAGAGAAAGCAAGACAAACTGCCTGGCAGGTGCTGTCCCTGGAAACCCTACTGGGCAGACTGGATGGACTATATCAGTACTTATCATTATTCACTATCCCAATCATTGTACAACTGGACTGTTAAAAGCTCTGTATTATTTCCCTCAGCAACATCTCCATTACTTTTCTCACCACTGAGCTGAGGCTTACTTGCCTGTAGTTTCCTATCTCTTCTTTGTTACCACTTTTGTAAAGAGGGACCAGAATGGTTAGGTGCAACTCAAGGATAGATTTGAGAACCACTAGCTTAGTGCACCTCATATTTTTACCAGGGTACACCCCTGCCCTTCTCAGCATGCCTATGACTCATGGTGTATGTGAGATTTCTGCCAACAGAATCCCCCTCCCCCAACCTTTGCTATTGTGAGACAAGTAGTCACCACCCACTTTGATAATACACTCTCAGAGGCTTTACTAGTAGGATTCCTTCTTGGTCCAGCTCTTTCTAATATTTTTGTAAGCGACATTGTGGAGGGGTTGTCAGAAAAGTTGGTCTTTTAGTGGATGATACCAAAACCTGCCACAAGGTAGACCGTCCGGAAGATGTGGAAAACATGAGGAGGGATCTAAGGAAGCTTGAGAAGAGGTCTAGAGTTTGGCAGCTATTATTTAATGTTAAAAAATGTGGAGTCTTGCATTTGGGCTGTACAAATTCAAGGGGGCAGTACATTATAGGAGGTGAAGTTCTTCAGTGCATACAAGAAGAGCAGGACCTGGCGATGATCATATCTGATGATCTTCAAAAGACCAATAGGAACCTGTACAGAATGCCATGCCACACAGAGCATGCAGCTGGATTTTAAATTGTTAACCAGCCAGCAATTGTCTGCAACTCACCCATAGATATGATTCATCTCAGACCTGGATAAGGGTCCACCAGGGTTGGAGCACATTTTTCTGAGTCTTCTCTGGGGTGGTGGGTAGGAGGGGAGTGAGGAAGGAGGGTTATTTGGTTTATTATAATCTGAAAATTGTTTTGCAAGGTATTGAATGTATTATTGTTGTAATACTCTTTTTGCAATAAAAATAAAGATGGCCAACAGGTAGAACATGCTTAAGGGCATTAGGAGAGAAATGGCCAGCAGGAAAAAGGAGAAATCAGGATTTACCTGATAATTTTCTTTCCATTAGTTCTTCACACTATTCCAGGATGAGAGGGTAGTTATGTCCATCAACCAGCGGGTGGAGATAGAAAATACAGAACTGAGCACCACTACATAGCTCCCTGCTAGCAGCTCAGCTCCTCAGTACCAGTCCTCATCAAGGAAGAAGAATGCCCAATCAGGAGCATGGTCCGCAACCAACACATCCAGCCCCAAGAAGCATTCAAAGACAAGGCCCCTGGAAAACAGGATACAAGACAGCGCATAGAGCCACCAATGAGGGTGTCGAACCACGGGAGGGCTCCTGGAATAGTGTGAAGAACTAATGGAAAGAAAATTATCAGGTAAGTCCTAATTTCTCCTTCCATTACGTTCATTCCCACTATTCCAGGACGAGTGGGATGTTCAAAAGCTATCCCTACGAGGGTAGGAACCCAACCAGCCACACGCAGAACCAACGCACCAAATGCAGCCGCTGCCTGCGTGGCCCCTGCTATACCATCAAGCTTACTGAAAGCAAGCAGAGAAGCCCAAACCTCTGCCCTACAAAAATTCACCAGAGAAGACAACGAAGCTTCTGCCCAAGACATAGACATACACCCAGGACAGTGTGCCTTCCAACCCAAGGAGGAGAATAGCCTCCCAGAATACAGGCCGAAACCACGGCCACCTTCACCCATCGGGCAAAGGAAGTCTTGGATGCCAAGAGACCCAACTGCTGTTTACTAAACTGCCCAAAAGGTCTATACGAAAGGCGGAAGACATCGAGAAACTCGAAAAAACGCAAAAGAGCCCTGCGAGAGGCATATAGCTAACTACATAAAAACCAACAAGCACTCGGGCAAGAAGGTCAGAACTGCCCGAAACAAGACCCCCGCCTCAAGTGCCCCAATAGCACCGAGTTCTACGTGAGAACTGTCAGGATCACCTAGCGATGGGGCACAAACGGAGAGTGCTACAGCACCCGAAGGACCAGCATAAAATCCCATTCAGAGAAGGCACTCGAAGGGCAGCGTAAGCAACCCACACCTCTCTGAAAACAAATCACAACCGGACGAGCCGCTAAAGAAGAGGTCTGCCAACGACCCTGAAAGCAATCCAGGGCTGCCACTGGAACCCACAAGGATCCCAGCGCTAGTCCTCGATACTCTCTCCTGCAAAAATGCCAGGAAATGGCCCAGGGAGGAAGCAAATAACTGGCTGGCACTGAGGAAGAAGAGCCTACAGCAGAGAAGCCACGACTGAATCCACTAATCCTTCTTCCTCAGCCGAGCCCTCTGAAGGGCCAGGCCGAAAGACCAAAGGGAGAAGAATTCTCCATGACCACCAGGCCCTGACAGAAGAAACCTCGAAACTGAGGGAATCACAGTAGCTCCCCAACTAGGAGCTTCACAAGATCTGCATAGCACTGGAGCCAAGTCCAGGCTGGAGAACAGGAGCACTGTATCCCGAAGGACTGCCACTCTCCCCAGCTCCCGGCCTAACTTTGGCACGGCGGAAGGCATACGGGAGTCCCTCGCACAGATACAAACGCAGCAGGGCGTCTACACCCCGAGAGTCCTCTTCCCTGCGACGGCCAAAGAACTGAGGAACCATGACATAGGAATAGGCCAAGAGAACTAAGCCCCATCAACAAATCACCAGCTGTAACGGCTTGACCGACAGCTCCCACTCGCTGGAAGTCGGAGCATGCCTGCAAAGAAGGTCAATCCCCATGTAAGGAACCCCTCAAACAGCTGAAAGGCACACAGGTGTCTCTGCCCCGGCCAAAAACCAAATGGGCTCCTGAGCCAGCTGACTGCTAGGAGTCCCCCCCCTTAGCTAGTAGAAGAAGCCAGAGCCATAGCAATGTCCGAAAAGGCCCACACCAAAGTATTCCCAACAACGGGGCAAAACCCTCCAGAGCTTAGCACACCACTGACAGCTCCAGAGGAAAGGGGCCAATGTGCCTCTACTGGAGACCAAGAGTCTTGTGCCAGGGAACCCCAGCAAAGGGCCCCCAGCCCAAGAAACTATCCTCCGTAGACCCCACTTCCCAAGGCAGGAGTGGGGAGGGCCTCTCTCGGGTCAACAACTGGGGAAGCCGCAACTGCCTCAGCTCTGTCTGACCTCCAGGGGCAAAGAAGCCGGAAGCTGTAACCCTCTGCAACCGGAGACCAGTGGCTGAACAGGGCCCTATGAATTGGCCACATCAGAGTGTAAGGTACCACTTCCAGGGCCACTGCCACAGAACCGAGGACCTGCATGAAATCCCAGGCTGGAAGCTGAGAACGAAGCAGGAGAAAAGGATTTGATGCGGTAACTTAAAAGTGCCGCCCTCTGTGAGAAACACTCAAGCTCACAGGGAAACCAAAAGAACACCTAAACCAGAAAGGAAAACAAAACAGGAGGCGAACCATTGTTGAAGGGGCCTCTACACAGGCATGAGAAGAGGATGCCCAGATTAGCCAGCTGTCCAAGTGCAAGAGGAAATGAAACCTCCGTCTCCGCAGAAGGACTGGTACGCACACAACCTAGGAAAAAGATCCCCAGGCCCGAGGGGAGGCCAAATGGCCATGACCAGAACTGAAAAAGAATTGCAGAAGCAGCCCGCAGAGAGGAAGGTAATTACGCCTCCCTGGTCTCAAGAGCAGAGAGAACTCTCGCTCCGAACGGATGGGAGCACAGACCTCAGGGTCACCATCCAAAAACAGACACCGGTGCACCTCTTGAGATCCAGATTGGATTGCACTGCTCCTGTCTTCCTGGGAACTCCAAAATAGAAGGGGAACCGACCAGATCGTACTTGGCGGGAGGGATGAGAACAATGGCCCAAAGGGCCAGAAGCACCTCAACTGAGCTTCTGCCCTGAGCTGCCAGAGGCCCCCCCCCCCCCCCCACCCAACAAGGAGACTGTAAGAAGACAGGAGCTACTGGCTGGGAGAACTCCAACTGGAAGCCAACACCCAGAATAACCAGCGCCAGAGCTGCGAAAAAGGTAGACCACAAGTCCCGAAAGGCCTGAAGCGGCCCCCCTGTAGGCCCGGATGGACCAGTCAGGCTACATTGGGACTGCTGGGAGACAGCAGCCACGCACTCTGAGTGCCCTGCCAACTCTCCGTCCCCCGGCAGAAAGATTGCTGGGTCCGAGACTGAGCCCTCTGGTCAAAGGTCTGATGACCAGACCTACACATGGAGCCGTCACGAAACAGGGCACCTGCCGAGTCCGCAAAGCGAGCAGAGGGACAAGGAGTGTCTTCTGGAAGATGCTGGGGCCCGTTCACCCAGCTCCTGAAACAAATTGCTGTGGCCATTCCCAAAGAGAAATGTGCCTCAAAGGGGTAACTCGACCACACAGGCCTTGGAAGTGGCAACCGCCACCCACGCCCGCAGCCAGAACTGACGCCTCACAGAGAGCATCAATGACATGCCTGTGGCTGAACCACTAAGAATGACATACACAGTGGTCATCAGACAGGCTAAGCCCGCCTCCATCCAGGCAGCCCGGGGACTGCCCTGGGAAAAGGAACTGCTGATGCAACTGTAAACAGGCCTGTGCCACCAAATGGCCAAAAATAGAAGCCTGCAACTCCAAAACAGTCACCTCAAGGTGCACTACAAAACCCGTTTCAGCTTTCTATCTAGCAGATCCCTCAAGGCAAGGCCGCCAACCACCGGGAGGGAAGTACTGTAGGTGACTGCAGACACAGAGCCCAACATAGGCAAGGGAACACCTCCTCCTTCTGGCACCAGAGAAAAAGAACGAACCACGGTCCTCCCAAACTGTCAGACGCACTCCACACTGCAGCAAGCAGAACTCGAATGCCCAGGTGAATGCGGGATACACCCTGAACGGGCCCCTAAGGCCCTTCATAAGGCTAGCCGCCTGACTACCTTCCGGAAACTCCCCAAGGAAACGCGGCAATTGCCTCTAAAATCAGGGGAGCCACCTCCTAGCAGCCCAACTGCAGCGAAATCTGAGACTAAGTCTCCAGGGGCAGCAGTCGAAATCCCCTGGGAACAGGCAGGGAGATCCCCGTCTCCTTTCTCTCTCGCCAGAGCTGCCAGGCCTGCTGGAGAAGAGGTTCCTAGTCCCAGCCCAAGGCTTGGTCGAGCAGATAAAGGGATGGACCTGATCCAGGGCCCCCCCCCCCGAAGGGCCCCCCACCGACACAGCCAGCTGCGTGGTGGCTTCACTTGCCGAAAAACAAAATGGCTGCCATTCCTGCCTCCTTCTGAGGCAAAGTGCCAAGGCCCTGCATCGGGGACCGAAGTCGAAAGAAAAGCACTGCTGTGACCAAGCGCGCCCTGTATGTGCGAGCCCTGAATCAGCTCCTCCACTCGGAAACCGGACTGCACACCGTGCAGCGGTCCAAGGAGGAATACCGCCCACTGCTCCTAGCAGCCCAATAACGGGCAGCAGGTCACACTCTAAGCGGGGGCTGCCATGGCCAGGGACTGCCGCTGCACAGGAAAATGTGGCATACCGCGCTACCCACCCGCTTTATTTTATTTTTATTTTATAGACTCAGGAGATCAGGTAGTTTCTGTCTTAGGAGGAATCACAGTCTGATTGTATCGGCCAAAGACCTCAAGGAGCAGTAGTGAGATTTGCACCAGGCTCCCCTGGTACTCACTCCACTGATCCAATCACTAAAACTGCTCCTCCACTTCCTCCATGTTTTTTGTATTTGTTTTGTAGCACCGACATGCAATGCTCCCATCAATGTCCCGAGGCCTGAAGAACAGCAAAAATGACCCACCATCCTGGGTCCACGCTACCCGGGGACACAGTCACCCCCCGCCACAGCAGGGCACGGCAGCAGCACTGGCCTACCAGACTCACTGTGTTGCCTGCAACCCCTCATCTTTTGAGCAGACTGGTTCCTGAGCAGACTCACACAGAGGAAAAACAGGGAAAAGGCACAGAACATCCCAGGGGAAAGGCATGACAGGGACCCAGCACCACCAGGTATGTCTGCTCAACTGCCCACTCTGCTCAACTGGGAACCAGTTGACCAACTGGACCAGGAGCAAGGCCTCAGAACCAGAGACAGAGGAAGTCTGTTCATCCACCTGCTGGAGATCCAAGATACTGAGGGGCTGAGCTGCTAGCAGGGAGCTATGTAGTGGTGCTCAGTTCTGTATTTTCTATCTCCACCTGCTGGTCGATGGACATAACTACCCACTCGTCCTGGAATCGTGGGAATGAACCTAATGGAAGGACATGATAATGTCTCTTTGCAAGTATCTGTTGAGACCACAGTTGGAGCAGTGTGTTCACAATTCTGGAGACTGCACCTTCAAAATGTTAGATCAGATGTAGTCAGACCAGAGGGCAGCTACTAAAGCAGTTCACTGTCTTCATCATAAAACATATAGTGACAGACTTCAAGATCTAAATATGTGTACTTTGAAAGAAAGATAGGAAAAGAGAGATATGATAGAGATATTTAGCATAAACGCACAAGAGATCATAGGATGAAAGTGAAAGGGGATAGGCTGACAAGTAATCTAAATAACATAAGAGTAGCCATTCTAATATCATTGTAAGGATGTTGAGGAAGATTGTACTGTTTTATTTATGCAGTGCTAAATAAAAAAACTTTTAAAATTAAAAAAAAAAAAAGAGTAGCCATTCTAGGTCAGATCAATGGTCCATCTAGCCCAGTATTCTGTTTCCAACAGTGGCCAATCCAGGTCACAAGTACCTGGCAGAAACTCAAATAGTAGCAACATTTCATGCTATAAATCCCAGGGCAAGCAGTTGCTTCCCCATGTCTGTCTCAATAGCAGACTATGGACATTTCCTCCAGGAACTTGTCCAAACCATTGTTAAATCCAGACATGCTAACTGCTGTTACCACATCCTCCGGCAATGAGTTCCAGAGCCTATTCGTTGAGTGAAAAAATATTTCCTCCTATTTTTTTTAAAGTATTTCTATGTAACTTCCTCAAGTGTCCCCTAGTCTTTGTACTTTTGGAACAAGTAAAAAAAATCGATTTACTTCTACTCGTTCTACACCACTCAGAATTTTATAGATCTCAATCTCCCCTCATCCGTCTCTTTTACAAGCTGAAGAGCCCTAACCTCTTTATCCTTTCCTCATATGGGAAGAGTTCCATCCCCTTTATCATTTTGGTCGCTCTTCTTCGAACCTTTTCTAATTCCGCTGTATCTTTTTTGAGATACGGCGACCAGAACTGAACACAATACTCAAGGTGAGGTCACACCATGGAATGATACAGAGACATTATAACATTTTTGGCCTTATTTTACATCCCTTTCCTAATAATTCCTAGCATCCTGTTTGCTTTTTTGGTCACCGCCCCCACACACTGAGCAGAAGATTTAGGCATATTGTCTTAAATGACGTCTAGATCTTTTTCTTGAGTGCTGACCTCCAAAGTGGGCCCTAGCATAAGATAACTATGATTCGGATTATTTTTTCCAATGTGCATCACTTCTCAATGGCAAGGGTGGTGGATGCATGGAATGTAGACACAAGGGCAGTATCTGAATTTAAAAAGCATGGGACAAGCACCAAGCATATCTGATGGAGAAGGACTTGCAGAGACTAAACTGTTGGTTTGGATAGCACACTGGACAAGCTGTATGTTTTTCTCCTGCTGTCATTTTCTCTGTTTCATAACCTGTTCCTAACTGGAGGCAGAATTGCAATATTAGATCTCGCACTGGGGAAATCTCTGCTTCTGCTGAAAAGAGATTAATATTCCTCTCCTTCATTGCTTGTCATTTATGGCTGAGTTTCTTTGTTTTCAAGGTGGGGGAGAGGAAGGATAGACTGCAGGTATATTCCACTATACTAAGGATGCTTTTGTTTGCTCGTTCATTTTTTTGGTTGATTGGTTTCCATGGTTTTACAACTTGGGCTGGAGCACACTGTGTGTTCCTCAACCTTAGCAGAAGGACATACAGGCAATCAGGCTTATTTTCGAAAGAGAAGGGCGCCCATCTTTCAACACAAATCACAAGATGGGCATCCTTCTCACAGGGTTGCCCAAATCAGCTTAATCGAAAGCCAATTTTGGGCGTCCTCAACTGCTTTCTGTCGCGGAGACAACCAAAGTTCATGGGGCCGTGTCGGAAGTATTGCGAAGGCGGGACTGGGGCGTGCCTAACACATGGGCATCCTCGACCGATAACAGAAAAAAGAAGGGCGTCCCTGACGAGCACTTGGGCGACTTTACTTGGTCCATTTTTTCTTACGACCAAGCCTCAAAAAGGTGCCAGACCTGACCACCGGAGGGAATCGGGGATGACCTCCCCTTACTCCCCCAGTGGTCACTAACCCCATCCCACCCTAAAAAAAATACTTTTTACATATTTTTTGCCAGCCTCAAATGTCATACCCAGTTCCATGATAGCAGTATGCAGGTCCCTAGAGCAGTTTTAGTGGGTGCAGTGCACTTCAGGCAGGTGGACCCAGGCCCATCCCCCCCTACATGTTACACTTGTGCTGGTAAATGTGAGCCCTTCAAAACCCACCACAAACCCACTGTACCCACATCTAGGTGCCCCCCTTCACCCCTTAGGCCTATGGTAGTGGTGTACAGTTGTGGGGAGTGGGTTTGGGGGGGGGGTTGGGGGGCTCAGCAGACAAGGTAAGGGAGCTATGCACCTGGGAGCAATTTCTGAAGTCCACTGCAGTGCCCTCTAGGGTGCCCGGTTGGTGCCCTGGCATGTCAGGGGACCAGTGCACTACGAATCCTGGCTCCTCCCACGACCAAATGGCTTGGATTTGGTAGTTTCTGAGATGGGCGTCCTCGGTTTTCATTATTGCCGAAAATTGGGGACGACCATCTCTAAGGACGACCACCTCTAAAGTCGACCTAAATTTCGTGATTTGGGCGTCCCCAACCGTACTATCAAAACGAAAGATGGACGCCGATCTTGTTTCAATAATACAGGTTTCCCTGCCCCTTCACCGGGACGTAACTTGGGCGCCTCTTTCGATTATGCCCCTCAATAAGTGTCCTGAAAAAATGACTACACCAGGAATTATCATCCTGTTTATCTGTTATCCCCTGTTTACATCAACACCTGTACATGGCTTAATGGAAAAACAGATAAGCAATAACCGGAATTGTAAGAATGCAAAGTGTCAATATAAAACCAACTACTCAAGTATAAATCCACATTTCCCCCTAGCTAAGGGACAGTTACTAAGGTGTGGTAAAAGTTGGCATTTTACCACAGGAGTCACTCATGTAAGACTTCCATGGTACATAAATAACAGAACTCGCGATCAACCTCGCAAGCTGTGTTATTTATGCTCCCTTAAAGCCTTCTTAAAAAGGCTAGAACTGAAGCATGCGTCTCCCTTCCTTCCAGCAAAGATCCCCGGGACTGCCTTTTCCCCTAGCTCCGCAGACTCCCACTCTTATATGGCAGCTTGATCCCTAGCAGTAGTACCACAAGATCATCACTAAGGGGTCCTTTTATGAAGACATGGTAGGGCTACCGTGTGGGTAGCGCGCACCAAAACAACACTACCTCTGGACACTCCCAGGAATTCGGTAGTAATTCTGATTTTGGCACAGATTTCCCAAGGCAGAAAATAATTTCCTATTTTTTTACGGTGGGGTGGGGCGTTCCTGGCAGTAAAACGGCTGCGCAGCCACATTGGCATGCGCTGCCTGATTACTGCCGTGTTAGCTCATGAGCCATTTCTGCCTACTAAATATGAGGCAGTAAGGGCTCATGTTCTAAAAGGCCAGGTGCTAATTTTGAACTTAGCACCTGGCCATTATTGCCATAAATGGAGAAAAATGTTTTTTTGCAGCCACGCTAAGAGGTGGCTGGATCACACAGGAAAACCACGCACTACAGTTACCACCAGCCACCTTTTAGCGCGCCTTCGTAAAAGCCCCCCCCCCCAAGAGTCACTGATGCCATTTTGAACCTGGCACCGGCAAGGGGCAGGAGTGACTGAGGATCACTCCAGTCCTGGAACCCCTAGACCACCAAGGAGTCAAAGAGGTTGGTAGAGTGAGGTTCCTCATGGAGATGATCAGGGAGGATCTCTACAGGGGAGGTGTCTTCGAGGGCACGGGGGAGGGAGAAACACACTTCAACTATGGCTCCTTTAAGAAGGCGACTGGGAGCATCAGGCCACAGGTTAGCAGCACAATGCTCCCTGACAGTAAAAATAGTGCCAGCAATGAGCTGATATTTTTCATGGAATAATGTGGCTTATTGTGTTTGCCACAACCTGCATTATTCAATTTACCTAATAATTAGGTGTTTTTCATGCATTTGCATGCTTTACATCTCATTATTATATTTTGCACCATGACCTAAACTAATGCACATTACAGTAATATAACAATTAAGAGACAAATATTGTACATTATTGCCTTACCATACTTTAGTAACTATCTCTCTACCAGATGAGTGTTCAAAAGAATATCCAGTTCTGTATGTGTTTTACCAATTTGCCTGCATTAGTAAACACAATATAATATATGCGATTTGCCTTCTATTCGTGTAGAATTCAGTGCAGTGCTATCTGTATCAACAAAGCATACAAAAAGCACACATATATCCATCTATATATGTAAGCACAACACTGTGCTACTACATTAATGTACACCCGCCCTACACAACCTGTGTCCTCCAGTGTCTGCCTGTCCATGTGACCCAGCTGTTATTTCTGGGGTTTCAAATAATTCCAGTTACTGGGTGTTCCTCCTTCACCTGGTGCCAGAAGGTTTGTGCTTGTTACCTCTCTGTTCTATATGCTTAGATATTGATTTCTTTTTCTCTGTGTGTTATGAAAGATCGATACAGCACTTGAAAGAGAAAAGATATACCAACCTATTAAATGGCAATCTGCCAGAAAGGGATTAACAATGAACACAGGCATCAGTACAATAGAAAAGTGAATTACCTCTTTGCTGCATAGCTGCAAATTTTTCTTTTCAAAACATGGGCCCATAATTATTAGAGGGAAATTAATTAAGATTTACAGTTATTACCTGTTTCTTCTCCTTCTGAAAATGATTTTGTCATATTGGACCAGCACGTTTTGTTCCTTCAGCCACCAGGGAGAGACAACAGTTCTACAACAAAGAACCCTATCTCCAATCTTCACATCAAAAGTTAAGGTAACCAAGGTGTGCAAATTAACGTGGTTCACAGACTACATGGGAAATACATCTGACAAAAATTCATTATGGATACTGTAAAAGCCAAACTCTCAAAAGAACTGAACCCAAAAGCCCCTGTTCCACTGTTACTCTTTATGCTCTGCCTCGAGAGTAAGCCCTTCCCCAGGGCAATGAATAATAACGTAATATTAATGTATTGAAAAGTCAGTCAGTCGAGGATGAAACGTGAAGATTCAAAAGATCTGAAATTAACTAATAAAAAAATTTTCCATTCTGATTTTTCCTTTCAACCCAAATATTTTAGAACCAGGGCTGGGATATGGCATCATGAGCCTTCATTCATAAATATCCAGGAACATTTTCCCCTATTTTACATCCCCTCCTAACTCACTTTAGTCCAATCACGGCAGTGATGGTCCTTGGCCTGGGGCCTTGTCCCCAGGTTTCATCTGGAATCCTACAATCATGGACCCTAAATCAGACCATTAAGAGAGCAAATCTACAGCTTAGGGTGTCTCTTCTGTCAAGGAATTGTAGCTGCCTAGTTTTCTATGAAGAGAAATAATTAACAGGTTATATACATGCTTAACGTTTAGCTGTTGTGTTAGTGTCTAAAAGCTGGAGATATGTGCATAAATTATATCATTCTATAATATTCATGTGTGTGAGCCCTATACATGCTACATCCATCTGTATAGCCTCCTTGCAAACATACTCTAAGGGGTTCTTTTAGTAAAGGGTTGCCGCATAGCAACCCAGAACTACCGCCAGCCCAACGTGGGTGCCGGTGGCAGTTTCACCCCCAGCGTGCGCCAGTTCAAGCACTAGTGGAAATATTTTTTAAATATTTCTGCAGTGGGTTCGCCGGCGGTAATCGGGCAGCATCGCATGCTGCCCGGTTAGCGCAGGAATAAGTGCTCCCTCCCAAAATGGCCACGTGCCAAGGCCACTTCTTTTTTTTCAGCCTTTTTACTTGCTGTGGTAAAAGGGGCCCTGGCACCCAGTAAAAACAGCTGCTGCTGCTAACACAGGGCCCCCTTTACGGCAGCTTAGTCCTATACGTTTGCAAAACAGCACTAGGTGAAATTTTGGCTTTACACACTTACATGCGCACATACACATACATACACATGTATATGCCATTATGCTGCAGATTGGGGAAGGCTCTCCACAGAGTGGTTGAACACAAAATCCCACGAGGTGCAAATACAGAAAAACAAAGTGGGAAGTGGACCAATGACTTCAGGACTTCGAGACTATGGTGGTATGAAAGAGAATAAACTTTACTGTAGACTCGACACAGTACTGTGTTTCGGCCACAGGCCTTCCTCAGGTGTAAACTTTTCTAAATTTTCCTCTTCTGCCCTTATAAACCCCAGTTACAGCTACAGCCTGCAGCTGAGTTGTAGACCTTTGGCAATGACACATGCGGGAACAGTTACAGCTGTACTGTACGATAGTTTTAACAGACTTCGGAGTATAAATTTACTAACACCTAAAAAAAATAAAACTAAATAAATAAATTAAAAAAAGGGCTGTTTGTACTCTTATAAGTATTGCTTTATTGTTTAAATAAATTACATTTTACTTTTACACGATCTGCTTCTTTTTGCTTTCCACCTTGGAGTTTGCAGACCGTCTGCCTTTGTGCTTTCTTGGATCAAAGTTACATTTACAACACTGCCAACACTGTCTTACAGAAGTGGGCCTTGTGAAATGTGCGGCACATCACTGTGATAATTTTATAACATGTTACCTACACCTGGTTGCACTGGAAGGTGTTGGACACAAATGTCAATCCACGTGCATTTTAAAATCTGGATGCACTAATGAATGACAAATTAATAATGGCCATCCTTCAAGCCCAATAAATCATCAATGTAACAAAGAGATGTGCAGATCCGCCTCCAGCTTTGTAGAGGAACATGGTGGGGGGGGTCTCCAGTTTAGTTAAAGTAATACTTGTTTCTACATATTCCAAATTCAAGAACACCTAAAGACTATCATTATTCATAAGCATGTCTGCATATATTCCTCAAAGAGACATGGCACATTTGATTTAATTAAAAGTGCAAAGTGAAAAATGCATATCAATTCAAGCAACATGAACAAGCAAGAGAAACGAACCAATTGTGAAGCCCACATTCTGCATGTACACCAGACCGTTTCAGGCACTGTGTTTCCTCTCATTATCAGACACCCGTAAGCCAGTACTGCTAAATTCTAATATTACATTCAGTGCTTGAAGCAGCTTCTTCATAGAAAGATAGCTTTCTCATATGTCAAATACAAATCTGTTCCCCAAGGGACTCTTCTTCTATCCCCCAGTCCATTCCAACACACCAATCACAATTTAATCAGCACTAAAAGGGGAGGGAAAAAAAGTAAAGAAAACCCCACAGGTTAATAGCATATTTCTGAAACTGGAAAGCTGACTATTGCATGAAGTATCACTGCAAAGAATAAAGACAACTTACATAAGAAAATACACTGAAAAATTTCAAGCTTTCCTTCTACTTAAAAAAAATGTTCGGACACCATCAATGTTCAGTGCTGACATTATGCCTAAATTTGCATGTCATTAGTGCTGAACATTAGAGAGCTGTTTTGCAGCACTGACTGGGCGGTATTTCTCCTGCGCTGTTCAGAACAGCACCGGAGTTGTGAGCATCTTGCCTGTCACAGCAGCACTAAGCACACCCTAAATAGAAGGTGTTAAGTGCTCCCGCATTAATTTTTTTGCAGGTGTCATGCACTAACAGAAAAATTAGCATGGGACTCAGAAAAAGAAAAAAAAAAGCCTGTTGTCACCCCTGTTGTTGTGTTGTGTGAAAAACTGTCTGCTGGTTGAAGCAACGATTTCTGATGCACCTTTTCAATATGAGTCAAAGGTATTTTCCAAATAAAATGTACTACTACTACTCGTTTCTATAGTGCTACTAGACATACGCAGTGCTGCAAATCGAAAATGTGGGATACAAATGCTACAATAAATAAATAAATTATATGCAGGTACTTACTCTGTCCCTAGAGGGCTTACAACCTAAGGGCCCATTTTACTAAGCCAGGTAGGCGCCTCAGGGGTGTAGCCAGCAGATTTTGGGTGGGCCTAGGTAAGACGTAGGTGGGCACCAAGTGTTCACCTTCCGCCCCCCTCACCAAAAAAATATCTCAGCTGGTGGGAAAATGCTTCTCTCCAACTTTGGAGTCTGCAGCAGACATGCTCTGAAAACTGAGCATGTGCAGGTGCCAGTATTGTGGAGAGCAGCATATTTGCTACCATCAGCTGGTGGAGCTTGGGATCCCCGCCAGCTACCTCTAAACATGTGTTACTGTTGGGTGGGCCTGAACCCTAAGTAGGTGGGCCCCGGCTCACCCAGGCCCACCTGTAGCTATGCTACTGAGGCGCCTACACACACCAATGCGTGCCAAATTGGAGTTACCGCCCGGTTACCACGTGGCCCTTGTGGTAATTTCAATTTTGGCACGTGTCCGCTACGTGCGTCTGAAAAATATTTTTTTATTTTCTGCCATGCGTAGGTCATTATCGCCCAAATTCTTTACCGCTAGGTCTATGGCTGGCGGTAAGGTCTCAGACCCAAAATGGAAGTGCGGCAATTTTGATTTTGCCGCACATCCATTTTTTTGGGGAAAAAACAAGGTCTTTTTTACAGGCGCACTGAAAATGGTGTGGCGCGTGCCCAAAACCCGCGCCTACACTACCGCAAGCCATTTTTCAGCATGCCTTTGTAAAAGGACCCCTAAGTTTTTGTACCTGGGGCAATGGAGGATTAAGTGACTTGCCCAAGGAGCTGCAATGGGAATCGAACCCAGGTTGCCAGGATCAACGCCCGCTGCACTAACCATTAGGCCTCCGTCTCCTCTTTTACTTAGCATTAATTCAAAAAATTATTTTATACATCTGCCCCCAATTGATGAACACAAACTCAAGGCAAAAAATTTCAACTAAAGTCATAATTCAGCATTGAGAATTCTTAGGTTCATTCCCAGGCGCGCGCACACTCATAAAAGCTCTACTGAAAATATTTACAGCTCAATGAATTTTGTACAGACACAACTGAGAAAACTGGTCGACAACAACTTCAGAAATTTTAGAACATGGCCAGTGCCTGGCAGACTTCTACAGTCTATGTCCTAAAAAGGGCAAGGATAAACCAAGAACAGATATACATATGAGAAGTATCACATACCATATGTAATGAGTTTATCTTGTTGGGCAGATCGGATGGACCGTACAGGTCTTTATCTGCCGACATCTACTATGTTACTATGGTCACTTAATCCTACTCTCTCTTTTCTATCGTTTAACCAGTTCCCAATCCACCATGGCTTTTCAGTTTCCTCAGGGCCCCTCTCATAATAAACACTTGAGGAAAATCCAGATACACTATGGTGCTTATTTTAGAAATGCCGTTTGTGTTTTAGACCGCATAAAGGACTAAGCTCTATAAACGGCACCTAAAAAAAAAACTGGTGCCAAAAAAAATAGCTTAGAGTTAGGGGCTGTTTATTTATTTGTTACATTTGTATCCCACATTTCCCCACCTATTTGCAGGCTCAATGTGGCTTACATGGTACCGGAGAGAACAAATTCAATGTGATGTTGTGGTAAGACAAAGTTCATGTGGCACAGTCAACGGAAGAGTTGTGTTATGTCCATTGCGTACTTTACTTATGTTGTGTTGCAGAGTTCAGGCATTTAAGTTGGGTCTGCGGGGTATGCCTTTTCGAACAGGTTAGTCTTTAGTGATTTCCAGAAGTTTAGGTGGTCATATGTTGTTTTCAAGGCTTTTGGTAATGCGTTCCACAGTTGTGTGCTTAAGTAGGAGAAACTAGATGCATAAGTTGATTTGTATTTAAGTCCTTTGCAGCTTGGGTAGTGCAGGTTTAGATATGTTCGTGTTGATTTGGATGTGTTTCTGATTGGTATGTCAATGAGGTCTGTCATGTATCCCGGGGCTTCACTGTAGATAATTTTGTGAACCAAGGTACAGATTTTGAAGGCAATGCATTCTTTGATTGGGAGACAGTGTAGTTTTTCACGAAGAGGTTTAGCGGTTTCGAATCACGTTTTTCCAAATATAAGAACAGTACTTAGCTCCAGGAACTGCGACTACTACTTATACCTACGAAACCCTGGTGTGAATCCCCATGACTACATTAGGCGCACATTCCCCAAATTCTATAACAATGCACATAAATTATGTTTCAACAATTTTTATTGATGACAGATTTATATACAGAAACAAAAGAATGCCATCAGCAAAACATACGAAGTAGAAATAACATAACAATGCACATAAATTAAAGGAACACCCCTGACCCTCCCACAGAAGCCGTACCCCCTTTTGGACCCACCTCTAAATTTTAATTAAAGCCAATTAGTACCAGTAATTGCTTGTTAAAATTCCAATTATCGACACTAATTGGCTTGCTATTCAATTAAATTTGCTCAACAACTTAGGGGTCCTTTTACCAAGCTGCAGGAAAAAGGGCCCTGCGCTAGCGGCAGGGGCCGTTTTTCCCAAGTGCCACAGCCCTTTTTAGCGCAGTGGGTAAAAAAGCCCCTAGACACACATGGCCATGTGGTAAGAGAACTCTTACCGCTTGGCCATGTGGTGGGGAGCCCTTACCGCCAACTACTGAGGTGGCAATAAGGGCTCCCGCGGTAACCAGGCAGCATGCAGTGATGCCCCATTACCATCGGGTTATCGTCATGCAAGCCATTTACAGAGGTTTTCTTGTTCCCCCAGAAATGGTGTGTGCTTGAGGCGAGACTACCGCTGGCGGCCGCGTTGGTCCGAGGGTAGTTCTGGAAGAGCGAGCGGTAAGCCTGTAATTGGTCTTACCACCACTCTTTAAAAGGGCCCCTTAAAGTGCCATTTATAGACTCTGGGAGAAAATGTTTATCTTGAATAATTACAAAGCAGGATACACATCTAAAACCTGGATGCGTTTTGGGCGGGACAAGGGTAGACCTAAAAAATGAATGTTTACTCCCCATTTCAGTAGGCAAGTGAAGCTCTATGTCATAACAGATCAATGGTGGGATTTACACATGCTACCTTGGACATCAAAGTTTCAGAAAGCTGCTCCTAATAAACAGCACTCCACTACAGGAATTAGAGGTCACCCCCTTTAATTTCCTCATACCAAGAGACACCAGGTTGTGTGACAGCGTCAGGAAAAATAAATGTTTATGTTTCTAAAATAGCTAAGATGTCATGGCTACGGTTGTGTCTGCTCCTTCAGCACCCCAGCTTACCTTGCAGCTGACAGGGTTCCCAGTTAGTTCCCCAGGGTGGCGAGCCACCCGCACAACTCCCAGTATGCCAGGAAGTTCCCACCAGTTCTGCAGGCTGCACCCTTCTGACCCCCTGATTCTAGGTGGTACGTGTCCCCTGACAATCCACAGTGACACCAACAAAGTCCCATGCCACTTTTAAATATTCGCAACAGGTGTTGTGATGTATAATACCAATGGTATAGCATTTTGTGTCCATTTTCAATTAATGCACTATTTACAGATGGGGAGAAAATATTTCTTCAGTGAACGTGCAATTAAACTCTGGAATTCGCTGCCAGAGAATGTGGTAAAAACAGTTAGCTTAGCAGGGTTTAAAAAAGGTTTGGATAATTTCCTAAAAGAAAAGTCCATAAGCCATTATTAAGATGGTATTGGGGAAATCCACTACTTATTCCTGAGATAAGCAGTATAAACCTGATTTACTCTTTTGGTATATTGTCAATTACTTGGACCTTGACTGGCCAACTGTTGGAAACAGGATACTTGGCTTGATGGCCCTTTGGTCTATCCTGGGGGCAATTTTTCCAAACGGGTTAGTTTTGCGCTTACCATGACAGGAATGAACCTCACCCCTAAGCCAGGGTAAGTGCCAGTATATGAGCCTATTCTAAAATACATGCAGGAAAGGACATTCATAGCCTGGTTATGTGTGATAGGAGAATCCATTTTAGAATTATAATAAACATCTAAACTATCAACTGGTCAAAACCGGCACATGTATGTTCTGTTAGGTATTATTAGGAAAGGCATGGAAAACAAAAATGAGGATGTTATAATGCCTTTGTATCACTCCATGGTGCAACCACACCTCGAATACTGTGTGCAGTTCTGGTCACCACATCTCAAAAAGGTTACAGTGGAATTAAAACAGGTACAGAGAAGGGTGATGAAAATGATAAAGGGGATGAGACGACTTCCCTATGAGGGAAGGCTAAAGTGGCTAGGGCTCTTCAGCTTGGAGAAAAGACGGCTGAGAGGAGATATGATAGAGGTCTATAAAATGAGTGGAGTGGAACGGTAGACATGAATCACTTACTCTTTCCAAAAATACTAAGACTAGGGGGCACACAAAGAAGTTAGCAAGCAGTAAATTTAAAATAAATTGGAGAATATATTTCTTCACTCATCGTGTAATTAAACTCTGGAATTCATTGCCAGAGGATATGGTAAAAGCAGTTAGATTAGCGGGGGTTTAAAAAAGGTTTGGATAACTTCCTAAAAGAAAAGTCCATAAGCCATTACTAAGATGGACTTGGGGAAAATCCACTGCTTATTTCTAGGATAAGAAGTATAAAACGTATCGTACTGTTTTGGAATCTTGCCAGATACTTGTAACCTGAATTGGCCACTGTTGGAAACAAGACTCTGGAATTGATGGATCTTCAGTCTGTCCCAGTATGGCAAAGCTCATGTTCTTAAACAGCAATATAAATGTTTGTGTGCCAGGGTATACACATTTATGTCAGCCATTTCAGGAACTTACACATGTATTTTTCTGATGCTGTCACAAAGCCCAGTATCACTTGCCAGTTTTGCTTTCAAGAGGGACATAAACCACAGAGGGATAAGGGAGTGACATAAAACATCCAGACCACGACCGCCTTGACAGATGCATATTTTTAAGTTTTAGATGTGTATATCCCGGCTTTGGAAAATCGGGAATTAGACATGTATACAAAATACATGTCTAAATGCCTGCTTATTTATTTATTTTGTTACATTGGTATCCCACATTTTCCCACCTATTTGTAGGCTCAATGTGGTTTACATAGTACCAGAGAGGCGTTTGCAGACTCCGGTGTGAACAAATATATAGTGATGCTGTGGTAAGATAAAGTTCATGTAGCACAGCCACATTAGGACATTGTATAACGGAAGAGTTGTGTTATGTCCATTACATACTTGTGTTGCAGAGATCAGGCATTTATGTTGGATCAGTAGGGTATGCCTTTTTAAACAGGTTAGTTTTTAGTGTTTTCCGGAAGTTTAGGTGATCGTACGTAGTTTTCAAGGCTTTTGGTAATGCGTTCCACAGCTGTGTGCTTATGTAGGAAAAACTGGATGCGTAGGTTGATTTGTATTTGAGTCCTTTGCAGCTTGGGTAGTGCAGATTTAGGTACGTTCGTGTTGATTCGGATGTGTTTCTAGTTGGTAGGTCGATGTGCTATTCATGTTTAAAACATGAATAGCACTTCTAAAATAAGTGCTTAAGGTAATATGCAAATTTATGATGAGGTAATGAAATTCAAAACCATGCAAATTAGCTTATCAGCAGCAGGTCACATTAAATAGTGCTGTTATAACAGATGTGATAATGCCAAAAGTTTAACTATCCATTCAAAGGTGTAGTTACATTTTTGCATTAACATGCATGCTACGTCCTCAAGCATATTTTGTATTGATTATATTGTGAATACCAATTCAACCCATGCATTAAAAATAGGTGTTTACAATCTGATTTTGACATACTTTGATAGCTAGAATCCCTCCAGCAGTGGTAGCATATTAACAAAGTTGAAACTTCAATTGGTTAAGCAATTTATATGGTCATAGAAAACCTTTGATGATATAACCTGATTTTGGCTAATATGCTGAAGCCATTAAACTGGATCAGAAGCACAAACACACAACAAACACGGTTGTTCTGCCAAGGTTTTCTTGATCTACTAAGGAAGCATTTCATTTTTTATAATCTAATGAAAACCGTGTACAAATTACAAGAGAGTTGTAATTTAATCTCTTCACTATTAATAACAAGCCAGGAAGGAAAGGTTTCAGTAACTCATTCTTGAGGAGTAGCCTAGTGGTTAGTGCAGTGGACTTTGATCCTGGGGAACTGAGTTCAATTCCCACTGCAGCTCCTTGTGACTCTGGGCAAGTCACTTAACCCTCCATTGCCCCTGGTACAAAAATAAGTACCTGAATATATGTAAACCGCCTTGAATGTTGTTGCAAAAACCTTAGAAAGGCGGTATATCAAGTCCCATTTCCCTTTCCCTTTATCCCAATGCTCAACCAATTTGATAGTCACTATCTTCATACGAAACGTTTAGCTAACTCCTATTACCTCCTAATAGAGTCCGAGACAGGCAAGTTACAGACATCAAACAATCACATGCTGATCAAATCCCTCTAACTGGGAGACACTTTTCTGCCATAACTATCGTGATTTTATACACCTCCCATATATGCTCATAGAAATACACTAAAATGCTTTGCTGGTTTGCCAGGTCTATTGTTTGAAAATGAGCAAATACAACCATTTTTTAAAATCCCAAATGCATTTTTACAATCATTATTGTATTTATTTTATGGCTTTTCATTATTTGCCTTAGCCAATAAGTTCAAGACAATTAAAATAATAAAACATTTAAAAACAATCTCACCCCAATTAAGCCTATTTTCAAAAAAAAAGATCCCAGTCTAACAATCAAAAGCTAAGCCAAAATGCCAAGCTTTTAGGGTTTTTTTTTATTTTTTTTACTAAATCATTATTGTATTTATTTTATGGCTTTTCATTATTTGCCTTAGCCAATAAGTTCAAGACAATTAAAATAATAAAACATTTTAAAACAATCTCACCCCAATTAAGCCTATTTTCAAAAAACAGATCCCAGACTAACAATCAAAAGCTAAGCCAAAATGCCAAGCTTTTAGGGTTTTTTTTTTCTTTTTTTTTACTAAATAAAAGACAACTGGATTCCTGCTTAAGCTCTAATGAGAGTCAGTTCCATAAGGCTGGTGCAGAATAAGCAAATTCACAGTTTCGGGTAGCAGACAATTGACATGCAAGACAGCAGGAGCAGCATCTCCAGAGACCAGATGAGGTCAGAAATTTTCATCTCCTGCATCTGGAGTACTCTACCCTGTAGTTGGGCAGTTGAATTCTATATTATTTTGCTTTTTTATATGGATGTCAGTAAAACTGCCTCTAATGGACAGGAACAAAATATAATCTATATATGAAGGGTAAATAAAAGTAATGTGACATTAATTAATTCACGTTCCACAGTTTTTAGAATTCTCACACAAAATATCAGTACTGAGGTCTTACGGGGTCCTGAACATGGCAGGCACACAAGGCAATAGATATATTTCTTTTTTAAATACAGAGTGAAGGAAAAGTATTACAAATGGAACTACAAAATATGGATCTCATTGATCAATGTTGAAATGAGTATTGCAAAATTGTATGAAACTTAATCTGGCATCACTTGATGTTTGATGGCATAGATTACATCCTTTCCAACACAGTGTTGTGGCAACTGAGCAGGATTAATTGCTTGAAAAGTAAAAGCGATAAACAGAATGGATAACACGGCTCACACCCTGTGAACATCTGAAGTAATACCTTATTGTAGGGGAAGTAGTTTCAATTTAAATTACAAATGTGGGAAATGGCTCGGGAGGAGCATTAACAAGATCCATGAACACTTCCTCTGCCCTAGAATGGTCATAGTATAATTTAGAGCAGTGCTGATTCGCACTGGGTCACCAACTTGGAACCCTTTTCAGCTGCGGTTTACTGCCTACCCAGGCCAAAGAGTAAGTAAGTGCACCAGAAGAACCTGGAGGTCCTTATGGGTGGAAAGCAAGGAGGGTTCAGTGGAAAATGTAGGCCAAAGAGAAAGAAACAGATCAGTGAATCAAAGGGAGGAGGAGGAGGGGGAGGGGCTGCTTTCTGTTCATAAGTGCCTGGAGACAAAAGACAGAAATTGCTGGAGACAAGGGGAGTTGTGAAAGAGAAACAAATGTTGCCTTGCAGTGGAGGTACAGGGTAAAAGAGAGAAGGGGGACTCCTGTCCTGGGGATAAGATGGTTGGGGTGAGAGACCACTGTCCTGGGAATGAGGAGGAGGGGAGATGGGTTTTGAAAGTGAGAGAAAGAGAGAGACTGCTGTCCTAAGAATGAGAAGGTGAGGGGACAAGGTAAGAGACAGACTACTGTCCTGAGGATGAGCAGGTGGGGGGGAGGGGCAAGGTAAGAGTTAGAGACTGCTGTCCTGGGGATGAGGAGGTGAAAGGGAAGAGGTAATAGAGAGGGACTGCTGTTCTATGGATGAGGAGGTGGGAGGAACAGAGAGAGAGAGAGAGAGACAGCTGTCGTAGGGATGAAGACATGGGAGGAAGAGGTAAAAGAGAGAGGAACGTCTGGGTACAAGGGGTAACAGGGCAGGAAGAGGTTGAAATAGGCCAGCATCACCACAGTTACTTGAGAAGGTGGTGGGATAGAGCAGTGTTTCCCAAGTCAGTCCTAGAGTACCCCCTTACCAGTCAGGTTTTCAGGATATCCACAATGAATATGCAAAAGATTAAAATTCATATAAGAGGCAGTGTATGCAAATCGATGTCATACATATTCTTTGTGGATATCCTGAAAACCTGACTGGCAAGGGGAAACTCCAGGAACAACTTGGGAAACACTGGGATAGAATATAGAAAGTTGGTATGCCCCCCCCCCCCCCCCCATTACCTCTTTGCAAGCAAAAGAACAGAATGGATAGTGAAACAGAAGGCACCCTGTGAGTAGATGCAGTCACTGCTTGGTTTTACAAGACATTTAGAAAGTAGCACCTGAAGAAGATCTGAAATCTATTCTTGCAATGATCAACGTTTTTAAGAATAATTTTAAAACTCCAGTGGCTATCAGTCTCTTGACTAGAGTCTCACCTGTTATGGAAAAAAGTATGTCTTACCTGATAATTTTCTTTCCTTTAGTCACAGCAGATGAATCCAGAGACTTGTGGGTTATAACCATCTACTAGCAGGTGATGATAAAGAGTACCAAACTGAACTCTACCACATAGGACGGTATGCTGTTTGGTCAGGCAGTACTTCTCGTAACAGAGCAAATGAAATAATAAGGCAAACATTTCTTCCTCCTCACAGAACTGAGGCACAAACCTGTCAACTAGCAGAACTATGCACAGGCAACCACAGGAGAAACAAACTGAACTGATAATTCAACCTCATGAAAGGGTGGAACTCTGGATTCATCTGCTGTGACTAAAGGAAAGAAAATTATCAGGTAAGACAACATTTTTCCTTCCTTGTCATCAGCAGCAGACGAATCCTGAGACTTGTGGGATGTAGAAAAGCAGTCCGTAAGTAGAATGGGAACCAGACACAGTCATGAACTGATGCCCCGAAGGATGCCTTACTTAGCCAATACCATCAACCAGACAAGGTCTGGAAAACGTGTGTCATAAGGACCACATAGAAGACCTTCATAGAAGAGAATGAAGAGGAGACGTGCCCAACGGACATATGCCCATGCAATAGGCACCCGACTTCAGCAAGCTATGGCTGCATATGAGGTTGCATTACTCCGACTGGGGCCCACCAGTAGCAGGATGGGAGTCTACGCCCAAACATTCATTGGTGGCCTGAAGGTACTGAAAAAAAAAAGTGTGCCACAATTGCTCATACGCTGGCCCAATGGTACTGTCCTGAAACACGGGCAAACCCCCACACAGGCTGCTCAAAAAGAAATAGTGTACCGCTGCAGCTGCACTAACCCGAACAGCACAAACCTTACAGAGGGGAAGAATAAAAAGTTCATACTCACAATTTTGACGGACTTACTGGTACCCACAGGCCTTCTGACTCTGATCAGTTGGCTGAATCCAGACAGCTTCAGAAGCACAGAGGCACTCCCTTTCATCCAGAACACTGCATAACCAGAAACCTCTTTCTTCCAGCATTATTTTTTTTTTCAAAGTTCTGTGGAGGAGGAGGAGTAAGGAAGTGGAAGGAAAGGAGGAAAAAGAGGAGGGAGGGACCTGGCACCACCGGGTGTTCCCCAAGTCAGGCACCTCTACTTGCCTAGACATCCCCAAGCTCAACTGAACCAGGGAACCCGGAAAAGGAGCCACAGAAGAAACAGAAATCAGGAGCTTGTAAGAGAACATCTACCACCTGCTGGCGATAGAAAATACTGCTAGAACAAGCAGCATACCGACCTATGTGGCAGAGTTCAGTTTGCTACTTTTTTTCTTTATCTACTGGTAGATGGTCATAACACACAAGTCTCTGGATTCATCTGCTGCTGATGACAAGGAAAAAATCATTCGGTGATAAAAATGGGAAAAGGCTCCGGATTTTGGTGTCAAGGCTAATGGAAGGTGAAACTGGATGAGATACATGCTGCCTAAAAAAGTAAAATTAAAGCAAGGTTAATTTATTTTTGTCATAAAGAACACAAACATAAACATGGAAATGAATTGTTTCTGTACCTAACAATAACTATTTAGAAAAGACTGGAGTAATTATTGTTGTCTAATTCCACACTCTTATTTTTGAAGCATCTGTTTAAAGATGTTATTCCTTAATGGGTGGGGTTTTGTTTCCTTAATGATCAGAAAACAATATTATAAGAAATTAACTCTGAATTAATTTGGGAAAAGCTGAAATAAAAGAATTCTTTCAAGGGTGTACTGCATTTCAGTACAACCTAAACCTGACTCCTTTTCCATTCAAGTGCCTCCATACATAATGACTTTTGTCATACAGGATCTCAGTAGGTACCAGAATTACTTAAAGCTCCCTTCACTAGAGTAGCACTGTGCTATATGCTGACTGATGGCATCTGTCTGCTTTTATAGCTGAATCAGGTGAGAGTCCCAGGTCGGGAGAATGATAAATGTGTTTTCATACTACATGCTCCCAGTGAACATCTAGGCATCCTCATGGGGGTTAACAAATATGCAAGGCAATTTTCTCCATTCGGGTACCAGATGCAGATGGAAACGCAGAAAAAACATAGATACAGGAATAAATTTCGACCTATTGGATTTTAAGTAACAAGAAATAAGTTGAATAGCAGGAGCTACAGAGTATATCATAATAGTGGTTATATTTTGGTTTGGGATTTTTTTTTTGTATGCAACATACTACAAGGTCTGATAAATGAATCCAGCATTCATGTAGCCGTCTTCACAGTGTCTGCTTGGTAAAAGGATGCTGGAAATATTAAAGCACATAGCGGACCCTGACTGATTATACGATCTAATTATTCTTCTATGCCGAACTGAAATAAGAACATGAACTTCATGAAATCACAAAATGCCACATACTGCGGGACATTGCTTAAAAAAATAGTTACTGTCAGTAATTTATCACTATGCCCTAGTTAGACCAGTAATGCATAGAGGAAATGAAATTTTTATTTTCTGGAGGAAAGAAGTATAAGGACCTAAGAACCAGGTTTACAAAATTGACATTATTGATCTATCCCTTATTTCTAGCCCCCCAAAAGGATGCATTTAAGAATCTGACAACAGTCCCAGAGCACTTTTTGCCCAAACCTTTGGCTTGCAGACATCCTTCTGTGGAATTTTTTCCCCTTCCTTTAGTTACAGGATATTAAATTCTTCCACATGATATACGGTCACAAAACTGTGCAAAAACACTATATTTGGCTCAAACATAAAAATAACCATTTTCAAAAGCCATTTATCCAAGTAAAAGGGTAGTCTCAAAACTCCTCGCCCCCTCCCCAAGCCTAGCAAGAAGTATCCCTGGGATTCCAAAGCATATGCATTTGAAGAGGAGGCATTTCAGGGAGTGAGTTTGAGAAGCATTAGGGAATAGTGTACCTGCATTGCATTTTCAAATGACATGAGCTATTTCCCAGGCAAATTTAGAAACACAAAAAGCAGGTAAAGAGCCAATAAGCCAGTTCAAAATAGCACCAATGATCCCTAGAAATAGTCTTGCAATACTACCATTAGGGGTCAATCTGCCATATAAGGAGTAATCGCCCTTATATGGCAGATTGACCCCCTACTGGTAGTACATAAGAATACTGATAGGGGTCATCAGTGCAATTTTAAACCCTGAGCAGCCTTAGGGTAAAAGTGGAGGGGGGCCTTCCCCACCCCTGCCCATTAGATTACCAGGATAGCCCACAAGTCCTGGGGGAGGGGGTATGGAGTTGGGGAAGAACCTGTTAGAAGGCAGAGTTGATTGGTAGAAAAATAAGGGGATGATTGCTGTATAGAGGGATGCTTACTGACATGGGGACCTAGATCGTGGGGGTGGGGTGGGGGGTCAAATCCAGAGAAGATCAGGATGCCTGTATTACATGCATTGGCAGATGTAACATGTGGCCCATGAAGTAAGGATCTGTGCTATGTAGTAAACGCAGATCAGATGCTGGGCCCTCCCCCTGCATTTACCATACAGGTTTTGTATTTTCTGCACCTTAACTTTTGCAGTTAAAGTGAAGTAAGTGCAAAAACATAACAGACTTAAGTAAACAGGCCACTAAATGCAGAAAATCTTTGAAATAGGACTATCATGGGTATTAGGATTTCATTTAGACAGAGCATATAGTATATTAGCTATTCATTAAGCTACTTTTATCTTTGGGGGAAAAAAATCTACCAGATGAATTTGTTTTACATGTAGAATCCTATCAAGATAAACTACAAATGTTAACCTCCATAATTTATTATGTCTCTTATGATGGCCAAAAGCCCAAAGACTCTGCAAGCAAGTTACATCATTTAACGTAAGAACCTTCTTTCAATAATGCATTAACAACATGAAATACATTTTTTCTCAAAGGAAAGGCAAGTGCAGACAATTAATAATTTATGTGCGATGATCTTTAGAAATATTGATTACTTCCTAAATCCATTATTTGCCATTCTGAAGTTAAATAGTCAGAAACAATGTGCTCTGAAATTCAATAACACTGTTCTAACAATAATACACCATTTCATGTTACATCAATTCAGAGGACTTCGGATTTTTTTAGCCTATCTTTTGAAAGGACAGAAGATTTCCGAGATTGTGTGGGGAGGGGGAGAGGGGGAGGGCGAGGGATGCATGTGTGTGTATTCCACTAATTCTGAGCTTGGAGAGAGGGCCATAACACAGCATGTCTGCCCAACCCCTGTGTCAGATGGAGTGTCAGGGAGGGCCTGATAACCATTTGCATCCAATGTATACATTTGAAAGGCCCAGTAGTGGGAAGAGGTTGATTGAAGCTCCAATGGATGGATGAATGGATGGATGGGCATGAGTGGGTGTAGAATTTAGAGGTTGCATTCCCAAGATTTAGACTCCTCAGCATGAGGCAGCACAAATACTTTGGAGCCCTGTAAGCCTCCCTCCTGCCCACCTATGTTTTTGCTAATGTTTATTGTACATTGCACTGACAGAAACATGAGACTAATTAAGTTTTGTTTAAGGCTGATGTTAAGGAATAGACAATGATATGCAGTGTGGCCTTTGTGGGTAAAAGGCATTCTGGGGTGGGGTAGGGTGCAGGCGAGAACCACTTTAGATATGAGACTCCCCCTCGCTGGGTGGTGGCACAGGAGATGGCCAGCTGGAGAGCATCTGAAACCATGGTAGATGAAGGCAGCGGCTGCAAGGGTTGCGGTGTACAACTGTTCAGATGCGGGAGAACAGGGCGCCAAGAAAATTGTGAGTTCTGACAGGTCTTTGCTGTTTGTAAATGTTTGGGTTAGATTAACTAAATAAACTACAACTGTTGTAATTAAAAATTTCTAGTATATTGGGTTTTTTGTAACTTTGAACTCTGAGGTGTCATGGATAGGGTAATGGTACCCTTGCCTATGTTATAACTTTTATGTTTCATGTCATGAGGACTGACAGGGCATATCTGTGCATCCCATAATGTAGACTCCTTTCACTCTGAATCAAATGCCTTGGGTGGGGTGAGGTGGGGGTAGGTGGGGGGGGGGGGAGAGGGCTGGTTTACAGTGGGAGATGAAAGAGTCACAAGAGTGGAAGAGAATAAAGCATCAAGATGATACTGTCTTGTAAGGCACGAAGATTTATTCTGCACACAACATAAGTCCCAGCCAAGTGAACTCAACACTGGCAGTGTTTCGGCTGAACAGACTTCATCAGGAGCAACCTGCTGAGTATTTTCTAAACATGAGTCTTCAAATAAAGCATTGTGCAAAAAGAATTAACCTTGCAGCCACCGTCTAAGTGAATAATTCTCAAATAAAAACCGCCAGCATGCCTGCCAACATAATGGTTCCCAAGCTGACGTAGAGTTTGCCGCAGGAGCAGCGCCCTTGTTGGCGTGCTGCACACTGAGCATTGGGGAGGAACACTGATGACCCTATTTACCATGCATTTGCATGCTCATTGCATTCAGATCCGGTGAGCACGTTATTTCATGTGCTCACCAGCTCTGAATATTCGGTGGTAGCAAATGCGGGTGATACTGCGGAGCTAATGGCCTCTAGTGCCCACATTTGCTTCTGAGCATTGGGGCCTGAGTGAGCCGAGTCCTTCTCCACAGCAACCAGCATTCTCTCACCAAGCTCCTTCTATCTCATCGCCTCGTTATCTGGATTACCTGCCTTGTGCATCCTAACATCCTAAAATGCACCAAATTTCTCATTCACCGGGCCTCCCTGAAACATTAATTTTCTTCACCTGTTCACACCTTCTTAAGTGGAGCTGTGGCCAAGTGGTTAGAGCACCAGTCTTGTAATCCAGAGGTGGCCGGTTCAAATCCCACTGGTACAATCCCATACACTTAATTACAGCTAAAAACAGATAATGATGCAGATGCAAATGTCAACATTACAATAAGTTTGCCAGACGGTTGCCCAATGAAAATGAAAGTCTGCTACTGAGACAGAAATGGGGGAAGCCACTGCTGTCCCTGCAATTGGTAGCATGGAATGTTGTTACTCTTTGGGATTCTGACAGGTCCTTGTAACCTGGATTAACTACTGCTGGAACATAAGTGTTTGCCATACTGGGACAGACCGCAGGTCCATCAAGCCCAGTATCCTGTTTCCAACAGTGGCCAACCTCCTTAGTACATGGCAAGATCCCAAAACAGTACAATACATTTTATGCTGCTTATCCTAGAAATAAGCAATGGATTTTCCCAATTCCGTCTTAATAATGGCTTATAGACTTTTCTTTTAAGGTTATCCAAACCTTTTTTAAACCCTACTAAGCTGTTTTTACTACATTCTCTGGCAACGAATTCCAGAGTTTAATTACACGTTGAGTGAAGAAATATTTTCTCCGATTTGTTTTAAAATTACTACTTTGTAGCTTAATTGCGTGCCCCCTAGTCCTAGTATTTTTAAAAAGAGTAAACAAGCGATTCACATTTACCCGTTCTAATCCACTCATTATTTTATAGACCTCTATCATATCTCCCCTCAGCCGTCTTTTCTCCAAGCTGAACAGCTCTAGCTGCTTTAGCCTTTCCTCATAGGGAAGTCGTCCCATCCCCTTTATCATTTTTGTCACCCTTCACTGTACCTTTTCTAACTCCACTATATCTTTTTTGAGATGCGGTGACCAGAACTGAAGACAGTACTCAAGGTGCAGTCGCACCACAGAGCGATATAAAGGCATTATATCATTTTTGTTTTCCATTCCTTTCCTAAAAATACCTAACATTCTATTTGCTTTCTTATCCACTGCTGCACACTGAGCAGAGAGTTTCAAGCAGGATACTGGGCTAGATGGACCATCGGTCTGCCCTAGTATGGCTATTTTGATGTTCTTATGCAGCATTTTGTCTGATATCGTTGCAGAGGAAGGCTGAAATATTTCTAAAAGCTATGCCATATTCAACATTTCCCTCTAAGGCAGATGGGGATTTGCCACCCATGTTCTTACCATGAGCAGTGATGCAACGATCAAATGAGGCAAACAGGTTCTGCTGGACCCACACTTTCATTCCCTGAGAACTGCCTGCTTTGAGCAACTGCTGCGTCACCCCCGACGGCAAGAATGAACAACTCCCATGCACCTTATAGGTGATATGTGGTGGTAGAGCAGAGTTCTAGCAGTTGTATTTATCCTGCAGAAAAGTGGAATCTTTATCAATTGTGTTACTTTTAAAGGGCCAGCAAAACAAAGTATTGTGCTACGTTAATTAGTGTCTTTAAATCCCCAAATAAAAGGTGCTTATAACTGGTCCATTGGCTTAAACAAAATCACAGTATTCTGGGGGCATTCCAGGGATAGAATCTGCACTTTGCTTGTTAAGTGCCAATATTCAGCACTTAACCACCCAGGTTAACCACATAAAAAAGATCCCATAAAACAGTATGTGGTAGCCGGCTCAAAAAACCCAGAAATTCAATGTCAGTGCCCAGGCATGAACCAGCATTAAATTTCTGGGTATAACGTTGACAGTGGTCAGCAAAACTGCAATTGCCACTGGCTGAATATTGGACCCTTTGTTTTTTGTATTTGTTTTTTTTAATGAACAAATATCCTTAAAAATCAAAATAGATGAGGGGAGACAAAACTGATTCAATCTGAATAAAGACCTTTAAGTTGGCAACCTAGAATCAAACTTTTGGATGCGATTGGCTAAGAAAGTGAAGTGGTGTATGAGCTCAAAGCTGATTGGCTGATTAAACACCTTAGCGTGTATATAATTTGCAATCATACACAGCAAGGTGGAAGTGGGACTGTACCAAGTAACCAACGCTGACCACGATTAAAAAGTGTCCAAAAGTTTATTAGCCAATGGTAAATCTGACCCAATAAAAAGGGTCCTTTTTATTGGGTCAAATTTACCACTGGCTAATAAACGTTTGGACACTTTTTAACCGTAGTCAGCCTTGGTTACTTGATACAGTCCCACTCCCACCTTGCTGTGTATTTTTGCTCTTTCCCTGTGAAAGGTACGTGAATCCCCTTTTTTGGGGTTTCTCTTCGTATAAAATGAAATCACCATTTTTGTCAATTGACAAAAAGTCAGGAAACCTTGACATATAAAAGCAGTAAGTAGATATAAATGAAATAGTTTTTGAACTGATTTTAAAGTAGCAGCTATATAGATGGGAAGAGAAAGGAGAACTTTCAGGCATAACCTAAAAAAAATGATGACAGATGGATGCCCATTGATATCGTCAAGCATCCCTCCTTGTCCCAGGCTGTCTTGAATTCAGATACAATTCTCGTCTCAACCACCTCCACTGGGAGGCTATTCTATGCATCCGCCATCCTTTCCATAAAGAAACACTTCCTTAGATTACTCCTGATCAGTTGCTAGGGGCTCTTCCTTCTCAGAGCTCTGAAAATTACAGAACAGATCTTCAATTTAATTTTGGCCAACACCAGCAACCAGTGGAGCTCCCTCAGCAGAGGTGTCACACAAGATCTCTGTGTGAACCTCCCATAATTATTATAATTATTATTATTTATTGCATTTGTATCTCACATTTTCCCACCTCTTTGCAGGCTCAATGTGGCTTACAATACATCATGAGTAGTGAAGATACATAAGAAAATATACATTTAGTATAACAGAAGGATCTTGGGTACATGATAATGATAGAACATGGTAGTAGTTTGACAAGCAAATATTATAAGACAGTACTGGATATATGTAGAGGAGTTCACATTTCTTGATCTTTGTGATATGCCTTGTTAAAGAGATGGGTCTTTGATAGTTTGCGGAAGTTTGGTAGTTCAAAGATCGTTTTTAAGTTGTGCGGCAGCTCGTTCCAGAATTGTGTGCTCATGTAGGAAAAGGTTGACGCATGCGTTAGTTTGTATTTTAGACCTTTACAGTTGGGGAAGTGAAGATTGAGGAATCTGCGGGATGATTTTTTAGTCTCACAGCTGCATTTTGCCCTAGTTGTAATTGATGTGTGGACTACACACATGGGAAGCCTAAATGTAGGTCATGAATTACATTATTTTTTTGTTTGTCCTTTAGAAGATACCACAGCCTAGACTCCTGATATCCTTGTGCAATCCAATTTTCTTTAAGTACAAAGTTCACAGAATTATATGCTGTTAGAGGGAACAGTCCACATTAGCTGACAAATTTCCTGCTACCACAGAAAGCGCTTTAAGCGGATATCTGGATCCCACAAAATCTGCTCATATATTTTTTAAAAAGCTGTATAAACTGGTACTGTATAAACAAAAAGATTTTAAGAAGAATTCTACTGTAGCAGGACTTACTTATGCACTTCTACCCATGTTCATGCACCTTTCAACTCCACGAGCAATTTAAAGAAAGTAACTCTTGCTGCTCTGTCTATATGTTTCACCTTCGCTTACACCCTATGCTGTCTATTGAAATGTTATATTGACTTAGTAAATGCCATGTTATGTAATGTTATATGAATATTTTTACTGCAGTAATTGTCTATTGCCTATGTTCAACTTATTCTTGCTATACCCTGCCTTGGGTGAGTTTCTTCAGAAAATAAATCCTAATAAATACATAATAAAAACTCAAAAGAGCATTAGAAAGCCACAAACAATGATGAAGCTTGAGCATCTGGAAATTTTACTTTTGCCCTATACTGTTTCTGTGCTTCCTTAAAATAATCTACAGAGCAGACCATCTTCTCACCACCAGGAACTGCACCATTTATCATGACAGCATCTGCTAGGAATGCCTATCAACTCGGTGTGTTAATTCATCATACAATTTCTGCACATAAAAAGCCAGCACTGCTGAGTAAATGGTTACTAGGAAGACCAGATGTTCACCAGTGCACAACAGTTAACAAATAAATACATAAATAAAACACATGCAGAAAGGAAGTAAACATTCCCAGGTCTCGTTGGGTCTACTAGCACTTCATTTACTCCCCGTGAAAACAGACTTGGTCCAAGGGAGATTCTATACTATCCACTTATTGCCACTGTCCTGTTGGAAAATGCAAAGGAAGCTGCATTACCCATTTCTTATACTGCAATATTCTAAATATTATTATTTATTTAAAAAAAACATTTAAATATACATCCTTTTCTCAGTGGTTTACAAAACACTTTGAAGTCAATGCTCTGGACCGCCTACACTTCATTTCCAAGAGTTAGTGCAGTGGACTTTGATCCCGGGGAACTGAGTTCGATTCCCACTGCAGCTCCTTGTGACTCTGGGCAAGTCACTTAACCCTCCATTGCCCCTGGTACAAAATAAGTACCTGAATATATGTAAACCGCTTTGAATGTAGTTGGATAAACCTCAGAAAGGCAGCATATCAAGTCCCATTTCCCTTTCTCTTACTGACCTTAAAACTGATTTCAAATCTTTTTGCCACAATACAATTGTTTTGGGGAAGTTTTTTTTTTTAACATACTATAAAATGCACACACTTTGAACACATTAAAACCAAGTATCAGGGCCGCCGAAGGGAGGGGGGTAAAATTCCCTGGGCCTAGCCTCCAAGGGTGAGCCCTGGCCCAGCAAGCATCTTCTTGCTGTCTGCTTCCAGGTCTGTCCTCCCTCTGCTCTTGTGTGCCGTTCAGGACCTGGATGACTGCATAAGCGTGATATCGCGTTAATGCAATCATCTGGGTCCTGACTCCCAGCACCGACAGAAGCAGGAGAGGACAGACCATGGTAGCAGGCACGCAGGAAGTGGCTTGACAGTGCTAGGCCTGGGCATCCCCTTAGAGGCAAAGACAGAAGGGAAAGGGGGAGGGTGAGTGGGAGCGGCAGCGCGAGGGGGGCAGCTTGCGATGGTCCGGTTCTGCCCCAGGCCCGGCTATGTCTCTCAGTGGCCCTGCCAGGTATTAATAAAGACACTTTTGTATTCCTTCAAATGCTCAAATAAAAATGGATTCTCACAAATCATTCTCAACAAATTATTTTGTTTAACCAGTTCCCAGATATATAGATGTGAAGGAATTGGTTGGGTTCCTTAACCTGAATAATGACACCTTCTCTTCCCTTATACCCCTCCCAACTTTCACTAAAATTGAATATAGAGTATGTGCTTAACACATTCATCACATTCTTAAAATTAAAATGTGTTTCAGTTCATAGAGAAGCTGTTACACACCAGTGACTGAGAAAGTTAAACCCCTATCTTCTGAAAAGCCACATTAACCTTGACTTGCTCTAACTCCAGTGAGTGTTCTTCGACACCAGAGCCAGGAGTCAGCAGATTTATTTGTAAGAATAGAATTTGCTTTCTATAAGTGAACAATATAACAAGGATTACTATAGGGGCAACATTTCATTTTGGTTCAGAAGAATTATTATGAGAAAGGTGCACTGTAATTGTATTATAACTATCCATGTGTGTGTCACCTCTAGGACCATAAAGCTAATGGCTTGGGTAGAGGGATATAGAGTCAAGCACAGTGGAGGCAGAATCCAATCGGTCCCAGACAGTGAACACAAACCTCATGGGTGTCCAATGTGCTCATCTTCTTGCTGCAGCTGCTAGACTTTTTTAAACCCTGGTTTGTTTGGCATCTTGGATGTTTGAAGCTGAGTGAATTGTAAAACATTAAAGAGATCTGAAGGATCCAACCGTTGGGAACAGTGGAAATTTGAAACTGAGGCAGGAAGTAGGATTGCCAGGGATTCCCCACCAGGGATATCTACTGCATATGCTCAGAGGGATCTCAAAAAAAACAAAAAAAAAAAGAGAGATCTCTCTGAGATATTGGCGAGCATATCCATCCAATGGGAGCCATCGGATGACATCACCTACATGTGGCTGACATATCCTGCTTGTCCTAGGAGAAGGGCCGCCGAGGGGGGCAGGAGGGGCAAGATTCCCTGGGGCTGGCCTCCAAGTGGGGCCCAGCGCCAGCAAGGCTTCCGGAGTAGAGAGTTGCACGGGGACAGAAATCTTACCTATCCCCGCCCGTCCCTGCTGGAATCTTACCCGTCCCCACCCATCCCCACTGGAATCTTACCCGTCCCCGCCCATCCCCGCAAAAATTTAAACCATCCCAACCCGTCCCCACCCGTCCCCGTAAGAATTTAACCCATCCCCACCCATCCCCGTAAGAATTTAAAAGTGCATAAAAGAAAGTTCCAGTCAGCTCCCTCAGTCTCTTTCTGGATTTGAGCCACAGCACTGTAGGCAAGGAAGGAACGGAAGTTGGAACTTGGAACACTCTGGTGTGCACATGTAAGATTTGTCTCTGATCCATTGGCAGTGGGTGCTGAGAGGCCGCCACATGCACGCGCCAGTAGGTCAGGTGACATCTGATTCTCGTGCCTGTGTCAGAGCTGAGGCCTGGGAGCAAAGAGGATTAATAGTAACATAGTAAGTGACAGCAAATAGACCTGAACGGTCCATCCACTCTGCCCAATAGTCACACTCATGATCAATTCATCATTAAATCAACGAGTGTGATATTATATACTTGATTATGGTCTTTCTTTCGTGTTTCTGGAACAAAGACCACAGAAGTCTATCTGGCCCCATCCTTATGTTCCAACTGCTGGAGTTACCATCGAAGCCCACTCCAGCCTATTCATGTTCTCATTTGTGGGACACAGACCGTAAAAGTCTGTCCAGCACTGTCCTCATGTTCCAGCCACTGAAGTTGCTGTCTAAGCCCTTTCCAGCCCATCCTACACCAGATTGCCATGTATGAGACACAGACCATACAAGTCTGCCAGGTATCAGCCCTAGTTCATCACAGCCAGAGTCGCCATCTAAGCGTCACTTGACACATCCACACACATGCAGCCATTTAAGGTTAGCTTTTATATAACTTCCATTTTCTAATTAGAGATCCTCTGTGTTCATCCCACACCTTTTTGAATTCCGTCATCATTTGTGACTCTACCACCTCCTTAATGGAAGACTTTCCACATTTATGCTGTTAAAGCAAGGAAGAAGAGGAGGAGGAGGAGAGCACTCAAATAAATTGGTATTCGGTAGATGAGAGGCTGGTGCAGGTGCAGCTTACACTTCCACAGGAAGCCCACAGAACTGGTTCCATCCCCGCGGGAACCCCGCAGGAACTGCCTCCGTCCCCGCGGGAACCCCGCAGAACTGCTTCCATCCCCGCGGGAACCCCGCAGGAACTGCCTCCGTCCCTGCGGGAATCCCGCGGGTTCCGCGGGATTCCCGCGGGGACGGAAGCCGTGCAGCTCTCTATTCCGGAGGCAGGCAGAAGGCTCTGCTCCCTCAGTCTGACTCTCTCCTGCTTCTGCGTGTCGGGACCCAGGTGATTGCATTAACGCGATAACCCGGATCCTGGCACAGAGGAACAAAAGAGTGACAGACCGAGGGAGGAGCAGATGCAGGAAGGTAAGGAGGGCAGGGGTCGGTGGCGGCTTTGGCCAGAGTGTGTGTGTGTGGGGGGGGGGGGGGTGGAAGTGGCCTGGGCCCAGATCTGTCTCTCAGTGGCCCTGCCTTGAAGAACAGAGCCTGTCACCTCTGGGACCATACAGCTTAGGGGATGGGCACAAGATACATCTCTAGGATTGTACAGCACAGGGGACAGACACAGGACTACTTTTCTGGGGCTGGAGAGCTCAGAAGTTGGGAATAGGGACACATCTCTAGGACTTGAGGAATCAGGGAATGGGTGCAAACATGTACAGCCTGTCACCTCCAGGACTGGAGGGCTCAGGGGATCAGTTCAGGGACACAGAATGTGTCACCTCTGTAACACGGAAACCTGTAAAGCTTTTTTTCATGTTGTCAGCGTCAGCGATCCAGAAACACTCTGCTAAAGTGAATCTGAATTACAGCACAGCTGTGAATACCTGAAAGCTAAATATGAAACCCAGCGTTACAGACTAATTGCATTGCCTGTTCTCACCTGCAAAAGACGATTATACTGCCTGCGTCTAGAAATAATTACTGTAATCTACCACCGGAACCAACAGCAGTTATAAAATTAAAATCAGCTCTGCTGTTTTTATGTAACAATACAGTCTATTTTAACTACTCAAGCATACAGATAGGCACAGATCCTTCTCCAAATCACCAAGGTACAGGCATAACAAAGCCTTCATACGAGCAGCCACAGACTGCTCTAGTTTGCTAAAGATAGAGAAAATCTTTGATGCCTGTTTTCAATTTACGATTCGTGCTTCGAGAGAGAATTCTGACTTTTAAAATGAATGCAACACCTCTCCAAGGCTAGTCTGACATTCCAAGTTAGACGTGATTGATGGCCTGACTTAATCAATCAACTAGCAGCTTCTGCATAAAGTGGGGGAGACACCAAAGACACAGAAAATATTCCTTCTGATGTCAAGGAGGGAACATACAGTATATGCTGATGATATCATGCGGTTGGTGGTAAAATACCTTATGGAAACGAAAAACATCGCACAAAGGTTGCCAAAACCTGTCATTTCTTTCTGTATAACATCAGCAAAATCCGTCCCTTCATCTCTGAGCACTCTACCAGAACCCACACTCTTGTCACCTCTCATCTTGATTATTGTAACCTGCTTCTCACCGGCCTCCCTCTTAGCCATCTCTCTCCTCTTCAATCAGTCCAAAACTCTGCTGCCGACTCATTTTCCGCCAAAGTCACTATGCTCACATTAGCCCTCTCCTTAAGTCACTTCACTGGCTCCCTATCCGTTTCCGCATTCAATTCAAACTTCTCTTATTGACCTATAAGTGCATTCACTCTGCCGCTCCCCAATACCTCTCCACTCTTGTCTCTCCCTACGCCCCTCCTCGGGTACTCCTTTCTGTAGATAAATCTCTCTTATCTGTCCCCTTCTCCTCTACTGCTAATTCCAGACTCCGTTCCTTTTATCTTGCTGCACCTCACGCCTGGAATAGACTACCCGAGCCTGTATATCTAGCCCCATCTTTGGCTGTTTTCAAGTCCAAACTTAAAGCCCATCTCTTTACCACTGCTTTTGACTCCTAACCACTACTCACTTGCCCTGTCCTTTTATCATCACCTCTTTATTCCCTTACCTTATTGTTCTGTCTGTTTACCTGTCTTATCTAGATTGTAAGCTCTTTGAGCAGGGACTGTCTTTTTTGTGTATGGTGTACAGTGCTGCGTATGCCTTGTAGTGCTATAGAAATGATAAGTAGTAGTAGTAGTAGTAGATAAATGTTAAATAATAAGGCCGGAAGTTCAAAACTCTGGGGAACCCCAAGGCAAGGCAGCTGAACCCACCTGCACATGTGATTTGTGTCCAGTTAAATAGGGTGGAACCACATACAGGTAACACATCGTTATTCCGTAACATGTGTTTGGTGGCATGTAAATGCACTGTACAATATTGGGTGTCGTCAAAGCCGCCAAATTAGTGGCACTGGAGAAATCACATACATTAGCTGGTTCCTTGTGAGGCCAGAGATGCGAAAGGCTCACTTAAGAATAAGAAACAATTTTTGCTGGTTTGGGAGCCCTATTTGCAAACACTTCACCCACAGGGATGAGGATTGATTCTTAACAGCCTAAAGAACCTGGTTTTGTTTAGTTTCGCCTGTTCCTTGTGTCCTGCATTTCTGTTGAGCTGGGGAGGTGGGGTTTGGGAATAATATTGGTTACTGAATTTTTGTCTCAGAAGGTTATAAGAGTATAGGCCTTCTATAGCTGCTATGCTTGTGATCCTTGGACCAGGGTATCGGGATCAGGGAGGAAAGGGGGAATAGGTGGAGGAGGAGAAGGATTTCATAGTTCGCATGTTTATACAAAAATGGTGATTTATTTATTTATTTGCAGCATTTGTATCCCACATTTTCCCACACACAAGCAGGCTCAATGTGGCTTACAAGTCAATTAGAAATAGGGTCAGGTAAGGGAGGGGTACATGTGTAAAATAAGGTACAAAATAATAAGGAACAAAATGGTCCTTTGAGGCAATATAATGTAGAGTCTATTGAGTAGCATCAGTAGGGTAGGCCTCACAAAACAGATACTTTGATCACTTTGTTGGTTTGATATTGGTTTATTTTCAATAAAAACATTTTAAAACATAAATAGGGGTGGAACCACCACACAACAGTCGAACAAAGTCCTACCAATTGCAGCCACATCAAAAGGGGATCATGAGGAGATATCGAGAAAAATCATTGCAAATTCTGAACCCTTCCTTTCTAATCCACAAAATAATTGATCAAACCCAGAATGCCAAAAATATTTCTACCTATGGTGTTGTTTGAACCCATGTTATTCAAGGTCTAGTGGACAATGAGAATCAATAAAATTCAGCAACTGTCAAATTACTATACACTCTGTTAAATTTGCTGATGACACAAAGTTATTCAAAGTCATTAAATCACGGGAGGATTGTGAAAAATTACAAGAGGACCTTACGAGCAGAAGCACAGCCAGGTTGACGGCGCGGGGAGAGCGAGAGTGGACTTCCGCCGGCGCACATTTTCAGTGCAACACGATGAGAAAAAATAGGCGCCAGCACTGGTAGAACTCTGTTTGGGGGAGCAGCCGCTCCCCTGGCGCCCCACCTAGCTACGCCACTGCTTACGAGACAGGGCGTCTAAATGGCAGATGACGTTTAATATGAGCAAGTGCTCACATGTGAGAAACCCGAATTATAGCTACGTCATGCAAGGTTCCACGTTAGGAGTCAGGGACCAAGAAAGGGATCTAGGTGTCATCGTTGATGATACGTTGAAACCTTCTGTTCAGTGTGCTGCTGCAGCTAAGAAAGCAAATAGATGTTACAATGACTTTGTATCGCTCCATGGTGCGACCACACCTCGAATATTGTGTTCAATTCTGGTCGCCGCATCTCAAAAAAGATATAGTGGAATTAGAAAAGGTGCAGAGACGGGCGATGAAAATGATAAAGGGGATGGGATGACTTCCCTATGAGGAAAGGCTAAAGCGGCTAGGGCTCTTCACCTTGGAGAAAAGGCGGCTGAGGGGACATATGATAGAGGTCTATAAAATAATGAGTGGAGTTGAACGGGTAGAAGTGAAGCGTCTGTTTATGCTTTTCAAAAATACTAGGACTAGGGGGCATGCGATAAAGCTACAAAGTAACAAATTTAAAACGAATCAGAGAAAAGTTTTCTTCACTCAACATGTAATTAAACTCTGAAATTAGATGCCGGAGAATATGGTAAAGGCGGTTGGCTTAGCAGAGTTTTTAAAAGGTTTGGCCGGCTTCCTAAAGGAAATGTCCATAGACCCATTATTAAATTGGACTTGGGGAAAATCCACTATTTCTGGGATAAGCAGTATAAAATGTTTTGTACTTTTTTGGGGGGATCTTGCCAGGTGTTTGTGACCTGGATTGGACACTGTTGGAAACAGGATGCTGGGCTTGATGGACCTTTGGTCTGTCCCAGTATGGCAATATTTTTGCCAAAAAAAAGGTAAACTGGAAGTCAGCTTATATGAGCTGGAGGTTAGCACATCTTGTGATGAACCTGTAAGGACTGGGTGAACACTCGCCCCCTTAAAAATCGAATACATCAAAGAGGGGAGGTGTCTTGTAAGGGGAGATGTACTGTTTTCTTCTGTACTGAAGATATGTTGTACATTAGTATGGAATAGAGTTGAGCGCTAGGGTAAGGAATGACACTGTAAAAATACTGAACAACTTGACTGATGTTGGGAATGTAGCTTTGTTTGTTCAATAAATATTGTTTTAAACTAAAAATAGAAAATACCTCCCTCATAGTTAGTGACAACAGTACCATTCTGTTCTAACAATGTAACCTAACACTAGTGGACATGGATAAGAGCGGAAGTGTATATAATGCAGATATAAGTGTACTAACCACTTCCTCATGGATTGGGTTGAATTTAATACATTTATGTTCAATATCTGTCTCAGCAGGAGCCTCATAAAGTAGCCAAAGTGCCTGGGGAAGGACAGAAATACATATGGTCCTCGGGCAACCTTGGCTTGATCAATATTCATTCCAAAAAAAGGTCACCAGCAAATTCTATGAAAACAAAATGGCCTTAGCCAGAGATTTAAATTTGTTCCCACTCCGTTTATTCATTTGATATACAGCTCAGTGCATAGCAATAAAGAAATACAGAAAGTACAAAAACATATTTAAAATACCATAACAATTTAAGATATATAAAAAAAATAAATAAAACCATCAAGAGCAACATCACAAAAACAAGAAAATCTACCTAACATGTGGCACAAATAATCATTACATCTTATCCTCTAGGACAGTGCTTCTCAGCTCAGTCCTCAGGGCACACCCAGCCAGCCAGAGGTTCAGGATATCCACAATGAATAGGCAGAGCATACAAATCTCTCTCATGCATGTTCATTGTGGATATCCTTAAAGCCTCACTAATTGTACCCCAAGGACTGCATTGAAAAGAACTGCTCTAGGGCCTACACTCCTAAATGTTGAATAAATAACCATACATTTATGTTCTTGAATAAGTACATAAGTACATAAGCACCGCCATACTGGGAAAAAACCAAGGGTCCATCAAGCTCAGCAACCTGTCTCCTACAGTGGCCAATCCAGGCTTCAAGAACCCGGCAACCCCCCCCCCCCCCCCCCCCAAAAAAAAAAAAAAAAAAATTAATAATAGCGACTAACTACTGATATTTCTAAATGCCTGGGACAGAGTTCCAAAAAAGAAGGTCTGCAATATGATACAGCGGTGTGAAGTGTTCATGTTGATCTAATTTCCGACACAGGGAGTAGATAAAGCAGCCTTTTTGGAGATGTCATTTCAAGATTTATTTATTTATTTATCGATTTCTGTTCCGCCTACACCTAGGCGGATTACAAATCTACATGCACAATAAGAGAGATTTAAAAAAGAAAATCATCATCCGAACAGATCAGTACATTACTCAGACTAGAAACACAAGCATCAGCTCCATGCGTGTTCAAACAAATTGTGAGGAATATGAGGGTGAGAGGGAGAATGAAGGCACATGGAGGAACGAGGAGGCTCAAGAGGGAGGGAGACTGGGTAGAGAAAGGAAGGAGTCTTTTCCCCTGGGGGATTGGAGAAAAGGAAAAGACTACAATTCCCAGCAGCCCCTGAGTAGGTCCCATGGTAGAAACAGGGACTTCAATCCCCAACAGCCCCCAGAGGAGGTCAGAAGAAGGGCAAGAGAAGGGAGTTAGAAAAACCTGTCCCAGAGAGCCAGGATGAGGGAAGGAGTTCTGAACCTGCCCAATCAAGCAAATGGAGAGCAGCTAAGCAATGGGTGTGGGGAGGAACCTATGGACTGGCAAGGGGAAGAAAAGGGGGAGGGACTAGAGCAAAAGGGGCCGATGGAGATTGCTGCTCTGACCAAACTGGAAGGAAAGGAGGTGAAACAGGAGAGGGCTGCTTGGGAGGAGAGCCTGGTAGAAGAACGGAAAAGGTGGATATCCCACGAGGGAAGCTGAGAGAACAGGTTTACCACTTAAGGGTCATGCGGGTGGTGATCAGGGTATAATACTGGCCTGGTTGGGGTGGAACCCTTGCCACTCTCCCTAGGTTGATTTCTTTTGAAAGGGAGAGAGGAGGAGTGGTGGTTTTGGGCATAACTGCTATACATGAACTGCTGGGAGTTTGAACCCTTTCTGAACTGCTGTTTTTGGAGAATTGTTTTGCATTACTGCTTACATGAACTGATGGGGAGTTTGAACCCTTTTTGATCTACCATGTTTGGAGAATTACTTTGCATAACTGCTATACATGAACTGCTTGGAGTTTGAACCCTTTCTGGACTGCTGTGTTTGAGGAATTGTTTTGCCTAACTGCTGACATGAACTGCTGGGGAGGGTTTGAACCCTTTCTGGAGCTACCGTGTTTGGAGAATTACTTTGAATACCTGCTATACATGAACTGGTGGGAGTTTGAGCCCTTTTTGAGCTACTTTGTTTGAAGAATTGCTTTGCATAACTGCTTTATATGAACTGCTGAGATTTTGGAACCTTTTGGGGGGGGGATTGTTTTGTTTTGAATACTATGCTGTTGAACTGCTATGCTTCTTGAGAAATGCTGTGGTGGGAACCACCTTTGGAGGAGCAGTTGACACAAAGGGATTACAATAAAGTATAATGATCTGACCCTGTGGATTGCCGTGTGCTCTTTAGCAGTGGATTACAGCACAGAACTCAGCTAAAGGGCCGATGGACTCAAGAGTCTCCCGGTGCAGGAGGCTTTTCCAAGAGTCTCCCGGTAGTGGAGACCTTACAAAATACATCTTCAATAATTTACCAAACTGTTCTCTTCTTCTGCACAATCTCAAGTAGTGTGGTAAATTGTTCCAAATTTGTGGGCCTGCTACAGAAAAAGCGGTATTCCAGGTATCAGCATATCTTATTCAAACCACAAAGATCTGGAAGGTTGGTACGCTTGAATCACATCTTTAAGGCAGGGGCATAGCCAGACCTCGGCGGGAGGGGGGGGTCCAGAGCCCAAAGTGGGGGGGGGCACATATTAGCCTGCCTACCCCAGCTGCCACCCCTCCCCTACCACTTCCGACCCCCCCCCCCCCCCCCGCCGCCGCCACAAGCTACCTTTGATGGTGGTGGTCCCCAACCCCTGCCAGCTGAAGCCTTCTTCAGTGCTGGTCTCCGGCACGTCGCATTCGCTGATTTGTGCTTTCTTAAGTCCTGACGTTCCACACGTTCCTTTAAGTGAAACTGAGCATGCTCAATTTCACTTAAAGGAACGTGCGGGACGTCAGGACTCAAGAAAACACAGATCAGTGAGACCGGTGCTGAAGAAGACTTCAGCTGGCGGGGGTTTGGGATGCCCACCAGCAAAACCAGAGGCCCCGACTAAATCTGTAGGGGCCCAGGCCCCTGTGGCCCCACCTAGCTACGCCCCTGCTTTAAGGTACCAGAGAACACAATCATAGTACAATGCTTGATGAATCAAACATATCACCATGTACTGCACTCGAGAGTGAGCTGGCAACCAATGCAATGAACGAAGGATCGGGGATACATACATGTTCAAACCGAGACATACCCGCCAACAATCGAGCCGAAGCATTCTGTATCACCTGCAACGCACCATATCATGCAACATGGAATAACATATTTATGCAAACAATGAGTCAAGTACTCTGGTTCACTGTTATATATAAGGCTCAGAATATAATGCACAAAAATTGAAAAAATGTAGATCTAGCCTCTACCAGCAACCAGTATATATCTTTCAGTTGTGATAGCTAGTTTTAAAAATGTGTCAAAACTGCTTCCACAGGGGTGCTGCGTAGCTGTGGCAGAACTCTGACCTGAACTTATATCAGCCTTGAGCTGAATTAAACACATTCAGATCCAAGGGAAAATAAACAAATGAAAGATGTTTATGTATCTGAGTGTATGGGTATTGCTATGCAGGTGGAGACCATCAGTGGAATATCCATGGTAGCCCTCTCTCCTGAATACTACATATTTATTTATTTATTTATTTACTAGCCGTTAAGCCCGTAAAAACGGGCAAGTATTGCAGCCCTCCTCTGTCCCCTGGCCTCACTCCGTCCACCGATCCTCCCCCCCACCATATCCAGCGACCCTCCTGTTTCCCTTGGCCTCCCCCTCCCCCCATGTCCAGCAACCCTCCTCTGTGCCCTGCTCTCACCCCAAGTCCAGCAACCATGGCCTCTCCCCCCTGCCCTCCCCCCATGTCCAGCTACCCTCATCGCCGCCGCCGCTCCCTCCCCCCTCCGTGCCGGGCCCCCTGCACTGACCTGACAGCACCTCTCACCTCCGTGTGAAAGTACTACAGGCAGCAGCAGATCGCTCTGCTGCTGCCTGCAGCGCTTCCACACGGAGGTGAGAGGCGCTGTCAGGTCAGTGCAGGGGGCCCAACACGGAGGGGGGCGGGAGCAGCGGCGAGGATGGGGGGGGTGGAGGTTGTTTTACGCGATGTTCCTTTCCAGGCGGCAGCGGCGGCGTCTGACAATTCGACTCCGTTTCCCTCTCTGTTCCGCCCTCTGACGTCATGACATCTTGACGCAAGGGCGGGACAGAGAGGGAAGTCTGTACTGCGCATTTGCAAGTGAGTACGGTCACTTGCCATTTATATGTTTGATTAGGATTTATTTACCGCCTTTTTGAAGGAATTCACTCAAGGCAGTGTACAGTAAGAATAGATCAAATATGAGCAACAAGCGATTACAGCAGTAAAAATATTCAAATAGCAATACAAAATATGGCATGGTATACTACTTACAATGTCAGCTCAATATGTAATAGAACATTTTAATTGATAGTGAAGGGTATAAGCAAAGATGGAACATATAGATAGGTAAGAGAGTAAGAAGAGTTAGAAAATAAGGTGACTGATTTAAAGAAAGTTGTACATGAGATCAGAGAGATGGTTAAATATTATTAATTATGATCTGCCATTTGTTACTTGGCCCCCTGAAGAAGCATAAGATACAATATGTAGCGAAACGGAGAGCCCCGTAGGGCAGAGAAAAAAGCTAAGTAACATTAGTATTTAACTTGATATCGAAAATAATCACGATTATAATATGGAGATTGAACAATGAAAGAATAATTTTGTTATTATAATAAAGAGAGGTGGAGTTTTTTAAGACCAAGGATTATAACGGAGTCCTTGAACAAGCAGACGATCAAATCGATTGAAAAATTGAATAAAAATATCGTCAAGCTGGGACTGATGAGGTCTTTTTTCTCCATTTCTTTTGGAATTAAAATTAAAAAATAAAAAAATAATAAATTAAAATTAGAGAAAAAGACATCACATCGTACATAGATTTAAGTCTATATTTAGTATATGAAGATTCAGCTTGTTATTTGACTATATAGTTGAATTTTGCTGAAATCAAGTCCAGAGTTTTTTTTTTTTTTTTTTAAATATTATCTCAGCCAGGATAGGAGTGCTTTTAGACTTCAATTGGTATTTTATATTTTTTGCAGACTTTATCCCAGAAAATATCAGTTGGGTTCTGGCTCTATTCAACCTACAAAGGTCAAACAGATTTTGAGTGACTTGAGTGCTTACCGATTAAAGAACTGAAAGATCTTGTTCTGCACATATGTATTTTATATAGTAACTGCACTAACCTATCTGCTAAATAAATTAGCGTGAAAAAAAATGAACTGGTCCCTAATTAGACTTCCTTTCTCCCATTACCTTGAAATTGGTATTTGATGCAATGTGAAAATGTGTAGTACTCATCATCCATCACATTCACTCATATAAGAAGGTCAGAGCAATGACTATATTCCATGACGGGATCTGGGCTGCTTGCCAACAGCCAAAAAGGAAATCAATGGGTATTAAATTATTGTCAATCCTTATGAATAGATGTGAGCTACTGAAGTTCAATGGCTGATTATCAGATACAATAACTGCTGGGTTCCGACATGTGAAGGGTTCCATAAAGTAAACGGGTCCAGGTCTCTGGGCATCTACTTCAGAGGTGTGAAACTGGCCACAACATTTGAGGTACAGAGGTAAAAGTTAGGTTGGTGTCTGAAGGTCACTGGGCACCGCCAAGAGAACATCCCAACCAAAAAAAAAAAAAGCACACTGGAAACACACATGTGCAAGGACATCAAACCAGGCAGCATTTATTTACTTCATTTAGGGGCCCTTTTACAAAGGTGTGCTGAAAAATGGCCTGCGGTAGGGTAGATGTGTGTTTTGGGCACGAGCAGAATCATTTTTCAGCGCATCTGTAAAAAAAATGCCCTTTTAAAAAAATGGTGGCCGAAAATGGATGTGTGACAAAATGAAAATTGCCGCGCATCCATTTTGGGTCTGAGACCTTACTGCCAGCCATTGACCTAGCGGTAACCGGGCGGTAATGACCTACGCGTGTCCGAAAATAAAAATTATTTTTCAGATGCACACCAAAAACGAAATTACCGCAAGAGCCACGCGGTAGCCGGGAGGTAACTCCATTTTGGCGTGCATTGGGACATGTAGATACTTACGTGGCTTAGTAAAAGGGCCCTTTAATTAGATATGATGCTCTTTTCTTACATGGAATTTTCAATCTCAAACTAGTTAAATAGAAAGAACAATTGTGACAGTTATAGGATTAGCAGTGATGCTTGGGGTATCTATGGAAGAAAGATACAATGTTGCAGTGATCACGGAACATCACAATCCAGAACAATAACATTTTCATCCTGGGAACAGTTTCACAAATATTCCACAAAAGCTGCCAAGCCATTTACAACAGATTGCGTGCAGCACTTTGTTTCAATTGAAAATATGTCCAGCAGAACCATTGTACTTTTTCAGCTATGTGTCCTGTCTATATTAAAACTAATTTACTGGATTTTATTTGGAGGGGGAGGTTAGATTTTTATATTTATTACTTGCACTTGCTCTAGGCAAGTTACATTCAGGTACTGTTTGGTATCCCAGTTTCACAGGGCTTTTTTATTTATGTTATACTGAGGTAATAGAGAGTCGTAGAAGCAGGATTTGAAACCTGATTATTAGACTGTTGTGCAAACCACTAGGTCACTCCTCTAGACCTGAAGAAAAAAAAAGAATAAAAATACCTTGATTGTGCCATTACTGCTACATCTTTTCTATGGCATTACTAGAAGTGGACACCCTGTATAGATGCAGGAGAGGGTGCCCCTTCTCCATGGAGCTTACAATCTACTCACAGAAATCATTACAACAAATATGGACTGAATTGACAAGGCTATGGACAAAGAGAACCAATATTTGAAAATGAAAAGCATCTTAAAAAGGCTGATTTTTTTTTTTTACAGAATCTGCATACAGCCAAAGAGAGAGGGTATGGGGCCCTAGCAAGTGGAAAATGAGACTCAGGAGCTGGCAATGGAGGAAAAGGGCACAGATAAGAGCAGTCTGAACAAGGAATGAGGTGAGGAGCTACACTCATACCTCACCCTGTACTGAATGTGGAAGTTACTTCTGCATATGAAAAGCCAACACCAATATACTCTGGTATGCAAAAGCTTCTCTCCTTATTAGCAATGCCAGTGAGGAATGAATGTGCATTTGCTCTAAGAACAAATATAATACAGGTCATGAAAAGAACATACCAATCTCAAAGCTGGTGGTCTCCTCAGATGCAGTTCATTTCTTTATTCAGGTACTTGGTTTAAAGCACTCTTTCATAACAGCAGACCAGAGGCAGGGAGGTATATGAATACATGATTATCACTGCTGCACAAGGTAAACATTTGTGGGATCTAGCTTTCTGCCACTTAATGCTTTGGTATCCTGCTGGCAGATGGTTAAGGAACTGGTTCACAGTATCAACAGCACCTTAAGACAGTCGGAAAGCCCAGTGCGTCACCTGCGATAGCCACCGTTCCCCAGAGGTTCAACCCCTGGGTGGAGGCGGCCGGCAGGACTTCTGGAGGATCTGTGCAGGAAGGGGACCAGACTAGGCAGCAAGAGAACGAGGCAGACAGCTACTGCAGACAGGTCTCAGCAGAGATCCAGGTGCCCAGCAAGCAGGAAGCACAGTCAGGTTAAAGCAGAGGTCTAGGAAGGCAGCAATCAGGAATCAAGGTCAAGACCAAGCAGAGGTCTAGTCTAGGAAGGCAGCAATCAAGGTCAAGACCAAGCAGAGGTCTAGGAAGACAGCAATTAGGAATCAAGGTCAAGACCAAGCAGAGGTCTAAGCAGGTGGCGGTCAGGAAGCAAGGTCAGGTCCAGGCAGAGGTCTAGGCAGGCAGCGGTCAAGAAGCAAGGTCAGGTTCAAGCAGAGATCTAGCTAAGCAGCAAGCACAGGAGAGAATACACCAGGGCAACCAACAAGGTAGTAGCCGAGGCAAAGAAGCAGTGCTAGGTTCCTGGTTTTAAGCTGAAGGCGTCTAACGTCACTGTAGACGTGCCCAGACGTAGACGCGTCCAGACTGTAGGCACCCCGGAGGAAAGGGATCAACAGCATCGTGGGCGCGTGCTTCTGGCTCTGCATGTAACGCTCCAGATTTGTGACATCTACAAAGTTATAGAACAGACTATGTTCTCTGACGGCAGAGGTCACAATATCACCATATATCACAAAATCAGGGCAAGAGGCATCCTTTTACGGCCTTCTTTTGGCCAATATACCTAAAATGTTGATACAGCAGGTATGCCTATTAATTACTGAAACCATTCAGCCCCCACCAAACATTTTACAAAAATCACTTTCAACACATATTATGCCTGCTGCACAATTTAATGAGCTGTACAAATTTACATAAAATAATGATGAGCAGGTGACAAGAACTTGTGCAATTGTAAAGCACTTTTTTTTTTCTTAAATATTTCATGCTAGCAAGGAGTGTAGCTCTGAATTTAAAAAAAGACCATTAACATCTCTGCAGGAAGCTGTGTGTAGAACCCAAAGATAGATGTTTACAAACACATAATTATGGGTCAAAAACACTAACAGGGGATACAAGATTAATTACCCCTTTTTTCTCCCTCAAAAACAATTATAGCATCACAGGAAGACACTATATATAAATATATAAGTAATTGAGACCAGGGAGACTTTCTTGGTATAAAACAGGCCACAGCTCTGTTTACTGGTGATAATTGTATAACCCGAGCTAGTAAACAGGTACAAATATTTATTTATGACCAACAACCTGACTACCTGCCATTCTCAGCAAACAGTCAGAGGCATATTTTCAAAGCACTTACACTTACAAAGTTACAGAGGGGCCCTTTTACTAAGGGGCGCCTAAAAGCGGTCTGTGCGCAGGTCCACTTGCTCAGCACGCCTGGAATTACTACTACTATTTAACATTTCTAAAGCGCTACTAGGGTTACGCAGCGCTGTACAATTTAACATGGAAGGACAGTCCCTGCTCAAAGAGCTTACAATCTAAAAGACAGGGGTACGATCTAAGCTTACAATCTAAGCTTACAATAAAGGCATTTTCTTTTTAGTGCCGTAAAATGGACGTGCAGCAAAATTAAAACCAGCACGCGTCCATTTTCGGGCTGAGACCATACTGCCACCCATTGACTTCACAGTAAGGTCTCATGCGCTAATTGGGCGGTAAGCAGCCAGCACACGTAAATTACCTGCCAATTACCGCAGGGTAAGCGCCACATGGTAGAAAATAGAAAATATTTTCTACCGTGTGTTTTGGGCGCCCATCAAAAAATGAAATTACCACCCGGGGAACGGAAGCTGGGCGGCAATGCCAATTTTGGATGTGCTTAGGCCCCTTCACACTTTTGTAGAAGGGCCCCAAAGTAACCTATGGAACTCTGTAATTCTAAGTGCTTTGATAATGAGCCCTATAGTGCAATAAAGCCAAACAATGTAAAGACAATTTTTTTTACCCACCATAGCAGCAAGGCTAAAATTCTAGATGTGGACTTTCATGCCTGTGTTGAGCTTGGGCCCAAGATTCAACTCATGGTGACCATTGAGGCCCTGTCCAGAAGAACCTCCTTCTGCACAGGCTCAAGCTCGGGTACCCCCCTTAAAAAAAAAAACCTCAGAAAAAGCAATTACCCCACTATACCCATACAGACACAGTGGGTTAAGCAAGCCACCTCCGAGGACCAGGAAGGATCCTGGTCCTCAGGGGAGGAAGGCTGGCCTTTTATTAATGATTCAGCTCCCTCCTTCCATCCCAAGGAAATTGCCCCCATTGGAGGGCAATTCTTACCAGGCTAATTTTAAATAACAGCCCAATCAAGTCTAACAACTGCTCTCGCTCTGGTTCCACCTTCCATTCCCACCCGCAGCAAGGCCCAGAAAGAGCCCAATGTATAATCCCCGAAAAATGGGGTTAGCTCATCCCTCCCCTCCCCATTAAAGGGAGGGCTCCGGATAAGCCATTTGCCCTAAGGCACTTGTGTTGTGTAATCGAAGAGCTGCTTGGGATTTATAAGACTGCTGCTCTTCTCAGTCTACTGTGGATTTTAATAGAAATCTCTTTGGTTTAATTGTGGAACCTAAAGACAGTTCAGCTGCACCTCAACCAGACTGCAAAGGGATGAGGCTCAGCATGTAACGCTTCTGCGCAAATCACAAAATACCTACGCAGTTATCCTCTCTGACTCAAACTCTACAAAACCAAATTACCTTCAAAGATGGAATTACTTGATTATGGCATTCGACAGACAATAGAAATTCAAGAGACATTCAAGAGTCACAGCCCCTGTTAATATCTGAGCATGACGACTAATAATTCATTTACAGAAAACAATCTTGCAAGTGTTAAGAGACAAGCCTTGTTTTCACACATGGTCACAATATGCTGCATTCCCACCATGATAAACATGAACAAGGAAATGCTTCGTGCAGACGAACAGTCATATAAAAATTATCTTGATGAATACATTTTCAAACATGTCTGTACCAGCTGTTTCAATAGGCTACAAAAGTACCGTATGTGCAGTACAGAAAAATGCATGTTGCAAAAAGGGGGGTAATTCATGGAAACTGACCATACCAACGGTGCACTAAACCTGAGAGTTAAGGCCAGAGGATATATAACAGCAGTTAAATACCCAGTGTACCTGAATGTAACTCACCTTGAGCTACTACTGAAAAGGTGTGAGCAAAATTCAAATAGAGTGGAGGAGTGGCCTAGTGGTTAGAGCACCAGGTCTTGAAATCCAGAGATAAGCCACTTCACATCCCCCTGCTGTCCTTGTGATCTTGGGCATGTCATTTAACCCTCCAATATCTCAGGTACAAACTTAGATTGTGAGCCCTCCAGGGACAGGGAAATACCCAGTGTACCTGAATGTAACTCACCTTGAGCTTCTACTGAAAAAGGTGTGAGCAAAATCCAAATAAATAAATAATACATAAATAGATAAAGTTTTAAAAATAAGTTTGCAAAAGTTCCTGGAGGAAAGTCCATAATCTGCTATTTAGACAGTAGGAAAGCCACTGCTTATCCCTGGGATCTTGGTACTCCCTGAGATTCTGCCAGGTACTTGTGACCTGGATTGGCTGCTGTTTAAAGTAAGATACTGGACTACATGGATCTTACTGGTAGAAATTCTGAACAATCCTAAAGAAGATTGTGCATTTCATGTTACAAAGGACACAACAATATGCTAAGACATTACAACTTCAAAATACATTCTAAACCACAAATAGAAGCGATCAACATTTTAAATACATTTAGGTACTGGCATTTTGATGCATTTAGTTTCATTTCTTAAATATATTTCTATCTTCCTCTTATTAAGGTCATGTTCTCCTTCTGCAGTAGTTTGCTTTTCCATATGTGCAAAACCGTAATGAATCATAAAATGTGCCCTTTCCCCTTCATATTATCATTAGAATGTATTTTGTGACTCAGTGGCATTGTTTGACAACATCAGAACTGATAAAAGTAGCACAGTTCCCGAAAGCCACTTAAGAAACATTAAGTCGAAAGGTATCACCTTACAGAATTTTTTTATTTGTTAACCTTTATTTCTGTGCAACCAGATATAGCAAAGCACTCATCTCTAGCAGAAAACCTGCTCTTAGAAATAAAGCTTAGCAGCACAGGATAGCTTTAAGAATATCCACGGTCCAATGCTACCCCAGGGTGCAGTCTGTTCTCAGACACCATTTACTTCAGCGCTGAAAGCAAAAGTGAAAAGATCAAAGAAAAACCACAGGCAATAATGATCTTCCAGAGTCTTCTGAATGAAGCTTACAGTAGGTCTTGCCAACCTAGGCTCCAGATCTCCAAAAGGATCCTGGTCAAAAGAAAGAAAATATAGCATCTGATCTAAAAAGAAGGCTGAGAACCACATGAAATGTGAGGGTCAGAACGGATGTTGGTTTTAAATGGATAAATAGGAACTTCTGTTGCAAATGGAGCATCAGCACCTTATCTAACAACACATGAGAAGATTTGCCACCACATAGCAACCTCTGTTACTCCCATAAAAGAGTGGGTTGTCAGCCAGTGTACTCGCGAAATATGCAAATCAAAACTCTGCACACTGCCCAGGTCAGAACAAGCATGGCGACCCTGAACCAGGGATGAAATATGGGCACATCTCTGCCACAGAAGGCAATGTGTGAAGCACTTTCTCAGCAACAGAAAAATGAGACAAAACCCTTTAGCAAACAATCAAGAATAAATCATTACTAAAATAATTCTCAGCAGTTCAATCAACAGACAAGCACATCCTCTTATAGATGGCCTGGGGTTATAAGAGTCCAGACGCCGGGTCATCTTCGTGTTAAGTTTAAGATATGGCTTCCAGTAGGGTTGGGGGAAGAGGGGGGGGTCTTGCCTATAGTAGTTACATTTAAAAGGAAACTAGGGTAGTGGGGAGGAGGATGCGGGAGTTTTCTCAAAAAATAAAAATGTGGGATCATAAGTTATCCAGTTCCTTGCTGTACAATGTTTTTGCTTATTATTATGCTAAGCATGGTTATTGTTATGTAATCACTCAATGTTTTTGTTTCATCTTGTTGTTTAGTTGTTCAGTGTTGATTGGATTTTTGATCCTGAATAAAAAAAAGTTAAACTGTAAAAAAAAAAAAAAAAAAAAAGACAAGCACAAGTAATTTATTTTTGCAAGAAACTTAGGTTGTACCTTCAATGCCACACAGTGAAACCGATTTGCCTTACCCACTGTCACCCTGATAAACATCTCCTGGGACAAAGATTTTTCACCAGGGGCCAGTAGGTGAACCTGGCCTCCAGAATCCAAAAGAAAATGAAATGTCGTAGTCTATTAAGACTTGTATTGCAAATATTAAGTGAAAAAGATCAGCCAAGTGTGAGGCATCATTAAAATGGATCATACATATATCATTATAAATTTAATAATCTGCTTGACGGCCACAGTTCACATTACCATGAATGTCAGCTAAGCATGACCGATTGATGTGATCCCAGCTGCCACACTGCCCACTCGGGGGCTTGTATTATACTTTCAAGGCCTCACACGGCATGTGCACTCAACACCCAGAACCAGAACAGATGGGAGAGGCAGGCATGTGATATCCCTCAGCAAAAAAGAGGCAGAAGTGTTTTCACATTAATCTCTGTGAACCAGAACGATTACAGTTTGGGTCGGTGTCGCAGTTTGCAAATGCTTCACTCTCAAACCTTCCCAAAGGGGCACAATTTAAAAACAATAATATCTACCTAGCAGCAAAGTCAATGCTGAGACTTGCTTTCTGTCTCCAGTGACTTGTTTCAATCCCAGAATGCTCTGGTTTCCGGGAGAGAGGAGGCAAGTTTGACAGCTTTACAGTTCATAAATCAAATTCAGTCCATTAAAATCCATTTAGGGCTTCTGGGTTTCCTAAATATTGTAATTCTGGAGACAAAAAGAGATACAGCACATCACATCACTAAAAGCTCTTCTGTAAGCCTTTATTTTTTTTTTCTAGTCTCTGAATAACCTGGCAGAATCCAACATGTGCAGGTGGACTGGTCAGGCTTGTTGAAATAAAAGAACCAACGACCAATTTCTAAGACTCATTAATTAGTTCATTACACACATTTGAAAAAAAATATATTTATAAATGTTTCCCATACCTAGGGAAGTCGACTAGAGGAAACTGTGTCTAGGCTGACACGCAAAAAAGATGATTTGAATTTAGAATTGTTTCTAAGTCACTGTTATCAGCCTCTCTCATCTTAAATAATTAATGTTGCACTCTGTACGTTCTACATCACAACTGTTCAGTACTGGTGGAAAAAAGAAAAGTACAAGAAACCCTGTACAGACAGCACAGACTCCTCAAGGGTTCTCTGTCACTGCATTTCTGTGGAAAAACTTCTATATCAGAAATTGGACAAGCCTTGGTCCTTGAGGGCCACAACCCAGTTGGATTGTCAGGATTTCCTCAATTAATATGCGCGAGATCTATTTAATAACAATGGAGCCAGCACATGAAAATAGATCTCCCGCGTATTCATTGGGGAAATCTTGAAAACCCGACTGGGTTGTGGCCCTCGAGGACCAAGGTTGCCTACCCCTGCTCTACATGGTTCAAGTGTTAGGAAAGGCTAAAATTATAACTTTGTATTGCCCCAGATACAAATAAGTACCTGTATATACTATGTAAACCACTTTGAATGTAGTTGCAAAAACCACAGAAAGGCAGTATATCAAGTCCCATTTCCCTTTCCCATGTGTGCATGAAAAACATTTTGCACCAAAATTCAGTGCCGAAAAATTGGCACTGAATAAAAACATGCTATTCTATAAGAGGCTCCGAAAGGGGGCGCTTGGCACCGGAATTGGCACCTAACTTTAGACGGAAGAATTTGCACCAAGTAAACCCTGATGTAAATCCTCTTGCCTAAATTAAGCGCGGGTCCCCCTTATTCTATAACAGTGTGCGTAAATTGTAGGAACGCCCCTGAGCCACCCATGGCCCTTGAATGGCCATACCCTCTTTTTGTAGCCAGATCCCCGCAACTAAAAATGAGCATGTAAATTTTAATTAATGCCAATTAGTGCCAATACTTGATTATTAACACTCAATTATCAGTGTTAACTGGCTTGTTATTCAATTAAATTGTGAGCAAATTGTGCATGAGCCCAAATTTGAACACACAAATTTTAAGCCATTTATAGAATTGGGGGTTTGTGCACAAGTTTTCAGCCTCAACTCGATGTGTGACATACAGCCTATGTTCACAATAAAGAAAGCCAGCAAAAATCTTGTGTGCGCAGTTGCTAGACATATGTGCCCACCCACGCACACAGATCAGAGGGAAATCTGGTTCCCTCCTGTTTCCAACAGCTCGCTAACGTCAAATGAGACACACTAAAAGAATAATCGCCAGTTCTCAAGGTATCACACACTCCAATCACTTCTGGAGTCTACTTTGTATGGCTTTCCAGTAAGCTTTTGCTTCGACACTGGACCGCCTCACTGTGCCCCCGTCCCCAAATCTCCTCCAACATAGAGGTGACACCCATGAAAAGGCATGACTAAGGCGCACAAGGGTAAGGTACCATCATGATTATAACACAGTTTTCCTGAACAATTACACTTGGGAACCCTTGGCCAGCACAGACTCCATTTTAACCCATTCCTTCTCTTCACAGTGAACCCCCAACTCTCCTTCCTATCAAGTCCCGTGAGTAATTCTCACAGATCCGAGCTCTACTAAGTGTCAACACAATGTTGTGTCCCTAAAATCCTCAAACATGTTTCAATATAGAGGGATCCCTACCAACCCTCTGCTTGTTCTCTTTAGTCAACAATACGTTGATATAAACAAAGCAGTCACACAGTAATGAAAAAAATAGTATTGGATATTTAGAATCAAGGTAATGTAGTTTAGGTCCCTAATAATTAAGAAGTTGGTAACATTACCCTTTCCTCTAACATCCTTTAATGCAATACATGACTTGGCTAACACTGTAAACATATACTTCCATCATTTGTCTCATTCCAGCATACAATTATTTCTTAGACAAAAGAACTCTCCCTCCCCCCCCCCTCACCCCCCCCAGGCACTCTGAACGTGGCCTCTGACATCTTTACTTCAGCTTAACATGGTATTTCTCCACAATTCTGCAAGGACACAAACATAATCCTTAGAAGGGCTTGAGAAGACCATGCAGAAGTTCAGCAAATACTGTTTCCTGATTTACGACTACAGATAGCGACTACTGGACCACGCTGTAAACTCAGCAGAGATTTATTTCCAACATTATGGCACGTTTAACATTTCTAGGATCAGTGGTTACATCATGAACAGCCCTAAATGTTGCTATTCTTACCAGCAAGGACTACAATGTGACACACCTTCTGTTACACATAGCTACAACCAGCAGAACCAATGTGATCAGACTCTCAAATCTCACCACCCTGATTAACAATCCTGAGACAGTGTTAACCTGCTGATTTAAAAAAAAAAAAGAAAAAGAAACACAGATACAACAGAACAGCAGCTGCTTCCTCTCTTTCTATCCATGCAAAAAATAAATGTGATCACCCTTTTTCTGACAGCATTCACAGTAAATCTGAAACTATCCTGCAAGCAGCAGTAACATCAGAATCTGGGTAGCTGAAGAAGAAAATTGTAGTGCAAACCACACAGCATACCGTGCTTCATCTTTGCACCTTCAGCAGTACAAATTTCAGTACATGGCATATCTTATGGAACCCTGACACCTACCCTCTTTTGGTCTTCCAGTCCATGTGTCACTGGCTTTCTCCGCTGATGCTGGTTACCATCGAATCCCGACTCCATTTCCCAATGCGGAATATTCCTTGCTTCTCCTGAAGCCTCACCACAAAATCCACCATATGCACAAATATATATATATATTCCTTCAGATCTGCTCCCAGTCTCTTCCAATCCTTTCCAAAGTTGAGTGTGCCATCGCTGCTTTCAAAGGCATACTCCCACACACGACTGGTCTTCCCTACTAGAACTCAGCTGCAGAATTCCATGTGGGCACCTGTGGAAGACGTGGCACACCTAGATCGTGAGCTCGCACGTCCTGCCACATTACTGGTCCAGCTGTATGTTTGTTGTTGTATTACTGGCCCAAGTAATTTATATGTCAATAAACTTGTAAATGTGCATCTAATCCTCTGTGTTGATACTATCAGCATCACAGACCACCTTCCTTCCATAAATCAATGTAAACACTTCACACAGATAATTGCCTTTTGAAAGCCTGGCAGCTGTTAATTAATGTAAGATCTTCCTTGCAAAGGTCCTCCTCGTCTTCCATGAATTCAAACATCACCTAAGAAAGAAATCACATTCTTTAGTTATTGTAAAAGCAAATTGCTATACACCCAGTATTCAATTCTATCAATTAAAGGGAGAAAATTATCTCATGAAACACCAAATGGTTGTGAGGGTGCTGTTTGTTTGTTTTTTCCTTGCCAGGTGTTGCAGGCTTCTCACTTACTCCCTGTTTACTAAGCCGACACAGCCCATTCACTGAGAATGGGTTGTGTTGGCACTGCTGTGTGGTTTAGCAAACAGGGGGGGGGTTAACGATACAGCCCAAAAATAAACTGAGATGCCACAAAATACAGAATGTCTCTGAATTCTATTTCTAGGACCGTGGCTCTGTGCAAGGAGGGAGAGTGTAAGGAAGCCAGACGCAATTTCTCTCATTACTAATTGTCTGTGTGGCAGACGTGTCCAGGACAGCACTGTGTAACCACCATAGCCAAAATGATAGAAAATGACAAGGAAAGCAGAGTAACAAACATTCCGACATTAATGCAAGCTGAAGGCCCACATCTGCTACAAAATTTTGCCAGTGGTATTTTATAAGAGGTGAACAATAGAAATTGAATAAAATAAAATAAAGCACAGAAAAGAAAATAAGATGGTACCTTTTTTTATTAAACTTAATACATTTTTAGATTAGCTTTCTAAGGTAGCCCTTCTTCGTCAGATCAGAAATAAGCAAATTTTGATAAGTAACAGCATATATAAGTGAAACATCAAAGTATTTCAGTGACAGTCTGAAGGGATGAGGGAGGGGTGGGCTAGGTGAGAAACAGAGAGGGCTGAGAGGATGAGGGACAGGGCGCATGAAGGCATGTATTACACCGCTTTAGAAGTTCTTGCTGATTCTATTGTTTTACGCAATGGTCATTAACGCAGACTCTAGATTTCTGTAACAAAAGAGGAGTGTGGTAGCCGTGTTAGTCCACTCTTAAGGTTATCAATAGAAATCAAACAAAATAAAACATGGAAAAGAAAATAAGATGATACCTTTTTTATTGGACATAAGTTAATACATTTCTTGATTAGCTTTCGAAGGTTGCCCTTCTTCCTCAGATCGGAAATAAGCAAATGTGCTAGCTGACAGTGTATATAAGTGAAAACATTCAAGCAGGGTGTTTTTAACAAAAGACACACTGAATGCAATGTTGTTGTTGTTGTTGTTGTTGTTTTTAAATCTCACATTTACGCTACGTGCTGAATTGATTCACTTCTAGTATGGTTTTATTATGTTTAATTGAGGCTGAGGGTCAGAAGGGTGATTTGCCATCTTAAAGCAATGTTTTTATTGCCTCGTTTTCCCTACTGTTTTTTTTTAGTTCTTTTTTCCTGCAAGATTTTAAACTAGAAAAAAATTCTGACTTGATCAAACCCATTCAATCACAGAAGCTTCCATCTTCCCATGCTTTATTCAGTGTAAAATACTACATTGATTCCTGTTCACTTCAGCCTATTTAGGGTTGACTGAGGGTGCTAACTGGACTTCTTTCTGAATGCAGATCATCCCCAAAACTTCCTTCAGGAAAGATTCTGCTCAGGAATTTGTGATGTTAGCTCACAGACCAAAAGCATGAAGACAAAACTATAGAATAGAGATTTTTAAATAAAACAAGACATACAAACTGGGGGGGGGGGGAGCAAAAAGTGGGCCATGGTAGTGTGGACACACGTGTATTGGATGCATCCTGGACCATTTCTCAAGCGCATCTGGAAAAAAAGGGGGGGGTTGGGCCGAGAAATGAACGTGCAGCAAAATGAAAACCAGCGTGTGTTTATTTATGGCCTAAGCCCTTAACGCCACCCACGGACTTAGCGGTAAGGGCTCATGCATTACCACACGCTAACCGTCCAGCACGCACAAACTGCCAATTACCACCAGGAATGCCCCTAAAGTAGAAAATCAACAATTATTTTCTATCGCGTGTTTTCAGAGTGCGCCAAACTCGGAATTACCACCAAGCGCATGCGCTAGCCAGGCAGTAATGCCGATTTGACGCCCACTGCAAGGGCATAGGCCCTTACGCACCTTTGTAAAAGGGCCCCTGAATAAGCTAATATCGTATTTTTCTTGAACATCCGTTTCTCAATCAGTCAGGAGAGAAAGAAAATTCACACCTTTGACATCTCTGATGATCCCACTTTGTTTGGTTTTATAACTGTGAGTGTCACACAAACACATGGGATCAGGTGCAATTGTCCATTGCAGCATCCTCCTGACCTACAGTACAGATAGATAAGTTAGTAATACCGCCCTGCAGAAATAAATCAAGCCACATACACACACACACATGCACAATTCAAGAGCAACAAACTATAAAGACCTCATTTTATGAAACGTTTGGGGCTGGATGTTCACTAGTTCTGCTGGTACAGGTTTGTAAGAGCATATCTTCTGTCAATGCTCCAAAACAAAAGAAGAGAAAATTATTTTGTCTAATATGTCTATTCTTATTTAGGGGCCTAACGCAGCTTAAAATGGCGTACCGTAGAATGCATTCATGCATCCTGTGGTAACTGCCAAATGTGTGCAAACTAACTGTGTACTAAAAGGGTTTTTTTGAGGAGGCGTGTCACAGGGGTGGAGAGTGGGCATTCCTGTTACATTAGCGTGTGCTGAGTGATTAGTGCAGAAATACCGTGTGAGCCCTGACTACAAAATGGGTGGCCGAAAGTGCTCACACAGTAATTTAAAAAAATGGCCGATCACTAACGATAACATTAGCGCACGGCCACTGATACAAACAAATAGAAAACTGGCCATTTTGAGCTAGATTCTATATATGACGCATAAAAAACAGCTGGCACCCAAAAAATATGCCTAGGCATATTCTATAAAGTATTCCTACATTTCCATGTGGCTTATAGAATACGCCAAGCACCCATCCACGTGACTACATTTTGTCGTGGGCAGTTATGACAAGTAAAACTTGGTGCAAATGCCAACACATAAATTACGCACGCATGGACCGGGTGTATTCTATAACAACATGCCTAGACTTTAGAAATGCCCACGGCCCACCCATTCTATGCCCCCTTTTCATCTAATCAACTTAGAATTTACATGTGTCACGTTACAGAATATGCTTAGACAGTTGTGTGTAAATTCTAATTAATGCCAATTAGTGTCAATTGCTTAATTGGCAATTATCAGCACTGATTGGCTTGTTAACTAAGTTGCATGTGCAATTTAAGTTGTGCTATATAGATTTTGAGGGTTTACAGCTGCAGTGGAAATTGTCTTAGCCTATGGGAATGACCCATCTAGTGGTGTACTAAGGCCATTTTTTATCGCAGCTTAGTAAAAGGACCTCTTAATGAATTATTTATTTGGATTTAGCTCACTCCCTAGTGTTTCACCAAATTCTCTATTCTATCACATTCAAAGATTCTAGAAACCAATTATGTCCCAGAATATACACAGACCAGGAACAATGCCCCCAAGCTATCCCAAAACCTTTCAGCAGCATAAAATAACATGCAGGAGGTACATTATTTACACATGAAATAAATTAGAAAAAAATGGGGCAAGTACATATATTCTAGAGGTACATTTTACACCACACTGCAGTGGCAAGAAAAACATGAAGCTTCCAGCCTTTAACAGTGTGAACAGAGATACAGAAACTGATAAAAGATAAGACCCTCCCATCTCCCAGACCCTTTTTCCCTACCTAATGTATTATTTATTTTTATTTATTTATTTATTATGATTTATTTATCGCCTTTTTGAAGGAATTCACTCAAGGCGGTGTACAGTAAGAATAAATCAAACATGAGCAAAAGACAATTACAGCAGTACAAATATTCAATGTAATACACTGAAGGACCAATATTTCTCACCTCTGCTCCCTCACTGGTGAAGCTCTCTTTTGTACAATGCAAATATTAAGATAAGCTTAGCAGTAAATCTGAGAGACCGGGAATGTTCCCAACATACCCTGACTTACAAGCGAGGTTCATGCCTGTCATGGAGTGTACAAAGACAAATGTCTCCCTGCTACTGCCCCAACACCTGCCCACTCCCCTCCCCCTTCATCCTCTGTGCCCATAATCCCGCTACCTATTTGCCTTGTCACTTCATTGGTTGATCATGGGGAATGGATCAAACCTCAAATAGTGTGAGAAGAATTCACAAAAGTAATCCACAAAAAGGCAAACAAAACATTATTTTCTTATAACTTAGACACTGTACCATACTTTTAACACAATTAATTAAAAAAACATGTTAGATAAAGAGAGTCAAAATCTCAAACAGCACATTTTAGTTCATAATATCGTGTCCATTATAAACTTCTGATTCTAATTAATAAGACCCTTCTATCTGGACAACCTCCGATTTGTTTCAATATCTGTCATCATATCTGCCCTCTCCAGATCTCCGTTCAGGGACTCAACATCTTCTGTTTCTCCCAGTCCCGACGCCCTTAGACAGGTCTACGGGAATACACTAGTCTAACGCCTGGCTTCTTCCCGTCCCTTTCCCCTGATTTTGAGGCAGTAGACCGTGTGTGTACTTTAGCCTGTGGGCACACTACTTTCTTTAGCTCTTCTTCTCCTATGGAAACTGTAGTGCCTTTTCTTACTTTCTAGCATTACCGAATTTGTAAACCGTTATGATAGTATATGCTCTATGGCAGTATCTCATAATCATTCCAAAAACGATCTTCAAATGCTTCTCTTATCTTCTGACCTACAGGGCAGGTACAGCAAGGCTTTCCGCAAGCTGTGTAAAGGATCATTACCATATGATGGGATATGATAGTCCTATTCATCAGCAGTGAACTTTTATGAACAAAAGATAAAAGAAGAACTATATTAAATCAGGATTTTAATACAACGGAATTAACAGTTTACAAATATGTAATTTATGTATAACGTGAAAGCCAGCAAGTGCATATCTGAAATGAATGGGGAGGAACTAGAAGCTGAAGAAAGCGGCACGGCTCTGCAAGGCTTGTACCCGGTCTAATTATGTGCGTAATGTGCTCGCGGCTGTGGAATCAAGCGAGGCTTTTCTAGAAACCTTCCCGGAAAGAAAAAGTTTTACAGAAATGCGAAGGGGCGCGCGACCATGAGCATCTGCATCTCCCCCCTCCAGGCACTGTCGGTCTCTGTGGGGGGGGGGGGGGGGAGGAACGCGCTGGTTTTCCCTTCCTTGCGTCGGTCCCGGTGCCCAGCGCGCGCGCGAAGATGGGGGGGGGGGGGGGCGCGGGGGTACAATCTTCGGCCGCTGCCTCTATTTGCAGACGCCTCTCTATTTGGGAGTGAGGGGGGCAGTTTCTTGCAGCTGCTGCATCTCCACGGTCCGAATGCGTGCCAGCCCCTATGGTTGAGATCCTGATGCCACCAATCGGACCTTACCTGTCCCCAGGAGCTGAGCGGAGCTGGACCACGCTGTCTCCGTCTTCCCGTTCGCCTGCTCTCGCTCAGGCACGCGCCGCCGCCAATAGCACCAGGGTAAGGGGTACCTCGCTCCAGTCTTCCCTGCTCACACACACCCCCGCGTCGCCTAGACAACCACCTCCCGAACGGCACTGGACGGCCCAGCAGCCAACTGGGAGCCGGACTCGGAGTACGTAAGGGAAGGCTAGACCATAGATGACCAAATCTGCGCCAGACCACGCCTCCTTCGCCCGCAGGCGGCCGTCAGCCCAGCCGCGAGCTGGAACTCCGAGGCTGTTCTGGTGATGGGGGGTGGAAGGGGGGGGGGTGGAAGCAGGTCCCCTCCTGGAAGGAGTCCCGTGGACCCGGTTCCGCTCAGAACCAGGGAACAGAAGGGCCTCTGAGGCTGGCTTCAGGTTTTCAGAGGAGACCGATCCGGGACTGTTTTTCTCGCACTGCACTCAGGGTCGTGCAGTCCTGCTTTTCTTAGTAAAATTAGCTCCGATCAAGTGGAGTAAAACCAGGACTGGCTTAGTCTGCTCTTAACATTACCGGTTCCTTATCCCCACACTTGCATGTACACCCCTCATCCTTCTCAAAACTCGCTGGCAGTGCTCAGAAATGCCAAGTTACCTAGGCTGGAGATTTTGAGATAGTCCTGGTTTCGAATTTACAGCCCAGAGCAGTGTGGAATTCACATTAAATGCCTCAAGTCCCAAACATGTACCAGAATGGAGTAGTCAGAAATCCAAGAGGAGAATCTCTAAATCTCCAGCCTGGAACAGGGTAACAACATAAGACCAGGGCTGGGAATGCTACAGTGCATTCAGCCCAGGATTCAGGGACCATGTTTGCACAGGGTTCCCATAGAAGTCCCCGTATCCCCTCTGATGGATGAAAAAGGACATTTGGACATTGCCTGAATTTGCCAAACTTAGGTCCTTTCATTTGGACAACTTCACCTATCATTATCATAATTTGTATAGCAGATGCCAGATGCCTCTGCACACAGACATATAAAGGACAGTTCCTAATTTTTGGAGCTATAAGCTAATCAAGACTGATAGAGACACAATTAAAAATAAAAGGCTTAGAGTTAGGGCAGCAAGGATATGACTGAAAAAGTAAGGCTAAGGGGGGAGAAGTGCTATTGCTACTCTCAGGAAATCCAGACTGCCCCAATTTGACTGCCCCTATCAGACTGACTGTTCACGTGTCCTTTAGATTGTAAGCTCTTTGAGCAGGGACTGTCCTTCTATGTTAAATTGTACAGCGCTGCGTAACCCTAGTAGCGCTTTAGAAATGTTAAGTAGTAGTAGTACTGTTAGAACTTTCAGCAATCTATCATTTGATACAACATGAGTTACTTAAGATGTACTCAGGTACAATAAGTAGAAACAGTTTAAAATGGATTTATTTATTTTTATAGGATAGACCAGCATTTTTCAAATGTTGATCCCATGTACGCATATAAAAGGGAATGACCTTATTCATGTGTGCTTAGGAGGGGGAGGGGGTCTTTCTGTATGCTTTCACTGTTTGCGTTATGCACGTATCCGGAGAGTGGGGATGAAAATTGTAAAATATGTTGATGACAGGCAATTTGTTACTGTTGCATATATTCTGTTTGGTTCTTGGTATTCAATAAAAATGTTTAAAACTATGGAGGTTAGAACAAATCGCTGAACTGAAAAACAATGGATGCTCCAGTGGTGGAGCTGGGCAGAGATTTGGTTATATACATCTATTTTACATAAGTACTACTACTACTACTTAACATTTCTAAAACGCTACTAGGGTTACGCAGCGCTGTACAGTTTAACATAGAAGGACAGTCCCTGCTCAAGGAGCTTACAATCTAAAGGACAAATGTACAGTCAGTCAAATTGGGGCAGTCTAGATTTCCTGAATAGGTATAAAGGTTAGGTGCCGAAAGCAACATTGAAGAGGTGAGCTTTGAGCAAGGATTTGAAGATGGGTAGGGAGGGGGCTTGGCATAAGGAAGTTTATTCCAAGCATAGGGTGAGGCGAGGCAGAAAGGGCGGAGCCTGGAGTTGGCAGTGGTGGAGAAGGGTACTGAGAGGAGGGATTTGTCCTGTGAGCGGAGGTTTCGGGTGGGAACGTAAGGGGAGATGAGGGTAGAGAGGTAATGAGGGGCTGCAGACTGAGTGCATTTGTAGGTAAGAAGGAGAAGCTTAAACTGTATGCGGTATCTGATCGGAAGCCAGTGAAGTGACCTGAGGAGAGGGGTGATATGAACATATCGGTCCAGGCGGAATATAAGACATGCAGCAGAGTTCTGAACGGATTGAAGAGGGGATAGATGGTTAAGTGGGAGGCCAGTGAGGAGTAGGTTGCAGTAGTCAAGGCGAGAGGTAATGAGAGAGTGGATGAGAGTTCAGGTGGTGTGCTCAGAGAGGAAAGGGTGAATTTTGCTGATGTTAAAGAGAAAGAAGCGACAGGTCTTGGCTATCTGCTGGATATGCGCAGAGAAGGAGCGGGAGGAATCGAAGATGACTCCGAGGTTGCAGGCAGATGAGACGGGGAGGATGAGGGTGTTATTGACTGAGATAGAGAGTGGAGGAAGAGGAGAAGTGGGTTTTGGTGGAAAGATGATAAGCTCAGTCTTGGCCATGTTCAGTTTTAGGTGGCAGTTGGACATCCAGGCAGCAATGTCGGATAAGCAGGCCAATACTTTGGCCTGGGTCTCCGCAGTGATGTCTGGTGTGGAGATAAGTATTGCCATACTGGGAAAGACCAAAGGTCCATCAAGCCCAGCATCCTGTTTTCAACAGTGGCCAATCCAGGTCACATACCTGGCAAGATTCAAAAAAGGTACAAAACATTCTATACTGCTTATCCCAGAAATAGTGGATTTTCCCCAAGTCCATTTAATAATGGTCTATGGACTTTTTCTTTAGGAAGCTGTCCAAACCTTTTTTAAACTCCGCTAAGTTAACCGCCTTTACCACATTCTCTGGCAATGAATTGCAGAGTTTAATTACACGAGTGAAGAAAAAGTTTCTCCTATTCTTTTAAAATTTACTACATTGTAGCTTCATCGCATGCCCCATAGTCCTAGTATTTTGGAAAGCGTAAACGGACGCGTCACATCTACCCGTTCAACTCCACTCATTATTTTATAGACCTCTATCATATCTCCCCTCAGCCGCCTTTTCTCCAAGCTGAAGAGCCCTAGCCACTTTAGCCTTTCCTCATAGGGAAGACATCCCATCCCCTTTATCATTTTCGTCGCCCTTCTCTGTACCTTTTGTAATTCCACTGTATCTTTTTTGAGATGCGGCGACCAGAATTGAACACAATATTCAAGGTGCAGTCACACCATGGAGCAATACAAAGGCATTATAACATCCTCATTTTTGTTTTCCATTCCTTTCCTAATAATACCTAGAATTCTATTTGCTTTTTTAGCCGCAGCAGCACACTGAGCAGAAGGTTTCAACGTATCATCAACGACGACACCTAGATCCCTTTATTGGTCTGTGACTCCTAACGTGGAACCTTGCATGACATAGCTATAATTCGGGTTCCTCTTTCCCACATGCATCACTTTGCACTTGCTCACATTAAACGTCATCTGCCATTTAAATGCCCAGTCTCCCAGTCTCATAAGGTCCTCTTGTAATTTTTCACAATCCTCCCGTGATTTAACAACTTTAAATAACTTTGTGTCATCAGTAAATTTAATTACCTCACTAGTTACGCCCATCTCTAGATCATTTATGAATATGTTAAAAAGCAGCAGTTCCAGCACAGACCCCTGGGGAACCCCACTAACTACCCTTCTTCATTGAGAATACTGACCATTTAACCCTACTCTCTGTTTTCTATCTTTTAACCAGCTTTTAATCCACAATAGAACACTACCTCCTATCCCATGACTCTCCAATTTCCTCTGGAGTCTTTCATGAGGTACTTTGTCAAAATCCTTCTGAAAATCCAGAAACACAATATCAACCGGCTCACCTTTATTCACATGTTTGTTCACCCCTTCAAAAAAATGTAGTAGATTGGTGAGGCAAGATTTCCCTTCACTAAATCCATGATGACGTGGAGGGGCATAATCGAAAGGGGTGCCCAAGTTTTCCTGAGGACGTCCTTGCAGGATGTTCCAGCGAATGGGTGGGGAAACCCGTATTATCCAAACAAGATGGGTGTCCATCTTTCATTTCAATAATATGGTTGGGGACACCCAAATCACAAAATTTAGGTCGACTTTACAGATGGTCGTCCTTAGAGATGGTCGTCCCCGATTTTCGGCAATAATGGAAACCGAGGACGCCCATCTCAGAAACTACCAAATCCAAGCCCTTTGGTCGTGGAAGGAGCCAACATTCATAGTGCAATGGCCCCCCTGACATGCCAAGACACCAACCAGGCACCCTAGGGGGCACTGCAGTGGACTTCAGAAATTGCTCCTAGGTGCATAGCTCCTTTACCTTGTGTGCTGAGCCCCCCAACCTGCCCCCCCCCCACAACTGTATACCACTACCATAGCCCTTATTGGTGAAGGGGGGAACCTAGATATGGGTACAGTGGGTTTCTGGTGGGTTTTGAAGGGCTCACATCTACCACCACAAGTGTAACAGGTAGGGGGGGATGGGCCTGGGTCCACCTGCCTGAAGTGCACTGCACCCACTAAAACTGCTCCAGGGACCTGCATACTGCTGTAATTGAGCTGATTATGATATTTGAGGCTGGCATAGAGGCTGGAAAAATATTTTAAAACTTTTTTTTTAGGGTGGGAGAGGTTCGTGACCACTGGGAGAGTAAGGGGAGGTCATCCCTGATTCTCTCTGGTGGTCATCTGGTCATTTAGGGCACATTTTTGTGGCTTGGTCATAAGAAAAAAAGGACCAGGTAAAGTCATCCAAGTGTTCGTCAGGGACGCCCTTCTTTTTTCCATTATCGGTCGAGGACGCCCATGTGTTAGGCACGCACCAGTCCCGCCTTCGCCACGCCTCTGACACGCCCCTGTGAACTTTGGTCGTCCCCATGATGGAAAGCAGTTGAGGACGCCCAAAATCGGCTTTTGATTATGCCAATTTGGGTGCCCCTGTGAGAAGGACGCCCATCTTGCGATTTGTGTCAAAAGATGGGCACCCTTCTCTTTCAAAAATAAGCCTGTTTGTCTCATTAATCCATGCTTTTTTTTTTCTTTGTATAAAACTAAACAGGACATGCCTATTTTCTTTATTTCTTTAAGGAGATTTCATGAATGCCTTTCTAGAGAGAGCCCACAACAGTTTACAATATAAAAAAAAATGCAAACAATTCTGTTCCAGGTAATCTAATTGCTTGAAAAGTGTAGTCTGTGTTATTAATTTATTGTTGTGGAATATCTGTGTCAACTATTTCTTCTATATTATTACAGCAATAATTACTACCCTGTTATGTTTTGCTATTTGCATAAGTTTGTTTTTTTAATTTGTATTGTTATGTTGCATATTTATTCTTTCAGCAACATTATCACTATGGTCCTGAATGATAAAGGCAAAACATGAAATCAACCTCATACTATGCTTTTGAATATGCTCTGTAATTTTGTTCTTTATAATAGTCTCTACCATTTTGCCCAGCACAGAAGTCAGACTCACCGGTCTATAATTTCCCGGATCTCCTCTGGAACCTTTTTTAAAAATTGGTGTTACATTTGCCACCCTCCAATCTTCCGGTACCACACTTGATTTTAAGGATAAATTACATATTACTAACAATCAGGGGCGTAGCTACGTGGGGCCACAGGGGCATGGGCCCTCCCAGATTTGACCCTGCCCCCCCCTGCCGCCGACCCTTTTAACTCCCCCTTCCCGCTGCCACCATCAGGTACCTGTGCTGGCAGGGGTCCCCAATCCCCGCCAGCCGAAGTCCTCTTCTTCGCCGGTCTCTGGGCCGGCGCATTGCTGCAGCTGATCTGGAAGGATTCTATTTCTGTGTGAGTTATCCTGATGTCCTGCACGTAGGAACGTGCAGGACGCCAGGAGGACACAGAAACTGTGGAGGGTTGGCTGTGGTGGGAAGGGGTGGGGGTCAAAAGTAGCAGGGGGGTCGGTGGCGCCAGAGGGGCTAAAATGTGCCCCCTCACCTTGGCCTCTGGACCCCCCTCCTGACAATGTCTGGCTACGCCCCTGCTAACAATAGCTCCGCAAGTTCAATTTTCAGTTCTATCAGTACTCTGGGATGAATACCATCCGGTCCAGGAGATTTGCTACTCTTCAGTTTGTAGAACTGCCCCAGTACATCCTCCAGGTTTACAGAGAATTCATTAAGTTTTCCGACTCGTCAGCTTCGAATACCATTTCTGGCACCGGTATCCCACCCAAATCTTCCTCGGTGAAGACCGAAGCAAAGAATTAATTTAATCTTTCCGCTACGGCTTTGTCTTCCCTGATCGCCCCTTTTACTCCTCGGTCATCTAGCAGTCCAACCGATTCTTTTGCCAGCTTCCTGCTTTTAATATACCTAACAAAAATGTTACTATGTGTTTTGGCCTTCAACGCACTCTTTTTTCGAAGTCCCTCTTAGCTTTCCTTATCAGCGCTTTGTATTTGACTTGACATTCCTTATGCTGTTTCTTATTATTTTCAGTCGGTTCCTTCTTCCATTTTCTGAAGGATTTTCTTTTAGCTCTAATAGCTTCCTTCACCTCACTTTTTAACTATGCCGGCTGTCATTTGGTCTTCCATCCTCCTTTTTTTAATACGTGGAATATATTTGGCCTGGGCTTCCAGGATGGTGTTTTTGAATAGCATCCACACCTGATGTAAATTTTTGACCTTCGCAGCCGCTCCTCTATGTTGTTTTTTCACTGTTCTTCTCATTTTATCTTAATCTCTTTTTTTAAAGTTAAACGCTAACATATTTGATTTCCTATGTATACTTACTTCAAAGCTAATATCAAATCCGATCATATTATGATCACTGTTATCAAGCGGCCCCAGCACCATTACCTCCCGCACCAGATCATGTGCTCCACTAAGGACTAGGTCTAGAATTTTTCCTTCTCTCATCTGCTCCTGTACCAGCTGCTCCATAAAGCAGTCCTTGATTTCATCAAGGAATTTTACCTCCCTAGCATGCCCTGATGTTACATTTACCCAGTCAATATCGGGGTAATTGAAATCACCCATTATTGTGTTGCCCAGTTTGTTTGCGTCCCTAATTTCCTTTAACATTTCTGCATCCCTCTGTTCATCCTGGCCAGGCAGACGGTAGTACACTCCTATCACTATCCTTTTCCCCTTTACACATGGAATTTCAGTCTATAGTGATTCCAAGAAGTGTTTTGTTTCCTGCAGAATTTTCAATCTATTTGATTCAAGGCTCTCGTTAATATACAATGCTACCCCTCCACAAATTCGATCCACCCTATCACTACGATATAATTTGTACCCCGGTATGACAGTGTCCTACTGGTTATCCTCCTTCCACCAGGTCTCAGAGATGCCTATTAATATCTAATTTTTCATTTAGTGCAATATATTCTAACTCTCCCATCTTATTTCTTAGGCTCCTGGCATTCACATATAGACATTTCAAAGTATGTTTATTGTTCCTATTTACATGATGCGTAGTACTTGAGAGTATTAATTTGCAATCTTTTGTCTGATTTCTATTTTTATTTAAGGACACCTGATCTATTGCAGTCCCTTTTGCAACCTCACTATTAGGATACCCTATCTTCCCTGTTTTGGTGATATCTTAGAAAGATACCTTATCCTGAACCATGCGCTTTTGAGCGACTGTCGGCCTTCCCCCTGTTTCTAGTTTAAAAGCTGCTCTATCTCCTTTTTAAATGCCGATGCCATCAGCCTGGTCCCACCCTGGTTAAGGTGGAGCCCATCCTTTCGGAATAGGCTCCCCCTTCCCCAGAATGTTGCCTAGTTCCTAACAAATCTAAAACCCTCCTCCCTGCACCATCGTCTCATCCATAGGCGCCCCGTATAAGAGGCTTGGGGAGGCTAAGCCTCCCCAGCCCAGCTGTGAGCTTCGCGGCGGCCCCACCTGCCTCCCTCTCCAAATGTACCCCAAGACTCCCGACGACGAAATCTTCTGCTGCCGCCGCTTCTATGGAGCAGCGCAGCGGCAGCCGCTTCTCTCGGAGCCAGCATAACATAAGAAGAAAAAGAAGTGCAGGGCCGCAGCAGCGTTCAGACATGCGCTGTCGGCTCTGCCGGTCTCTGCCCCATGACGTCAATTTCCTGTTCCGGGGGCAGAGGACCAGCAGAGCCGACAGCGCATGTCTGAACGCTGCTGCGGCCCCGCGCTTCTTTTTCTTCTTCTGTCAGCAATGCTGTAAAGAAGCCCGGGCCAGAGGGAGAGAAGAGAACGTGTGGAAACGGTAGGAGGAGAGAGAAGGAGAGCAGGGGAGAGCCAGAGAGCGATAGGGAAAGAAAGAGGGGACATGGAAAAGAGCAGGGGAGAGCCAGGGACATGGAAAAAAGCAGGGGAGAGCGAGAAAGAGATGGGGAAAGAAAGAGGAGCCATAGAAAAGAGCAGGGGAGAGCCAGGGACATGGAAAAAAGCAGGGGAGAGCCAGAAAGAGATGGGGAGAGAAAGAGGAGCCATGGAAAAGAGCAGGGGAGAGCCAGGGACATGGAAAAAAGCAGGGGAGAGCCAGAAAGAGATGGGGAGAGAAAGAGAGGCCATGGAAAAGAGCAGAGGAGAGCCAGGGACATGGAAAAAAGCAGGGGAGAGCCAGAAAGAGATGGGGAGAGAAAGAGGGGACATGGGCAGGAGAGAGAGAGAGAGAGAAGCTGCTGGGGAGAAACTGGGGGAGACCCTAGCTGTCAGACTGAGAAATGCTGGCTGGATGAAAGGAGGGAGAAAGAGGAAAAATGCTGGAAGGAGGGAAGAAACTGGTAAGGAGGGAAAGAGGAAAGACACTGGAAGGATGGGGTGAGAGAGGACATGCTGAATGGAAAAGGGTCAAGAGAGAGAACTGTCTAGAAGGAAGGGGAGATAGATGAATACAATGGACGGAAGGATTGGGAGAGGATAATGGGTGGGTGGAAGGATGGAGAGAGAAAGAGGGATGACACTGGATGGAATGGTAGGAGAGAAAGAGGGAAGGTACTGGACATGGATGGAGGGGAGGGAAGTATATGCACATGGATGGAGGGGAGTGAGGAGAAATGCTGAAAACTGTTGAATTGAAAAGCTGGATCGGGATACTGAAGGATAGGGACAGGGCTACAGATGGTAGACAGGACGCATAAGGACACAGGAGGATGGTGGACATGGTGAGAGAAAAAATATCAAATGGAAAGAAGACACTGCATAAAACAGAAGACACTGGGACCAAAGCGAATAGAAAAACTAAATGATCAGACAACAAAGGTAGAAAAAAGTATTTTATTCAGAATTTATTAACTGGAATATGTCAGCTTTTGGAAATGTGCATCTGTGATATTTTGCATGTAAGTTTCAATTTTTCTAGTATTGCTCCATGCTGAGTCTGACTTCTTGAAGTAACTTTCTAGTTCTGCCTTCATATCTGTTGTGTCATGTGGTTTTCATGTGTAATCAAGGTGCAGTATTCTACTAGTGTGTAGTATTTACAGCCCATTTTGGGGTTGTTGTTTTTTTTTGTTTCACTAGGTTGTGTACTGGTGTTTTAGAGCCCAGTGTAATTACAGTGCTGCCTTTCCACGCATAAGGTTGTAGCTCGTCCTGTCCTTGGAATTAGTGCTGTTATGGTTTGCTAAGGTTATGAGTGTGTTTTTGCACAAGTTTGTGTATAGTGTTTTGCAGTGGAGGGATTGTGTATTGGTCTTACTGAGGTGGCACCAAAACATCAGAAAGGGTTTTAGAGCCTAAATCATGACACACTACCTCTTGAAGGATCTACATATAGTCGTTCATAAAAGGAGCTCATTGTGAACATGGTAATTAAATCCCAATAAATGAAATTAATTTAAATTACACCCTAAGGAAAACATATATTGATCACTTCCATTTCAGCAAAGACTGACCAAGTATCTGTCTGACTTAGCGGTCTGCTCAAATGCTTTCTCAGTATCCAGCAATATCATCTGAGAATGGGCATGATGTCCTCCCGTTAAATGTCCAGTATAATGTTTCACAAGCATCCAACTGTGTCAGCAAAGCCATGGGGTCCTGTTAGGTGAACCTTCCTCCCAGTCTGCACATACCTTGGAAGGCAGAACATGTGAGATTTTTGACAAAAATTAAGATTCACACTGCATTGAATATTTGAGTCATTTCCACTTCTATAATGTATACATATAACTATCTGTTTTACAACTGGGACAGTAGTCTTACTCAGTAAAATACAAAACCTGGGACAGCTTAACTTGCTATAGACTACGAGTCTGAAAATAATTCCTGTATGTTTGGCCTATGCAGAGAACGGAAGTGAATTGTAATGCAGAAAAATCAAACCCTAGTGAATATATACAAATGTGATGCCCAAAAATGACCTTTAGACTCCCATTCCTTGACTTCTGGAGGTCAGCCATGAGGTTAAGTTGGTGCTCAGTGGCTCTAGTGAAAAAGGGACAATAGATTGTTTTGCAGTTATGCAGAACAGCCTTGCTGGTCCATAGGGAAGTAGAATTGATGGATCTGTTTTTGTTTTTAATAAACTGTCCATCTGATCTTCTGATTTCTTGAATTTGGTGGCCACAGATGTCAGGAAGAGAGGAACGGGCAATCACATCCCATGCCATTACCATAATCAAAATCAGAACATCTAGAAAGGCAGGTGATAAACATCCTACAATTCTCATAGCCTCCAGGGTCAAGTAAAATCAATTTACTTGTAATCAAATAATGCAAGTAAATTGAGGGACTTTGGATTTTACAACAAAATATGGAACACTGGAAACTTTCTGTCCAATAGTAATGCAGGGCATAAAGGTCACACTAGAGTCACAGTAGGGGGCTGGAGAAGTATAGTTAAATTAAGTATGTTTTTTTATGTTTGAATTGCTCAATATTTTATGATTTTTATAAAATATGTTTAATTTTATTGTTAAAGCTGCTTTGATTCTTTAGAGGCAAGGAAAGAAACAAATATGTAATGCAAATGTCTATTATTGCAGATGGAGCAAACTGAAGAAATGTCTTGAATTCTGCATCTATCAATGGTTGTCCACATGCATCACTCAAGATTTTAAAAGAACGGACAGAGGGATGTCTTATCATCAACTACATGTCCTACTCATTTACAGAAGCATTTTTTTGTGGGGGGGGGGGGGGGGGGGGGGGGGGGAAATTGGTCAGAAAGAAAACTCATGGTAGGGAGTTTATTTATCAGATTTATATACTGCCTTTCTGTGGTACAATCAAAACAGTTTACATATTGTATTCAGGTCCTTCCTCTGTCCCTAGTTGTCTCACAATCTACATTTTGTTTTCACCTGGGGCAATAGAGGGTTGGGTGATTTGTCCAGAATCACAAGGAGCTGCAGTGGGAATTGAACCCAGTCCCCCCAGGCCACTGCACTAACCATTAGGTTACTCCTCCACTCTGTCCACACTCTCATATAACATATCAGGTCTTAATGGATGACCTCATGGATTGTCAGAAGAAGTTTAACTTCTGAACAAATGAACTGTGTTCTTTTGGTGATGGTGTAAGACAGAGTTCTGAAAACATTTTTCATGATCCCTCAGCCGAAGTGCAGGTACACCAAGCAACTGTAAACAGAGCTTGCTCTGAACTAAACATAATTTTTTCTGTTATAATTATATGTCTAAACACACAACCAGAAACACCACAAAATCTGCACGATCATATCTAAACCTCCACTACCCTAGCAGCAAAGGACTCAAATACAAATCCACCTATGCAACCAGCTTTTCCTACCTAAGCGCACAACTATAGAATGCATGGCCAAAAGCAGTAAAAACTACGCTTGACCACCTAAATTTTCGGAAAGCACTAAAGACAGACCTGTTCAGAAGAGCATACCCTACTGACTCAACATAAAAATACCGATCACTTGCGTCACAATACAACCAAAGACCATAACGGACATTAACCTGACTCTTCTCCCCCCTTTCCCTCTCTAAGTTCCCCCCTACTGTTTCCTATCATACATATACCTCATTATACCACAGTATGACTTTGTATTCATTCATACTATGTATTTGTTCATTCCGTAATCGGCTAAGCCACATTGAGCCTGCAAAAGGTGGGAAAATGTGGGATACAAATGTAACAAATAATAATAATAACTACACAATATGAGAGTCATACCAATGCAGACTGAACAGTTATTTTCTGACTAATTTAAAATGTACTTATTTGCTGATAGCTTTTCCAAGTGCTGCCACCATTAGATTAACCCTAATATTTACTGGCCAGAGAAGGCATTCTATTATTTCAGTCTGGATTGCATAAAAGGAATGATTCTTCAGTCATAAGCCATCATTTGCCCAAGAGCATCTTAGACACAACAGATTTACACTAGCCATTACAGTGCTTTAGATTAGACTGGTGAGTTTTAGAAATATTATAAATTGGTGCAAGAACCATCATTTTGCATCCAGTGACTTTACATTTTAATTGGCATCCTCTTGGAGACTACAGTAGAATGAATGTCAGGTTAGCGAGAGGAATCCTAGCTAGAGAGAGAGAGAAACAAACTAACCTTGTCAGAAGCACAGCTTAAAACTGGATGCAAGAAAATAACAAACCAGAGTACAAATAATAAGCAGCAGTGATAGCATCTTGTTGTTGTTTCCTGTTTAATAGGCAGTGCAAGGCTATTATGCACTTAGGCAAACCTGCAGCTTTTTTTTTTTCTTTGTTACATTTGTACCCTGCACTTTCCCACTCATGGCAGGCTCAATGCGGCTTACATGGGACAATGGAGGGTTAAGTGACTTGCCCAGAGTCACAAGGAGCTGCCTGTGCAGGGAATTGAACTCAGTTCCTCAGGACCAAAGTCCACCACCCTAACTACTAGGCCACTCCTCCATTGCAGCCCTGGCTCACACTTAATCTTTAGGTCCCTTGTTAGCCCCTAACAATCATTATCACCCCCCCCCCCCCAAAAAAAAAAAAAATAATCTGGTCAAATGGGCTATTTGAAAACTGACCACCTTCTTTGCTGGTAAAAATACCACCTGCTGTTTGTTTGTTTGTTTTTTATGTTCTCAGGACCTATTGTTTTGTTTTCACTGTAGCTGCTCTTTAGCACGCTGTAGAAATTACTGACGTAGGCAGCTGCCTATTCTTGCGTAATGGTTAGGCATGCTCTGTAGTTTATTACACCAAGATTTACATCATGTTTTTTAAAGGTGCACAAAATGTTTACTACTATACTTCATGTACTGCCCTTCACAGTGCATCAGAGTGGTTTACAAGAACAAAATAGAGAAAGATACAGACCCTTGTAGGCATTAACTTTGCACCATCAAACCAAAGATCCTGGGAACAAATATGTCTTAGATCCTGCCTTAAATTCTTTCAAAGACATTTCCAATAAAAGATAGAGTGGCATCACATTCCAAAAAAAGAGGGGCCAATATCCAACATGCCACGTTCCATGTACAATCCAGGTGTGGTCAGCAAGGGGAGGGAACTGACTGAAGTTTAGCATTCTGTGCTTGCAACATAGAAACAGAAACAAATGAAGGCAGATAAAGACCATATGACCTATCCAGTCTGCCCAGCCATGTCATCTACTCTCACTATTACTCCCTTAGAGATCCTATGTACTTGTCCCAAGCTCTCTTGAATCCAGATACTGTTTTCAACTCCACCACTTCCACCAGGAGGCCATTTCACAAATTCACCATCCTTTCCATGAAGAAGTATTTCCTCAGGTTACTTCTGAGACTGTCCCCTTTAACTTTCATCCTATTCCCCCTCATTCTAGAGCTTCCTTTCAATTGAAAGAGACTCATTTCCTGTGCATTCATGTCACATAGATCAGTGGCGTAGCCAAGGGTGGGCCCAGGCCCACCCACTTTGAGCTCAGGCCCACTCAGTAGCAGCACACCTATGATGTGGCTGGCAGGTATCCCAAGCCCCACCAGGTGAAAACTCTCAACAACTGCATACCTTGTAAATAGCAGATCTTCACCTGCAGCGAGCAGCAACTTATACATGCTGTGGGGCCAACATGAGCAGTGTGTACTAGCTGTTGCTCACTGCCAATGAAAATCTACTATTTAAAAGGTTTGCAGGGGGGGATGTTTGAGAGACCATATGGCATGCAGGCGAGACCATAACACTTGTGGGACAAGGCGGAGTTCTTCTGCCCACCCATCTTGGGCCCAGGCCCACCCAAAATTGGGTGTCTGGCTACGCCCCTGACATAGATATCTCCTGCCTTTCTTCCAAAGTATACATATTGAAATCTTTAAGTCAGTCCTCATACACTTTATGACAAAGACCACTGACCATTTTAGTAGCCGCCCTCTGGACCAACTCCATCCTGTTTATATCTTTTCAAAGGTGTGATCTCCAGAATTGCACGAAATATTCTAAATGACCTAATTGCAAAATGACTAGACTGAAATGTTAGTTTGTATTGTTGGTTTGTGTTGCAAAGTTCTTAATAAATAAACAGAGATTTAAAAAAAAAAAAAGAAATATTCTAAATTAGGTCTCACTCTATACATAAGTACATAAGTACATAAGTAGTGCCATACTGGGAAAGACCAAAGGTCCATCTAGCCCAGCATCCTGTCACCGACAGTGGCCAATCCAGGTCAAGGGCACCTGGCACGCTCCCCAAACGTAAAAACATTCCAGACAAGTTATACCTAAAAATGAGGAATTTTTCCAGTCCATTTAATAGCGGTCTATGGACTTGTCCTTTAGGAATCTATCTAACCCCTTTTTAAACTCCGTCAAGCTAACCGCCCGTACCACGTTCTCCGGCAATGAATTCCAGAGTCTAATTACACGTTGGGTGAAGAAAATTTTTCTCCGATTCGTTTTAAATTTACCACACTGTAGCTTCAACTCATGCCCTCTAGTCCTAGTATTTTTGGATAGCGTGAACAGTCGCTTCACATCCACCCGATCCATTCCACTCATTATTTTATACACTTCTATCATATCTCCCCTCAGCCGTCTCTTCTCCAAGCTGAAAAGCCCTAGCCTTCTCAGCCTCTCTTCATAGGAAAGTCGTCCCATCCCCACTATCATTTTCGTCGCCCTTCGCTGTACCTTTTCCAATTCTACTATATCTTTTTTGAGATACGGAGACCAGTACTGAACACAATACTCCAGGTGCGGTCGCACCATGGAGCGATACAACGGCATTATAACATCCGCACACCTGGACTCCATACCCTTCTTAATAACACCCAACATTCTATTCGCTTTCCTAGCCGCAGCAGCACACTGAGCAGAAGGTTTCAGCGTATCATCGACGACGACACCCAGATCCCTTTCTTGATCCGTAACTCCTAACGCGGAACCTTGCAAGACGTAGCTATAATTCGGGTTCCTCTTACCCACATGCATCACTTTGCACTTGTCAACATTGAACTTCATCTGCCACTTGCACGCCCATTCTCCCAGTCTCGCAAGGTCCTCCTGTAATCGTTCACATTCCTCCTGCGACTTGACGACCCTGAATAATTTTGTGTCATCGGCGAATTTAATTACCTCACTAGTTATTCCCATCTCTAGGTCATTTATAAATACATTAAAAAGCAACGGACCCAGCACAGACCCCTGCGGGACCCCACTAACTACCCTCCTCCACTGAGAATACTGGCCACGCAATCCTACTCTCTGCTTCCTATCTTTCAACCAGTTCTTAATCCATAATAATACCCTACCTCCGATTCCATGACTCTGCAATTTCTTCAGGAGTCTTTCGTGCGGCACTTTGTCAAACGCCTTCTGAAAATCCAGATATACAATATCAACCGGCTCCCCATTGTCCACATGTTTGCTTACCCCCTCAAAAAAATGCATTAGATTGGTGAGGCAAGACTTCCCTTCACTAAATCCGTGCTGACTTTGTCTCATCAGTCCATGTTTTTGTATATGCTCTGCAATTTTATTCTTAATAATAGCCTCCACCATCTTGCCCGGCACCGACGTCAGACTCACCGGTCTATAATTTCCCGGATCTCCTCTGGAACCTTTCTTAAAAATCGGAGTAACATTGGCTACCCTCCAGTCTTCCGGTATTACACTCGATTTTAGGGACAGATTGCATATTTCTAACAGTAGCTCCGCAAGTTCATTTTTTAGTTCTATTAATACTCTGGGATGAATACCATCAGGTCCCGGTGATTTACTACTCTTCAGCTTGCTGAACTGACCCATTACATCCTCCAAGGTTACAGAGAATTTGTTTAGTTTCTCCGACTCCCCCGCTTCAAATATTCTTTCCGGCACCGGTGTCCCCCCCAAATCCTCCTCGGTGAAGACCGAAGCAAAGAATTCATTTAATTTCTCCGCTACGGCTTTGTCCTCCTTGATCGCCCCTTTAACACCATTTTCGTCCAGCGGCCCAACCGACTCTTTGGCCGGTTTCCTGCTTTTAATGTATCTAAAAAAGTTTTTACTATGTATTTTTGCTTCCAACGCTAATTTCTTCTCAAAGTCCTTTTTTGCCCTCCTTATCTCCGCTTTGCATTTGGCTTGGCATTCCTTATGATCTATCCTGTTACTTTCAGTTGGTTCTCTTCTCCACTTTCTGAAGGATTGTTTTTTGGCTCTAATGATTTCCTTTATCTTACTGTTTAGCCACGCCGGCTGACGTTTAGTCTTTTTTCCCTTTTTTCTAATACGTGGAATATATTTGTCCTGAACCTCCAGGATGGTGTTTTTAAACAGCATCCACGCCTGATGCAAGTTTTTTACTCTGCGAGCTGCTCCTTTCAGTCTTTTTTTCACCATTTTTCTCATTTTGTCGTAATCACCCTTTCTATAGTTAAACGCTAGCGTACTTGATTTCCTAGTTTCACTTCCTTCAATGCCAATATCAAAACCGATCATATTATGATCACTGTTATCAAGCGGCCCTCGTATCGTTACCCCCTGCACTAGATCATGAGCACCACTAAGGACTAAGTCTAGTATTTTTCCTTCTCTTGTCGGCTCCTGAACTAGCTGTTCCATGAAGCTGTCCTTGATTTCATCAAGAAATCTTATGTCCCTTGCGTGTACAGATGTTACATTACCCCAGTCTATATGCGGGTAATTGAAATCCCCCATTATTATTGTGTTGCCCAGTTTGTTTGCGTCCCTGATTTCCTTTAACATTTCCGCATCCGTCTGTTCGTCCTGGCCAGGCGGACGGTAGTACACTGCTATCACTATCCTTTTCCCCTTTGCACATGGAATTTCAATCCACAGTGATTCCAAGGAGTGTTTTGCTTCCTGCAGAATTTTCAATCTATTTGATTCAAGGCTCTCGTTAATATACAATGCTACCCCTCCACCAATCCGATTCACCCTATCACTACGATATAATTTGTACCCCGGTATGACAGTGTCCCACTGGTTATCCTCCTTCCACCAGGTCTCAGAGATGCCTATTATATCTAATTTTTCATTTAGTGCAATATATTCTAACTCCCCCATCTTATTTCTTAGGCTCCTGGCATTCGCATATAGACATTTCAAACTATGTTTGTTGTTCCTAAGTACATCATGCTTAGTACTTGACAGTATTAATTGGCAATCTTTTGTCTGATTTTTATTGTTATTTAAAGATACCCGATCTACTACAATCTCTTTTGCAACCTCACTATCAGGATACTCTATCTTCCCTGTTATGGTGATATCTTTGAAAGATACCTTATCCCGAACCATGCTCTTTTGAGCGACTGTCGGCCTTCCCCCCAGAGGCATGTATGGGACCAATGCATTAAACAGAAAGGCTGGCTGACCAGTGCAAAAGACAAAAAGAGACAAAACCAAAATTTAAAACTTATCCCGGCAGAACATAGGTAGCCAATGATGTTCCATAAGGAGTCGTGTTACATTGTCATAACCATAGGAGCCAGAGGTGGCTCTCCAAACCCCTAAAGTGGTCTCCTGAGTTTTTTCTTTTTCCAAAGAAACCACCTGGCCTAACCACTTCTCAATCTTTGTTGGTTAGGCAGGCTATGATGGCTGCCAGGGTTACTTTGGCAGCTTCATTGAAGTCCTCACAGGTTCCTTCAACTACCAAGTGGCTTAATAAGCTCTGGTATTTGTGTGAAATGGAAAGGCTTTGGGCTAAGCGCAATAAAACGTTGGCTAAATGGGAAGCTATCTGGCAACCTTTCTTAGCCAATTGTTCTTGTTGAAGTATATAATTAAGTAGGAGGGGAGTGGAGTCTGGGTTTTTTTTTTTCATTTTCTTTTTTTTCTTGGGGCGGGTAGGGTGTGGAACTTAAAATTTCATACAAAATTGAAGTTAAGTGGGTACTTAAACATACTTTGGGGACGTGTCTTCATGGTCGTTATGTAAGATATGCTGGAGTCAGTGGCGTAGCAAGGCGGGGTGGTGGGGGTGGTCTGACCCCGGTGCACGCAGCTAGGGGGGGTGTTGGTTCCACTGGTTCCCTGCTCCTGCTGCCCCGGAACAGGTTACTTCCTGTTCCGGGGCAGAGGGAGCAGGGAACCAGCGGAACCGACAGCCTCACGGCTGCTCCCACCTCCCAAGAGGTAAGAATGCACTTGGGGAGGGGGGGGGGGGGTGGCAGCCGCCCTTGCTATGCCACTGGCTGGAGTTCAACTTTATTGAATTTGTAAGTTCTATAATACGAGATGTTTGTAATTTGTTTTTTTCTCCAAAGTTTGAATAAAGACTTCTTTCAATTAAAAAAATTATTGGGGGTGCTGGAAATAAACTTTCCTTGGACACATACAAGGAATTTTCTCAATATTGGGGGTGCTCAAGCACTCACAGAGTCAGCTCCTATAATCAAAACATTCAGCACTTTTTGTAACTTTATTTAAATTATTATTTCTGTGTCCTTAAGTAAACATTTAATAGCACAATGTTTTGGTTTATTTTATGATACCATATTGTTTGTATAAACCGCTCAGAATTATAGCTAGGGGCTCTATAGCAATAAAGTTGAACTTGAAGATAAGGTGCATTACAATAGTATAATTGATTGACTATTAATGCATGAATGAGTATCAACAAAGCATTTCAATCCAACAATGATCTAATAGATCTAACCTAATGTAAAAAGAAAAGCCAAGACTTGACAAACAGCAGAGATATTGACATCCATGATCGACAGAGAACCTGGAACAGGGGATTTGCTTTGGTGTCTCTGCCCCTGAAATTTTCAGCAGCATTTCACACTGTAGAGCTCACTATTATGCTTTCACAGTTGGCAGAGGAAGGTGTACATGCCACAGTAGCAGGCCGGGTCATATCTTTCAGACAAGCAACAGTCTCTAGCAACCCTTGTCGAATGCTTGATATACTGCCCTTCACAAGACATCAGAGCAGTTTACAATAAAACTCAAAAGGGAAAGGAACTCCATAAAAATGTATACAAAAAAACAGAAAATAAAGAAAACTTACATTATGGTCCAGGACCAACAGCCAAGTATCACTGCACATAGGGATACCATATTTGCTGTGACAAAAAAAGGGCACAAAATAAAATTCAGGCCCTCCCTGCCACACTCCTACCACACCCCAACACCCCCCCCCCCACCCTGATCACACTCCTGTGCCACATAGAGGGGCATTTTTGAAAGGGACATCCAAGTTTTGATTTGGATGTCCTCGCAAAACGTCACGATCCAGAGGCGGGGAAACCTGTATTTTCAAAACAAGATGGACATCCATTTTTCATTTCGAAAATACCATCAGGGACGTCCAAATCCTTAAATTTTGTCATCCCTAGATTTGGTCGTTCCTAGACATGGATGTTTCTGATTTTTGGCAATTTTTGAAACCAAGGACGTCTATCTCAGAAGCGACTGAATGCAAGCCATTTGGTCATGGGAGGAGCCAGCATTTGTAGTGTACTGGTCCCCCTGATGTGCCAGGACACCAACCGGGCACCCTAGGGGGCACTGCAGTGGACTTCATAAATTGCTCCCAGGAACATAGCTCCCTTACCTGGATTGTAGTTTTAAAATTGTTATTGCCTTTATTTCCTTTGTAACTTATCTCAAAGCATTTAACATCTTGCACTCATTTTATTTAATACCATCAACCTGTAAAAATTGATATCAACATTTAAGAAACATAACCAACAAGTGTTTCTATTTACTTTACCCTCTATTCATTTTACCCTTTAATAAAACGTTTAATTTTTTTCTTGCTAAATCCCTTGGTTGTGTGGAGCTTATTTGGGAACCCTATTTAAAACTGTGACACTCATATATTTATTTCTTCAATTATTCAAATTTACCTGCTCCACGACTAGGGGGGTGCTGAGCCCCCCCCCCAACCCCCCCCCCAAAACCCACTACCCACAACTGTACACCACCACCATAGCCCTTACGGGTGAAGGGGGCAGCTATATATGGGTAGAGTGGGTTTGTGGTGGGTTTTGGAGAGCTCGCTGTTTCCTTCACAAATGTAACAGGTAGGGGGGGTATGGGCCTGGGTCCGCCTGTCTGAAGTGCACTGCAATACCCACTAAAAGTGCTCCTGGGACCTGCATGCACTGTCATGGACTTGAGTATGACATCTGAGGCTGGCATGACATATTTTTAAAGATGTTTTTTGAGGGTGGGAGGGGGTTAGTGACCACTGGGGGAGTAATGGGAGGTCATCCCCGAGTCCCTTCGGTGGTCATCTGGTCAGTTCGGGCACCTTTTTGTGCTTTATTCGTAAGAAAAACAGGTCCGGGTGAAAATGTCCAAGTGTTCATCAGGGATGTCCTTCTTTTTTTCCATTATGGGTCATGGACGTCCAAGTGTTAGGCAGACCCAAATCCCGCCTTCGCTACGCCCCCTTGAAATTTGGCCATCCCTACAACAGAGTGCAGTTGGGGACGTCCAAAATCGGCTTTCGATTATACCGATCTGGACGTTTCTGAGAGAAGGACGTCCATCTTCCGATTTATGTTGAAAGATGGGCGTCCTTCTCTTTCGAAAATGAGCCCAATAGTAATCACACCTTGACCCCTCCCCCAAGAAAGCCAGATTCTACAAACAGTGGAAATGCTAGTAAAGTAACAAATGCATTTTCTTCCGTACTCTGCTAAATACCAAATGAAAATATGTACATTTCTAAGCATTTCATGAGCATCTCCCCCTTTCTTTTCCCTCCCATCCATGAGCAGCATATCCCCATCTCCTCTTCTCTCCATCCCCTTCTGTGTATTTCCCTCTTCCCTCCCCAATTTTTTTTTCAGTCTCCCTCCACCCATCTTTTTTTTTTTTTTATAGTTTTCTCACTCCCTTCTTCCACCCACATGACTCCATTCACATCCCTTCCTGTTTCCTCCCCTCACATACCTTATCGTGCCCTGGTGGTCTAATGGCCTCTTTGGGGTAGGAAAGAACCCCACTCTTTCCTGCCTGGTGCTGCTGCTGACTGCTCGCTGCTGGCACCATTTCAAAATGCCTGCCAAGACTTCAAGCAGTGACCTCGCAAGACTTCTGCAGAAGTCACATGAGGCCATTTTGAAGTAGTGCCAGCAGCGAGCAGTCAGCAGCAGCACCAGGCAGGAAAGAGTGGGGTTCTTTCCTACCCCAAAGAGGCCATTAGACCACCAGGGCACATTAAGGTACATGAGGGGAGGGCACCCTGAGGCCCACCTGCCACAAGCCAGCCAATTTGACCGCCCTCAAGCCAGCCTGCCCACAAGCCTGGACAAACAGGCAGACTGGAAAACAAACGCCTGGATGCCCCACGGTGTCCTCAAAAAGAGGACCTGTCTGGGTTAACCTGGACATGTGGTAACCCTAACCACAAAGCAGCTGAAGGGGGGAAGACCATGGTGAAAAACTGGGCCTTCAAGAGAATCTGAAAATGGAGGTAGGACTGTTCAGCTTGAGGACCTTAGTATACCTCAGGGCTATATGCTCACACCTGTTTTATATATTCAGATCTGTTTATTAAGAAACATGGTACAGTAAAACTTCAACAATACATGACCACAGAGTAAAGAATTAAAAAAAAAAAAACATGCAGAGAGCTTGGTTTCTTATAGCCCTCTACTAGTAGTACAAACAAAATATAACCATTGTCACCTCCCTGCCCTATACATCTATTCCTGAGTACAATATGTGCACCGGTTTTATTAACGATCTACCTAAAGTCACTAACTCAGCCTATTCAAGTCCATAGAGGAGTGGGTTAGTGGTTAGAACAGCAGGCTAAGCACCAAACAAGCCAGAATTCCAATCCCAATCACTTAGGGGCCCTTTCACTAAGTTGTGTTAAATGCTAACATGCTCCTCACACAGGATGTACTAAAGCATCCTGTCATTAGTTTTGCTGTACGTGCTAAGTGCATGGTATGTTTATTTGTTTAGAAAGGGGTGTGGCATGGGTGGAGACTGAGTGTGGAAGCGGTAACCAGTTAACGTATGCATATTGGCATGTGCTAGCTGGTTAATGCAAGGTTAATGTGGGAGCCCTAGAAGTCGGAAAGTGCTTTTGTAGTAATGTTTATAAATGGCTGTGTGCTAATTGTAACAGTGCATGGCCATTAATAAAACAAATTGAAAAGAGTTCATTTTACAGCCACAGAAAAAATGGGCTTAGCATTTGGGAAAGTCCCATAGATTGTAAGTCTTCTTGGACAGAAAAATATCTTCTATACCTGTATGTAACTCATGTAGAGTTTGGGTTTGGATTTGGAGAGGTAATAAAAAAAATCTACAATTTTATATTGATGTAGATCTGAACCTGTCTCATAGTTGTTCAAGATTGTGTAGAAAGTGACAAACCTCTCAGAACTTGAGTAAAACAGATACTGTGGGTTTAAAATATGAATAATCTGGTTCCCAGTGTCAAAATCCATTCAGATATATGAACTTGCATTAAAACTACGTGTAGATATGAGACAACTAACTAGCTATTTTCAATTTAGAAAGAGACAAGTTATCTGTTCAAGACTTTTCAGTGGATTTTACTTTTCTGGACCCTTTGTAAATTTGGAGTTTTTGAAATGATATCCTAGTGATTGTACCTGTCTTCTCTGTATATCACATTTGAATCAAATGTCTGGGTAACTGCGGTATATAAGAACTAGTATTGTGCTGAATTGTATTATATTGTGGTGTGCTGTATTCTGTCGCAAGGAGCCTTTGGATCTTACAGGAGTAAGAGTTAACCATGTTACTCCAAATTAAGTTGTGACTACGGGTAAATCACTGAGGGCCTTTTTACTACGTTGCATAAGCGTCTACGCGCGCCCAATGCGCACCAAAATGGAGTTCCCGCATGGCTACCGCGTGGCTTTTGCAGTAATTTCATTTTTGGCACATGTACAATACATGCAGCTGAAAAATAAAGGTTGCAAACCCAAAACGGACGCGTGGCAATTTTGATTTTGCCCCACGTCCGTTTTCGGCAAAAATGTGTAAAAGGCCTTTTTTACAGACACACTGAAAAATGGATTGGCACGTGCCCAAAACCCACACCTACACTACCGCAAGCCATTTTTCAGTGCACCTTAGTAAAAGGACCCCTAAGGGCCCTTTTACTAAAGCTTAGCATGTGCTAAATTCTAAGAAGCCCAGAAGTATAAAATGGGCTTCTTAGCATTTAGTGCATGCTAATTCAGTTTGCATGGACTGAGCTTTCATAAAAGGTTTCCTTAGTAAGGCTCTACCAAGACTGCTCTGCACAGAGACGACTGGGTGGGTCACTAACAGGACCTTACGTGCTACTAGTGACAATGTTCGGGCCCAGATTTATGCAAGTATTTGCTTCCCAGCTCACAGATTAACTAGTTATGATGTTAATTTTGGTTTATACTGCTCCTCTTTTCCCCAGTCTTTAATTCTCTGTATACTTTACTTGATATTCAGTTCTTTATTTCTACTATCTATTACAATTGTATTTCGATTAACCATGCTTATGCTGTTATTGTATCATGGATATCCTACTTTCTTGATGCTGTGAATAAGCTCTATTGTAAGCCACATTGAACTCGAGAATTCTTGGGATAATGTGGGATATAAATGTCATAAATAAATAAAAAATTAATAAATAAATAATATGCCAAAGTGGAGGCTTGAAATAGGCACATGCTCACTCTGTTATCCTTGGCACCTTGTTATAGATTTTTCCCTTTGTGGGGTAATTATATAGCCGGGTGCTTCTGCTTAAGGCACCTCAAGGGTGAGCAGTTGAAGACTGTTCTATGTCGGAACCAAGGCAGCCAGGTTCGGTTATACAATGCTGGTGTAACTTGGTATTGGTGCACCTAACAGTTAGGTCCCCACACTTACAACTGCCATTAAGCTCCTAGATGTGGCAGGAAAGGATGCAACTTAAAACATTCGGAAGTTGCGCGTGTGACTGGGAGCCACACCCATATGCACAATCCCTTTGCAAATACGCATGATGCAAGATAGTCACATATTTATGAAGTAGCGCTTAGGCGGCCTATTGACATATCCATGCATAAATGCAAACCTGAGCACCTATATGCCAGTATTCTAAACATTTACATAAGCAGTGTTACCACCCAGTTTCTAGAATTAATCTTCAGCACATTTATGGACTTATTTTAAACTCCAATATGTGAATCCACATTTTACACATACTTACAAATGTTCTTGACTTTTTTTTTTATGCAGTCAGCAGTGGATTTAATATGATTTGACATTAATAGGCAAGACCAGAGAGTGGTTGGGAGGGATGGCTTCTCCCCCAGAGATCATAGAGTATGCAGAATAACCCATGAGGTTCCTGTTTAACTCAGGTATTGGTGCCATCAAAGCTTGGTGGTTGAGGCAGTTACCTAGGTTGCCTGTGTCTAAACCTGGGCCTGAACATAGTAGCTATCAGCACGTAAGGTTCTGCTAGTGACCCACCTAGTTAATCCAGTTGTCTCTCTTCTTTTTGCCATCTATATTTCTTCCCTTGGTGCTCTGATCTCATCCCATGGTTTTCAGTATCACCTTTATGCTGGTTTGACAGCAGTGCTGTGTTGTGTTAAGAGTCACATCATTTTAGGCATCTGCTGTATGAGCTGGTTTTTTCCAATCTATTATACACCACAAGTTTTCCGTTTTTAGAGTTGCTTCTTTCAGAAGGTTTCAAATTAGCCCCTGACGCAGCCCTTGGTGGGCGAAACACGGCCTGTGTCAGGCAATTTGTTTACATACGGTATCTTCAATAAAATCTTTCTGATGTTATATTGATCTGCTGGCTTCTTTTTCCATATTGGATTTTGCAGATCGTTTGCCTTGTTGTTTTTTGGGACCCTTATATTCTGCCATTGTCATTATGCTCATATTAGCCCTCTCCTCAAGTCACGTCATTGGCTCCCTATCCATTTCTGCATACAGTTCAAACTCCTCTTATTGACTTACAAGTTCATTCACTCTGCAGCTCCTCAGTACATCTCCACCACTGCTAACTCCAGACTTTGTTCATTTTATCTTTCTGCACCATATGCTTGGAATAGACTTCCTGAGCCAGTATGTCAAGCTCCATCTCTGGTCGTCTTCAAATCTAAGCTAAAAGCCCACCTTTTTGATGCTGCTTTTAACTCCTAACCCCTATTAACTTGCTCCGTACCCATGTTTGTTTTATCATTCCCACCTTAGTAATTCCCTTATCCCTTATTTGTCTTGTTTGTCTGTCCTGATTAGATTGTAAGCTCCGTCAAGCAGGGATTGTCTCTTCATGTTCAAGTGTACAGTGCTGCGTACATCTAGTAGCGCTATAGAAATGATTAGTAGTAGTAGTAGCAGAGTAGTCTGGGTGGAGTCTTATGAAGATGATGTAGTCAATACACAACATAATCAGCATGTAGTAATATTTGTTTTCCATTTATATTTTATAGATTTTTAAATAACATGGGATCAATGCAATACGATATGAATTAACAGAGAAAGTCAAAAGAGGAAAGGACAGAATTCAATAACCAAATACAATTGCAGGAGATCACACTACACAATCATTTGTACATATTGACAGAAGTAAAAGACTCATTGCAGAAGTCTTCGGCACTCGCTATCATTACATGAGCAAATAGTCAATTTGTTTGATTTTAAAATAAATGAATCCTGTTGGCTTACACACATTTTCCTTGTGATTCATCAGCAGTCTAGAAAAGATTTCCATATTTACAAATATGTATGAAATTAAGCACATTTTTGGAGTGTTAGTTTTTTTTCCCAGAATGCGCTCACTCAGGGGCCTTTTTACTAAGCTACGCTAAAAATTGGCCTGCACTAGTTTTGGCGTGTGTAATTGGCGCACACTGAGCCATTTTTTACTGTGGCGGGGAAAAGGCTTTTTAAAAAAATGTTGCAGTAAATGGCCATGCACTAATATTAACATTAGCATGCTGCTGTTACTGCCTGAGCCCTTACCATCGCCTATTGAGAAGGTGGTAAGGGCTCACGCACTACTTGTGCGGTAATTAGGCAGCAAGTGGCAATGTGGCCATGCTGCTGATTACCACAGGGAATGCCTCCACATTAGAAAACAGACAATTATTTTCTACCATGGGAAACTGCACGTACCAACTTCAGAACTACCGCTGGGCGCCAGCACTATCCCAGTAGTAGGGCCGATTTGGCGTGCTCTACCCCTACCACGGCTCAGTAAGAAGATCTCTCAGTCATTTTTGGTGCAACATCATTTTTTTCTATTTGGGTGTTTTCACAGTATAAAAGTGATTAGCAAAATTCTCACCTGATAAATGCCCTTCATAGGAAATCCTAATAGGAATGTTTCAGGTAGGGCTGTACCAGTGTTTGTATTAAATTCAATTCAGCCCTGAATACATTATTCATATTCGTCCAAATAGTGATTTATGTTTCAACAATTTTATTGAAAATTAAACAAATAAACATCCAACGAGCTCATAAATTGAAACATAAACATCTAAATAAGTACAAAATAATAAGCTCATCATCAAAGTTTTAACTTTTTGTTTTCTCCCTCCACTCCCTACCCCATCCCATAGGCCTCCCCCCCCCCCCAAAGTTTCAAGGTTTAACATTAAAGTTATCACAAAACAGCTCATCAACACCTCCCAAGTAGGACCTCCTGACATGTCCCTATCTCTAAACAATAACCAACGTGATGTTGATAACCTCCTCTTTTCATAACCATATTCATCGTAACCTATCCCTTCCACATCTGCGCGGGGCCATGACGCCCTCTGTGTGGCATATTTTGACCACTCCAATTAAGATGCCAGGCCAGAAGCTTTGTTTCTTATAGCCACCATTCTCCCGGCTAATCCACATATGTATAGTGTTACATGATATGGAGTTTCCACAAATCTATCAAAACTCATTAGGATTGAAGTACAGAACTAACTTACCACTATGCCCCACCTAATACAACCTTCCCTCCATGAGCCCCCTACCCACCCCCCCTTCCCTCGACTTTGTCCAAATAGTGATTTAAATTAAAATATGAATCATCCAGGGCTCCACTGAGCTAAATCCTACTGAAATAACACTCAGGGCTCCTTTTACAAAGCGGTGCTACCGATGGGACTTGAATGGGCTTCTTCGCTTTCAGCTCGCATTAATTGGTAGCGCCACTTATTTATTTATTTATTTGTTACATTTATATCCCACATTTCCCACCTATTTGCAGGCTCAATGTGGCTTACAAAGTACTGTAATGGCGTTTGCCATTTCAGCTGATAACAAATACAAGATTGTGTTGTGGTCAAATGAGGTAGAAGTGAATCACGTGAGGTTATCCCACACAAGGCTACAATAAGGTTGTATACTGGGGGACTTACATAGATGACATTTTTGTTACGGAATACTACTGGCTGAGTTATTCCAATTTGTGGAAGAACTTAACGGATGTCATCCTACTATCAAGTTTGACTGTAATTTCTATTATGAACATTTAAATTTTCTCGATGTGTGGATTAAAAAAGAAGGCAGTTATCTGAGCATGGAAGTTTATTCCAAACCCACAGATTGAATTGTTTTTTTAGCATATAAAAGTATGCATCTGGTTCATCTTAAGAACAGTTATCCCTTTTCACAATTTTTAAGATATAGAAGAATATGTGGCACTACCCAACAATATAATCAATCTTCTGAGAAGTTGAAAGTTAAATTTTGGGAAAAGTGATACCTGGAGAAATTAATTTAAGAAATCATATAAAAGAGCATTATATAACAAATCGAGATCTTCTTTTGGAACCTAGGGTTAGAAAAAAATCTGATTTTTTTTCCTTGTATTTTGAGCTTTACCAGTCATCAGCTATAACTTCAATTATATTAAAAAAATAGACAAATTTACAAACACATACAGTATTTAAGAAACAAAAATTAATGGTTTCTTATGCTTCCAATTGTAATCTGCACTTCATACAAAGAGCTCTTGATCTCTGATTTCATGTTGCTTTTTTATTAATTATTTTAAAGCTCAATACCCATTATTCGGTATTCATATTTGGAAAAATAATATTTCTAATTATTCGTATTTGGCCAAATAGTAAAATATGCTTTGTGGTACAGCTCTAGTTTCAGGACAATAATAGATTATTTACCGCCCCCCCCTTAGGCAAAGCCATGCAGCAATGCCGACACAGCCCATTCAAAGTGTCACCCCTCCCCAAAACCTACTGTACCCACATATAGGTGACACCTGCAGCCATAAGGGCTATTGTAGCGGTGTATAGTTGGGTACAATTTTTGGTGGGTTTTGGAGGGCTCACCATACAATATAAAGGGATAAGGGTGAGATGTGTACCTAGGACCTTTTAAGTGAAGTCCACAGCAGTACCCTGTAGGGTGCCACACTCCTCTGCTGGAATGTTTGTGTGGCCAGTCTACTCAGAATGCAGGCTCCTCCTACATCCCAATGGCTTGATTTTGTGCCTCTTTCACTTGGACTTTTTTTTTTAATAATAGTCTAAAAAGATAAGGCACACTAAGCACAAAACATGTAGAAAACATGTAAGAAATGGCCTTTTTTTGAAATAAAAAGATAGATGTTTCTCAGGTTCGAAAACGGATATGTTCACCACTTGAATTTTGGACATTTTCAGCAAAACGTCCAAAGTCAGATTTAAACATCATATCTAAAATTCCCCTCCATATTTCTGGAGATATTTACTTGTTACACTTCCTGTCATGTTCCGAATAGCAATTTGGGCCAGCTGGAGGAATGTTTGTGAGCATATTTATGCTTGCTCGGACTTTTTGTCCACTCCCCATAATTTATCAGAAAATACCGTATGGAAGCACTTAAACAATCTCAATCACACAGCATTTCCTCATGTTATATCTACACATCTGGTTTAAAGTGTTATGATTTAAAAATCCCTTTTTATAAGGATCCCCAATATCCAAGGGACTATCTTCATGCTCAGTTGCTTCCATGATGGTTGTCATCATAGCATATGAAGAGGGTTACTATAAGTACTATTTGTTTACCTTGCATGGTCTACTCTAGCAAATCATAACAGTGCATTAGTTAGATTTATTTAGAATGCTATGGAATTAAAAAATAAAATTAAAACAGTTTAATTTGGAAACACTGCAACAATAAAGTTCGCCTTCAGGTACAATGAATGCTATTTATGTCTTATATGTCTTATTTGAATGGTCTGTAGACTTTTTGAGGAAAAAAAAACACTATTCCCAGGTACCTTCAACTTTGTACAAGAGTTAAATGAAAAATAATGCCTCCATCTCCAAAATTCATCACCAGGTGGCAGCACCGACACACTAAATGTGTTCACTTGTTCTTTGAAATTTCTTTCTTCACTTCAGTTAGCGAGAAGCATCTATGCGAAAAGGTTGTTTTGCTATTGCTTGTAAAATGGAAACTTGCAGTGAGCACTCCGTGCAATTTAAGCAACGTGCCATGATAGAATTTCTGACTGTTGAAGGAATCCTTCCATTGCTTCCAATTGAAATTCACTGCTGCATGCAGGTTGTTTATGGTGATGACTGTGTTGATGTGAGTACTTTGTATCACTGGGCCAAGCAATGTAAAGATTGTGGACTGAGAAAGGCTGATTTGTGTGATCAAAATTGAAGTGGACAACCGCCTTATGAAACAATGGACGAGTCCCCCATAAGAAAGGTTGACAAACTTGTAAAGATCATTCAGAGGATCACTCAAAAGCATTACATTGCAACCCTGAAAACTCTGAATTATTGAGAAGAGTTTGGAAGCACAAGAAGGAAATTTTGGTGCAACATGACAATCCTAAGCCTAACACAGCACCAAACACCTCAGAGGCAATTGTGAAGATGGGTCTCACAGTTTTACCCAATCAACCATACAGCTCAGACTTAGCACCATGGGATTGCCATCTTTTTCCAAAGTTAAAGGAATACATTCAGGGGCATCTGTTTGACTTGAATGAAGAGGTGGACAGGAGTGTGAGCAACTAGTAGAAGAGGCAAGATGTGTAATTCTTTCACAATGGCTTTCAGAAACTCGGCAGAAATGTGTGGTGAATGGTGGCGACTATAGAAAAGTAAATACATGTAATAAAAGGCAAGTTTCAAGCATTATTTTCATTTTGTATTAATTACAGTACCTTAATTTGATCAAAAGTTATGATTCTGGCTTTCAGAATGGGTTGAAAAGGCTATTTGTTCTATTTATAATGTTTTATCTTTTTTTTTCTGTTTCTAGCATTGTCCAGGGCCTTATATGACCGTTGTTACCTTATTTTTCATTTTGTAAACCAAGAGGCTTTCCAGCAATCTGTGTGAGAAACCCAACTGATAATCAAGTAAAAATGGATTTGTCTCGTATGCATTGAATGCTGCTGCTTTAAATGCTACAAAGGTAAATAAATTACCATTTCAGTGAGGAAATTTGAAATAAATAAGTATACCTCCGAGAGTACTAGCGAAGGTGTTAATTTGGGAATCCTAGTTTCTTGACTACATTGTATCTTGCATCAGGAGGATCTGACACAAATTAATTAAATGGAACCATTTTTAGAAAACCATGTAATAATCAGATGCAAATAAATGAAAATTAAAAATAAAATTGAGCCAGGCCTCCAATAACATGACTTAATTCTGATGTAATTTATCCAGTAATGAATAAAAAGGTTGGGGATTTGTTTCTCTGTGTAATGCTTTGAGGAAACAGGACATTGGTAGTATATGTTAGTGCCACCTACTGGTTACTGGAAAGCAAAGAGACTTCTCATGAAACAATAGTCTGTTTATTAAAACTTATTTACTGCCTTTTTAAAGAAATCATTTAAGGTGATGTCCAGCAAGAATAAGCCAAACATAGGCAATAGACAGTAACAGCAGTAAAAATATTTAAGTAACAGTACACTTTACGGCGTGGAGGGGAATAATCGAACGACGCCGGCGATGTATTTTGGCAGCGCTGCAAACAGCTGGCCAGACCCGTATTTTTGAAAAAGATGGCCAGCCATCTTTTGTTTCGATAATACGGTTCCGGCCAGTCAAATGCCTTGAATTTGGCCGGGGTTTGAGATGGCCGGCTTCGTTTTTTAGCGATAATGGAAAGTTATGTCGGCCATCTCAAACCCCGGCCAAATTCAAGGCATTTGGCCATGGGAGGAGCCAGCATTTTTAGTGCACTGGCCCCCCTGACATGCCAGGACACCAACCGGGCTCCCTAGGGGTCTCTGAGGTGGACTTCAGAAAAGCTCCCACGTGCATAGCTCCCTTACTTTGGGAGCTGAGCCCCCCAATCCCCCCCCCCCAAAAAAAAAACCACTACCCACAAATGTACTGCACCCACTAAAACTGCTCCAGGGACCTGCATACAGCCTCTAGGACTTATTGTTGCTGTATAACTTTGGCACAGCAGTTCACACCTGAAGACTAATCTCTCTGAAAAAGTCCTTTCTTGAAATAACCACATTTACTCACAGTTAACTGCAGATCAGAGGTTGTGCCCCACTGGCAAAGAGTCCCCTGGTACTAAGATTAGCAGTAGGTCAGAGCTGGCACAATGGTGTACAATGCCCTCTTTCAGCAACATTCAAGGTAAGAACTACGTTCTCTGACGTGGGTAACACAGGAAAGGGATCTAAAACTGTCTTACAAAAATGGCCACTACCGCATGGACTACAACAGGAAACAAAATGGGGCACACTCTGACCCAGTAAGCAGGGGGAAAAGCAGAGCCTACCAACTACCAATACCTATACCCACCACAATGCATTGCTGATGTGACTCTGCAGTGCAAATAACAGAAAAGGTGCCACACTCACCCCAGAGCCACATCACAAGCAGGCAAAGGCTGTCGGAGGACAGAACACATTCTGCTGTCATGGAGGTGGGTATGGCATTTGAGGCTGGCATAGAGGCTGGCAAAAAAATATTTGTCACCTGTTTTTTTAATGCTGGGAGGGGGTTGGTGACCACTGGGGGAGTACAGGGAGGTCATCCCCGATTCCTTCCGGTGGTCATGTGGTCAGTTCGGCCACCTTTTTGAAGCTTGGACCTGAAAAAAAGGGACCAAGTAAAAGCGGCCAAATGCTCTTCATCGCCGGGGTTTTTTTTTCCATTATGGGCTAAAGCTGGCCATTTCGTAACTCCGCCCATGCCCTGCCTTCGCATCACTGCCAACACGCCCCCTTGAACTTTCGCCGGCTCTGCGACGGGAAAGTGGCGATGGTGTCAAAATAGCGGCTTTCGATTATACCGATTTGGCCGCTTTTGCGAGATCGCCGGCCATCTCCCAATTTGTGTCGGAAGATGGCCGGCGATCACTTTCGAAAATGAGCTGGATAGTATGCCAATTACAATGTCAACACAATACACATTAAAACATCTTAAAATAACCCAGCATAGAGGGGCATAATCAAATGGGGCGCCCAGGTTTTCATGAGGGCATCTCACAGGACGGCCCTGTAAAGGGGCGGGGAAACCCATATTATTGAAACAAGATGGGCGTCCATCTTTCGTTTCGATAATACGGTCGGTGATGCCCAAATCATGAAATTTAGGTGGACCTTAGAGATGGTTGTCCTTAGGTCGTTTTTGAGATGGTCATCCCCGGTTTTTGGTGATAATGGAAACCGAGGATGCCCATCTCAAAAGCGACCAAATCCAGGCCATTTGGTTGTGGGAGGAGTCAGCATTCGTAGTGCACTGGTCCCCCTCATATGCCAGGACACCAACCGGGCACCCTAGGAGGCACTGCAGTGGACTTCAGAAAAAGGTCCCATATGCATAGCTCCCTTACCTTGAGTGCTGAGCCCCCAACCCCCACAACTGTACACCACTACCATAGCCCTTAGGGATGAAGGGGGGGGGCTACATGTGGGTACAGAGGGTTTCTGGTGGGTTTTGGAGGGCTCACATTTACCACCACAAGTGTAACAGGTAGGGGGGGGATGGGCCTGGGTCCACCTGCCTGAAGTACACTGCACCCACTACAACTGCTTCAGGTACTTGCATACTGCTGTGATGGACCTGATTATGGCATTTGAGGCTGGCATAGAGGCTGGCAAAAAAGTATTTTAAAACTTTTTTATGGTGGGAGGGGGTTAGTGACCACTGGGGGAGTAAGGGGAGGTGATCCCCGATTCCCTCCGATGGTCATCTGGTAAGTTCGGGCACCTTTTTGATGCTTGGTCGTGAAACAAAATGGACCAAGTAAAGTTACCCAAGTGTTAGTCAGGGACGCCCTTCTTTTTTCCATTATCGGCCGAGGACACCCATCTCCTAAGCATGCTCCAGTCCCGCCTTCACTACACTGCCGACACGCCCCCGTGAACTTTGGTCGTTCCCACGACGGAAAGCAGCTGAGGATGCCCAAAATCAGCTTTCGATTATGCCGATTTGGGCGACCTTGCGAGAAAGACGCCCATCTCCCGATTTGTGTCGGAAGATGGGCGCCCTTCTCTTTCGAAAATTCACCTGATAGGGTATGAGAGGTGGAACATTTAGGACCCTGTTTACTAAGCCACACTAGAGGCACATTAGCGTTTTTAGCAAGGGCTAAGCATTAGCATGCGCTAACTGTGTAGATGCCCATAATATTCCTATGTGCGTCTACACAGTTAGCGCGAGCTAATTTTTAGAATGCACTAAAAACACTAGCGCACCTTAGTAAACAGGGCCCATAGATAGATAAGATAAAGTAACAGCAGTTAGATAGAAAACATGGGTCACTAACATAAAGTACAATTGCACAGGGAATCACAAAACAAGCATGAAAAAGATCTCAGCTACAGTGGTTGTGGATAACCAAGTCCTGCTACAGAATGCATAGCTAGTGATAGTCATTGTCTGTCTGACTAGCCATTTGCTTCTTCCATTGAAGTCTTGGGAGAAGAGTCAAAGTTTCACAGTCTTCCCAAAGTACAGATAGTCTTGTGTTAAGTGAAGTCTTTCTGGGAGTGCATTTCACAGTGTGGGTGCTGCTCCGGAGAAGGCTCACTGGCAAGGGTCATATCCCATGATTTCCTTTGGAGAAGGTCTGGTTAGAGATATTCCTTGGGAGGACCTTAGCAACGCATAGAGTGTGAGACCCTGTTCTTCAAATACTCTGGCCCATTACCTTTAAGGGCTAATATCCAAGCATGCAGGTTGTTTTTTTTTTTTGTTGTGGTTGTTAAGTGCCGTTGAGTCAATGTTGATTTATAGTGACTCTGTGGATAGTTGTCCTGAATTGTGTTTGGTGTTTAGTTAGGCAGCAATCATTGATAGAAGAATTCACAGCAGTTGTTATATTCATCTATTGCATTGTCAATCTTTCTTTTTGTATTCATCTTCAACATTGCCAAGAATGATATTTTTTTCTAATGATCTACCTTTGCATGGTATGTCTGAAATATTGAAAGTCATAGTTTTGCCATTTGAACTTCCAAGGAAAGCTTAGGTTTGATCTCCAGTACTAATTGATTTGTTTTACAGGCAGTCCATGATATACGTAGTATTCTTTGCCAGCACCCAAAGGCATTGATTCTTTTCTTGTCTTGCTTCTTCACTATTCAACTTTCACATTCACATGAAAGCTACTGAAAATACCATGGCTTGAACAAGCTGAATCTCTGAGTGCGAAGAAATATCTCTGCACTTGAAGATATGGTGATATGTCATTGGACTGCTTGACTGTTTGTTGTTTCATTAATTATTGATCCAAGCAGGTTGAAATTGTCTCCTATCTCTAATTCTTCTCTATGATGGTAGCCACCCAAAAAAGTTGACCACCTCTCTGATTAACAGGTTTGGTCTTGTCTGGTGAAAAAAGCAGAGATTCTCAACCAGGCATAAATTGTGGAAATAAATTGAGCTTATAATGACACACAGGAGGACTGATTCACTTTATTCACGAAAGTCAGAACTTTATTTATTTATTATTGATTACACATATAGGACTAGATTCTATATATGGCATTGAAAAAAATAAGCGCTATTCTATAAGTGTCTCTCTGAGTTGGGTGTAATTTATAGAATAGTGCCTAGCGCCAGGAGCCACGCCTAACTCTGAAATCTAGTGTAAACTCCTGTGCCTAAATTAAGTGCGGATCAAGCGTATTCTGTAACAGTGTGTGTAAATTCTTGGAATGCCCATGCCCCTCCCATGGTTGCGCCTCTTTTCAGATCCATGCACTAGAATTTATGTGCGCATCTTTATAGAATACGCCTAGCAAGATGCGTGTGTAAATTCTGTTGCCAATTAGAATCGATAATTGATCATTAGCACCCAATTATCAGTGCTAAATGGTTTGTTATTCGAATTGCATGCAGAAATTGGACATGCGCCCAATTTCCTATGCGTAATTTTGAGTGCCACACATAGAATCCAGGGGATAGCCCACCTAGGCAGGTAACAATGGAACGTACACAATAAAAGAAACATAAGCAAACACAAACAACAATAAATAGTGCTTCCCTCAAAATAGCCTAGATCACTGCTGCTCCTAACCATTCCAGGCCATTACTAACAGCTTTGCACACACACAAAAAAATGGCACATGAAGTTGGAAAAATGCCCTTAACTTCCAGGGCATGAGGATAGCTGGGGGTGGGGTGAGGAGATTAGGACACCACCATTCCGATGGGAACCAGAGGTGCCACTGACATTCACAACCACAGTGCCACCCCTGGTGCCTGGGGCGGTGTTTCCATATGGATTTATGAATCTCACTCTTATGATATATTGGCTATGTCAGTAAAACTTAATCATCTCCTGAATAGATTAAGAACATTAACTATATCAAACCTTACCTGGTTCCAAAAATACCAGACCAGTTGTGTTCATTTTGTCTTTGGCAATACCAGTCTCTGAAGCTAGATAATAGATATATAATAGCTCACTAAAACTTTGCCCACTGATGGGCTGCAGGGCTAGCCCTATGCATAAATGGCTGTATTTCTTGTACCTGGCCCTACTTTTTGGCTCCTAATGACATACAAATATTTATGCAAATAAGGTATCACAATGAGCCTCTGCACCTAACCCATGCCCCCACAGGCCTCGCATGGTAGGCTAGCCTGGTAGTTTCAGTGGCAGTCCATTGCCATGCAGAAGTACCCAGTTTCATCCTCGTCAGGTCTTCAGTTCCCTCCCTGGTTTCACTGCAAGTGCTTCAGAGCCAGTGTTTATAAGCCATTGCAGAGATAACTGTTGCCATGGGATACCCTCCCACTGACTTTATGGGTCATCCACAAGATGAGGTTTGCCCTAGGAGGAGGAGTAACAATTCGCTGCTGGAGCTGTTTAGGGGCACATTTTACCAACTGGTTACCCAAAGGAAAATAAGGTACCTGGCTTGACCGAATCCCCTCATCCACATCCACTCCCATATTCTCTTCACCCTTCCTTCAGCCCAATTTACTCAGTTTTTCACCCATAGATGCAGGAAGGAGAAAGAAATCTCCAAAAATTGGGCTCTAAACTAGTAGTTCTTAAGCGTGTTCCTCTAAAGATTTTGTTAGTAGTTTACATTGTAATTTAGACATAATTGTCATTGCTGTTGTTTTTTTAATATAAAACATATATTTTTTGAGCCACACTAAACAAGACTGCATACTCCAATGAAGCGGTCATCTACCTCATGTGCAGCACTGGGACAGATCGTTTGATGCGGTGCCTCTTAATACGACTACTAACCCTGTAGCGATGTCTGGGGTGCCCTGGACACCATCTGCTAACCTAAAAATGTATTCCCCACACCCTTCCTAGAGACCTACCTCCAACATTGCCTTTCTGATGTACCCTTCACCCACACACACACACCTTCCCTGTAAACCTCAGACACCTTCCCTCTCCTGGAGACCCATCTTGGATACCTCCCTTATGCTGCATTCCTAACATCTGACACCTCTCCTTTTGGTGCCTTATACATACAGTGAAACCTTGGTTTTCGTTGACTTTGGATTTCGTCGTTTTTGTTTTTCGTTGAATTTGTTTGCAAAAAAATTGTCTTGGTTTTTGTCTGTTGTCTCGGATTTTGTTGGCGTGCCCACGCTGCTAATTTTGCGTTCTCCTGCGGCGTTGTTTCTCATTTTGCCCACACTGTTGATTTTGGTTCAGTGCCTCTGCATAAATGACTGTGGCTTGAAGATAAGAATTTCGTCGTTTTGCACATGGGACCAAAAAATGTCATCTTAAATGTTCATTTATTCTTTACATTAGTCTTTTGTATTCATTTTTTAAAAATTCCTTGTTGCCTCGGTTTTCGTTGGTTTCGGATTTCGCCGATTATTTTTGAACGCATTATCGACGAAAACCGAGGTTTTACTGTATAGCAATTTGTATTGGTGATAGACTTGGGAATTTAGAACTTATATGTTCAATCACTATTCTCAAAACTAAAGGTCCTGTTTACTAAGGTGCGCTAGCGTTTTACCATGAAGACGCCCATAGAGCGTTTTTAGCATGGCTTAGTAGACAGGGCCCTAAATTCCAACTCTCCTAATAACAACTATCTTTTTTTTTAAGGGGAAAAGACCTCAATGGCTTTAATGGCCCTTTACTAGGCACATGAAAAAGTCTTACAATAAGACCACCATCATTGGATTAAAAACCCCTGCTACTACTACTACTTAACATTTCTCATGTAACAATTTGTTACCATATCTTAAATTTTTCTAATATAATTCACTTTCACTATCAACATTTACTATATGTAATAATGAATAAATAACAGTGTACTTGTAACTTTTTTCAAATTTTCAATTCATACTAAAGTCCATGATTTATACACTTTCCAAAAACCAGAGCGAGGGTAAACGTATCTTTTTATAGGGCTCTCAAGGCTCAATGGAAGTCGTCCATTTCGCCAGTATCGGCCTTTTCAGGAGCCTGTGTAACAAATCCCTTGCTGAGGCATAATAGCCTTCAATGCCTTGCAATCTTTCTCCCCGCTACTCCTGTTTATAATTTTAACCTGAGGATTTTATTGCTGATAACAGATTTGGTGAAACCTTTAGGGCCCTGTTTACTAAGCCGCACTATAGGTGCGATGGTGAAATTAGGTCTTACCTGCTAATTTTCTTTCCTCTAGACCCTCCAGACCGGTCAAGACGCTTGGGTTATGCACGCCTACCAGCAAAGGGAGACTGAGAACACTAAAACTTAAACTAGTATAAGCTAGCAGCCAACCCCCAAGCAGCCAGTAAATCCTTAACAAAGCAGAAAACAAATGAAACCAATAAACAATTACAACCCCTAAAGGTCAAAGAACCCCGTACTCAGAAACAAAAAACATGAAACACGTGCTTCAACTGACCGAACGCCACAGCGCTACGGTCCCTCTCTGAAATGCAGAGGAAATATATGTATAGCAAGACTTGAAATTTAGATACCTTTCAGCCATAGCAACATAGACCATAAGAACACCAGAACTCTGCCAATCATACTCACCACAAAGAAACATGTACACAGTGGGAGGGTTCTTGACCGGTCTGGAGGGTCTAGAGGAAAGAAAATTAGCAGGTAAGACCTAATTTCACCTTCCTCAGCGACCCTCCAGACCGGTCAAGACGCTTGGGAAGTACCAAAGCAGTACAACTCCTAAGGGCGGGAACCTTTCATCCCAGAAGTCAACACTGCCGCACCAAAACTGGCATCCTCCCTAGCCTGCACATCCAGTCTATAATGTTTCACAAATGAATGCAACGAGGACCAGACCGCCGCCCTGCAAATATCTTGAGGCGGAACCAGACCACTCTCCGCCCAGGAGGAAGATACTCCCCTGGTCGAATGCGCCTTCAGTTGGTCAGGCACTCTACGTCCCTTGATCACACCACTTCGAGTACCCACTGATCTGACATGATATGGATCCACCTCTGATAGAACTGACTCAAACGAGCCCCTACCCTTACCAGAGGCTGGACCCGCACACCTTCATTGTGAAGCACGCCCGGAGGACAGACCTCCCCCCGGCGCATCTCGGCCTCCTCGCCGACCTCCGCGAACGGGCTGAGTAAGCTGAAAAAATCGACATCTAGGCGCAACACTGAACCTACCTGGCCTATAACGCCGAGTATCTTTGAAACGCGCATGCCCTGCCATACCTCAACCCCCTGCTTTGGGGCGCAACTCCGGCAAACGCGGCACTTTTGTCTCTCCAAGGCCATGAACCAACTTATCCAACTCTTCTCCAAACAGCAAGGTCCCCTTGAAGGGGAGAGAACATAACTTGGACTTAGACGCAGCATCCGCCGTCCAACCACGAAGCCAAAGAGCCCGACGAGCTCCAACCGCCAATGCCATATTCTTAGCAGAAGCTCTCAGCAGATCATAACTAGAATCTGCCAAAAAGGAAGAGCCCATCTCTAACTTGGCTAGCTCTTGCACCAAGGAAGCTCTATCTAAGGCCGGGTCATCCAAAAGTCTTTCAGCCCAACGGAAACACGCCCTGGCTACTAGGCCCCCGCACAGAGTGGCCTGAAGTGACAATGCCGAGAGATCAAAATTGCGCCGAATGAAAGACTCTAATCTCCTATCCTGCGGATCTCTGAGAGCAGCCCCCCATCAACTGGAATAGCCGTAGCCTTGGTAACCGCGGTCACCACCGCATCCACTGTCGGTGACTTAAAGGAGTCCTTATCCCCTTGCGGAATAGGGTACAGTCTCGCCATAGCTCTGCTCACCCTACAAGGAGAATCTGGGGAGGACCACTCCTGGAAGATCATATCTCTGAGATCCGAATTCATGGGAAAAGTAAGCGCTGCCCGCCAAATTCCCTTAACTAAGGGGTCAAGCTGCTTAGCGTCTGCTACCACCGGCTCAGGCGAATCAAACCTAAGTGTGGACACTACCTGCTCAATCAGCTCAGGAAGCTCATCCCTAGGGAAAATGCGCGCCACCGAGGGGTCTTCACCTGGCAAAGGCCCCTCCTCCTCAGAAACCTTGTCCCCTAGGAAATCATCCCCCAGCAGACTACCCTCGTCATCTGAGGGAGGCAAGGAAAACAAATCTGGCTCTTCAGACCAGTCTAAACGCTGTCGCTTAGCAACCAGAGGCCCTGCTCCCTTCAGAGGCTCTAACCGATTAGGGCCTGACTGCCAGGCCCAAATAAAATCCGGAGGAAACCCCATGGCCCCGCACCTTCCAGAGGCCTGGAAGCACTCTGCCCCGGACCTTCCAACAGTGGGCGAGCAGCCACCCCCGTGGCGCCCGAATCCAAGATGGCGACGGTTCCAGACAAAATCGGAACCGCCACTACGGACCCAGAGGACAAGTCAGAGCCGGGCAAACCTTTACCGCTACCTGAACCCTCCGCAGCTAGTACCGGAAGTGAAGAATCAGGCTGTTTAGGCTCCCCACAGAACTTGCATTGAGCTCCTGGCGCGTCTATCCCCCTTCGCGCACAAGTACGGCAGCGCGACGGCTTTCCCGCCGACATCGCGAATTTAAAGCGGTACACCCTAACGTCCCAGCTCTCTCAAAGTTGCTCAAAATCCCCAGACCTCTCTGTCAGCTTCCCAAACAACACAGTCAAGCACTGCCAAGCAGCCAAACACTGTTTCTTTTTTTTTTTTTACACACTCACAACCAAAGCCCAGTTGCTAAGAGCTGACAGGGGCTAAGCACTCAAGGTTCCTGCCATAGCAGGAGCCGAGGCAACAGGCAGAAAGTTCAGAAAGATGATTTCAAAGCTACAAACTGCCAGAAGTTATGGCTCTCAAGGTTCCTGTCACAACAGGAGCCGAGGCACATGGCTGCCTAACCAAAGGCCAGCCGGGGAATAAGCCACACACCGGCTAAATTCCACAGAGAAAAGTGAATCCCACTGGACCCGCTTTTCTTGAAGCACTCAACCAAAAATAATTCCAAGTACAGGATATTAGTTAAGAAAATCTAATCCTACCAGACCAGACTGACTGCTCAGGCTGCATGTCTACCCTCTGCTGGAGACTGAGATTTACTGGCTGCTTGGGGGTTGGCTGCTAGCTTATCCTGGTTTAAGTTTTAGTGTTCTCAGTCTCCCTCTGCTGGTAGGCGTGCATAACCCAAGCGTCTTGACCGGTCTGGAGGGTTGCTGAGGAAAGTATTTTTGTGTATACTAATGCTAAAGACACTCATAGGAATATATGTCTCCAGTGTTTATCACGCTCTAATTTTATCATGTGCTAAAAACGTTAGCGAACCTTAGTAAACAGGGCACTTAATCATTGGAGTTTGAAAGAGGAGTGGATTTTTTCCCCATATATACCTGAACAAATTATAATATTTTGGCAGTTTCAAGCTACTTCAAAACATTGACTTTGGAAGCACAGACAGTTTGATCTTCACTGATTTTGGGAACATTTTTGTGGACTGTGATATTGCTGATATAAACTGTAGTTAGGTCTCAGTGATTGATTTATGTTGCACTACTAGTAACCACTATCCGCTCTTAAAATTTATTCAGAATACTTTATTAAACATTTCTTATACTACTTACAAAATATCTGTACCTTTATAAAACCCACTAATCTCCTCACTGCTCAACCTTCATTCATACCACATTCATTCATACCACATACACTCAAACATCTCTCTTCAAAGCGCCAGATCAGGATATTTCTATTCAAACATATATATATATATTCGATATCTCTTCTGATTGACACTGTGTTGACATAAAAGTTCAAACATTTAAGCAGACAAGAATAGTCCAGTTTCACATTAACAGTCCCATCTTCCTTTCGCTGGACAGTATAGTTCCATTCATAAGCTGTTACACAGGATCACTGATAGAAATTGTTAATTCATCCTCCCAAACTGTGCTCAGAGATTCAATTTGCCATTGCGTCACAATTTTACTTCTTGCAACTCCAAAGTGCGTCGCCGAATAGATCTTACAAAACAGCCCTCTTCCTCGCTTTTGCTGTTATTTGAGCTCAACGTTCTCATACAGACAAGTTGTCAGCACCCAACACAAATTTGCGTTTTGTAAATCGCGTCTTCAGGGGTGGTGACTACAAAACAAGATGCAGTGAAGAGAGAAAGTACTATATTAAAACACACTCACTACTCTAAGCTTATATCCAAAGCTAACACATACACATAGTTACACCTGTAAATAAACCTTAACTAATTTTTGGCTTTGCTCAGATGCAGCTCCAACCAGCTGCTGGGGAAATGGCACCTCACTTCTCAGAAAATGCCGTGCATGCACAAATCATGCAAAACCTTTGACCTTGGAGCAGAGCCATTCCACTTATAAGCTGACCCATTCTACCTCCTTATTAAGCCCGGTAGGAGTCACTGTTTTCCATTCATATATGATACGCTATCCCACTTGCGTCATCTTTTGCAGCTCATTGCCACCCTTGATAAGATCAAACTTAACCAAAACTACAAATCTAACATCAGTCAAGTCATGTTTGGCACCAATCCAGTGTTCAACTAGGGGGGGGTCTCAACTTTAAGCAATTTAATATTGCTCAAATGCTGAGCAAGGCGTTGTTTAATTGTTTTCACCATTTGACCCACATAAGTACATAAGTAATGCCACACTGGGAAAAGACCAAAGGTCCATTGAGCCCAGCATCCTGTCCACAACAGCGGCCAATCCAGGCCAAGGGCACCTGGCGAGCTTCCCAAACGTACAAACATTCTATACATGTTATTCCTGGAATTGTGGATTTTTCCCAAGTCCATTTAGTAGTGGTTTATGGACTTATCCTTTAGGAAACCGTCTAACCCCTTTTTAAACTCTGCCAAGCTAACCGCCTTCATCACGTTCTCTGGCAACGAAGTCCAGAGTTTAATTATGCGTTGGGTGAAGAAATATTTTCTCCGATTTGTTTTAAATTTACTACACTGTAGTTTCATCGCATGCCCCCTAGTCACTTCCACCTGTTCCACTCCACTCAATATTTTATATCCTCTATCAAGTCTCCCCTCAGCCGTCTCTTCTCCAAGCTGAAAAGCCCTAGTCTCCTTAGTCTTTCTTCATAGGGAAGTCGTCCCATCCCCGCTATCATTTTAGTCGCCCTTCGCTGCACCTTTTCCAATTCTACTATATCTTTCTTGAGATGCGGCGACCAGAACTGAACACAGTACTCAAGGTACGGTCGCACCATGGACCGATACAACGGCATTATAACATCCTCACACCTGTTTTCCATACCTTTCCTAATAATACCCAACATTCTATTCGCTTTCCTAGCCGCAGCAGCACACTGAGCAGAAGGTTTCAACGTATTATCGACGACACCCAGATTCCTTTCTTGGTCCGTAACTCCTAACGTGGAACCTTGCATGACGTAACTATAATTCGGGTTCTTTTTCCCACATGCATCACCTTGCACTTGCTCACATTAAATGTCATCTGCCATTTAGCCGCCCAGTCTCGTAAGGTCCTTCTGTAATTTTTCACAATCATGTCGCGAGTTAATGACTTTGAATAACTTTGTGTCATCAGCAAATTTAATTACCTCGCTAGTTACTCCCATCTCTAAATAATTTATAAATATGTTAAAAAGCAGCGGTCCTAGCACAGACCCCTGAGGAACCCCACTAACTACCCTTCTCCATTGTGAATATAATAACCCACACGGGCAAATAATAGCATACACTACAAACAAAGAATCGCAATCAGTCCTAGAAGTTAAGTAAAATCTACGGCTAACATTTTGATTAGGGATTTCAATCCATTGAGTTTCAATCGTCAACTCACAATACCTGCAACCACTACAGTTATAATGACCCGTCACACCTTGGCTTCTTGATATTCTCTTCAACTGCAACTTTTCTCCTAAATTTTGACCCCTGCGATAAGAGAACCAGGGCGGTTGCTGAAACTCTGAATGAATACCTAAAAGGGACCAATGCTTATTAATAATGTGTCTCACTGCATCAGTGCTTGCTACATAAGGAAGTATACAAGTCAATCTGGAGTCTTCTATTTTGGCACCTTTAAGGAACAGTCATTGCCATAGAGCATTGTACGTTCTCTTAAATGCTCTGTGAACTACCCAATTTGGATAACCCCGCTGTCTAAACCGGCACTTCATCTCCTTGGCTTGTGTCACAAAGTCCTCTTTTTGAGAACAATTCCTGCGTATCCGCAAGAATTGTCCCACAGGGATCCCATTTTTTAGCGAGTTAGGGTGATGAATAGAGTAGTGCAGGATTGTGTTCCTATCCATGGGTTTTCAATACACTTTGGTTTGAAATTTGCCCTCATGGTATAACCCTGACTAGTCATCACCCTAACCCGCTAAAAAATGGGATCCCTGTGGGACAATTCTTGCCATTAAATCAACGACAGCGGCAAAAAGAGGCCTTAGCGGGTGGGAAAGAGCTGTGTAAGCACATTAAAATCACTATTTTTGCCACAGCTTTGTAAAAGGGCGCATCTTCGTTTTGCATTGAAACAAAATGGGAAAAACAGTTACAGGGTCTTCTACAAAGCAGCGGCGTAGCTAGGTGGAGCCACGGGGGCATGGACCCCCACAGATTTAGTCCAGGCCCCTGGTACCTTTCCTGGCGGGGGTCCCCAAACCCTGCCAGCTGAAGCCTTCTTCAGCGCCAGTCTCCGGCACGCCGCATTCGCAGATCTGTGATGCTGTCTTGAGTCCTGATGTCCTGCACGCATGTTCCTTTAAGTGAAACTGAGAATGCATGCAGGTGTGCCGCATTTGCTGATCTGTGCTGTCTTCCTCTTGACGTCAGGACTCGACAGCAGCACAGATCCACGAACGCGGTGCGCCGGAGACTTTGCGGCAGTGGCTCGGAGGTGGCGGGGAGGAGCAGCGGCTGACAGAGGCGGGCTAAAATGTCCCCCCCTCAGCTTCGGCTCTGGACCCCCTCTCGCCGAGGTCTGGCTATGCCCCTGCTACAAAGGCGCAGTACAGTTACACTAGAGATGCCCATAGGAATATGTGAGCATCTCTAGCATTTAGCCAACACTTATTTTTAGCATGCACTAAAAAACGCTAGCAATCCTTTGTAAAAGGCCCACTTAGTTTATGATGCTTTTAGAGAGGGGAACTATCTACTGTATATGAAATGTAACAAGCCTTAAGCCCAGGAATGGAAAGGCGAGTAATTAAACCCCAACATTCAAATCTAGAAGGATGACAATTTTTTTTGTTATCAGTGAGTGTCTGTGCAGCACTGACGTTTATACATTATCCAGCGTTCCTATGACAAAATCTCCCGCGGTGGGTCTCAAAAACGCGCTATTGCGCAACCCTTTCCCTTCCCAATCGGAGATTCGATTTACGCGCGCTGCCTCGCGCTCAACTCCTGGAAAGCCCTCCCAAATTTGACGACACCCCATTGGCCGGCGTCCTTCGCCCCACCTCCCTCACTGTTGCAATTGGTCTGCACTGAAGCAGCAGAGAGAAGGGGCGTGGCTGTCGAACGACTGGTGCTGGAGCGGCGATTTCAAATCATCATCATCTCCACCGCAGCAGATATAGCGCGGCACTAGGGGGGCAGGGGTGAGGGAGGGGTCCCGCTTACTACGCTACTCGGTGGGCTGTGAGTGTTTACTGCCCCACCGTCTTATGTCACGGTTTCCCCTTCACAGAAGCGCGCAAGGAGTTGTGAGACCCGCGTGTGACGTCACACGGAGCAATAAACGGCTGTTTAAAATAATAACGCGCCCCCTCCTTCCTCGTCATCTCTGCTCCTCCCTGAGAGACGCGGAATAGTCCAGGCTCCGGGGAGAAATGCAGAACATCTCTTCCCTAACCAAAGCTGTTTTGGTGGTGGCAGGCGGGCGATTCCAGTCAGGCCCTGCTCACATCATATCTCCCGCGTTCGCGGCACCCATGTCCGCGCCAATTTTTTTTAAATTTGAGGCGCGTCGAAGATAGCAGGCTTACAAAAGCCCCGCCCTCCCTCGCGGTGATTGGTCCAGAGCCTGTGGGTGGGGCCTATGCCTCGGAGCTGCTTATCTTTTAGCGGGTTAAAGAATGTAGCTGGCGAATGGGTTTAGAAGATCTGGCTCGGGCTTTGTGATTATGAAATCTGAAGGGTTTTAATGAATTAGTTTAATGGTTTTAAACTACTCTTCTTTTTTTAGGCTGTGCTGTATCTGCTTTTAAAGGATGAATTGTGAAGTATATTCATCGTAAATCGACTTTTAATCTACAGAGTTTCACTATTTTATGATTTGCCTTCTACGAAATACGAGAAATTGATGAGATAATGGAGACGTATGATAAGGTATTTATATATAAATCTAACTTGTAAATGTTTTCAGTGTTAAAAATGCTGACGTTAAATTTTGGAGGGAATCATTTGTATGTTGATGTACAGAAAATTCCGTTTGTTTTTTAAACTTTTGAGTCCAACCATCCAAAATGTACTGTATTTTAGGCGCTTTGGAAAGTTTTGATTAACAGTGTTGGCCTACAGTATGCTTAAGGTGATAAATCAGAATTAGTAATCGTAAAGTGCAGATTGAAGTCACAAAATACAGTTTTGAATAACCGGTAGCCTTAACTTGTGGCTACGTGCTGATTGTACAGTTATAGTGTAAAGTGCTGCTGCAAGTTTGTTTATGAATATCCTTTGTGGTGGTGGTGGTGGTGGTTGCTTAGAATAGGTTTGGGAAATAATCTGAAGTTAGATTTGAGTTGCATACCTGAATTCAGAGTTGATACTTTTGAATGTTGATTTATATTATTGGGAATTGATTCTACCAGAATTTTATATTGATACATATTGAATTGTTTGTTTTTGGATTATGTAGAGGTTTTGAGTATTTTATTTGATTGATTGTCCGCCACCTAGAACTTGATGGTGAAGTGGATTATAAAAGCCAAAATTAAGTTAAATAATGCATATTTATAGAAAAAGCATTACAAACTCTTTGTTAGTTTGTTAATATGCATCCTGTGCTAACCTTAGGGATTAAGAGGGTAACTCGATAAAGTATGTGTTGTTATGCAGTGATTACATGCATAATTCGTTAGAGATGGGATATGTGTGTATATCTGCATGCATATGCTACAGTCTCGCATATGGGCATACCGTAAATAGTGTATATGCTATAGGTAAGCAAACACATAAGCAGAGACCGGGTGGAGCATGGGTGGGACTCGCACTTTGGTATGTGTAACTTACAGTATTACATAAGTTACACATTTCTCCAGAAGGGCTGAGGGGCAATGGCATCAAACTCGTTCCTCTAGTGTTCTCGGGACTCTATGTTTTCGCCGATTCAAAATTAAAAGATGCCAAACGATCGTCTCTTCCCTTGGAATCATCATTGACTCAAAACTTGCCTTTGACCCCCCCCCCCCAGGTTGCACAAATTGTGAAAATGGGGTTTCTGGCCTTAAGATCAGTCTGTAGTTATTTTGACTTTCAATTGTTACGTACATTAACTCAAGCCTTTTTTTTTTTTAATTTCATGGCTAGACTATTGTAATATAGTAAATGACGGCAGATAAAGACCTGAACGTCCATCCAGTCTGCCCAACAAGATAAACTCATTTTACATGATATGTGATACTTTAAATGTATACCCGAGTTTGATTTGTCCCTGCCTTTCTAAGGGCATAGGCCGTAAATGTCCGCCCAGCACTGTTCCTGTACTAAAAGTTCTGAAGCTAACGTTGAAGCCCCTTAAAATTTACACTCCAGCCCATCCATATCTATTCAGCCACGATGAGGGTGCAGACCGTAGAAGTCCACCCAGTGTTGGTTTTACTCTTCAATTATCGGCGTCGCCACCCAATCTCCGCTAAGATTTCGTAGATCCATTCCTTCCCTGTAATTTAATTTTTCTGGTATTTCAAATTTCTCTCTTCGTAAGCTCCAAACCCTTCAAAACTTGGCAGCTCTTCTCATCCATAATGCTTGCAGATTTGATCACGCCACTCCCCTTCTGATCAGTTTACATAGGCTCCCTATTTGTTTCCATCCCATCTTCAAAATTCTTTGCCTTGCTCACAAGGTTGTTCATCTTAGTTCCCCCCACCCCATTATTTATCTTCTCTTATGCCCCTGCCCGTCTTGGATCCATCAGTGCCAACTGCCTTGTTTTACCCTCTCTCCATTTTGCAAATTATGAATCCACCCAGTCTATAGCCTTCTTTTTTCATAGCTCCCAAATCTTGGAATGATCTCTCTCCTGTCAATCAGATCAGAAACCTTATTCCCTAAATTTGTCTCTGTTGAAAGCCCTTTTTTTTTTTTTTTTTTTTTTTTTTAAATTTGCATTTGGCACCTCACATTTATCCTCAAGTTGCTTGACCTATAGTTGAGAGCCCAGGCCCATACAATATATTCCTCCCTCTTTTGAATGTATGTTGTCTTTCCTATTCCACTTTTGTTGTTCTTTTCATGTATTGCTTCCTGCAAATGTACTTTTATATTTATTTGTAAACCGCTATTACCAATTATTTGTAATAGTGGCATTTAAAATGGGCTAACAAACTAACATAGGTTCACATATAGACTGAATATATGATTGGCATAAATACTTGTGCCTAACTTTATAGGTGCTGTTTTCATAGTTAATACTAGTATTCTGTAAAAGAAAGAAGGCTCCACTAGATGCCTAGTTATAGAATTACCCCTAAGGGGGGCAACTATAACCAGACACCACCGTTTAGGTGGACGGTAGGAACACTTGAGGGGAGGAGTCAAAGATGGTGACCGCTGCTTAGTTGTGCTCTGTTCCGCTACGGTGTAAGAAGAAAGGAAGGCTGAGGGTTATCCCTTGGAACCACAGCCCGAAGCTGCTTCTTTGTTTGTGGGTCCTTTGGTTAGTTTTTTTTCCCTGTCTGAGCCAAACTCCATCTTCGCTTGTAGTCAGGTATTTCCCGGCTGTTCTTACGCCACGGTGTGTCACCATACCTTGGGACTGACACCTCGTTGATTTCGGATCTACGGATGCCCCCGCCCCAACTGCCTCTTGATGAGTTGCTGGACCGAGAGCTTGGAGCTCAACGCATGACATTGTGTTCTAATCCGTGGAGGGATGGGTTCAGCGCTACAGGAGGAAGCTTCAGTTCTCTGGGTCAACAGATGCCGAAGGCGGTATCGGGTGGAGTTGCAGCGTTGGAAGTGGATGTGGCCGCTGCTGTTGATGGAAGTGGGCCAAGGGGAGCCAAACTTGCTGAGTTTTCAATTCAGAGGCCTCCTGTATTTTCTTTTGAGACTATCTGGATGGCTGTGGCAGATATGGGTAAGGCCCTTTTGGCACAAAAATTGACTGTTAGCTTTAATATTCAAGCAAATTCCTCTTTGACTATATTACAAACACAAATTAAGCAAACTGAACAATTGAGTAAAGAGAATTCTGCTCAGATTAAAATGCTTCAAGCGAAAGCAATCTGCATGATCCAAGACGGCGACTAGAGCAGACATGGCTTCATGAAGTTCCTGAACATCTGTGTGTGGAATCTGGTTGGAAATTTTCCCAGTGTTAAAAATGGGAAAGGGAAACCAAGGTTACTAACCTCCTCCCCAGCCGTCCGCCAGACCACCTTGGAAAGCTTCAGAGTACGGAGGCTAGGAGAGCCAGTGTCCGCTTGGACAGAATCCGCAACATTGGAAGCGGACTGTAGCGTAGAGGGAGTTTCACTCAGCCCTTCCTCTTGCACAGCTCCTCCAATGCCGGGTAGTGTATGCTTGCCGATGAGGTTGCAGCGTGCAGGGGCGCCCGACGGGCCAGGCTTCTACTGCTGACAGAGGAGGACCCGTGGCTACGCAAACCCTGAGAGGAGAATCTTCGGAGGAGAATCAGGTGTCTCGGCTTGCTTCCCCTCCTATCCAGGGCTCTACTCCCAGAAGCTATGGAGTACTGATGAGACCTGCTGTGGTAACAGAACTTTTATGGGATGCGATTCAGGGTTTTAATTCATCCCTTCTTCAGGTATCTAATACCTTTAAAGGAGAGATTGTGGATTTGAAACAATCTTTTCAAGTTTTGTCTGATAATGTTGAAAACTGTTCCCATAGAACTGAATCAATAGAAGGGGAGATAGTCCGTATACAAAGTTTTTCCTCATTGGCAATTTAAGGACGGAGATGTGCAAGCCCATAAGTTGGAATACTTGGAGAACCAAGGAAGGAAAAATAATTTGAGGTTTTTAAATTTCCCTAAGTTACCTCTCAGCTCTTGATTTACTAAGGAAATATTTTGGGGAAGTATTGGGAATACCGACTTGAGGGTTATCCACCCATAGTCAGAGCCCAATATATCAGGGGAACTTCTAGGTCTACTACATGACTTCAATCTGTTATGAACTTGACTGAATTTCTAGAAAGTTCCTTGGAAGTAATAACGGAACGGACTACCCTTCTAGTGACTTTTGCATTAGAACCAGACAAAAATAATATTTTTCTAGGGAAACACACAAAAAAAAGAAGGACAGAATTCTTAGTTTTAAAACCTAGACTTCTTAATTTGGGTGGTACATTTGTGTTGAAATTCCCTTGCAGGTGTGTAATTTCGCTAAATTCAAATAATTATGGCCTTTTTTGACCCAAAGAAACTGATGGAGTTTTTTTTTTTTTTGTTACATTTGTACTCCGCGCTTTCCCACTCATGGCAGGCTCAATGCGGCTTACATATTGTATACAGGTACTTATTTGTACCTGGGGCAATGGAGGGTTATGTGACTTGCCCAGAGTCACAAGGAGCTGCTTGTGCCTGAAGTGGGAATCGAACTCAGTTCCTCAGGACCAAAGTCCACCACCCTAACCACTAGGCCATTCCTATATTAATTCTAAAGAGGGTATTAGAGATACCTTGGTCACATCTAGTAACTGAACTCGCTGTATATTGGCTGCGAATATCCGGCTCTGTACTGCTCTATTGATAATATATTTTTTTTCTTAGTATTGTCTTATTTCCTAGTACTTGGATCCAAATATGTGGACAAAATGAAAAACAATTATTATTTCTCTTGTTAAATTTATTTGTTTTCCTGTTAATTAAGTTGTGATATTGCTTAAACATTTATGTTAAATATCTAAATGTAAAATAAAAATATATTGAAAGAGAAAATACTTCAAGCTACAAAAGCTTGTCATAACTGAAAACAACATTATTAAGAGGAAAATTGAAAATGTAGAAAATTATACTCAATTGTGTAATTTACTCCTAATATTGCCAAGAGATATTAAAAGATATTTGAAGGAAGTTTTGCAAGTGCCTGAGGAATCTATGCCCCCAGTATTGTGTTATTGTGTATTTACTATTTGCCCACAAACAAGAAAGAGCCATTGATGTCTCAGGTTGCACAGGCCCCTGAGGTCAATGTTTTTTGAATATTTCTGAAATGCTGGAGACTGTCTGGAACTTCAGCCACATTGGAATTATCTTTGGTGTTGGTTTCTGATCGTGACTGGTTACTACGCATGTTCTTTAAAAAACGAGATACTTCTTTTCTGGGTTTATGAATCGGGATTTTTCCTGATTTCTGTAAAGAAACCCAGAGAAGAATCTTCTATTGAAGTCTGGAGCTCTTCAAATTAGAGCTGTCTTTTTTTTTTTTTCCCCTCAAATGCCCTTGTAAATATATAATTAAGTACCAGTCAGTTAAATATGTGTTCTTTGATCCTGTTAATTGCTTTGATCAGCAGCCGGTGTGTTATATCTAGGTCTCTGAATAGGGCTGCAGTATAAGCTGTTTAGATCAATGAATAATTGGAGTTGTTCATTTAGTTACTATATGTTCTAATTTCTTTTCATAAATTTTGCTGATCTCCCCCACAATGTTGAGGACGTTTAAGGGTTTTGCTTGTTGGTTTCATTATCAATTGTGTTTGTTTAGTTTTTGTACAAGATATTTGTCTTGGAATTGATTTGAAATTTTTAAATAAAATAGGTGGGCGGTAGGAGCCTATTCTACAAGAGAACCCAGGCACCTCTGTTCCTTTTATAGAGCACTATGAGGCATATTTTCAAAGCACTTAGCCTCCCAAAGTTCCATAGAAACCTATGGAACTTAGCCTCCCAAAGTGCTTTGAAAATATGCCTCTTTGTGTAACTCTGTATTGGAGTGCCAAAATGTAACTTGAGTTGCCCATGTCCCTGCCACTGCTTAAATGTGAATCCTATCTGTGACTTTCCTGTGCTTCACCCCCCCCCCCCCCCCCCCCCCCCGTGTAAGCCCCCTTGCAAATATGCACTACGCAAGATAGAGCGTAGGTGGCATGCTGGCTGATACACACGTATTATCCCTCTAAATGTGTGTGTGCCAGTGTTCTAAACATTTACATGTACAATGGGCATGTGAATGTTCACACCTAGTTTATAGGTTTGCTCTCTGAGGCAATTCTATAATGGACTCCTTCAGTAAGGTGTCCTGATGCCATCTGTTGAAATCCTATTGTATAATGCCATCTGGCTACCCAGATTCAGTTGTAGAATACTGTCATAACCTGGTATTGGCATGCCTTACGTTTGTGCAGCAGGGACATGTGTAACTAAAGGTATTCTTTAAGTAGTTGGGAGCCTTCTTGAATTAATGCACTATGCCACTTATGTGCTGGATAAATAATGTGCACAGGTGATAGTGGTTGGTGTATTTATATGCGAGGGGCTTGTAAATGCAGCACCGAGTTATAGAATTGCTCATTATCAGGTCCATTTACTAAGGTGTGCTAACGGATTTAGCGTGTGCTAAGTGATGTGCAGCCCATAGGTATAGAATCAGCTGCACGGCATTTAGTATGTGCTAAATCCGTTAGCACACCTTAGTAGAAGGACCCCTAAATGTCTTTGAAAATTATTCATTGCTTTTACTGGGGACATGAATGGCCTGATTTAAGTTATTCCCCCATAGGATGGAGAATTTATGTTCCTGGAAAGCTTGATTTATTTAATTTTATTTATTTATTTGTCTAGGAAAATATTTTTTCTGAGCCACACAAAAGAATACTGCACACCCCACTGAAGCAGTCATCTACCTCATGTTCAGTACTGGGAGAGATCCAGCTTGACACAGGACCTTTGACTACACCGACTAAGCCTATAGAGATGCCTGGTGAGCCCTGGACACCAACAGCTAACCTTAAAATGCTGATCAGTGCTGCAAGTCCAGAAATCAGGAACAGAGAACAGCAGCTGGAACTGTTTGGCAATGGAAGTGATGTTCTGGAGGCTAAAGACAATTTACATGTATGTTCAGGGACTTAATGCTTTCCTACTGAATATGTTATTGTTATGATGGCATAGTATATACTGAACTGTAACAGAGTCACATGAAGAGAGAATTAAGAGGCACACACTTAATGAATCGTGTGAGAGAATTTGCATACAGTGAGGCAGTGCATGTAACTATCTCTTGCATATTCACTATAAGAACATAAGTGTTGCTATACTGGGACAGACTGAAGTATCCCGTTTCTTACAGTGGCCAATCCAGGTCATATGTACCTGGTAAGATCCCCAAGGAGTAAAATAGATTTTATGCTGCATATCTTAGAAATAGGTAGTGGATGTTTCCAAATCCACCTTGGTTTATGGACTTTTCTTTTAGGAAATTATCCAAACTTTTTGAAATCCTGCTAAGCTAACTGCTTTTACCACATTCTCTGGCAGTGAATTCCAGAGTTTAATTACATGTTGCTTGAAGAAATATTTTCTCTGGTTTGTTTTACATTTTCTAGTTTAGTAGCTTAATTGCGTGCCCTCTAGTTCTCGTATTTTTGGAAAGGGTAAATAAACAATTCACATCGTCTTGTTTCACTCGACTCCAGTATTTTTTAGACCTCTTATCTTGTCTGTTCATCAAGCTGAAGAGCCCTAGCCGCTTTAGCCTTTCCTTGTCATCCTATCCCCTTTATCATTTTTGTCACCTTTAGCTGTACCTCTTCCAATGCCGCTATATCTTTTTTTGAGATGCAGTACCCAGAATTGCACACAGGTACCTGATATTCAGACCGTGGGAGGCAGCCTGGCTAACTTACATGATCGGCGGTGAACCTAGAAATTCGTATCTGACGACTGGCATTGAATTTCCCTTTTTTTTTTTCTTTTTTTTGTTGGGCTTTATGAACATACCTGGTTAAGCCAATATTCATCGGCTAACTGGCTAAGTTATAGCGGCCAAAGATAAATAGCAGGTTTATGTGGCTGCTAAACTCAGCTGGTCAGCCGGCGAATATTGGTGCTAACCAGCTATGTTGTTTAACATAGCCAGTGACCAGGCTAGCCGCTATGTCGTGCAACATAGCCAGCGACCCAGACTAAGAGCTAATATTTTGCCAAGATAGCCGGGTATCTCGTACTGAATATTAACGCTTACCCAACTGACTGGTTAAATAGTGCTGAATATTGAGAGCAGTGTCACTGGATACCTTGAAAACTGGACTCGTTTGTGTCCCTAGAGAACTAGAATTGGCTGTTCCCTTACATAGCTTCCCGCTATTCCAGGACCTGTGGGATAGTTGTGGCCATCAACCAGTAGGTGGAAATTAAAAAAAAAAAAAAAAATTATATATATATATAATCAAGAGAGATGTCTCTGCTCATTCTCCGTCTCCAGCAGGTGGATGGCCTCTGGTTCTGAGCGGAGGATAAAAGCAAGAGGCAAATGTTTTAAGAAGGTAAATAGTCCTTATTTAAAATTCAAAGGCTCCCAGAGATTTAAACATCTGTGCCTGACATGGCCATATTTTGCCTGGAAACGGCTGCATCGGGGACTCAGTTACTTAAAAAACAAACACATATAAATGTAAAACCAAATGCAAAATTGAGAAAGTTACATATAAAAGATTAAAAACATCTCATTTAGAAATGACTTCATAACTGTATAGATAATCGTAGAAATAAATGAAATAACTAAGAACTTCACATAATGGTTAGAAAAAACAACTTAAAATGAAAAGAGACAAATGAGTTGGTGGAAAATTACAAACTTCATGTCTGGTTCCACAGATGAAAATGGTAAAAGCACTGAAGTGTAAAATAAAGTTCATCACACATAGGACAAAAAACAGCTATAAACCACTCTTAAAACTTTGATGCAAAGCCGAAAGAAACTATTGACATGCTCCTTTCTCTGGGTGTGTTTGTGTAATTGAGAAAACAAACTTGTGACACCCTAGCATATATAATTAATGTAAGGTGCATACAAACAAATTAAGAACTCATTTACAACATATATAATATGGTTCAAAAAATGTATTTTTAAAAGTAAAAAAAAAAAAAAAAATGGCAGTGCTGGCGTCTGGTAAAAATGATCTCAAAATATAAAACCATAATGCTTAAAGAACATCTTGAGATGTTTGGCATTCCGTAGCTACCAAAAATATAGCTAAAAAACATCTCATCAAATCATGTTAAAAGTGTGGTGAACGCATTGAAAGCGATTCTATGCATTTCAGTGATTTCAGTGTGTTCCACTAATGACATCAATGTGTTCCAACCAAGGAAGAACTCAAGTATAAAAAATAAAAAAACTTTTGAGGAACATCTTAAAACACGTTGTAACATTTAAAATCTTACTGATAACATAAAATATAGCACCTTTGTGATTATATAAAAGTAAAATGAAGTCGTAAAAATTCCGTTGTAAAAGCTAGGTAAGCCAGCCCTTAAAGGAACATATGAATTGATTATCTTCACTAAAAATAAAGGCAAATGGAAATAATAAAAGGATCCTTTTAAAAACAGCAAGGGAATCATAAATATACATTAAAAAAATATCAAAATTCTGCAAGTACAGTGCATTAAAATAGAAGCTGTGCTGAAAAATCATCTGAAGCTGCTATAAAAACCAGATTACTGGAATAAAACTCACAGGAACACAGAAAAATCTGTCTTCATTTAATCATGTCATTGTATTGAATTTATAGATGATGAACCTCTAGTCAGTCTGTAAAAGGCCAGGTCTCTCTCTCTTCCCCCCTCCCCCCCATGAGTGATGTGGCATACTGAGCACAAAGAAACTACTCTTCAAAAACATTATTCTTTTTGATTGACTACTGAACAAGATACTTTTCCACCACAGATCTTTTAAGTGCACTCTTGTACTGTAAAATCTGTTTATTAAAAAGTTGTATGGCCTTCCCTATGTACAGTAGTCCACATGGGCACATGTTAATGTATACTACACTACACTAGAGCTCTTGCAATTGGTAAAACTTCTAAGTTTAAACTTGTCTCTTGTTGGGTGAATAAATGTTGTAATATTGATGTTCACCTTGCACACTGAGCATGCACCGCACTTGTGTTCTGTAGGTTTCCGAGTAGGTTGTGGATTCAATCCTGGAAGAGCAGAGTGAGCTAATGAGGCTTATTTTCAAAGCACTTAGCCTCCCAAAGTTCCATAGAAACCTATGGAACTTAGCCTCCCAAAGTGCTTTGAAAATATGCCTCATCGTATCTTTCAGATTTTTCCCTCTTAAGAGCAATCACGATATCCTTCATCTGAAAATGCTCAATACCCTGGATAATATCCATAATATTGTCTCTAGATAGATGTGTAAATGGTAGTTCACAAATTTGAGGCATATTTTCAAAGCACTTAGCCTTCCAAAATTCCATAGAAACCTATGGAACTTTGGAAGACTAAGTGCTTTGAAAATATGCCTCATAGTGCACATATAAATCTGTTAGTAGATTCCCTTACTTTAGGTTGAAGTAGAACATCTGTATCAGCTCTGGCTGCTCTATTGTATCCTTTAGCAATAGCTTCAAGGGGGTATCCTTTCAATTTGAAACTGGCAAGTCATCTCTCTTGCTTGGTTTTCAAAGAAGCAATCCTTACAGTACAATCTTTTACTCCTTAAAAACTGACTGTATGGGAGGTTCATTTTCGGTGTTTGATTGTGGCAGCTTCTAAAATCTAAAAACCTATTGTCATCTGTTGGTTTCCTGTATAGGTTGCTGTGGAAGGTACCATCTTCAAAAATAATATTGATATCTAAAAAAAGGAATGCATTTCTTGTCCAAGGACATCCGAGACTTGAGATTCTCATCAAAATTATTTAAAAAAAATATATTAGAAGTTACTCCACTGTAAAATATAAATTAGCCACGGAAGGTGCCATTGTGGCACTCATGTTGTTGGTAGAAAATACAGTCAAAACAGAAAAAAGGTATTTTTTTTATTAAGGCTATGGATGCTAGCTTCGCTACAAATTCTACAGGTATGCGAGTATATACATTTTCATTGGTCAATGCATCTTTTATTTTAATATCTTCAGTCAGGGGGATATTCGTGTACAACAATTCAATATCAAATTGGTTAACAACTTGTGGATCTTGGGAAGGATATAGGTAGTTGGTATGACATGGATGACTACAAGCAGGAGATCCAGAGACCACCTGATGACCGCACCTTCTATTCGAGACTAAGAGACACTATAAAAGACATTCAAAATGAGATTGCCTCTGCCTCTCTTGTCAAGATTGTTAGGTAGTGGATTCCTGACTACCAGTGAGGTTGATTTCTTGCAAGTAAAGAATTGTCATATTGACTACATCCTCCCCAACATCCACAAGTCTTGCATGTATCCATATGGCCACCACATCAAGTTTCTACATTTTCCAGTGCTGCACCGTCACAGCTCAGGGCTTTGCCCTTCAGTGTCTGCATGGCTGTGAGAATGTTTATCAAGGTTATTGTGGTAATGGTGTCCTTCCTTCAGCACCAGGGAATTGGAGGTCACCTGTATCTTGACAACTAGCTCATTCATGTGTCCTTGGTGGACAAAGTTGTCTTCTACAGTCAAGTTGGGTGATCAGTTTTGAAAAGAACAGACTAACTCCACTGCACTGCAGTCATTGGAATATCTGGGTGTTTTATTCAACAGAGTATGGGAGAGGATCTTCCTCACGGAGCACAGGAGGTTGAAGCTAGTTCAACAGATTCATCTCCGTCAAGGCAGGCCCAGGGTCTGCGACTGTCTAGGTTCTGAGGTCAATGACTGCGATGATGGTAGTGGTGCCATTGGCAAGGGCTCATATACGGCCGTTATAGGAATCTCTTCTCACCCGCTGATCTCCGGTGTCACAGAAGTATGACCTTTTTACCTTTAGATGCTGGTTGCCACATGAAGTATGCAGTGGTGATTGTCCCCCAGAAATTTGTGGAATCTCCCTTTCTGAAAACACAATAGGATCTGGTGATAATGGAAGTTAGCAAGTCGGGTTGGGGAGCTCATTACATCTGGCACAGGGCATCTGGATGGACTAGGAGTCTGTGGTTGATAAATCACTTGGAGCTCAGGGCAGTAAGGAATGCCTTAACGCGACTTTGCTCTCTTTCTGGTGGGGGCCCTGGTCCGAGTTTTCTCCGACAATGTGACAGCGGTGGCTTATATAAAGAAGCAAGGTGAGACCTGCAGTCGTCTGATGGCGGTGGAGGCAGCCTCCCTCATGAGCTAGGAGAAGAAAAATCTTCTCTGCACGTCAGCAGCTCATATCATGAGGACCTTGAAGGTGGAGACAGACTTTCTCAGCAGGCACTCTTGGGAGAATGGGAGCTATCCATCCAGGGGTTTGAGCTGATAGTGAACTGATGGGGTTTTCCGCTTCTGGACTCTGTGGTGACGAATGGAATGCAAAGTGCTGAAATTCTTCAGTCATTGGAAAGAACCAGGCTCAATCCTACTGCATCCCTGGTTGGAGACACATCTACTGTATGTTTTCTCTCCTTGTGCCATGGTAGGCTGCCTGTTGAAAAGGATCACAATGCACTGGGGTCAAATAACTGTAGCCCTGGGTTGGCTTTGGAGACCATGGTATGCGGACCTGATTCGACTGCTGGACAGGAATCCTCTCTGTCTTCCGCTGGTACATGGCCTACTGAAGCAAGGCCTAGTGCTCATGGAGGATCCGTGTCCCTTTGGTTTTATGGCTTGGCCATTGAAAGCAGTTGAGATGAAAAGGTTATTCTGATTCAGTTATTAGTACCTTGATTCAGGCCGGAAACGCTCTACATCCCTGGTATATGTGAGAGTGTAGAGGACATTCAAGGGCTGTTCTGAGCACGGACATTCTTCCTTCTGTGCGATCTGAGCAGAGATCCTATTGTCCTTCAGAAAGGATTGACATTGGTTCTCTAAAAGTTCAGGTTGCAGCTTTGTCCTGTTTTAGGCGATGACTACAGAAGACGTCTCTTGTAGCTCACCTGGATATTGTTCTATTCCCACGGGGAGTGGGCCACTTGCGGTCTCCCTTTCATATGCTCTGTCCAGAGTAGAACATTAATTTTGGTCCTTTTGGGCTCTTTTTTGAGCCACCCTGGAAGACTTCCTTGACAGATCTTATGCTAAAGACGACATTCTTGGTTCCATAGGCATGTAATGTTTCGGATCTTCAGGCTCTCTTAACAGGATCCCTTTCTTCACTTTTCAGAGGCGGGGGTTCCCCCTTGACACTGTTCCTTCCTTCCTTCTGAAAATAGTATCAGCATTTCATCTTGATCAATCTGTGGCGCTTCTATCCTTTCGCAGAGAGGACAAAGAAGCTTGTAATTTTTCCTTAAAGCTTCTCAAATGTGTGTAGAGTCATTAGATATCTGGAAGTCACTAATGAGTTTCACAAATTGGACAGACTGCATTTTGGTAAACAGAGGATTGGCATCAGGCTTTTAGGTCCACAATTGCTAGATGGCTGAAGGAGACTATTGTGTCAGCTTATTTGCTTGCAGGGAATCTGTCTCCTCAGGCCTTGTGGTCTCATTTTACAAAGTGTATAGCAACATCCTGGGCAGAGACTACTTTACTGTCTCTGGCAGATATTTGCAAGGCGATGTGATTAACACTGCATACCTTTTGCCTAGCACTACAGGGTAGATGTTATGGCATGTTTTGGGGCTTTGGCCCTCAGGGTGTGGTGGCGCCAGGATCGCACCCACTCTAGGAATTGCTTTTGAACATCCCATGGCTTCTGGAATAGTGGGAAGCTACATAATGGAAGGAGAAATTAGGTCTTACTTGAAACATTTTCCTTCTTTTAGTTTTTCCCACTATTCCAGAGGCCTGCTCGAGGTTTTTGAGATGTTTAGTTAGTGTGAAGTAAGGAGTCAAATAAATACTGTCACCTTGAATGGTGCTTCCTGCATATCTCTTGTTCTCTACAAGTTGTCCAGAGATGTCCCTACTACTTGTCTATGTAAATACAGTACTGATGGACTGGATGTCAAGAGAGATGTCTCGGCTCAGTTTTCAGTTCTTTATCTCCACTTACTGGTTGCTGGATACAACTTTCCTACAGGTTCTGGCATAGTAGGAAGAACCAATGGAAGGCATATGTTTTGGGTAAGACCTAATTTCTCCTTACTGTCGTAGATCTTAACTCGATTATTTATTTGTTGCATTTGTATCCCACATTTTCCCACCTATTTGCAGGCTCAATGTGGCTTACATGGTGCCGTAGAGGCGTTCGCCAACTCCGGTGGAGAAGCAATTACAAAGTGATGTTGTGGTTGAGAAGGTTCATGTGTTAGACACATTGGGAGTCGTGGGGAAAAAAGAGTTACATAGCGTTAATTGCGAGCTTTTGTTTCAGTGTGTTGCAGAGTTTGGGCACTTAAGTTGGATCGGTAGGGTAAGCCTTTTCGAACAGGTTGGTCTTTTTAGTAATTTCCGAAAGTTAAGGTGGTTGTACGTTTTCACTGCTTTTGGTAGTGTGTTCCACAGTTGTGTGCTTATGTAGGAGAAGCCTGTCTGTTAACTACTTGATTTATTTCGGAGGTTCACCAGGAAGCCTCTCGGCTACACTCAAACGTCGGCAGGAACATCAAATGGAAGTTTAGAGCTGTGCAGTGAAAAGTCATATACCAGCAATTCAAACATCAGAAGGAGTATATCGTGAAATAACTGCAGTGTGGATAAGAACATTGAGATATTGGCAAACACACTGTGTATGCTTAAAAGTGACTCATCTGATACGGCACCGTGTAGTGCTTGAAACAAACTTGATATAAATGACTCGGTTATATAAAGCAAGTTGCCACAAGTCAGGGAAATAACAATACATATATAATGATATACTATCAGGGATATTTTCAAATCACTTAGCCTTCCAAAGTTCCATAGGTTTCTATGGAACTTTGGAAGGCTAAGTGCTTTGAAAATATACCTCCATGTCATAATTTAACAAGTAAATACGTGAGGCGGATTGATAAGATCAAGGCTAAAATTCATTAAACAATGTTGATGTATATTTCTGAATGACGTAATGAATGTGGAATGAGAGAGAGTTCTGAGTGAGCTTTAGGATAATACATGTGTTAATGCAAGTTGATACAATAAAATAAGTATAAAACTTTAAAAATCGGGAGTACTTGATGTTAATTATCTGGATAATTGTACTCCGGTGGGTAATATTTTATCCCCTTGTGATTGAAGTTAATGTATGTGCTGTCAGGATGTTAAGTATAATTTTTACTTTTGTCGTTTTGGTAGGAACACTTATCTGGAGATGAATGTGAAAAAACGCAGCCAAGCCGGAAGGAAAAAAGCTTAGGACTGTTGTGTCATAAATTTTTGGCACGGTACCCTAACTATCCAAATCCTGCAGTAAATAATGAGATTTGCCTTGATGAAGTAGCCGAAGAGCTTAGTAAGTATGAGAGAACCGTTGTGCCTACTAAGCAGAGCCATGAATTAGCCTCAGAGTAGTGTATATTTGGGGGTAGATTCAAGAGAGTGCAAAACTTGAGACTCTGGGATGAAATGTATGCACAGTTCTACACAGAACGTCCATTATGCTAGTGTAAGTCCGCAGTTTCACACCTAACTTCAGGCATGAGCATTTATGCCATATCAAAGGCTGGGTGCTCATGCCTAATTCTTGGTAGGTACATAACTCCTAGAAACAGCCCTGACATTCCCATCCCCTTCCTATACCTACACCCCCTAGAAGTTGTGTATGGTTAAAAACTCCACTTACAACTTTCACAACTAAGAGTAGTTCTGTGCCCAACTGCTAATTGATGCCAACACCACTGGCTGTAAACTCCAATTAACTTTTTTTCAGCGCTTTCAGAGATATGAGGCTGTCCGATTGATTTCATGTCAATATTCTTTTTTGGCATTTCTGATTGAGCTGTTTTTTCAAGATATAATCAAGGTGATCTTCTGTACATTTTGTTTCAGTTGCTTTCATCAATATATATCCATTATACTTCAACAGTAAAGGATTATTGTGTAGCCCCTGAAGCAGCCCTGCTGGGCGAAACACGGCCTGTGTCGGGCTGTTTTTATAAATAAATAAATATATATATAATAAAATACATTTTGTCCTTCAACGATCTCCGTTTATTTTCCAACTCCAATTAACAGCCAATTATTAAATTGTGGCGCAACTGACTTTATTCTATAAATTGCTCTCTAAGCGTTAAGATAAGTGCCCAATGTTATAGAATTAGGGGGTTAATCACTGCAGGAACAGTTTTATTACTGTTTCTAAAGCCAGGTTTCCTGCCTTGTAGATGTTGAGCGCCGGCGCATTTATGATATTGTGAATGTGCTGGAGAGTTTGCACATGGTGAGCCGTCTTGCCAAAAACAGATACACATGGCATGGGCGCCACAATCTCAGCCAAACCTTTGGAACATTGAAAAGAGCTGGCGAGGAGAACAGATATGCAGAACAAATAAATGAGATCAAGAAGAGAGAGAAGGAGCAGGAGTTGGACTCGGACAGAGAGAAAAGCCAGGAGATCACTTCAGACCCCTCAGTGATTGAAGGGCATATGTGCTTTGTTGAACTCCCTGGAATGGAGTTCAGAGCAGGTAAGTTCATTCTGTACTGGATTTTAGCATAACATCATTCAAACAATACAATTAACAATGTGTCAGAACTTTGTAGACACTGTGAATGCTCAGAGTCTACCCCCAGCTTTTACATGGGCTTTCTGTTACTTTGGGAAATTCTTAACAGCCTTGTCTAATGGTCCCTGTGGTAGGCTGTACCAGATCATCTACCAACACCTTGCCCTTGATTGCTATTCTGATAGAGATGCTTTTAAAGAAATGTGATGATTTTACAGATATTCAAATTATTGTTTACAAGTGTCTGTCACTGACATCATTAACAGTAAGCTGGTACCCTTTTTTTTTTTTTTTTTCCAAACAACGATAGCTTCCATAGCGTCCCACAGATCAATCCAGAGACTTGTGGCCCTCTACCAGCAGGTGTAGATAGTGCAGCTCTGGTTTGATCTGGCTACTGGTGTCCTTTGGGTCTAGTTTAGCACAGACAGGGGTTGAGTGGCTGTTTGCAGCTTGTGGTGTACACCTGGTGGTGCCAGGTCCCTCCCGGTCTCCCCTACCTTTCCTCCATTGCCCGGGGCTCTTGGCCTGATCGGGTGTTTCCTTTCTCTCCTGACTAAAAAAAAAAAAAAGGTAAGATTGTTTTTGTTTAATCATACGGCAGAACTAGTCAGTTTTGGGGCAGGCGTTTGTGGAGCATGTCAGTGCCTTCTGAGGCAGCTAAGCGCTGCTTCCGGTGTGGGGGCCGGAGAGCAGCATTTGGGGGAGTGAGTCCTGCTGCCGTCAGCCTGTAGCAGGTGTTCAGCACGATGGGAATTCCCCTCAGGCGTCCGGTGAGTCGGAAGCGCAGAGGATAGTTTCGGCGGTTTCCTCGGGGCAGTTAGTGCAGCGCGTGTTGGCGGGTGCCATTTTTTCCTCTCAGGTGCGACCCGCTCCGCACGTGGCGGTTGATAAAGAGTCGCAGCACGCTTCTGTGGCACAGGCTCCGATGGAGGAAAGTGATGTACTGGGAGCAGGGTAGTCCCTTGCATTTCCTTTTTCCCTGGATTTTGTTTTATTAATGCACGATGCCTTTCTTTTGAAGAAGTCAGGAGCTTCTCTTTAGGCAGCCCCGTCTCTTCCTCAGCAAACTTCGGTTGCTGCAGCCTCTGTCTTTCCTGCCAAAACGTCGCCAGGTGGAGATTTTGGATCCCGTGGAGCTATCTGACACAGATGACCCGGTTTTGTCTCCGGTCTCTACCTCAGAATCTTTGGATTTGGCAGATGAGGTCACCCTGCCCTCTGAGGAGGGGGATGATCCGACGGCTGCCCGCCTTTTTCGCAGGGAAGAGCTTCCCTCCTTGATAGGGCTTTTGAGGTTTTAGCCATTTCCCCCCTAAATCGTCAGGGGGAACAGGTCTGGTGCCCGCTATTATGTCTGGCACCAAATGCCCACCTCGTTCCTTTCATGTGCATGAGGCCATGAAGATCCTTATTTCGGCGCAGTGGGATACGCCGGACATTGGGCTTAAGGTTGCTTAAAGCTATGTCACGTCTTTATGTGCTACCTGCTCCTGACTTAAACTTGCTGAAGGTCCCTACGGTGGATTCCTTAATCACAGCGGTCACTAAAAAAAACCACTCTCCCTGTGGAGGGTGGCACGACTCTCAAGGAGACCCTCAGGATCGTAAGTTGGAGACTTGCTTGAAGCTGTCCTTTGAAGTAGTGGTCCTTGCCCTGCAGGCCTCAGTTTGTGGCTCCTGTGCAGCGCGGGCATTCTTATCGTGGTACAGAAAGCCTCCTCTCCGGAAGATCTCATGGCTGTTTTTCCGGCCTTGGAGTCCGGTTTAGCCTTCCTTGCGGATCTTCTTTATGATCTTTTGAGGGCTTCAGCAAAGGAGGTTTCCCTAGCGGTCACCGCACGTTGCTGGCTGTGGTTGCAGCATTGGGCTGCAGATGTGGCCTCTAAGTCACATTTAGCAAGGCTTCCTTTTAAGAGAGAGCTTTTGTTTGGGACAGACTTAGAACAGATTGTGAAGGACCTCGGTGACTCTAAGGGCCAGCGCCTCCCGGAGGACAGGTCCACGTTTGTACAACCGGCGGGACCTAGACCTAAGTTTAGGGATACATGGCGTTACCGTCCAGGTTGCAAGGCCTCTTTTCAGAGAGCAAGGTCTTCTCAGAGGCCTCAGCCCTTTCGAGGTGACAGGCGGACTTTCCGGTAACAGAAACACGCCCACAGCCACGTCCACACAATGATGGGGCCCTGGTCCATATCCAGCTGGTTATTGGGGGCAGACTGTCCCTATTCCTGGTGTAGTGGACCAGGGTAACATCCAATGAATGGGTCTTGGAGGTTATCAGAGACGGCTACAAGTTAGAATTGGCTGGTTCGATAATAGACTCTTTTCTGGAATCTCCTTGCAAATGTCCTGCCAAGGTGCGGGCCGTTTGACACACCCTCCTCAACTTACAATGGCTGGGTGCCATCCAGCCCGTACCCCCAGCAGAAAGAGGGTGCAGTCAATACTCCATTTATTTTGTGGTGCCAAAAAATGGCGGTTCTTGGCGACCCGTCTTAGATCTCAAATGCATCAACAGGTCCTTATGGGTTCGGCTTTTCCGCATGGAAACCCTCCGATCGTGATCGCAGTGGTACAGCCAGGGGAGCTTTTGACATCTCTCCATCTCAGAGGCCTATTTACACATTCCAATCTGGCCTCCCCACAGGCGCTTTCTTCACTTTGCAGTGCTCTGTCGTCATTTTCAATTCAAAGCGATGCCCTTTGACCTAGCCACAGCGGCTTGGACCTTTTTCAAGGTCGTGGTAGTAGTGCTGGCCTATCTCGAGAAGGAAGGGATTCAGGTCCATTCCTATCTAGACAACTGGCTTGTGCGGGCGTCTTCTTTCGAGGAGAATCGCCGGGCAACCGACAAAGTAGTCGGGTTGCTTCAGTTGCTTGGTTGGGTGAGCAACTTCCCGAAGTGCAGCCTAACGCCTTCCCAAATGCTGGAATACTTGGGGGTGTGCTTCGATACCCGAACAGAGATAGTTTCTCTTCCTTCAGCTCGAGCACAGCGGTTACAGGCTCAGTTTCGAGCACTGTTTCAAACTCCGAACCCGCAGGCTTGGGACTATATACAAGTTCTAGGTTCCATGGTGGACGTGGTAAAGTGAGCCAGAGCTCACATGCGCCCCCTCCAGTTGCACCTTCTGAGCCATTGGTCTCCGCTCTTGGAGGATTACGAGGTTCGGGTGCCATGTTCGGCCCATCTTCACACAATCATGCACTGGTGGTTCATTCAAAAGAATCTGGTGTCAGGCATTCCTCTGGCAACCCCAGACTAGAAGATAGTGACCACAGATGTCACTGTCTGGCTGGGGGGGCTCATTGCCTGCAACAAATGGCCCAGGGCGTTTGGACTTCAATGGAGGTGTCATGGTCCATCAACCGCTTGGAGTTACGGGCAATTCGTCTGGCCCTTTGGGAGTTTGTCTCTTCTCCACGGTTGCCCAGTTCGAGTTCTTTCTGAAAATGTGATGGCGGTCGCCTACGTAAACCGTTAGGGGGGCACCAAGAGCAGTGTGGGGGGGTTGTGAGAGTTTATTCCTGCAATTTGGAGGGTTGTTAGATTCGGAGTGGGGGAGAGGGGAGGAGACTTAGTTGAGAAGGGGGGGGGGGGGGGCGGAATCTGATCATAACAGCATAGGTTGGTGGTTTTCTATCTGAATCAGATGTTTAATAAAATTGTTTCCAACCTAAAGGTGGGGTGGGGGGGGGGGGGGTTAAAAGTGATGACAAATGATATTTGTTGACTACTAGTATGGGTATTCTGTTGTATACGTGGGTGTATTATTTTGAAGGTCTCCTATTAGTAAAGTGTTTTCATTGAATTGCCATCAATAAAAATGCTGAAACATAAGGTATATGGAGAAAGCCATTCTTATCCCTGGGGCTGGTAGTATGGAATCTTGCTAGTTTTGGAATTCTGGCAGGTATTTGTGACCTTGATTGGCTACTATTGGAAAAGGATATTGGGGTAGATGGAACTTGGGTCTGACCCAGTAAGGCAACTGTTATGCTCTTATGAAGAGTTTGCTTTGAGATGGTGGGGTGTGCATTGGCCATAAGCAAGCAGGTCAATATTAATGGAAAAATGTGGTAATAACTGCCACAGTTGTCCAGTTGCAGCAGTGCAGGTAGGCCTGGCAGTTATCCAATCCGTATGAATATTCTACTGCTATCCAGACAAAGGACTGAAGGATTGCTGTCCTAATATTAGCTATCCAGCTAGCACAGTCACTCGCCCCTTTAGCCGTATCTTCATCACTGACCATCTATCCTGATTTTTATTTAAGAATTTTGTCTTAAAAGAAAAGAAAACCCCAAAAAACAACAAATCCCATCTGTGGTGACTGAAACCAGGCCTATAGTTGCTAAGTATTCCAGCGTAGTCAAACACCTATATTTCCTGATACTAAAGGAGGAAACAGTTTGAAGTGACTCCATTTCAAATATGTGGAGGGAAAGCTTTAAGCCCCTTTAAGAATTAGAGCTAAATTAACTGGATACCTTTGTATTTTATTACTTTCTAAATATAATAAAGGACTGAGTAATAAAATGGAAACTGCATGGACATGGCCCAGGTAAGCATCTGGTTTGGATGCCCTGTTTAGAGCTGAGGTGATGTGCTTGGGTTCAGGGGGACAAAGCTGACCAAGGAACAGTCGTGAAGGCATGGCTCTTACTCTAGGGAGGTGAACCTGAGCTGCTCAGATGCCTTCTGAGGAAGAAGGGGGGCAAAAAATGTGTTCAGGGGATGGAAACTACCCGTCATGTTTGCTGTTTTTCTGCGCAGCAGTTTCCTGGGTTTCTAGCACTTTAATTCGCTAGTAGAAATCGCTTTTGAAGGTTTGTAGCATCATAGCCAGCGACTTGGGTGTCTTTATGTCTAAGTCCATGACTTGATACTAGCTCAGCCATCACAGCTGCAGCCTTCAGTCCAAGGCTTTGTTTCTCGCTGTTTTTAATTATTTTGGTTCACTTTTCCCTGCAGCCTCTGTGAATAGCAGAAAGGACAAGTCACTGCGTGTGATGAGTCAGAAGTTTGTGATGCTCTTCCTTGTATCAAAGCCTCAAATTGTGAGCCTTGAAGTTGCTGCTAAAATTTTAATTGGCGAAGACAATATAGAAGATCTAGATAAAAGCAAGTTTAAAAGTAAGTTCTAGTTTGTCTTTCTAGTCTGGTGTGTATGCACAATGGATTTCTGGTAGATCTCTACAAACAGGCTCTAATAGATTGGTGAGCTGCTAACTGGATGTAGCAGAGGAGCAGCAGCAGTGTTGGAGGAAATCATATCTAGAAAGTGGATTTCCTAAGTACTGATCTGGACTGTTGTAGTGATGATCATTTGTAGGCAGACTAATGCTCGTTTGTATATACTATAAATAATCCAACTGAAAGCAAAGATCCTAGGGAAAGGTTTGCATGTACTTACAAGCGTCCAGCCCTGGTGACGAGGAGAGCTGATGGTACTGTAAGCCAGTGGGCAAAAGATCCAAAAGCATAAGAAAAGAGTTTTCTCTCTCCATATGTTAACATGCTTATCTTATTAAAGAACATTTTTCAAATACAACCCCCAAGTTAACATAACAAGTGCTGCAACTTGAAAAGGTAGGTGTGGCCAAATTGACCACCGGAGTAGGGAAGAGCAAAAATTGATATTGCCTCCAATCACAACTCACAATTCAGTCATGGGTACCAAGATCACTTTGTCTTTCTTTTCTTTTCTTTTTTTTTTTTGGCTGTTTAACTTTTGTACTTAACTTGAAATGCAAATTTTTTTTTTTTTAAAGCATAAGTTCAGACAGCACTGAGCAAAAGAGTACAGCCGATGTGATCACGTTTCAAGCTCACGGCTCTGTTTCCGGGCAAGTTGCTCTCAAGGATGTATCTAATGACTTCACAAATCTCTTTCAACTCTATGACTTGCACACTATTATTGGAGGTTGTATTTGAAGAATGTTGTTTTTGGATACCATCCCTTTCCTCAGCGACCCTCCAGACCGGCCTTACAATTTCCAGCTGCCAGAGTTGGAGTACTGTGCCTTTAAGGGCATTTATTTCTTTATTTTCAGCGGACCGAACGGGGGTTTTGATTCCTTGCTGGAACGAGAGAGCAGCGCTTTCTCCAGTGCTTTTGCAGTGTGAGTGAGTTTTTGGTTTGGCGCGTTTGCGGAACAGCTTTTCCCTTCCCTCGTGGTTTATGGCGGCCCAGCTCCTCTGATGTCGCGCGTGCTCGTGGCGAGGGGTAGAGGCGCCGGGCGCTCAGTGTAGCTTTGCGGTGCACCTATAAAGGTGGCTGCGGCACCCCCCGACTTGACCGCGGAGGGATCGATGGTGTCGGGAGTCTCCGGGTCAGCGGGAGCGTAGGCAGGGCCGCTGTCAGCGGGAACAGTTTCGGCGGGAACAGCCGCCATCTTGAGTCTGACGCGGCCCATGGAGCCGGCTGGTTTTGGGCCTGCGGCCTCCGTTTTTGGCACAAAAGGGCCTAATGACAGTCCAGGAATGGTGGGCTTTCCTCCAGATTTTGTCTGGACGAGGTATCAGGCCTGGAGATCGGGACCCCCCCTCCCCCCCCCCCCAATTGGAAGAGGGGGCTATTTCCGTCTTGGCTGAGAGACCACGGTTAGAGTGGTCAGAGGACAGGCAATGTTTTTCTCCTGTAGCTGCAGAAGCTGCGCTTAGTGATCTGGGGGAGTCAGATGGAATTGACGGCTCTCAGGAGCAGGATTGTTGGATTCCTGGAGAGGATCCTTCAGTAGTGCGGATTTTCCATAGAGATGAGCTGTCAGAACTCATAGATCAGGTGTCGTCCACCCTTCAGTTTGGTCCTGAGGTGGCGTTGGGGGAAACTGTCCAGGATCTGTTGGTGAAGGGCATTCAGCGTCAGGCGTGATCCTTCCCTATGAACAAGGATCTCCGGGAGATGATTTGTCAGGAATGGGATTTGCCGTGTAAGGTGGCAAAGGCAATGGCGAGGCTTTATCCCCTCCCTCAGGACGATAGGGATTCCTTTAAGGCTCCCACGGTAGATGCAGTAGTGACGGCAGTAATTATAGCTACGGCTATCCCGGTTGATGGAGGAACGGCTCTCCGTGATCCTCAGGATAGGAAGTTGGGATCTTTTCTCAAGCGTAGTTTTGTTTTGTCGGCTCTAGCCCTGCAGGCCTCGGTTTGTGGGGGTCTGGTAGCTCGGGCATGTTTTCGTTGGGCCGAGAAGCTCCTGGATGATTCGGTAGATGTTGGTTCTTCTGGGGGTCAGGAGTTAGCCGACTTGGACATGGGTTCATCCTTTTTGTCTGAGGCTTTTATGATTTGTTGCCTACTTCAGACAAAAAATATGGCTATGGTTGTGGGTCTCTGCCACTTAAGGGAGCTATGCTCTTTGGAGAAGATTTGGACAAGTTAGTGTGAGGTCTTAGTGATACCAAGGTTCTATGGCTTCCAGATTTTCGGTTCAAGGCAGGGGCCAGAACTAGTTCCTCTCGGGGACGGTTTAGGGAGGCTCAGCGGTATAGGCCGGGCAGATCGAGTGGGACCTACCCCTAGCTGTCTGTTTGTCCAATTTAGATTGTAAGCTCTGTTGAGCAGGGACTGTCTTTTCATGTTAATTTGTACAGCGCTGCATAAGTCTAGTAGTGCTATAGAAATGTTTAATAGTAGTAGGACCTCTAGGGGTCGGTTTTTCCAGCGCACACAGTTCTTTCGTGAGAGTCATCGCGGAGGGCGTGGCTTTTCCGCGGGAGGTTAGTATTCAGGCCACAATTCCCAATGAAGGTGTGCGGGCTCAGGCTCTGGTGCATGTTGGGGCTCGGCTGAGTCTGTTTTACCAGAGTTGGGCCCAAATCAGGTCAGATCAGTGGGTTCTCAAGGTGTTTCGAGGCGGATGTGCGCTGGAATTCGAAAGCTGTTCTCCCGAAGTGTTTCTGGAATCCCTCTGTCGGTCTTGGAGCAAGAGGGCAGCAGTGAGGGACACTCTGCGGTGGCTGCTCGCGTTGGGAGCCGTGGTTCCTGTTCCTTCAGATCAGCAACGCTCAGGGTGCTATTTGATCTATTTTGTGGTCCACAAGAAAGAGGACACTTTTCATCACATTTTAGATCTCAAAAGGGTCAATGCGGCACTCAAGGTGCTCTCTTTCCGGATGGAGACGTTGCGGTCGGTCACTGGTGCGGTCAGGAAAGGAGAGTTTCTCACTTCCCTGGATTTGACGGAAGCTTATCTTCACTTTCCTTTGTGCAGCCTTTTGGTTCCAAGTTACAGGGTCCGATTCGTCGGTTCCTTGCAGAGAAGGCGCCGACGGCCCGTACTTATCGTCAGGTCCTGGGCTTGATGGCGGCGACCATAGAGGTAGTTCCGTGGGCCAGGGCGCACATGCGTCAGGTACAGTCAGCTCTGCTCAGTCGTTGGTCCCCTCTGTCGCAGGACTTGGAAATGTGTTGTCCGCTGTCGGTGGCCCCTCGTCTCAGTCTCCGCTGGTGGCTCAGTCCGCGCAATTTGGGAAAGGAATGCCGTTGGAGTCCCCACAGGGGCTGGTAATGGTCACGGATGCCAGTCTGCAAGGTTGGGGGGCACATTGTCTCAGTCAGGTAGCTCAAGGCCGGTGGTCTCGGGCAGAAGCAGAGTGGTCCATCAACCGGCTGGAAACTCGGGCCATTCGGGGTGGCGCTCCAGGCCTTGACGTCGGTGGTTCGCCACAAGGCAGTCCGAGTGCTCTGTGACAATGCCATGGCAGTAGCATATGTCAACCGTCAAGGGGGGAACAAAGAGCCTTGGCGGCGCAGTTGAACTCATCTTCAGGCTCTCTTGGCAGCGCATGTGGCCGGGGTAGGTCACATAGATGCAGATTATCTCAGCAGGCACACTCTAGATCCCAGAGAGTGGTCTTTTCTTCGGTCAGTGTTCCAGTGAGTTGTGTCGGTCTGGGGACTTTCGGTGATCTTAGGGCAACGGCTCGCTATGCGCAAGTTCAGAGATTTTTTTTTTCAGTCGCTGAAGAGACCCTTGAGCGGAGGAAATCGACACTCTTCTGTTGCCTTGGCTTCGGGAGTGACTGTATGTGTTTCCTCTGTGGCTGTTAGTCGGTCGAGTAATATAGCGCATCGACATCGTCGACCATGGTATGGAGACCTGGTGCGGTTGGCAGGGGCGGCGGCCCTGCCTTTGTTGGGATCAGTTCTGTGTCAAGGCCCGATAATCATGCCGGATCCGGCTCGGTTTTCGCTTATGGCTTGGCTCTTGAGCGGCACAAGTTGAAGAAGAAGGGGCTTTCGTCCAGTGGCTTTGCTACGATGTTGAGTTGCCGTAGACGATCCACTTCCTTGGCGTATGTCCGGGTTTGGAGAATCTTTGAGCACTGGTGTGAAGACCATCGAGTTCGGCCGTTTCACTCTTCGGTGGCGGAAGTTTTGGAATTTTTGCACGATGGTGTTGATAGAGGTCTGGCCTTGTCTACACTGAAGGTTCAGGTGGCAGCTTTGTCATGTTTTCGTGGGAAGCTTCAGTGAAAGTCCTTCGCGTCTGTGCCTGAGGTAGTGCGTTTTTTGAAGGGTGTTAAGTTGCTGCGTCCGCCTCAGTGACGGATGGTGCCTCCGTGGGATTTGAAGCTAGTTTTGGATGCTTTGATCAGGCCTCCGTTTGTGCCTCTGGTATCGGCATCTTGTAAGGATTTATCTTTAAAGGCGGTCTTGTTAGTGGCGATTACTTCAGCACGGAGTGTTTCAGAGCTTCAGGCTTTGTCTTTTAGGGAACCATTTTTGTCCTTTCTGAGGGAAAGGTTTCGTTGCGGACGGTGCTTTCCTTTTTTTGCCCAAGGTGGTTTCCGAGTTCCATGTTAATCAGGTCATCTCTCTGCCAGTGTTGGGTGATATGGCTGGAGATTCGGAGCAGCGTGGTATTGCCAAGCTGGATGTCAGGAGAGTTTTGAGTTGTTATCTCTCTGGAACTCAGGACTTCAGAGCCTCTGACCGTTTGTTCGTTCTTCATGGTGGCCCAAAGAAGGGTGCAGCGGCTCCTAAGGTGACCATAGCACGGTGGTTGAAGGAGGCGGTTGCATCTGCTTACTTGGTGAAGGGTCCTGTGGTGCCTAGGGGCTGGTCTGCTCATTCCACTAGGGGAATGGCAGCCTCGTGGGCGGAGAATAGTATGATTTCTCTGTTAGATATTTGTCGGGCTGCGGTTTGATTTTCGTTGCATTCCTTTGTGAAGCATTATAGGATTCCTGTGCATGCAAAGGACGAGGTGCGCTTTGGGGCAGCAATTTTGACCTCTGGCCTTAGTAGGTCCCTCCCATAAGTTAGTTACTGCTCTGGTACGTCCCACGCGTCTTGACCGGTCTGGAGGGTCGCTGAGGAAGGTGAAATTAGATCTTACCTGCTAATTTTCTTTCCTCTAGACCCTCCAGACCGGTCAAGAGCCCGCCCTGTCTGTATTGGAGGCCAGGAGGTGTGTTTGTTGGATAATTCTTGGCTGCTGTAAATTGTTGTTTCTCTAATTGCAGACTGTTTATTTCTGTTTTGTGATAGGAGTCTGGGACAGGTGGGGCTCTTCTTTGATAGTCCACCTGTAGAAGCCCAACTGTTTTATCAAAGGCAAAGGAACATGTTTCCGTAAGAGCAAGCGGAAGATGTTTCTTGTTTTTGCAGTTTACTGTGATCACGTACAGGGTTGCTAGTTGTTGTTAGTGTTTTTTGTTTCTCTGCTTTGTCAGGGGTATACTGGCTAGTGGAGGTTCTGCACAGGTTATATATACAGGCTTCAAAAGCTTAGTGTTTTCTCAGTCTCCCTCTGCTGGTAGGAGGACATAACCCACGCGTCTTGACCGGTCTGGAGGGTCTAGAGGAAAGAAAATTAGCAGGTAAGATCTAATTTCACCTTCATCAAGGTCTTCTATTATTGTGTGATCATCTTATTAAAGAGACAGTTATGGTGCACTATCCCATCCATTTGTACACCATATTTGTCTACTCTTTCACCAGCCACTTGTAGAAGGGCAATTGGTAGTTTCTGGTATGGGGCTCCATAGGTTTCTACTGCTTAGGAAGGGAGGGGAGGTTGGGTTCTGCTTCTAGGGAGGGTGGGGTTTGATTATTACTGTACGATTTGAGGGTGTAAAGAGTACAACCCTTGAACCTGATAGTTCGATATGTTGTTGTCTCTTTTATATGAAAAGGGGGGGATAGTGGATTTTCTATTATAAACATTTTTGTTAAAATGCTTGAGCCTGTATGAATCTTGTGATTTTCAATAAAAAAAAGAGTTGACATAAGATCATCTAAAAAAAAAAAAAAAAAGAGGCAGTGTTTGCATTCTCAAGTTCAGTTCCTTTGTTTTTGCTGTTTCACCACTAAAGTTGGAATGTTGCCTGATGTAGCCTTTCTTCCTTGTCACATTTGTGAGAAATGCTTCTGTAGCTGAACAGCTACTAAATCTAATCAAGGCATGAGTTGCCCTCCAGGTATATTGGCTAACAAGTACTGCTTTTTGTGTAGTGATCACAGGAGCAGAAGAATGATTTAGCTTTTTTATTTATCTTTTTTAAGCTAAAATTAGGAGGTTGTATGACATAGCAAATGTCCTCAGCAGTCTTGAACTTATCAAGAAAGTTCATGTCACAGAAGAGAAGGGTCGAAAGCCGGCATTCAAATGGATGGGACCAGATGACTTTCCAGATGGTAATTTTTTCCTTCAAGAGGATGCCAGGAAATTGGGCTCAGCCAAGTGGTTTGGTGGATCGCTAGGTCCTTGCTTCAGTCCTCGAGTCAGGTTGGCTGAGAATGGTGTGGAGGTAGCATTCATAGCCCCTGGGGATGGATTGAGATCCTTAAGGCCTGGTAAATTGTAGTAGCTAAGTTTTCAGAAGAGGGAAATGCAGGTGACTGTGTGGAGATTGAGGAGCAAAAGAGAGGGCTTAAATGACATTGAGACATGGAGATGGGGGTGCTTGTTCCACTAAATGTGTTACAAGGCAAGATGTGGCTTGCTGAGTTCAGAGTTCTGCTCAGAGCTCTTGCTTGTAATCTATTTTCTCTAAATCCTTTTGCCTGGGATACTCAGCTTAGATTACAGGCTAGAGAATAACACTGGGACAAAGCTTGTCCCCATCCATACAACAGTACATACATACAAAAAAGCAAGCAATGTCTTTTATTTAAAATGACGGAACTAGTGCGGTGGAGTTGTGGGGATGGGGGCAGACTTTGTCCTTTTGTGATCCTCTATTACGTGGGTTCTCTAGTTAAATAACACCACAGACTTTAGATTGGCTCTACTTTCTAATTTTATCGATGTCCTCTTTTTTTTTTTTTTTTTGTTCCAGATGCAAACACTCTTCCTGCTTCACTACCACTTAGAGCCACAGAATTGAAGACGCCCAAAGAACAGTGTGCTAAAAACCTTTTTCCTTCTAGTGGAAAGCAAAGCTTTACTCGGCACCCATCCCTAGTAAAACTGGCAAAACGTATTGAGAGTGACCGTAGGAAGATAAACTCTGCTCCTACCAGTCCCATCAAGACAAGTGAAAGTATGTACCTGTAATATATCATGGGTCTGAGGTTAAAAGGAACCAAAAATCCACTTTCTCTCTCCTTTCCCTCACCCCCACCCCCCATATCATCCTATAGACTGGAATGTGGAACTTCTCACTGCAGACTCTGCTGGTCCAGGGTTTCAGAGTAGGGTTTATTGAGGAAGGGTACAAAAAACTCCCAAGTGCTTGAAACTTGGAAGATCATTTTGGGTTTGTCTTTCTTGACTTTACATTTCATGGTAATTAGCTTAGTTAGCAGCCCTGTCTTTCCTCCCACCAATCTCCATTCCTGTTCCAAGTATAATCAAATAATTGTACATATACCGGCTGATATTCAGCCGGTGGCGCTCAGCGTTATTTAATTAGCCCCAGATATTCAGTGCTGGGCTATGTGCAGGCATCAGCACTCCATGTCTGGGGCTAATTGTACTGGTGCTGGCTGCTGGAGTTTAAGGAGGTCCTGGTCAATATTCAACTGGGGCCCACATAAGTTATACAGGCCTTGCTGAATATCACCTGGGACTTGCATAAAAATATTCAGCAAGACTGGCCAATATTCAACAGGGGCCCACTTAACAGTTATATAGGCCTTGCTGAATATCAGCTGGGACCTGCATATAAAAAAAAAAAAGTGCCCTTTGCTTTTGAGGATCCCCCCCCCCCCCCCCCCCCGCACACACACACACACAGCAGCCATTTTGGAGTCATAGGCACTAGGGAAAGGATCAGTTGGCTTCACTCGTGCCCCTTTCATCCCTCTGAACCACCAGTGACTTCAGGTAGGCCTGAGGAGGAGGGAAGGCTATCTTGAGTAGCAGCAGGGTCTGGGTTTGGAGGTCTAGTATTGTGTGTTGGGGGGGGGGTGGAATCTTTAACAGCACAGGGCACTTTTTTAATGTGGGTTCTGACTGTTATTATGCATAGCTAACTAGCACAATTTAAAATTCACCTGCTTACTATGCAGATGCTGGCTGCTCCCCAACACTACCCCTGAACTGTCCTTGACCTGCCCACGTTTTCGTTGGCCAGTCAGGGCAGATATATAGCGACACTGCCTGGTTAAGTGCTGTTGCATGTTGGCAGTTGGGTGGCCCTGTTTGATTTTAAGCAGGCAGGAGCCTCTCCTGCCTGCTTAAATCGCTGAATATTGGGCCCATAGTTTTATACCTCTTTTTTTTTTCTTTATTTCTATTCCTAGGTACTCCAAGCATCTCAGCAGTTGTAGACATGTCGACATTAACCATTTGTTTTGATTTTTACCCTACAATGGTCCTTAAACATAAGTACATTACATTTGTATAGTAATTGTTTTGTGTTTGTACCTCTTGTAACATTTTACTCAGCAAGTAAATGTACATATGATGGCGATAGTTTGTACGCTTGTAGATGTGTGCTGGGGCAGAGGACGTGATCTTATGTGAATATTTCATAAAATGTGTGTGCGTGCATATTGTATACACTGGTTTAAATGTATGCAGGTGTATTTTACCCACAGTTTTGGAAGGATTTGTTTTCTATAGACACACAGGGGCAGATTCTATAAATGTTGTGCAAAATTGTGCTATCCTGAGATGTGTGCATAACTAAATTGACTAATGAGCCAATTAGTGCCAGTAATTAATTATTGGCAACATTTTGGATTTGTGCGCACATCTTGCTAAACACTACTCTATAAAGATCCGCATGCAAATCTTAAATCGCACAATTAAAAAGGGGGTGTGGCCATGGGTGGGGCATTCACTAAAGATGAGCGTAGTATTACTGAATACTAGAAATCCGCACCTACTTTACATGCCAGGATTTACCCCAGGTTTCCCAAAGCTTGTTGTGGAAATTGGCTCCTAAGCGCGATTCTGTAAACTGATTGGCGTGCCATTTATAGAATAGGTCTCAGCATGGATTTTTCTTTCTTTGCTGTTTTTTCACTGCCATTAACTGAATGTAGTCCATAAGCACCTGTTTTAAGGTTTTAAATTTTTTATTGATGTCAATCATAAAGCAGAAATTCTCCATTACATGTCAGTGTGCATTTCTGTATACATTTCTCCAATAAGAAACCTTCAAACATAATTTGTGATACAGTCATCATATTTATATTTCCCCCTCCTCCCCGTCATCTAAATTAATTAGACCTTAAAAATCTTTTTATATACCTCCCCCTTATGTGGTTATACATAACCTTGCCCTAATAAATGTCTACCAAACTACATGGAATGCAGATCACAAACTTCCAACACAGCTAGTGCATGAACCATAGTTGGCCTCTTATTGGTCGCTCAACTGTGATAACCATTATGATCATCCCATTTTAACTTTACCTCTCCACACGATCCATATTTACCTTAGTGAAAATTAACATCTTGAATCATCCCACCTATATATCGCTCCCATACCGTAACCGAAATCAACAAACAAGTCTTAGGGGATGTAAACATAGATCCTAAACTCATCTAATGATTAAACAACTATTCTCCCCCCTACTTCCCATTCCTAATTCCTTAACTAGTAAAATTAGCAACAACCTCCCCTCCCCCATAACTACCCTTCTAACCAGTGGATAGGCACCTGTTTTAATAAAGGCTGCACATTAGTGTTTTTTTTATCCTCTTAATCTAGGTGACTTACTTTATAAAATTACCCTCATGCTGCTTCATTTGCAGTGTTTTTATTTTTTTTTAATGTGTTTTTTGTCAAGCAGAGAGCGACACTGGTCTTCAGTTCTTCCCAAACAAAATGGCTCAGCTGGCGGCAATTTGCAAATTGCAGTTAGAAGAACATTCACAGTAAGTCCTCTGGGGGTGAGGGTGTGATAATAATAAACTTGTTTGGTACTGAGAGAACTATGGACTGAAGATGGTTGTTCATTGTGGGGTGGAAGAGAATCTGGAATATACGCATATCAGTAATACTAAAGCAACTGCACAAACTGGAGGATTCCCAGTATGAATCTGTTTTTCACTTTCTTTTGCACTTTGGGTTGTGGGTTGTTTTTTTTTTTTTTTTTTTTTTTTCAGTTTTATTCCTGTATCTTTTTGAGATCTTGCTGTGTGTGGTGGTCTAAGAAAATGATCATCTTATGTATTTATTTTTGTAATTCTGGCCACAACTATTTTAAACTGCTTTCTCTAAGCCTCATCCTGACTTCATCTTGCCTGTCTTCAGATGCAGCTGCATCTCTACTAGGATCAGGATAATTGCCGACTAGTTATGTCTTGGCACTAAAAGACACATTAAACATATTTAAATAATTACAAAAGCTTTCATTCACTAGTTACTAGAGTTAGTGTGGCTTTTGCCTAATTGGCTTGCCATGTTCCCTGTGTGGCCTGCTGGATAGACTTGGCTACTTGTGTGTACATATCCACCATGTCTTCAGTTCTGGTCCTATTTTCTAACTCTTTACTTTCTTCCTCTTGCAAGCTCCTTCTTTTCCCTCTTTCCTCCCCTGTTTCACTGTGTGCCCCCAGCTACAAGGAGATATGATGAGCTAGTGATTGAATTCTTTTCCATAAATGTCACTTTACTGTAACTTTTGTTCCCTTCATTCTTGTTTTGGTTAATTTTTTTTGTCCATTGAAGTATTTAAATTTCACAGGATCATTTCTTTAAAGTCGTGTGTGGATATTAACTGTAAATTACTTAGATTGATTTTTCAGTGTAGGATTTCAAAGGTTTGACATTAACCCAGATTTTGGCTTTCTTTTAATTTTTTCAGGCAGTTGAAAAGGAAAACAAATTCACAGCTGTCAAAATCTACTCTGCCTTGTAAGACAGCTTCTCTTGAATCCCTAGTTCAGTCAGACTCCAGTAGTCCACCATCCTCTCAGTCCTCACCCATTTTTCAGCCTGAGGGGCTCATCCCTGTAACTCATAGCGAGCTTACACAGGCAGTACCTGTGGTGCTGCCTTACACACACTCTGGCACGCCCTATATGCTCTATATACAACCTTCTCAAGTTAGAACTGTGACTATGCAAAACCCAAGCCCTGAAGCCCACTCTGTCCCCTGTGTGGATGGGGCTATGATTCAGAGTTCCCTTAAAGCCAACTGTGAAGTGGTTTGTGGTGCAGAAGGTGGCAGACTAGCAAAAACCCAATCTGTTTTAAAAAGTAAGAGCTTGGCGCCAATGGTGAAGAATGAATCCATTCCAGAAAAATGCTTGAAGAGATTGCAGTCCCCAGAGGATACTGGCTTGGCAAAAATATCAAAAGGCGATTCTGCAAAGGTTGATGACGTCTTGGGGGTAAGTACAGCGCAAAAAAAGTGAAAACAAGGGCATCTATAAACTAAATGCCTAAGGATGAAGTAAATAGTTCTGTGCTTTGAAATGTTTGTTATTTTAATTTTCTTTCTATGTTTTAATGTACTTATTTTATGATCTACACTGAAACTCTTGTAATCCAGTCCTTAAGTCGTACTTTATGAACATTCCCACAGCTAGAATCTGCCTGTGACTGTATCTAATTGAAAACGTGGTTATCATGAAGACTGCTACCAAACAATGACATAGAAAGAATCCCATGTTTATATTTTAAACCTTGCTTCCCTTGCATTTTAGGGTGCTGAAAGATGTTCCATCTTATTTCTTCTTGTATTTTCATAGATCTTGTATCTCCCATAGGATTTCCTTGGTAACGTAGTGTAAAATGGATCAATAATAAATACAAAGTTGTTTTAATGGTCCACTTTTACACCAATGCTTTTTCACATGTGGTTATTATATAGAGCTAGATAGTTGATCGATTTTTAGTGGAAGTGTGGGGTCCTGTGTGCCTGAATTTTGTATAAATACATGTTCTTACTGTAAAACCAGGAATGTTTTGAAGCCCTTACTAAAAGGGTCTGAAAGCACACTTTGCTCTGTAGTGTAGAGCTGATGCATCTGGCTGAGGGCTTCTCACATGGTTCTCTCTAGATAGTGAGAGGTCTATAGGATGGCAGTTTCTCTTCAGAAATGGGAACAGTACTGCAGACTTTTTTTTGTTGGGGGGGGAATATAGTGTAACGTGGCCATGTGAACAGTCTCTTTGCATTTACAATAGTATGTTAAACTTCAAATATTCAGCAAAACATATCTGGTTACATTTATCTTATGATATTCAAAAAGATACCAGTTTAAGTTGCCAGGGTTTGGATAAATGCATATCTTTATCCAGGTAGCCTTAGTACAGGTATTTGACAGAATGAATGAGCCATAGTTTTAAGTGGATAACCGTAATCACACTCCTGGCAATCACTCGCCCCTTGTCCTTTAACCAGATAACTTTGGGCTAAACAGCAATTTGTCCAGTCAAAAATCAAATGGCCTGAGGGGTGGAATTTGAAGTTGCTTGACTCCTAAAGTTAACCCGGCAATTAGTTTTTAATATCCTCCCCTTATTTCCTTATATAGTCTTAAGCATTGTAATTGGTTACCATGGCAGGTTGTTTATTGGGGTGGGCCTGTGGGTTATGCCTACCCAAACAGCAGATGGAGACAGAGACTAACGAGCAGATAGGGATGGGCAGAACTATGCAGCTTCTGTTGTGGTCTGTGCTTAAGCTCCTGGACAAGTTGGAGAACCAGTTGTGGAGGAGGGGATGTCCGCTCCAAGTTATAAACCTTTCTTCCTTATCGTCTGCTCCAGACCATTCCCAACAAGTAGGTAATATGCACTCCTAGCAGCAGAGGGAGACTGAGAATTGAGTAATGATACCTGTATAAGGGGCTGTGCAACCCTGACCTGCTTAGTATTTCTCAGTCTCCCAGCAGAGGTAGGTGAGTCTGTGCAGCCCTGCTCTTCTTTGGTTGGGTGTGCCATTTTTGGCCCCATTCACTTAGAAAAGTTAGAATAGTATTTAAGGGATTGCTTCAGGAGTGTCCTGGAGCAGATTTTGCTGCTAGTTTAAAAAAAAAAAAAGAGGGGCAAGAAACAGAATGCACAGGCAGCAGAAAATAAAATCTCAAGACACTCGGGGCAGGTTGCAGCACGCTATCAGGTGGGGGAGCATCTTTTGCGGTGGGAAGCTTGTGGCTGGACTTCTCTGGTACAGTTTGGCATGGCCTCCCAGGCAGAGAAGGCACGTAAGTGCGCGGCCTGTTCCACTCGGCAGGTGGTCTCTGTACACAGTGGTCTTTGCCATATGTGCGCTAAGTGGAGACAGTGACGGGTGCTGACCCAGAATCAGGTGTCCCGGTGGTGGGGAGTGCTGGGAAGGCCCCTCAACAGAGTAAGGAGGCTTCTCTCGGGGAAACTGCACTCCTGGCGCGTGGTGATCCCAAAGCCGTTTTGGCGGGAACGTCTGCCATTTTGGGTCCAAGTGCTGCAGGGCTGGACTCAGGAGAGGGACTGCCACTTCTTACCAGGTATGATGCCTCTGCGGTCCCCTCTCATTTTTCCCCTGAATTTGTTCTATTACTTCATCAGGCTTATTGCCTAAAGAGGGGGGCTCCCTGTGGAGGCTGTGGGAGATCCCCTGGTGACCATAGCACCAGAAGGGTCACTTGGACCGTGATCACCAGGGGGGCCCTTGGGGTCAAGAAGACCCGCATTGTTGCTGGGGAGGACCTGGAGGACGTGCTTTCCCTCAGATCAGAGCTCCCATTCTCTCAGGATGCGGATCAGGGAGATCCCTGGGATGCAGAGAGCATGGGGGAGCCTGCTCAGGTGCCTATGGGGGAGGATCCTTCAGATTCGGATTTTTAGGTGGCAGGAGTTGCCAACTTTGTTGATGGAGGTCCTACTCAAATTGTCTGACGATCCTCAGGTGTCTCGGAAGGGTGATCTGCTGTTAAAGGGGGTGCGCCGGCACCCCAGACCTTTCCGTATCACAAGGATTTGCGGGAGTTGATGGAGGGTGAGTGGAAGATGCCGGATTTGCAGTTGCACATTGGTCGGGCAATGACTCTACTTTAGCAGCTCTCTATGTTGGACCTGGAGCCTTTCCAGGTCCCTAAGGTGGATGCTCTGTTGACAGCAGTCACCAAGAAGACAGCTCTACTGAAGCGCTCCTTTTGAGGTTTCGGCATTGGCGTTACAGGCAGCCATTTGTGGGGGTTACGTGGCATGAGCCTGCTTTCGGTGGGCTGAGCACCTCCTGAACACAAACCGACAGCGTTCTTCTCGCAGGCATCTTCAGACGTCATTAACTTGGAGTTGGGCACACTGGTGGTTTCAGAAAAGCTCCAGAATTGGTCAGCAGACGTGGCCTCCAAGGTTTGTTTGAGTTGGCTTCCATTCCAGGGCAAGTTTCTTTTTGGGGAGAAGCTGGTGAAGAGCTTGGGTGAATCCAAGGTTCCTCGGTTCCTGGAGGACCAATCCCACTCAACTTCCCGTTTGATGGGTCGGAATGCCTGAGGGAGCTGTGCAGGTATTGGCCAGGTCGATGGGGCCAGTTCCCAGCATAGTCGTTACCTGAGTACAGGTCAGCCTTTTCAGTCCTTTCCTTCCTTTCGGGGCAACAGGCTGGGAGGTCGTGATGGGGCCTTGAAGTGCTGGAGGTTCCAGAGCTTCACAATGAGGGTGTGGTGGCCCAGCCTCTGGTAGCACCCATTGGCAGCAAGTTGCAGCTGTTTTACCAGAGGTGGGCCAGCATGACATCAGATCAATGGGTCCTGGACATTATCAAGGACGGCTATGTGCTGGAGTTTTGTTGTCCTCTTCCAGATGCTATCCTCGTCTCACTGCAAGTCTCAGTTCAAGATGGCAGCTGTCCGGCAGACCCTGGAGAGGCTTTTGGCCCCGAGGGCAGTGATTCTGGTCCCTCCAGAAGAAAGAGCTTCTGGGAGGTATTCCATTTATTTTGTAGTGCCCAAAAAGTAGGATTCCTGGCGTCCTGTCCTGGATCTCAAGGGGGTGAATTGGGCCTTGTGCGTTTCTCCCTTCCGCATGGAGACCCTACGTTTCAGTGATAGCAGTGCAGCTGGGAGAGTTTCTGACCTTCTTAGAAGTGTCAGAAGCGTACCTTCATATTCCAGTTCTTTGGTATCATCAGCGTTTTCTCCAATTTACAGTCTTGGGGGAACTCTACCAGTTTCAGGCAATGCCCTTCAGCCTGGCTACTGCACCATGGACCTTCTGCAAGGTGATGGTGGTAGTGGCGGCTCACTTCAGGCAGGAGAGCATTCTGGTGAACCCCTACTTGGATTACTGGCTGATAAGAGCAAAGTCCATCGAGGAGAGCCTCATAGCCATGGCTCAGGTGGTCCAACTGCTTCAACATCTAGGTTGGATTGTCAATGTGGCCAAGAGTTGTCTTTCCCCCAGTCGGAATATCTGGGGGTTCATTTTGACATGCAGGATGGCATGGTGTGCCTCCCGGAAGCAAGTATCCAGAAGATTCAGTCACAGATTTGTCGACTTCTCGTAATCAAGGATCCGTCCGCTTGGGCGATTCTCCAGGTCTTGTTTTCCATGGCGGTGGCAATCGAAGTGGTTCCATGGGTGAGGGCTCAAATGAGGCCTCCTCAGTTTGCACTCTTGATGTGTTGGATGCGCTGTCTAGCAGGGTGCGGCTTCGCAGGGCAGTGCATCTCAGCCTTCAGTGGTGGCTAGATTGACGGCATTGAGTTGGGGCATACTTCTGGACTGGGTGACTACGGATGCCAGTCTCTCCTGGTGGGGAGCCCATTGTCGGGCAAGTGGCCGAGGAGTCCTGCTGGTTGATCAACCGTCTGTTGGCCTTTCAGTGGTTGATTCATCTCTGGGATATTCACGTGCTCTCGGACAATGTGACCACGGTACCTTATGTTAGTCGCCTGCGAGTTACCAAGAGCCCTCTGTTGGTACAAGAAGCAGCCCTGATCATGGCCTGGGCGGAGCAGAATCTAAGGCTGCTGTTGGTGGCGCACTCCGCCAAATTGGCAGTGGATTATCTCAGTCGCCATCATCTGGATCTGGGGGAGTGGAGTTTGGCTCCCTTTGCATTTCAACTCATTGTTGATAGGAGGGGTCCTCCAATCGTGGATCTCATAGCCACAGCAGAGAATGCAAAGGTCCCAAGGTTCTTCAGTCATCTGACGATGCGTTGGCTCAGCCCTGGACGTCTCAGGGTCTGCTATTTGTGTTCCCTCTGTGTCCGCTCATCGGTCGAGTTCTGTAGTGCATTTGGGGTCACGGCAGTCAAGTAGTTGTAGTGGCCCCCGACTGGCTGCGCCGGCCGTGGTATGCTGATCTGGTTCAGTTGCAGGTGTGTGATCCGATTCATTTTTCCCTTAGAGGGTGGTCTGCCTCAGCAGGGTCCCGTTCTCATGCCCGATGTGATTTGGTTCTCGCTTATGGTTTGGCTGTTGAGCAGGCGAGGTGGTCGAAGAAGGGATATTCCTTTGGGGTGATTCGTACCCTCTTGAGTTCTAGGAAGTGTTCCACCTATTTGGCCTACGTACGAGTTTGGTGTATTTTTGAGGCTTGGTGTGACGAGCGAGAGGTGCTTCCCCTGCGGGCTTCGCTTGGAAGCCTTTTGGAATTCCTTCAGTATGGATTGGAGAAAGGGTTGTTGTCTTCCCTTTGGGTGCAACTGGCAGCTCTAGCTTGTTTTCAGGGCCCAATTCAGGGGAAGTCTTTGTCTCTCCATCCGGATGTTCTCTGTTTTTTCCAGGGGGGCAAACAGTTGAGACCACTAGGTCGGCCAGTCGTTCCTCCTTGGGATTTGAATTTGGTGCTGTCGGCCTTAGTTAAGGCCCCTTTCGATCCTCTTCAGCAAGCCTCCGTCAAGGATCTTTCTCTCAAGGTGGTATTTTTGGTGGCTATCACGTCGGCGCGGTGTATTTCAGAGTTGCAGGCTCTATCGTGTCGGGAGCCTTTTCTGGCTTTCTGTAAAGGGAAGGTGTCTTTGTGGCCAGTTCTGTCCTTTTTGCCCAAGGTAATTTCTCCTTTTCATGTTACTCAGTCTATTTCTTTGTCATTGTTTTCGCAGGAGGAGTCTCCTTTTTCCTTGTACAGGCTTGATGTCTGTAGGGTTCTGAAGTGATGTGTTTGAAGTCAGATCATCTTTGTTTGTTTGGCAGTCTGCGGAAAGGGGAGGCAGCATTGAAGGCCTTCATCACTCGCTGCATTAAGGAGGCTGTGGTGTCCGCTTATCTATTACAGGGTAAGGATGCACCTGCCGTGTTTGGGTGCATTGTACGTGGGCTCAGGCCTCCTCTTGGGCGAAGCATTTTCTTATTCCTTCACAGGACATTTGCTGGGCAGCAACTTGGTCCTTTTCATTCCTTTGTCAGGCATTGCCGGTTGGATGTTCAGTCCCGGCAGGGCGCTTGTTTTGGGGCTTCTCTGTTGGTCCGGGGAATTTCCCACCCTCGGCGAGTACTGTTTTGGTACTTCCCACTCGTCGAGAATGGTCTGGAGCAGACGATAAAGAAGGAAAGATTAGATCTTACCTGCTAACTTGCTTTCTGTGAGTCTCCAGACCATTTCTGAACCCTGCCTGGGGGGAGGAGTGTGTCACCTTGGTGGGGTGCCTGATGCTTCTGGGGCTGCAAGTGGCTACTGTGATGTTGCAGTCTCATTTGGTTGGATGTCTGGTGCTTTCTTCCTTCCGGGGGTTCCTGAAGGGAGTTTAGTTATGTTATGTTCTCTATTTCTGAGTTTTTGTGATTCTTCTATGGTGCTTGGCTATTTGAAATACTGAGCAGGTCAGGGTTGCACAGTCCCTTATACAGGTGTCACTACTCAATTCTCAGTCTCTCTCTGCTAGTAGGAGTGCATATTACCCACTCGTCAGGAATAGTCTGGAGAGACTCAAGGAAAACAAATTAGCAGGTAAGATCTAATTTCTCCTTTTTCCCCAAGCTGGATCTTCTAACGTTTGGAGTGTCTTCACCCCCCCCCCCCCCCCCCCCCCCCCCCCCCCACACACACACACACACAACAACAAATTCAATTTTTGTTTTTGAGCCTTTCCTTTTAGAAAAAGAAATGTACTTGATTTTTGAGAACATTTGATTGAGGGCAAATGGGAGCACAGAAATTTTGAAAGCAGCGAAGGAAATCCATAGTTCAGCTCTCTGGCTGCACAGTGCCCTGATAGGGCAGAGTTAGTGTACTATACCCACTAACAAGCAGATGGAGACAGAGCCTAACCCATAGGTTCTAGACTGGTTTGGTAGGACTAAAAGAAATTTAAAAAATGTAACAGGGAAAACCTAATTTCTCCTTTGTTTTTGTAGTAGAATGTCAGTAGAAATTTGATTCTAGTGGTCCTATGTGCATACAGTTCCTCCACTGGCATCCATAATTCTATAGATGCATTTCTATGGAGCGTTAGAAACCCGGCTCCTATTACTGCTGGTTAAGAATCAACTTTAAGTGGTACTGCTTATAAAATCACAGGCAACTACAATAAGTGAATGCAGTATTCTATTGTATTAATATGTTACATTATAAATGGACTGTGGTCACACTTCAAAGCAGCTTATGACATGGCCCAAGTCTTGATGTATTAATCTTTTTTGAGAATGTTGCTTAACATTTACTAGCTTAGCAAAAAGTCTGCAGAATGTGTACTTGACATTTCAGTGGAGTTTACGAAAAGACAAATTTGGTTTTTGATGGAATACAGTGTAACTGTTGTTCGACTGAGCAATCTCTCTTTACGTTTTTCAGCCACTCTTTCCATCAGGATATCTTATTCCTTTAAGCCATCTTGCATCCCTTGGTAGTGAGTCTAGTCTTCCTGGTCAAGAGAGAGCCGATACATCCCCAGAAAATAAACTCTCCAATTCACCTAGTACAGGTGTGTTACATCTTTGCGAAGGGAGCAATTTGTGGTTGACTGTTGCATTCTTGTTTGGTCTCATCAGGCCAGTAATCTTCCTAAGATTCACAGTCCTCTTGGGGAAGAGGAGTGATCAAATATTAATAGCCAACTCATGGTCATAGGTCATTGGATGTAGCTCTAACTGCACCCTAATCTCGACAAAAAGAGGTCACGCTATCTCTTTGGCCTGTGTATAGGAATGATTGGATAGAAATGTGGAAGGTAGGCAAGACAACTTTGTGAAGCGAGCTGATTGGGGAATGGGCCTACTCTATGAAACAAATTAGGTTGGTACATCCCTGATACGGTGTTGTGCTCCTCTCAGACTTTCTACGGGGACCAGTGATCCAATGTTTGTCATGCATAAATCTTACAAGAGCTTTTTGTGGTGGTAGCTGAGCTTAGTCGGGGGTATAGGGGGAGATATATAGCGCCTAAAAAAAAAAACGGCATGGAAATCGGTGCTGACTAAGCGTTTTCTATAAGCAGCGTCTAGATTTAGGCTCAGTATATAGAATACGCTTAGTTGATATCTCAGTGCCTAAAACTACATGCCTCCATTTACACCAACGAAAATGAGGCGTAAATCCTGGGCCATATTCTATAGCTACACGTGTAAATTTCAGAACTCCCACAAAATGCCTATAACCCCGCTCCTTTTTGGCTGTGCACATTAAGAAGTTAGGCACACCGCTTACAGAATACACTTAGTGAGTTGTGCGTATAAATTCTAATTCTTGCCAATTAGTGCTCATTATTGCTTGTTAAGAGCTGTTAACGCTGATTAGCTTGTTTAGCCAATTAAGTTATGCGTGTTATAGAATACACTTGAATTTAGGCGCGGATCTCTAGGCATGCTGTATAGAATCCAGGGAATAGTGACTAGATGGGGTAATTTTGATAAGGTTGGGCTATTCGTATTATATCTATGTAATTTTGATGGAAGATTCTTTTGTATATCGTTCATTATATTGTGTTTGTATTAAGTTTCATTGTACACCACTTTGGGCAGGTTCCATTAGAGTTCCTGGGGAGTTAATCTATAAATAGGTGAAGGAGTTACCAGTGTTTTGCAAACAAGAAAAAATGTTTTTAGAATAATTTAGCGTATTTCATTGTTTGAAAGGGTTTTATTTTGTTTCTCTTAGGAGTCATTCCAATCCCAGCATCGGACCTATCTGCTATTGCTGTCCCTTCTCTTCATATGGCACCCTTGAATCTATTGGTTCCCCAAGGCTCTCTTGCAGCGCTGCCTGTACTGAGTGGAGCAAGTACAGCATTTGCCTCCAACCATGCTGCTCCTCATACTCCCAACCCTGCAATCTTCAATTTCACACTGCAGCATTTAGGACTCCTCTCCCCTCAGATGCAGGTCTCAGCCTGCCCTGGTCCTGTGACTATTTCTCCAAGAATAGAACATGGTAACCCCATTTCAGAGGATTTGAGTGTGTCCAAACATGTATCCCCAGAACCTGGACATAACCAATTAACAGGACAGCCCATTACCATGATTGCATTACAGCAGGTAAGATTATCAAAGTGAACACCTTTATTTTGATTACATTCTTTAGTTTCAGCTTTTTTTTTAATAGCTTTGTTTTAAAGAAGAAAAAATAACTGATTTAAAGCCAAAGTGTACTCTTAATCTTGATTAAGCATTTGCGTTCAGAGTGCTCCCGTCCACACTCCTCCCTCATTCAGCTGTTTAATCTGAAGAATGCGCTTTCACTTTTGCTATTTTTATTCAGTGGCATTAAGAGACCAGATTGGATAGTGTTTACTTGGATTCTGAGCCATCTGACTGGAATGCATGCCTTTTGCCTTTAATCTCTCTGTAGTGCCTTGTCGTTTTAGTAACCATTTTGTTCCTAACAACAGTTTGCTGGTTTATTTTTAAGTTGAAAGAAAATCTAAAACCCTAAAACAAGTATTCATGGTGCATTATGTGTCCTGCCCACAAGATAATACTGCTAAGTTGATACTTTCAAGCTTAAAGGCTTTGCCTGCAGATCAGGCATTAACTCTGCCTTAGAGGGTTGCTCAGTCACAGTGGACGTAACCAGAACACAGCAGCAAGGACCTGATTACTGGCCTTGCTGTCCCTTCTCTTCATATGGAGGATGTAATGTGAGGATTTGTTACTTGACATTTTATCTCATTCCAAATAGATAGGCAAGTTACCTAGTTCCAGACTGGAAATTTTAGAACAGTCCCGGATTTCTGTCCCTGCACTCCCCCCCCCCCCCCCCCTCCCTTCGGTGCATTATGGGGCTTGCAGCAACTGATTTCAGGAGGGGAAGGATCAAGCACTAAAACTCCCATACTGCTTTGGCATTTAACTTTAGTCTCCAGCCTGCAACTGGGTAACCTGGCATCTATGGGATAAGGTCTGTTCTGTTTCATGAACACATTTTTGTTTTCTTCTTTGTTTCAAACAGGCTGCTATACCAGTAACACCCAAAGGTTTACGACCTGCCCACGAAAACTTCTTCCGAACGCCTGGAGGACTTTCCACCATGTCCGGGCTATCCTCGCCTTCAGCAGATTCAGCTGCTGCTCATAAAATTTCTTTAGGCACTTTTATCCCACAGCGGAAACTTGAAGTTACCACAGAAGTCATTCTTTGAGTTAAGTTGCAGAATATTCCAGAGTACTTGACTGACATTCCGGTGCAGTACAGTTTACACACTTTGGGTAGAGTGTCTTATCTCTGCACAGACCTGCAAATGGTTTGAACATGGCTAAGTCAGTTTGGAAACAGGTGCTTGGGTTCTCTCTTCCATCCATTTTTCAGGAAGGTTAACACTATTTTTTTTTCCTACTCCTGTCCTTGTTGCATAGCTGGCTGGCAGCAGTTGGGAAGATACTGTTTGAGCCCACAGTCCATTTTACTTTGCCACTTGTAACTGAAAAGCTACTAGAGACTTGTCAGCTATGAGCAGGACGGTAGAGATTGTTTTGACAAGTGACATCTGGCAGGGTAGGACCTTTCCAACAAGGAGCTCTATATATTGTCAAATCCTACATTTTTTTTTCTCTCTGTAAAGCATTACTGTTAACACAGATAGGTCTGTGAGCTGTAATACTAGTGCTCTTTAGCACATAGTAAATGCTCAATGTAAGTACACATTTTGCACAATGGCAGTACTGTGATGTATAATATATGCTATATTTTTATATAGGATCTATAGTTCTATTTTAATTATTTTTTATCCTCCTTCCCATGTTCATATTCAAATGCTGTACAATGATTAAAAGTTGTTTAATCAAGATTATATAAAGGTTTCATTTTAATTTATATAATGTATTTTCATGAAATTAAAAAAAAAATTCCCTAAATCTGTTCTATTGTCTCCTAATTCTGACTTCCTCAGTGCTTCTGAACAATCTAAATACATGTTCTTCACTGTTTTTTCAAGCAAGGACCACTTTGGAATTTAAAAAAAAAAAATCTTTTCATGTGAGTCAGAACCATCACCGGACAAAATAGTTGGTGCAGTAGGGCAAGGGGGAGGGGTGTTCCTGTCCAATTATAAAGTCTGCTGTGCTGCTCGGGGACACTCGGAGGTATGTGTGTGAAACAAAACAGGCACTCTGGGAGGTCTTTGTGCCTCATCCTGGCTCCAGAACTCTGATACTGTCCCTCATCCCAGCCCATCTCAGGGGCCAATGCACAAAGCATTAGTGCAGCTTTAACCCGGTATACTGCGGGTTTTACTGGCCGAGTAATGTCAAATGGTTTCAGTGCGGGTATTAAGTTGCACTGACTGCATTAAATGCATTTTAATGCGGTCATTTGCTATTCCCCAGCCATGCTCTTAAAAATAAAAAAAAACACGTGGTGTGCAGGAAATGTTCTCTCCCCCCCCTCCAGGTCTGGGTTGGCGTAGAAGAGTTGGTTGAGAGGAGTGGTGTCTAGCAGCACCTTTTCCTCTAACCTGACCACCCTGCCCTGGACTAGTTCGTGTAACAGCCTCCACCCCTTCCCTCTTTCCCCCTCACATTTAAAAAAAAAAAATGCCACCCCTCCCACCTCCTCACACACAAAATCTCTAGTAGTCTAGCAGGAACCCCTACTGACAAAAGCCTAGCCCTCCTGACCCCATACCTTGGACGAGGTAGGAGGGATGCCCACTCATGCCTGCCTCGGAGTTCTCGGACAATGGCTTATTTCAAAATATTCTTTCTGGTACCATCAATGTATATAATCTGTAGTTCCTGTCAAACTCAAAGAAACCAATTTTCAATAAAGGTTTCAAAATCACTTTAATTAGAATACTATCTTTTTAATATATATTTTTATTTTTAGATAGTATTCTAATTAAAGTGATTTTGAAATCTTTATTGAAAATTGGTTTCTTTGAGTTTGGATACCCAGGAACTAGAGATTATATGCCTCTGAGTTCTGTCATCTGCAAAATGGCAGCAGCCCATGTGGTGCATTCTGGGATGCACAGGGCAGGACCTGCCTACCATAAAAGGGAGATCTACATTTCCTACCTTGTATTTTTACATTTTTAGAACACCTGTCCCAGACTTTGCCCAGGATGTTTCCCGTCTGTAATATGAACCTGAGATTACACACACACACACACACACAACTGTCGCAGCAGGGTTTTAGCATTTGTATATTTTAGTAATGGGGTCAATTAAAATTAATGGTTGGTTTGCATTGTCACCATTATCATGCATTATCTGCCATAGGGATCATCTCTTGCAGTGGATGCTGCATCATATTTAACCGTTAGTAAATGACTCTTTTTAGTTATTTGGTTATTTACAAATTTTCTGTTATATCCACTTAACAGGCTCTGATATTTTAATTGGACCAGCAAAATGAGGTATTAAGACCAGAAGCCACTGCTTCAGAGGGCTCACTTGTAACTTAGCCACCCTTCAGGTAGACATGTAGCTTTTGGGGAAACATTTGTCATGAAACCAACAAATGCTGTTTTCTGCATTTGCTTTCTCAATGACCAGTGAAACCTTCACAAATGTACAAGTGCTTTAAATAGTCTGAGCATAGAATTCCTGAAAAACATTCTTGTATAGTGAAGTGTCACCTTCATTGCTCCATGAGTCACTGAATGTAGAACAGGCCAGTGACCCATCGCTTGTGGACAGGGTTGTATGACTTTGGAAAATTCTCCTAGTATCTATGGCTCAGATTCTGCTTAGTGACTGTCCTGTAAGAAGCTGAACTGTTTTCAGATAGGTGTGGAAACTAATAAAATTTAGGTTGATGACCATAAAAATGGAAGCGTATGTACAGCATCAGATCAGGGCTACATAGGCTCTCCTTGTAAAAATGAAAATGGAGAGAGGTGAAGGGAGTGAATTTGTTAATAAAAATATTAGTGGAGTATATTAATCATATGATTTGGATTAGACTTTTGATATTTTGCTTTCTATCAAAGTGGCTCACAATCATGAAATACACTTGTCATGATAACACCAGTCATAAAATAAAATCCCCATCCTTTTTTTTCCTGTTCCTCTTTTCCTCCTCTGCTCCCTTGTTCAGTTTTAGTTGCAAGTTATAACACAGATGTGTTAAATGTTTTGACTTACAGTTTATGTAACTTAGGATTTAAGTGTTCTACTCTACTTTGGGTTTTTAAATTGGTCTCCTATTTAGTGTCTTATACTGAGTTCATAATGCTTAGTGAGTTCCAATTTATCTCATTCCAAATAGATAGGCAAGTTACCTAGTTCCAGACTGGAAATTTTAGAACAGTCCTGGATTTCTGTTCCTGCACCCCCCCCCCCCCCCCCCTCATTATGGGGCTTGCAGCAACTGATTTCAGTGGGCAGGATCAAGCACTACAACTCCCATACTGCTATATATTCCTTCCACCAACCATATACTCCTATAGTGGCTGAAGGTTTGCCTAGGACATCAGATATCTTGGGGGGAGGGGAGGAGCTTGATGGCCAAGTCAGCTTTCTTTTCGGAAGGGACATTCAAGTACTTTAGCCCCATGTTTGAGCTGAGGATAAAATGGAGGTTTTCTGGGGACAGGAGTCAGGGTCCTTCCATTCAAACAGCAGGTCCCTTCATTTTATCATTAGTCTCTACTTTTGCCTTCTGTGATTCGTCATCGTAGAGAACTTTTCCTGTTCTATATTTTGGATTTCATCATGATGCCATGTGCAGGGAACTTGCACTGGGTCCCTGAGTCAGGCTTTTCAACAAAGGAGGTTTCTTTCCAGGGGGTAGTTCTTTCCAGATAGCTGGAAAGGAAATAGCCTAGTGGTTAGAGCAAATGCAGAGAAGCCTGGTTCAAATCCCACTGCTGCTCCTTGTGATCCTGGGCAGGTCACTTAGCCCTCCATTGCCTCATCTCCAAAATTGGATTGTGAGCCCTCCAGAGACGGGGGAATGCCTAGTGTACCTGAACATAACTCACCTTGAACTACTGAAAAGGTATGAGCAATAGCCACATAAATGAGAGTTGTGAAGGGAACACAAAAGTCAAATGTTGCTACAACCCAGAACACACACAAGTTGTGGTAATACATGAAAATTTCCCTGCAAATTAGCTAAGGCTCCAAATGAACCAAGAGCTCCTTGCATCTCCTAGTTAAATTCTGCAGCAATGGATACAAACCTGTGGATATTTTTACAGGTTAATATATTGTGTGTAAAAGATGTGAAAGTTCTGTTCCAACCTGATCTGCAAAGAGGAGGCTTCTACCAACAAGGCTCTGGCTCTCAGATCATCTTTGCTCATTTCTTTAAATCCCTTTGGCTTGAATGTAACTCACATTGCATTAATATGCCACTCTGTTTTATTTTTAAGGTACAAGGGACCTTTTGTCTTTAGAACCCTTAAACTCCATGTAAGAAACTTGAAATGTATTCAAACCCTAGCTGGAAACTACCTCTCTAATTCTGACTGAAATAAGGGTACGTCCCATGTATCCCACTACCACCCTGAATTCATCAATCTGAAACGCATGTAACTTGTACAGGAGTATTACAAAAGTCCACTTGCAAAACTACCACAGTTTTAAGAAGACATTAAGGGGGTCTTTTACTAAAGCTTAGCTCGAGCTATCTGCAGCAGGGCCCATAGGAATAAAATGTGCCCTGCTGCTGGAGCTAAGCTTTAGTAAAAGACCCCCTAAGTACACACTCTGAGCGATTTAAACAGAGGCTCAACCACAGTTACCCATTTGAAAAGTTGTGTCTTGTATAACATCTCCCTTCTAGAGCAAATTTCCATGGGAACTTCATGCTGAAATAGAAGACTTGTCATTCCAGGGACTACTGAAGACCTGGTTCTTTTCACTAGCCTATGGCTCCTAGGTTTCACCGCCTTATTAAAAGAATTCACTCAGGGCATCTTTTACAAATGTGTGCTAGTGTTTTTAGCACATACTAAATTCTAGAGACACCCATAGAAATATATGGGCATTGCCACACTCGTATTTCTAGCGAATGCTAAAAATGCTAGCGTGCCTTTGTAAAAGAGGCCCTCAAAGCAGTGTACAGCAAGAATAAGTCAAACATAAGTAATATGTACCTTAATTTTGATGTGGGAAAGAGGAAAATGGAGCTGAATTAAAGGCATTATTCACTTGAACAATTTTATAGAGATGAAAGGTTTTTCATTATTGTGAAAAAAAGACTCCTCATCTCTTCCTTGGGAGAGTCAGACTCATTCACCAATGTCTGCTTTCTAGACCCTGAGCCCTTGGGCTTTTCTGATGGCTCCAGTGTCATCATAAATCAGAGAAGAAATTCAATCAAAATGAGCTGTGAAGGTCTGGCCTTTTTTTCCTCCCTTGTGTTTGATTTCTACACATTTTAAAGTATAATATTTCAGAAAGAGTCATTAGATTATATTGGCCACCAGTTGCAATTGGTTTAACAAATTCTTAACTACTGCTTTTGGTGACTTTATTTTGAAGCCGTTTCAGTTCTTGTGAAAGTAAAGGGTCTTTTCAAAGCCTGTGCACTGACCTATCTGACATGAATTATAATCCCAGGCTGGCATTGTTATCATGCTTAGTCACATGTGGTATTAGGGGGGGGGGGAACCCAGCGATTCTGTCATAAGTTATTTTTTACTTGCTGCTTGCCATGATGTCTTTGTCCATCACTCACCACCCTCAAAAAAAAAAAAAAAAAAGGGGCAGGGGTGTTTGAGGGTGGGGGATTTAAGGAACTCATGAGCCCTCCTTCTCAGATTCCTCTCTTTAGCCCAAGAAAGAGCAGCAGGCACAGACCAACCTGGTATGTGATGAAAGGGCTGACTGCTTCACAGGGGATGGTACATGGGGAGCGGTCATTTTATTGGGGAGGGGGTTATAACTACTTCCGGCTGGACCTTTCAGTGTATTGTTGATTGGTTTAATATTTATGAAATCAGGAAGTCTAATTTTCAGTTCAGTTTACTGATGAGGTTCATGAGTTACATTTGAAGTTTAAGTTTTATAAGTCTCTTTTCAGTGGTGTTTGTGTGATTGTATTAATTGTTGTGGAACTGGGGTAGAATACTAGACATTGAAGGCTAGTTGTTTTGATAGAGCATCTAGGGGGAACAACACATTTCTAACCTTTCCGACACAGTCTATGATGAAGCCAGGTTGGCTTCCTTTGAATTTCTGGCCCAGGACTAGTCAAGGGCCATAGCAACCAACTTTTCAGAATGATTCAGAATACTAAACGCATCACAATTTTTCCTCCCTGGGCACAGTGAAAGTGTTTTCTCAGTGTATATATGTGGGAGGGATTTTCAAGCACTCATACCCAGAGAGCTGGCACCTATACCAATGGTGCTGTTCAATTTTCTTGATCATCTAGTGACAAGGGACTTTGGTGAAGGACCCAGGCCATATATTTCTCTCTCATGGCCCTTTTATAAAATAATTTTGGTTGAGTTATTTATTCTGAAGAGATGGCAGAATGTATACATTTATAAGCCCTTTTCACAGCTAGAATTTGCTGTTTTCCCTCTGCATAACTGAATGTTACACTTATAAAAAAACTGACCTCCCAGCAGAGGGCTCCAGGCAGAATCACAAAATAATTTGAAGCCTGGGTGAGTGAGGATAAGTATGTGCAGCAGCAAATCTACTCATTTTACAGAATGTAGCTAAAAGAACTGAACAGTTCTCATAACCCGAGACAGGGTGAATGATAGGAATTAAAGGACAGAGCAGGCGGAACAGAAATTGGAGACTTACAACTGAAAAACACATTTTGTTTATCTGCATTATTAAATGGACTTGGGGGAAATCCACTGTTTCTGGGATAAGCAGTATAAAATGTTTTGTACTTTTTTGGGATCTTGCCAGGTATTTGTGAGCTGGATTGGCCACTGTTGGAAACAGGATGCTGGGCTTGATGGACCTTTGGTCTTTCCCAGTATGGCAATACTTATGTACTTATGCTTTTATTCTGTGAGAATATTTTCATTGCTGTTATACTGGCTTAATGAAACCCTGGCTGCTTATCGTCTATGGCTATAAATACCTCCCTTATGCATCTCATAGATCTATGTGGCCAAAGTTAAGCCAGGCTAGCTGTGAAGCAGCTTTCTATAATTGGAAAGTGACTAGGTTCTGCCAGGGGGCCAGAGAGATTCAAACAGAAGATTAGAATAGCCTGATAATACGACTGAAACAGAATGTGCTGTTGACAAGATAATATTTCAGTGTTGTCAGAACCAGGACATTGGTGAAGTTCAACTCAAAGCATTCTGCTAGGAGAAAGATGTTTAGATAGTTCAGCTGGAGGTTTAAGAACATACAATTATTTTCCACTAATTCATTGTCTTCCATTTTCAGTCAGTGCAGCCTAGAATGTAAACTGCACTGAACCCCGGAAAGAGGATATTATTATTATTACATTTGTACCCTGCGCTTTCCCACTCAGAGCAGGTTCAATGCACCTTACATAGTAACAGGGATTACAAAGTATTGATGAAGACAAAATAAATTAAGTATATCAGAATAATAAAAGAAATAAGTAGGGAGAGATGGGCAAGAAGGAAGGGAGTCAGAGAGGTGTGAGCAAGGGTAGGTGAGCATTGGAGGAGGGGAAGAGGAGGTGGAAGGGGGATGGGACATGGGATAACCATAGGGAAATTAGGTGGGAGAAGTGGTCTAGGTTATTGTCTCCTGGATATGTGATGGGTAGAATGGGTTCGTAGGTTTAATCTTGGACATTTGGGTAGGCTTGCTTGAACAGATGGGTTTTTAGTGATTTCCGGAAGGGTTGATAGTCACTGATTGATCGAATAGGTCTGGGGAGGGCATTCCAGAGTTGGCTGCTTAAGAAGGAGAAGTTGGATCCATAATAGGTTTTGTATTTGAGTCCTTTGCAATTGGGATAATGCAGATTGAGGTAAGTTCGTGAAGTTACAGACATGTTTCTGGTGGGAAGGTCAATCAGATTGAGCACATAGCCCGGAGATTCACCGTGGATAATCTTGTGAATTAATGTATGGACCTTGAAGTTGATTCATTCTCTGATAGGGAGCCAGTGAAGTTTTTCACAAAGAGGTGTTGCACTTTCAAATCATGATTTGCCAAAAATGAGTCTTGCTGCTGTATTTTGGGCAGTCTGAAGTTTATTAGCGGATATTAGCGGTATACAAGTTTTTTTTTATTTGATTTGATTTTCTCCATTCTTATTTACCACATAGAACAGTGGTAAAACCCCAGGCAGGTGGCTAGGCATTTTGTGACCACCAATTAGCGGAACTAATTGGCTTTAATTAGAATGTACATACACAACTTTCTAGGTGTATTCTACAATGTGGTGTGCATACATTCTAATGCATGCAGTTGAAAAGGGGCATGGCCATGGGTGGGTTGTGGGTGTTAAAAAAAAAATATGCACACTATTATGGAACATACCCGATCTGCACCTAAGGTGCAGATATTTAGGCTTAGTTTTAGGTCGCCTAAATGGGTGTGCCTAAATTTTAGTCACAAGAATGGCATGTGAACATATTCTTTAAGCTATGCCTAACTACGTGGTTTTCGGCGCCAAATTTTTAAGGCCTCATTTAGAGAATTTGGCCCTAACTGTGGTTTCCAAACCTGATCCTGGAGGCACCCCAGCGAGACAGGTTTTTGGAATATTCACAATGAATATTCATGAGAGAGATTTGCATGCAGTGAAGTCTAATGGCTAAATGAGAACGAATTTGTAAATGAGTTGGGATCACGAGCCCATGCTGATGTATAGATCGGAGATTCCTTTGAAGGGACATAAGGTATGAGAAAACTGACTAAGAAAGATGGAGTCCTGGAGTGAAGTATCTGATGGGTGAGGGTTAGAATCTTAGAAGATCAGAAGCCAGTGTTCCTTTATCAGTAAATCTGAGGTAGGGTCTTATTTCCTAACTCTGTAAAGTAATTTATTTTAAAGTAAAGTATTTTGAATAATTTGTAATCTTCCCCTAAGTGTCCACAAATGAAGTAGGTCTACAAAACCAGATTGAAAGAGAAGGAAGCTTTGCTGGCTGAGAACCAGGCAGGTGTTAATTTCCAAAGAATCATGCCTGCTTTCTTGCCTTATAGAGAGCAGAGAGGCTGCACTGACTGGTTGAAGATATCATTTGTACCAAACAATGAACACTGGGTCCAACCAATCAGAACTAGAGGGTATAAAGGTTCCACTCAACCAGGCTTACTATTGCTTTTGGATTCCTGATGGATTGCAAATTCTACTTATAGTTTTTAACATTTGATATACTGACAGAACAACAAAATGGGTTGACTGATTGATGGCTTTAATCAATATGTTCTTGGTTTTTAGGTTATTTCTTTGACTGAAAAATACAAAGATGCCAATCTTGGGAGGTGGTGCGAAGTGTGGTGCTTGCACTAAGACTGTCTATCATGCAGAGGAAATTCAATGCAATGGGAGAAGCTTTCACAAGCCCTGCTTCATCTGCAGTAAGTGCCTGTAATAACTTGTGGCCTAGAACTGGAGTGGTAGGGGAGGAGGGGAAATGGGTCATTATTACCTTTATACAGTGGCAGTGATAGAGATTCACATTCTAACTTGGACCATTTAACTGCTGCCATATTATTTTCTTTAAAGTAATTAAGAGTCTAGAACTTTGCTCATCTTTTTATAACTGTTTCCTATGGACATTTCATCTGAAGTTTATTGTGTACCTGGGTATGCTAACCAAAACTTTTGATAGTAAACAGCACAGCTGCATCCTACCCCTGTTAAATGTGTCAAAATAACAAATCAGGACTTAGTAACACTATACAAATTTGTGCCACTTTGGAAATGACCTGGAAAAAAACAAGAAAGACCAGGTAATGTGCTGATGGCTTTTTCTTAGAACCATTAATGCTGAACAAAATTAAAGTAATCTAAAGATTCAGGTTCCAACTTTGAATGTGGCCGTATATTACTTTTTTGAAGTCAGGAAATACTGAATCAGCTATAGTGAAATCCATGAACTCTATAGTTATAAATGCTAGATGGCTCCAGCTCATCAAGGAAAGGATGATCCCAGTGCTAGTTTTACTCTAATCTGAATCAGAACTGCCTTTATTTACAGCTACTAGTTCCCCCCCCCCCACCCCCCACCCCCCACCAACTCAACCCAGTTGAATGCTTCAAAGCATGGTGCACTCTAGAACCTAATGTAGAAACAGAAAAACATAGACCCAAAGTCTATGTTTATGGTGCTCTTCTGCAAGGACTGAGACTCCTGCCCCATGAGGGTCTCTGAATGCTGCCTCAGGGGTCAGTGTTTGAAGGGTGTGGCCTATGTGACTGCATAGGCTACTAGAGCAACTGGGGATGCCAAAATCAGGACCAATGATCTCCAGACATCAGCCATAGGAAAAGAAATCAACAGAGAATCTTTCAGTTGGCCCTATGGTGGTTCAACCTAGTGTGGGTTTTTTGTGTGGTGTGAAGCCCCTACAGGAGAAGGGGGTTGGGTCTAATTTAATTCCTATTATCACTGTCTAGATTAGAGTCTTTACTGGGCCCAGGACCAGCCAAGCAGCGTGAAGGCAGCAGATGAAATGGGGAGGCCTTAGGTAGAAAGTAGGAGGAAAAACTTGCATCTTTGGGTGGTTTGTTTCTCTGCTTCCACCCAAGAAACCAGGGACCTGAGCTGGGTAGCAAAAGCAGATCTCTCCTCAGGACAGATCACAGTACTTACACCAGGCCACTGGGCTAAACCATCAGCTTAAATTCTGAGTATTTTACAGGATTATTTTCTCTGATTATAGCGGAGAACTAGTAACATTTGAGTGACGTTACATATGTCTCCATAACTGTAAGATTCCCTATCAAATATTGGGTCACTCTTAATTTGACATAATGCTGGAAGTGTTATGTCACAGAGCACAAAACAAATTTATCAAAACCATCCTGGGAATGGGTCAAAGCCAAGTACACTGTAGGACAAAATACTTAACTAAAAGTACAGTGAAGAACACATTAAATTTACTTAAGTGAAAGTAAACAAATTATTGCCTAATATACTACTTTTTGAGTAAAAGTACCACAACCACAATGAATGCAACTATTGTTAATGTGGGGGTTTCCCCCAATGTTATTGCTCTACAATACAATCCACTTTCCTTTTAGTAAAACCAGTGTGTTTTTTCTAGCAAAAGAGGTGCCGGTACTCAAATGCCAGGCCCCCCTTCAAGGATGGGGTGATCATTGAGGGACCCACCCCACAATAGCCAGGCCCCCTGCAAATCTATGACAAGGCAGAATTGGTGTGTAGAACCTGAGCTCTTTCATTAAAACTTGGGGACCATAGGTCAATTTTAGCAGACAATGGAAAAGGTGCCGGTACTCGGTCCCCCCTTAAAAAAAAAGCCCAAGTAAAACTACAATTCGAAAATGACTGTCACTCATGAGAAAGTGCTTGTGAGCCATTAATCCAGCACAACTAAAAAGGTTTAACAACTGCACTGGCAGGAAGTGATCCTTCGGTCGATAAAGTTTCTTCAAATCAGGCCAGGCTGCAATATTACTGATGTCCTCTGACTGGTTTGCAGGTTTTGATCAAGGGAATCTCTGAAATACTTGACTTCCATATAGTAAAGAGTACTTTATCATCATTATTGTCATTATCATCTGCATTAGAAGTAGTGCTGACTAATTAATGTCTTGCATCTTCATCTTTATTATCATCATCATGCTGTTCAATTACAAAGAAGGCTATCACAAAGGTTGGAATCATTGTTTGTTGTTCTAACAATTTTTTGTCTGATGGCAAACTCTGTTTGAATATCTTCGAGATGCAAGAACATCCAAATGTGTGAGAACCCTTCAGTCTTAAGGCCAGAAGTCTGTTATAATAGAGCCATATGTCTATTCACCTAGAACTGCTACCAGCTTCATCTTCATCTCCAATAAATACATAAGTATTGCCATACTAGGACAGACTGAAGGTCCATCAAGTCCAGAACCCTGTTTCCAACAGTGGCCAATCCAGGTTACAAGTACCTGGCAACAGGGCCGTGCCTAGGGTCTCTGGTGCCCCCCCTGCAGACCATCAGTTGGCGCCCCCTGCAGACTATCATCAGTTGACACGCGCGCGCCCTGATTCCATGGCACTTTAAATTTACCTTTCTCCGCCTCTGACGTCTGTGCAGCGTCAGTGAAAGCACTGCCTGTCTGACGTCTCTCCACCAGCCTTCCCTTCGCTCGTTCGTTCCCTCTGTGTCCCGCCTTCTTCTGACATAATTTCCTTGAGGGTGGGACACAGAGGGAATGAACAAGTGAAGGGAAGGCTGGTGGAGAGACGTCAGACAGGCAGCGCTTTCACTGACGCTGCGCAGACGGCGGAGCGAGGTAAATTTAAAGTGCCGGGGAATCGGGGATGGAGTGGAGAAGTTGTTTTTTTTTTTTTAATACAACTACGGCGCGGTGCCCTTGAAGGCAGGCGCCCCCCTTCAGCGCTTACCGTGCTTACTGTGTTGGCACAGCCCTGCCTGGCAAGATCCGAAAACAGTACATTTTATGCTACTTATCCTAGAACTAAGCAGTGGATTTTCCCCAAGTCCGTCTTAATAATGGCTGATGTCATCCAAGCATAGGCGGTCGGTGGCCAAACTGTTTGGGGAGGCTAAAGGGGGTGGGGTTAGGGGTGGGACCAGGGGTGGAGCTTACATCCATAATTGTCTGACAACACAGAAAAAAAGTAAAAATAAAATAGTCACAATACCTTTTATTAAATTTAGATATTAGATATGTATCATATGTCAAAGAATAAAGTGGTTGCTCAAAGCGTATACTAACCACAAATCGCTCAACTGCAAAACACTATGCACAAATTTGTGCAAAAACTGCACAAGTGGAGGAGTGGCCTAGTGGTTAGGGTGGTGGACTTTGGTCCTGGGGAACTGAGTTCGATTCCCACTTCAGGCACAGGCAGCTCCTTGTGACTCTGGGCAAGTCACTTAACCCTCCATTGCCCCATGTAAGCCGCATTGAGCCTGCCATGAGTGGGAAAGCACGGGGTACAAATGTAACAAAAAAAACAACTCAGAACCTTACTGTACCATAAATATTACACTGGGCAGACCCTAATACACCAATATACCACCCATACAGAAAATGCAGACCGTCAACAATATGAAACAAGGGATCATAATATCATAATTCTCATGTAGAGCCACAAAACACCCTTTTAGGGTGGATAGTGTTCACAATGAGCTCCTTTTATTAATGACCATATGTAGATCCTTCAAGCGGTAGTGTGTCATGATTTAGGCTCTACACCCTTTCTGATGTTTTGGTGCCACCTCAGTAAGGCCAACACACAATCTCTCCACTGCAAAACACTATACACAAACGTGTGCAAAACCACACTCATAACCTTAACAAACCATAACAGCACTAATTCCAAGGACAGGACGAGCTACAACCTTATGTGTGGAAAGGCGGCACTATAATTACACCGGGCTCTAAAACACCAGTACACGACCTACTGAAACAAAAAAAAAAGGGCTGCAAATACTACACACTAGCAGAATACTGCATCTTGATCACGCATGAAAAAGACATGACACAACAGATATGAAGGCAAAATACTGAACTGGAAAGTTACCTCAAGAAGTCAGACTCAGCATTCAGCAATACTAGAAAAATTGAAATTTACATGTAAAATATCACAGATGCACATTTCCAAAAGCTGACATATTCCAATTAATAAATTCTGAATAAAATACTTTTTTCTACCTTTGAGGTCTGATCATTTAGTTTTTCTATTTGCTTTGGTCCCAGTGTCTTCTGTTTTATGCAGTGTCTTCTTTCCATTTGATATTTTTTCTCTCACCATGTCCACCATCCTCCTGTGTCCTTATGCGTCTTGTCTACCATCTGTAGCCCTGTCCCTATCCTTTCTCCAGTTTCAGCATCTGCCCTCAAAGTGTTCCGATCTAACCCTTAAATTCAGCAATTTTCCCTCCATCCATGTCCATCATTTCTCCTCTCTCCCTTCCCCTCCATCTGTGTGCATCTCCTTCCTTTGCCTTTCCTTCCCTCCATCCTTGTCCAACATTTCTCCTCTCTTCCCTGCCCTCCACTCCATCCATGTCCAACATTTCTCCTCTCTTCCCTGCCCTCCACTCCATCCATGTCCAGCATGTCTCCTCTCTTCCCTCCCCTCCATCCATGTGCATCTCCTTCCTGACTTCCCTCCCCTCTCCTCCATCTACCCATATCCAGCAAATTTCTTCTCTTCCCTGCCCCATTCATCCATCTATGTCCAGCAATTCTCCTCTCTCCCCTGCCCTCCCCTCCCCTCCTGTCCAGTGATCTCTTCTCTCCCCCTGCCCTCCCCTCCTCTCCATCTCCAGCGATCTCTTCTCTCCCCCTGCCCTCCCCTCCTCTCCATCTCCAGCGATCTCTTCTCTCCCCCTGCCCTCCCCTCCTCTCCATCTCCAGCGATCTCTTCTCTCCCCCTGCTCTCCCCTCCCATCCATGTCCAGTGATTCTCCCTGCCCTCCCTCAGCTCCCTGACAGCCCTCCTCTCCGTTCCTTCCTGCCCCCCCCCCCCCGCGCTTTTAACCATTTTACTTTCAGGCACAGTGACAGCAGTGAAGAGGACAACACAGCAGGCTCGCCTCCAATGTCTCCCTTCTCTCACACAGTGTCCCGCCTTCTGTGATGATGTATTTCCTGTTTCCGTGAGGGCGGGACACTGTGTGAGGGAAGGGAGAAGTTGGAGGCGAGCCCACTGTGTTGTCCTCTTCACTGCCATCGCTGCGCCTGAAAGTAAAAGGGTTAAACCCGGACGGGTGGGGGGGGGGGAAGGAACAGAGAAGAGGGCTATCGGTCGGGGAGCTGAGGGCGGGAAGAAGGGACCATCTGACGGTCCGCGCCAGCCCTGCGTTTGGGGGGACAGCAGACAGGGGAAGGTCACGGTTGGGCTGGCGAGGCTTAGCCAAAATGGACATTTTTTTTGGAAGGGCATCCTCAACTGCACTGTCCTCTGGATCAAGCCGCATTGGAGGGGGTGAGCAGCGCAGCGTCTTCGGGCGGCACAGGGAGGCGTATTTGGCATGCGCAGAGCAGCCAGCATAACGCTTGACTGCACTGTGCATTCTCGACCGGCCGATTGGCTGACTGTTTAATGAAGGAATAGAGAATGTAAGTGAGCTACAACGAGCAGCTCATTTGCATTCCCTTTCCTTAATGCATGCCCGTTCCTTACCGATTCGCTAAGGGAATCGGGCCCAGATGCATTAACCCTTCGTAAAAAATCTCGAAACGTAAAACTGCTTACCGATTTCGAAAGTACGAGCAATGCAGGAAAAACGCACCGTAGAAAATTTCGGAACGGTACTCAGAAGTCGGATGCATGAAAATTTCGGAAATCCGTTCGGAAATGCATACGCATGGATCAACGTGGCTAACCCACGTGTATGTAACATCATAGGCGTGCGTCCACGGCGTGTAATAGTCGAGTCACAGCTTTTTAAAATCACAACTACCGAGCGCTGCGACTTGATTGTTGTGTGTTGTTCTCTGTGCTGGCAATATTTAATTGGTAAGAAAGACATTTACAAAGTTAAAATTTTGATTTTTAGTAAATTGCGTTGTTTTCCACGTTTTTTTTTTTTTGCTTTCGCTGTGTACCGTGTGGTTTCAGGCACTCTGCTTTTTTATGGGTAGTTTTCCTACTAAACAGATGATAAGTTTGCAGCCATGCTCCTGTTGTTTCATTTCACATTTTCGTGCTTCGAAGGTGCTGCCATGTTATTGTTCCTTTATGCTGCATTTTATTATTGTCCAAGGTGTGTGGCGTGTAACATGTGGTTCCCACAATTTTTGGTCCATAAGTGTTCCTAGGTGATTAAATTGTTTTGGGGTGTATTTTTGTGCCATTTTTGTGTGCATTGACGTGTTACGATGGATTTGTCTGACAGCTGTGGCCTGAACGACAGCTTCAACTCCTCGTTAAATCTTTCGCGGTAAATGAATCGTTGTAAGCGTCGGTATGGTTGGTGCATTGCAATTTGTTCATATTCAATTGGAAGTGACTCGTTTGCATCCCGTTTTCGTTGTCTGCTATCGGCTTCGGAAAAGGGCCCTTAATGCATGAGACGGTGGGAAATTTCATCGTTCAGCAGCCGTGAAAGGGTCATTACAGTTTTGTGCATCTAGGCCTCGGTAAGGGAAGGGCTCTAATGATTGTTTAGTGCATCTGGCCCTAAGTGAATTGATCCATGTTATCTATGCAAAATGGTAATGGAAGAGGGAGGAGCATTTCTGCCTTCTCCCTGTGAGCTTCAAGTCTAATATTTCATTGCTGTAGATAAGAACATATTCCGCCTGTACAGTAATTCTAAAAGTATGTTAATCAGGAATCCGAATATCTCTCTGTCCTTTATTTAAAGCACAGCTGTGCTGGCTGGTTGTCAGGGTCTCTCCCTCTGACAGAGCTGCTGCTGTCAGAAGGTGACAGATCTCTGAGCTCTTCCAGCAGCAGCACTTCAAGGGCTCTCACCCCATCTGTTGTGGTAAATGGATGCCCAGAGGCCATAAATAGAAGCATTTTATCTCCTGCAATACTTTCCATGGCCCACCAACACCTTAAGCAAACCTGTGATTGGATTCTTAGCATTTACTGCCCTCTGCTACTAGCTGAAAATGAAGCTTTTTAGAATTTGTAATTTTTGTCTTCTACTAGCTCCTTTTCTTCTTTTTCTTTCAGATTTGTCAAAACAAGGGATGGGTAGTATGAACCTCTATAAACTATCCAGGGATAATTTTCATACCTTAATAGACCCACTCACCCACCTAGTGGCAGTCCAGAAGACGGGAGTAATGCACCAGAGCTTCTTATGAACCCTATATCATGTGCTCTAAATCTCACCACTAGGTGTCACCCTAATTACCACATCCTTTCCCCCCCACCCTGTCTCCACTATTGTTGGCCCCAACCAACCTGAGGTGTAGAACACCCAGTCCACAATTTTTTTTTTATAGGTCACTTTTTGCCTCTAGTTTCAATATTTTTCTGAACATGTTACCATTAAATGTAATAGAGAGTTTCACAGTGTTTGATATAATATGAATATTTTATTTTTACATCTTCACATTCAACTGCAATTCTGAGTCCAATTAGAAAAAAAGCACAGAATAATATTGCTTTCTGTCACAATGTGAAGAAAAACTTGATTTCTTTTTACATGCCTATTCCTTTTCTTCAAAAATGGCCCTCCTGGATTTTGAGTGTTGATTGCTGCTCCTCTGAACGGGATGCATGTTGCCAGAGAATGTTCTCCTCTGATACACCAGTACATGTGTTGCTGGTGCCAGCCGAAACCAATTTTGAATTAATGCTACTGAGATTCAAAAATTCATATTTCCAATGCAGGGAACTCGAAAACCATTTATTAAGATAGGATGGTTTATTGTGGCCAGCAGTTCTATGATCTGAAGCGTTGCTATAGACAAGAACTAATCTTTGTGTCTTCCTTTTAGTGGTTTGTAGAAAGGCTTTGGATAGTACAACAGTAGCTGCTCATGAATCGGAAATCTACTGCAAATCCTGCTACGGAAGGAAATATGGACCAAAAGGCTATGGCTACGGACAAGGTGCCGGATGTCTCAATACAGATACAGGGGAGCGTTTCGGCATTGAAGTTCATCAGTAAGTTGCTTGTATGAGCCCTCTCACTTCTGCACTGGCTCAGACAGTATTCTGCACTCACCAAGTGCTATGGTACTGAAGCCATAAAACTTGTTCTGTTAGACAGATTTGAGGGGAACGGGAGAGGAGTGGAAATACATTAAAAGTCTGTATGTTTCCATTAGCTCCCAGCCTGCACATACCTCTACACCGAATGTCAGCTCTTCTAAATTTGCCCAAAAGTTTGGTGGATCAGACACGTGTCTCCGGTGTGGCAAATCAGTCTATGCTGCTGAAAAGGTCATGGGAGGTGGAAAAGTAAGTGACTGTTTGATATCTTCCTTTCTTCTACTTTGTCTTGATTTTTTTTAACCTTTTTATTTCAGCCTCTAAATAGAGCAAAATAGTTACTAATGGTATCACAGGATTAAGTTTAGTAAATATATTGCGACGGATTAGCTGAGCCCAAAGCACGGATGCAGTCAGTAAAACCAACCAGGTACAGACTATTCAAACATACCAGACCCAGTTGTAGCCTTGGAATAAGAAACCCATTATGGGTTTGGGCTAGGTCAACACACCTACTGATTCAGCTGCAGAATCCCCTTGTGTTGGGGGCTTGACAGGAAGAGGCAGGGTTGGAGGACTAGCCTAATTGTTAGTGCCGTAAGTTGAGAACCAGGGGAACTGGGTTTGATGCCCACTGCAGCTTCTTGTGGTGCTTGGCAAGTCACCTAATCCTCTACTTTTTTTTTTTTTTTTAATTTGTACCCCACCACTCATGGCCGCTAGGTACTTATTTGTACCTGGGGCAATGGAGGGTTAAGTGACTTGCCCAGAGTCACAAGGAGCTGCAGTGGGAATCGAACCCAGTTCCCCAGGACCAAAGTCCACCACTCTAACTACTAGGCCACTCCTCCGCTATTACCTTAGGAACAGAAAATGTACCTGCATATAATATGCCAACTGCTTTGGTTGTACCACAAAAAGGTGGTATATCACACATCCAGTAAACATAAACAAGATGAATGGAACATAGCCTGGCTAAAATACAATTAGTGTAGAACACCCAGTCCACAATTTTTTTTTTATAGGTCACTTTTTGCCTCTAGTTTCAATATTTTTCTGAACATGTTACCATTAAATGTAATAGAGAGTTTCACAGTGTTTGATATAATATGAATATTTTATTTTTACATCTTCACATTCAACTGCAATTCTGAGTCCAATTAGAAAAAAAGCACAGAATAATATTGCTTTCTGTCACAATGTGAAGAAAAACTTGATTTCTTTTTACATGCCTATTCCTTTTCTTCAAAAATGGCCCTCCTGGATTTTGAGTGTTGATTGCTGCTCCTCTGAACGCGTTAGGAGTTACGGATCAAGAAAGGGATCTGGGTGTCGTCGTCGATGATACGCTGAAACCTTCTGCTCAGTGTGCTGCTGCGGCTAGGAAAGCGAATAGAATGTTGGGTGTTATTAGGAAGGGTATGGAGTCCAGGTGTGCGGATGTTATAATGCCGTTGTATCGCTCCATGGTGCGACCGCACCTGGAGTATTGTGTTCAGTACTGGTCTCCGTATCTCAAAAAAGATATAGTAGAATTGGAAAAGGTACAGCGAAGGGCGACGAAAATGATAGTGGGGATGGGACAACTTTCCTATGAAGAGAGGCTGAGAAGGCTAGGGCTTTTCAGCTTGGAGAAGAGACGGCTGAGGGGAGATATGATAGAAGTGTATAAAATAATGAGTGGAATGGATCGGGTGGATGTGAAGCGACTGTTCACGCTATCCAAAAATACTAGGACTAGAGGGCATGAGTTGAAGCTACAGTGTGGTAAATTTAAAACGAATCGGAGAAAATTTTTCTTCACCCAACGTGTAATTAGACTCTGGAATTCGTTGCCGGAGAACGTGGTACGGGCGGTTAGCTTGACGGAGTTTAAAAAGAGGTTAGATAGATTCCTAAAGGACAAGTCCATAGACCGCTATTAAATGGACTTGGAAAAATTCCGCATTTTTAGGTATAACTTGTCTGGAATGTTTTTACGTTTGGGGAGCGTGCCAGGTGCCCTTGACCTGGATTGGCCACTGTCGGTGACAGGATGCTGGGCTAGATGGACCTTTGGTCTTTCCCAGTATGGCACTACTTATGTACTTATGTACTTATGTATCTATTTTAGCAGCCCAGAGAACACCTTCAGACCTATTCCTACCTACACTTAATTAAAAATATGTCTCTGAATTTGTACAACTATTGGGCAGATGATCAAAAGCGCCATGCTGTTACAAACAGCGCTCTAAAAATAGCGCTGGAACAGCGTGGGGCTTTACCGCCCCTATGATCAGAGATAATTGCATGCAAATTTAAGCACACAATTCTCTCTGATCATAGGGTAGAAATGCATGCGCTCAGGCACAATCCTCCTGCACTTGACAATCCTCCTGCACTTGTTTGACAGGTCTGGGCTGTCCAGACCTGCCAAACACAGGGGCTGGAGGTCCATGGAACCACCAGACCCAAACTACCCCCGCCCAAGCCAAGCAAAATGGGCTGGAGGTCCAGCGGACCTATGGTTCCCCCCCCCCCCCCCCAACCCAAGTTCAGGGAGGCTGGAGATCCGGGGGGTCTCTAACCCCCCTGACACATGTTCAGGGGGCTGGAGATCCAGGGGAGTATCCAGCCCCCCTACCCCCCCCCCCCCCCCAGCATGCCTCAAATGTCCCCCCACCTGGTCGCTGATCATTGGGGATGAATAGGTTTAGAATGTATTTGTATGCTACTTACACTAAGAGCCCTGTTTTGCATGCATTTGCATGCTAGTTGCGTTCAGAACCCGTGAGCACGTTGTCTCACGCGCTCGGGGGCTCTGATCATGGGGTGTTAGCAAACGCAGGTGCCAACAGCCTCTAGCACCTGTGTTTGCTTTTAATCATCAGCCCATATATGACTGTATCTCAGACACTATTATTGAGGAGGGTGACAGCAGAAGAGAGACATCTGTTAAGTGTTAATTAGATTCAGCAGCATATGCAGAAGGGGAGAGCAGTAAAGGTACATCCTGAAGTATGTCTGCTGCTGTCCTGCGGGAGCATGTCAAAGGAGAAGGAAGTAGGGGTGGACCAATAAAAATGAATCATGGAACCTTGAAGTAAGAACTGATAAAACAAAGTTTATGATGATAAAAAAAAAAAGACCATAGGTCTATGTCAAACAAATCCCCAAAAGACAGTGGAAATTCAGAAGAGATTCAGCACTGTGTTTTGGTGCTAAGTGCCTGCATCAGGAGTCAACAATCTGAATGCTTTGAAACAGAAGGGTCTGATTGGGGGTTAGGTAATAGTTGAAGGGAAATAATAAGTATAAATACTTTCTCTGCTTCATGCTCTGAGAAAATACAACTGGAGCATCTGACAGGACCCTTGTCATGACATGTTTGCTCCTGTCCTTTCCACAGCCCTGGCATAAGACCTGCTTCCGCTGTGCTCTGTGTGGGAAGAGCCTGGATTCTACAACTGTCACAGAAAAAGACAACGAGCTGTACTGTAAAGGTCAGACATCAGTTTTAGCCACCTTGTTCTTACACATATGTGGATGTGTTATTTTCTTATTGTGTTATAACCATACCCCGTTTAATAATTTCCTTCCTTGATGCCACCCGTCAGCTGCCTGTGCTATATTTATCAGACAAAGCCCCTATGAAAACTGCCCCCGCCCCCTATGAGAAAGAAGTAGGAGCACACGCTTTTTCTAGTAGAGCCAGGGTGGTGTCAAGACAGACTGACACAGGTACAAAGGATTTCATTCTGAAATCCCCCTGCTTCCTGTGTACCTGGGCTGTTTCCCTTTGAAACTCAGCAAGGTACTAGGATGAATTAGTACATACATACATAAGTACATAAGTAATGCCATACTGGGAAAGACCAGGGGTCCATCGAGCCCAGCATCCTGTCCACAACAGCGGCCAATCCAGGCCAAGGGCACCTGGCAAGCTTCCCAAATATACAAACATTCTATACGTGTTATTCCTGGAATTGTGGATTTTTCCCAAGTCCATTTAGTAGCGGTTTATGGACTTGTCCTTTAGGAAACCGTCCAACCCCTTTTTAAACTCTGCTAAGCTAACCGCCTTCACCACTTTCTCCGGCAACGAATTCCAGAGTTTAATTACGCGTTGGGTGAAGAAAAATTTTCTCCAATTTGTTTTAAATTTACTACACTGTAGTTTAATCGCATGCCCCCCTAGTCTTAGTATTTTCGAAAGCGTGAACAGACGCTTCACATCCACCTGTTCCACTCCACTCATTATTTTATATACCTCTATCATGTCTCCCCTCAGCCGTCTCTTCTCCAAGCTGAATAGCCCTAGCCTCCTTAATCTTTCTTCATAGGGAAGTCGTCCCATCCCTCCTATAATTTTAGTCGCCCTTCGCTGCACCTTTTCCAATTCTACTATATCTTTCTTGAGATGTGGCGACCAGAATTGAACACAATACTCAAGGTGCGGTCGCACCATGGAGCGATACAATGGCATTATAACATCCTCACACCTGTTTTCCATACCTTTCCTAATAATACCCAACATTCTATTCGCTTTCCTAGCCGCAGCAGCACACTGAGCAGAAGGTTTCAGTGTATTATCGACGACGACTCCCAGATCCCTTTCTTGGTCCGTAACTCCTAATGTGGAACTTTGCATGACGTAGCTATAATTCGGGTTCTTTTTTCCCACATGCATCACCTTGCACTTGCTCACATTAAACGTCATCTGCCATTTAGCCGCCCAGTCTCCCTGTCTCGTAAGGTCCTCTTGTAATTTTTCACAATCCTGTCGCGATTTAACAACTTTGAATAACTTTGTGTCATCAGCAAATTTAATTACCTCGCTAGTTACTCCCATCTCTAAATCATTTATAAATATATTAAAAAGCAGCGATCCTAGCACAGACCCCTGAGGAACCCCACTAACTACCCTTCTCCATTGTGAATACTGCCCATTTAACCCCACTCTCTGTTTCCTATCCTTCAACCAGTTTTTAATCCACAATAGGACATTTCCTCCTATCCCATGACCCTCCAATTTTCTCTGTAGCCTTTCATGAGGTACCTTGTCAAACGCCTTTTGAAAATCCAGATACACAATATCAACCGGTTCCCCTTTGTCCACATGTTGGTTTACTCCTTCAAAGAATTAAAGTAAATTGGTCAGGCAAGATTTCCCCAAACAAAAGCCGTGCTGACTTGGTCTCAGCAGGGCCGGTCTTAGCAAGTGCAGGGCCCTATGCAGACCAATTTGATGGGGCCCCACCCTAGCCCTGCCCCCACCCTAACTCCGCCCCCACCCTAGCTCCAGGGCCCGCCACCCCTCCCTCCGAGCTCCAAGGCCCCCAGCTCCAGGGCTTGTCGATCCTGCAGTCAGTGCCAACTGAAAGCCATGTCTTTTTCACAAACACAGATACACCCTAATCCACTATAGAATAAGTAATCATAAACTTTCTATTTAGACAAAAAATAAAATGAAACCCCAAGATGCCAGACTCTGCATACAATGCAACACCACAGAAACAGAATATGTCCTCTAGTACTGTGCAAAATATAAAGACAGCAGATGTAAATTTGAAAAAAACTAACAAATACCAATCACCACTTTACAAATTAACAAATAGAAATAAAACAAATATAGAAAATAAAATACCATTTTATTGAACTAATATATTTAACTTTCAGAGGCCAAAACATCCTTCCTCAGGTCAATACAGTATAGTACTGTTACAGTATCCTATCTTGACCTTAGGAAGGGGGTTTTGTTCTCCGAAAGTTAGCCAAAATGTATTAAAATTAGTCCAATAAAAAGATTACCTTGTTTGCATGTTCTATTATAAACATTTATTAACATATCTACAATACTACTTTATCCTAAAGCAATAAAATTTAAATATATATTTTATTTACAGTTTGTTGTCTCTGGTTTCTGCTTTCCTCATCTTCTTTTCACTGTCTTCCTTCCATCCAGCATCTGTCTTCGGTCTCTCTCTGCCATCCAGTGTCTGCCCTCTCTGCTGTCCCCTCCATCCAATGTCTGCCCTCTCTTCCTGCCCCTTCCACCCACATCTGCCCTCTATCTCTGCCCCTTCCATCCACCATCTGCCCCTGTCTGCCCTCTCTCTCTCCCCCATCCATTCACTGTCTGCCCTTTCTATCCCTTCCCTTTCTCTCTGCTCCTTCAATCCACCATTTGCCCTCCCTCTCCCATCCATCCAGGGTTTGCCCTCCCTCTTGCTCCCCCATCCAGGATCTGCCCCTCTCTCCGCCCCTTTTTTTCAGCCCCCAGTTCCAGCCCCACTATCCCACCAGTCCCCCATTTCAGCCCCAGCCCTTTTCTCCCACCAGTCCCGAGCTTCAGCCCCCCAGCCACTTCTCCCTGTCCCCTTTTCAGCCCCCAGTTCCAGCCCCCTTCATCCACATGCCTTGTATTAGGGCCCCCCTTTTCAGAACCATTTTCCCACCAGCCCCAGGCATGGCCCCCATTTTCCCATATTGCCCCTTCTCAGACCCAGTCCCCTTCAAGAACCCATTCCCCTCCCCACCCGTCCCCTTCAACCATCCAAGAACCCCCTCTCCACCTCAGTTCCCTTCTCCCATCCAAGAACCCCAGTCTCCTCCCCACCCATCCCCTTCTCCCATCCGAGAACCCCCTCCCCAGTCTCTCCCATCCGAGAACCCCCTCCCCAGTCTCTCCCATCCAAGAACCCCAGTCCCCTCCCCACCCGTCCCCTTCAAGCATCCAAGAACCCCCTCCCCATCCCCTTCTCTCATCCTTGAGCCCCCTCCCCACCTCAGTCCCCTTCTCCCATTCAAGAACCCCAGTCCTCTCCCATCCGAGAACCCCCTCCCCAGTCTGTCCCATCCAAGAACCCCAGTCCCCTCCCCACCCGTCCCCTTCAAGCATCCAAGAACCCCCTCCCCATCCCCTTCTCCCATCCTTGAGCCCCCTCCCCACCTCAGTTCCCTTCTCCCATTCAAGAACCCCAGTCCTCTCCCATCCGAGAACCCCCTCCCCAGTCTCTCCCATCAAGAACCCCAGTCCCCTCCCCACCCGTCCCCTTCAACTATCCAAGAACCCCCTCCCCACCCCTTCTGCTTCTCCCATCCATGAGCCCCCTCCTCACCTCAATCTCCTTCCCATTTGAGAACCCCCTCCGCACCCTTCCCCCACCAGAGAGCCCCACACCCTTCTCCCATCTGAGTCCCTCCCCACCTACCAGCTCCATTCTCCTGCCGCCCAGGCCCACCACCCTCACTGTCTTAAAAAAAAAAACAATTTGAAGCGCTGGAGTAACAGGCAGCAGCGCCTCGCGTCTGCCCTGCTACTAAAAATCTCTTCGACGATGTCATTGGGCCTTCCCACATTGAGTCCCGCCCGCCCTCGCGATAATTGGAAGTTACCTCAGAGGAGGGCGGGACTCAATATGGGAAGGCCCAATGACATCGTCGAAGAGATTTTTAGTAGAAGGGCAGACGCGAGGCGCTGCTGCCTGTTACTCCAGCGCTTCAAATTGGGTTTTTAAAGGCAGGTCAGGACGAGCAGCGCCAGGAGCGGACTCGGAGCACCCCCCCCACCCGCTGACATCTGGGGCGGACCGCCCCCACCACGTCGCCGTCGCCATCGTGCGTTGTTGAACTTGGGACTGGGAGGGAGGGAGAGTAGTGCTCGGGCGGTCGGGGCGGGGCGACTTGAGGCGCGCTGCGCGGGGCCCCCCTGAGTGCGAGGCCCTATGCGGCCGCCTCGCCTTAAGACCGGCCCTGGGTCTCAGTAATCCATGTCCTCGGATGTGCTCTGTAATTTTGTTTTTAATAATAGCCTCTACCATTTTCCCTGGCACTGACATCAGACTCACCGGTCTATAATTTCCCGGATCTCCCCTGGAGCCTTTTTAAAAAATCGGCGTTACATTGGCCACCCTCCAATCTTCCGGTACCACACTTGATTTTAAGGATAAGTTGCATATCACTAGCAGTAGCTCTGCAAGCTCATTTTTCAGTTCTATCAGTACTCTAGGATGAATACCATCCGGTCCAGGAGATTTGCTGCTCTTCAGTTTGCTGAACTGCCCCATTACGTCCTCCAGGTTTACCTTGAAGTCAGTAAGTTTCTCCGACTCGTCCGCTTGAAATACCATTTCCGACACCGGTATCCCACCCAAATCTTCCTCAGTGAAGACCGAAGCAAAGAATTCATTCAGTCTCTCTGCTACGTCTTTGTCTTCCTTGATCGCCCCTTTTACCCCTCGGTCATCCAGCGGCCCAACCGATTCTTTTGCCGGCTTCCTGCTTTTAATATATCGAAAAAAAAATTTACTATGTTTTTTTGCCTCTAATGCTATCTTTTTTTTCGTAATGTGTGCTAACAAATGTGCAGACTACCTTAAAAAATGTTAACATGCAATGTACTATGCACTAACCCAATTTAATGCACTTTGACCTATGAATTAACACACACTTTCTGATTTAATGCACACTTTTTACATGACTTTAATAATTTTATTAAAATGAATGTATGAAAAAAAATAAAAAAATAAGGGAAAAGGCCAAACTGAAAAATGTCTACATGGGTTTGAGGGTGGTGGGAGCTGAATAAAGTCCGTCTCATGGATTAGTGGAAGGCTTGCATGTGTTCTGCTGCTAAACCATTTAAATCTGTGTGACATCAGGGCATAGAAACATGACGGCAGATAAAGGCCATGTGACCCATCCAGTCTGCTCTGTAACCCCTAATTCTTCCTGTTCCTAAGCGATCCCACATGCTTATCCCATGCCTTTTTAAAGTCTGGAACAGTCCTCGACTCCTCCACTGGGAGGCCATTCCATGCCTCCACCACCCTTTCTGTGAAATACTTCCTTAGGTTACTCCTAAGGCTATTCCCTCTTAACTTTGTTGTATGCCCCCTCATTTCAGAGCTCTCCTTCATTTGAAAAAGGCTCTCTTCCTGTACATAAATGCCCTTGAGATATTTAAACGTTTCTATCATGTCTCCTCTCTTCCAGCATATACATGTTCTTAAGCCTGTCCCTATAATTTTTGCATTCAAGACCTGATCCATTCCGTTTCATACAAACTAGAGCAGTAAATAAACTGTACTATGCAATATGTATTTTTAAAGTTGTCTCACAGGCAGATGATCAAAAGCAAACGCCGGCGCTAGAGGCTGTTAGCGCCATAATAGCACCAGCGTTTGCTACCGCCCCATGATTAGAACTCTCGAGTGTGTGAAACAACGCGCTTGAGGGCTCTTAGCGCAAGTAGCATGCAAATGCATGCTAAACAGGGCTCTTAGCGCAAGTAGCTTGCAAATGCATGCCAATCAGCGCTTAACGCATTAATCCCCAATGATCAGCGTCCAGTGCGCCAAAGATTGGGTCGCTGGCCGCGACAAACCCTACGCCAGCTCTGAGCTGGCGTTAGAGTTTGCAGATCATTGGGGAGGAATGGTGAGCTCTGTCCAGCATGCATATACATGCTGGCAGGCCCCCAATTCCCCCTACAGCAAACCTGCCAGCGAGGGCAGTTGAGGATGTTCAAAATTTGGACGTTTCTGTGACGGGGCAATTAAGGACGTCCAAAATTGGATGTTTCTATGAGGAAGACATCTTTCTCATAGAAACATCCAATTTTGGACGTCCTCAACTGCCCCCTCACAGAAATGTCCAAAGTTTGGACGTCCTCAACTGCCCCGTCGCTATACCTCCGACACCCCCTTGAAATTTGGCCATCCCTGCAACAGGGCAGTTGAGGACGTCCATCTTCCGATTTAAAGATTCCGATTTAGGGTTTGCAGATCATTGGGGATCATTCCCCCCCAAAGACGCAACCCCCCCCCCCCCCCCCAGCGACAGGGGACTGGAGATCCGGCAGACCTCCGGTCCCCCTGACGATCCCATCCCACCCCCCCAGGTTCAGGGAGGGCTGGAGAGGATCTCCAGCCCCCCAACGGTCCAGTGGGTGCCAAGCCCCCCCCCCAGTGACGGGGGTGGGGTGAGGGGTGGGGCTGGAGGTACGCTGGACCGCCGGTCCCCCCACCCCAACCCCCAGCATTGGCAAGGGTCCCTTTGTGATGGTGTCACTCCATCCACCCGCCCCCCTACCTTGGTTGGAGGAGGGACGCAGCCTGCCTCCCTCCTCTTCCTTCGACGCTGCAAATGGCCACGCCCAGCCCTGCCCTTATATGGTGTGTAGCCCCACCCAGCACATCCCAGGATGCACTGGGCAGGGCTGGGCATGGCCATTTGCGCCGTCGAAGGAAGAGGAGGGAGGTAGTCTGCATCCCTCCTCCAACCAAGGTAGGGGGCGGGCAGGCAGAGAGATAGGGAGGGCGGCAGATGGAGTGACACCATCACACAGGGACCCTTGCCAATGCTGGGGGTTGGGGAGGGGGGACCGGTGGTCCAGCGGACCTCCAGCCCCCCCCCCCCCCGTTGCTGGGGGAGGGGCTTGGTCAGCACCCACTGGACGGACCACCAGGGACCATTTGCTGGGGGGGCTGGAGACCTACTGGATCTCCAGCCCTCCCTGAACCTTGGGGGGGAGGGGAGCAGAGGTCCACCGGACCTCCAGCTCCCGTTGCTCAGGGCAGGGGTAGTCAGGGCCTGGTGGTCCCATGGACCTCTAGCCCCTGTGTTTGACAGGTTTGGGCTTTTGACAGCCCAGACCTGTCAAACAAGTGTGGGAAGATTGTGCTGAGCACATGCTCCGGCACAATTCTCCAGCACTTCTACCCCATGATCAGAGATAATTGCGCTGCTTAAATTTGCATGCATTATCTCTGATCATAGGTCTATTAGCGCCCAGCGCTGTTCCAGCGCTATTTTAGAGCACTGTTTGGAACAGTGCGGGGCTTTTTATCATCTGCCTGTCAGTCCCAAGGAGACAAAGAGCTCAGAAGAGAACACAGTACTCCTGCTTTCTTTTCAAATGAATGTGCTGTTTTAGCCCCCTGCTGAGGTATCTGCACAGGTGATCCATACAAATACTATATTGTACACATTAAAACTGCACGGGCTGTGATCTCGTAGCCTATTGGCATTGGAGTTCATTTAAGTAAAGCTGGGAGATGTTTCAATTGGGACAAGCTAAATCCAAAATGGAAGCTCATCCAGATTTTTCTAGAATAGGGGGAGGGCAGAAAGAGGTCGATTTGGATTACAAGCCAGTTTGAGCTTTGACTGATTTGATGTGGGGTGATTATGACGCCCCTTCCTTTCCTCCCCACCAAGGAAGATTGTCTTCTGTTCTGTATGAAAAGTAACTGGGCCACTGGTCTAAACCATATTTGTCAAGAATGGGCCCACCTTTTCTTTGAAATGGGTACCAGAAATTTAAAATAGAAGCAGGGGAGGAGCTGGTTGGATTTGTCAGAAAGTGAGAGGTTTAAAAAAAAAATGTTATTACATATTCTCTTTCAAAGCTGTAACCCAACTTTTACTTTGAAGTTCGTGTGGATTGATTCAAACGATCACATTATGTTTAGTATATTAAATATCTATTTCTTTTTCTCTTTGCCAGTTTGCTATGCAAAAAATTTTGGCCCAAAGGGTATTGGCTTCGGGGGCCTGACACAAGTGGAACAGAGAGAGTAAAATGTTTCTTCAGAAATCACTGAATGTATTGTTTGATTCACACTGTTCATCTCTGAAAAACACCAGGTGCCGGTTCCAACCTTGGTCATTTCTTTGAGTCCTGGAAACAAGAGGCACAGTTGTCCTATGCCTTCAGTTTTCTGTACTGTCACCACTGGATCACACACATATATGACAAACTGCACTTCAGCACAACTGGATAACTCTGTAGAGACCAGTATAACTTCTGATAAGCCCTTGATAAGTATTGAGCTGCTTATTACAGAGGGGAGGAGTATCCTAATGGTTAGGAGAGTGGATTGAGAACCAGGGAAGCCCGGTTCAAATATCTGTCACTTCTTGTGATCTTGGGCAATCAATCTGTCACTGCCTCAGATACAGAGTGTAAGTCCTCCAGGGACAGAAAAGTAACTGTTGTACTATTGAGAAATATGTGAGTTAAACCCAAATTCCCTATCCTGCCCCCCCCCCCCAAAAAAAAAAACCACCACCCCAAAATTAGATTAAAATAGCTTGTAGTATTCTAGGCCAGATTTTTATTTATGGTACTTGCCTCATAGGCCCATAGACTGAATTTCATTGGTAACCAAAATGCTTTGAACCCAAGGCATCATGGTTGTACAGCACATTAATGCACAGAAAAACATTTAAATACTAAATCTTTTCTGTACATAGGAGGTATATTTTTCTAATATATCTGTAATTTGAAAGTGATCCACAGATGAAATGCGTGCCCTGTCACTCAGTTACTGTATAATAAAGACTGTCTATCTCTTTTAATTGCCTCTTGCTGTTCCTGATGTGCTGTTATTGCTTCTAAAACCAGTAAATATTTACAGCAAAAAGATTTTGCTCGTGTCTTATTTAGCCCTTCTCAAACCTTTGTATAATACCATGAGTCATAAATTTGTTTCTCACCTGCCTGCCTCTGACACCACTGTCTGCTTCCCTCTTGGTCCCAGTGGAGATGAACTCAATTTCTGGTCTCACCTCTCCAAGATTATGGATGAGCTGCACACATTCGCCATATAAATGGGGTTAACGTCACAGAGTGCTAATCTGTCATATATGCTAATTAGACTTTTCCGAGTGCAGAGAGACACAAAGCAGCACTTCTGTAGACTGGGCCAACTCTATATCTGGGATGTTGCATACAAGCCTCTTACACATTGATCAATGTGTGGTCTGACCAATGGCAGTGCTATGCAGATAATGATACTCAGATGATATGCAAGGTATAGATACACCAGATTACAAAGGTGGGGGGGGGGGGGGGGGGGCACTGGCAGGTTCAATGGCTGTGACATGAATATCTTTTTAAGCAATACATCTTATGAATCTCAAAGTGGAAGTAAAACATGAACCAGTAATCAAAACCTCCATGTCTGAAAGACTTCATTTATTAAATGTAAAAAAAAAGAACTTTTGTACAGATTTATATCTACAATAAAAGAGAAAGTAATTGAGTGAAGATCATTTTAATTGGAAGGCAACAGTCTTAACACTAATGGAATGATTTTAGAACAGAAGAACAGCATACTGGGTCAGACCAATGGTCCATCTAGCCCAGAATCCTGCTTCCAACAGTGGCCAATTTTTCACAGTCCACATGTGTTTTAACAACTTTGAATAGTTTTGTGTCACCTGCAAATGTAATGTAATCACCTCACTCACCATCCTGATTTCCAGATCATTAATAAATACATTAAATAGCACTGGTTCCAATACAGATTCCTGAGGCACACCACTATTCACCCTCTTCCATTGAGAAAAATGGTCTTACCCTCTGTTCTGTCCAATAACCAATTCCTAATCCACCATAGAACATTACCTCCTATCCCCTGTTAAATGCTGTTATGATTCTGTGCGATGCTCTGCAGATAGGCATCTCTTAAATTGAGCTCCTCAACCCCTACATGTGCATTTAAAAGGGTAGCACTGAAAGCTAGGGGCTTTGATTTACTACTTTCTCAAAAATATTCTTTTTTTTTTTATATTAACAGATCTCAAAAAATCTGTACAAGTATTGCTATACAGTCTAAAACATTACAAAAGTATAATTTTAAATGTGTTAGCTTTTATCTGCATTTATAAAACACATCGGACTTGGAAACTCTTCTAAGACTATTAAGTATTTCAAACAGTAGCTTCTCCTGCTGAAAGAGGTTACTTTCTGTCTCCTGCTCCCGCACACGACAAGCTCTGATAATGAACACTGATCCCAGCAATTGCTTTACTAGTCTTCTTTCCAAATAGATGGCTAACTGCACCCTAGTTCTTATTTTGATGGATGCCCATGCTTCTTCCAGACCTAATACTTGTGACAGATTTGCCAAAAAGTATCTGCAGGAAAAGAGATGTGGCCATATTTTCTGTTTAACAAAGTATTTTAAAAGCAAATTGAACAGAAGCATGTTCCACTGAATGACAGGTGAAAGACTTGTGGTCAAAGCTCCATTTGAGAAGCAAGTTATTGAAAGAAGAATACATAACTTTGGACACTGAGGGCTAAAAAGAGATCTGATCTGTACGATGTCATGATGTATACAAATCTCATGAATAGTCATTATGGATAAGTTGAAAAACAACCGGTTTGTAACCCTCAATGGCTACAATTTTAACAAGCTCTTGAAATGACATTTTACCCACAGACTCTTACAACAGCCACACTGAGTGGAGAAGATTTGCTTTCATCTATCACCTATTCTCTTGGCTGCAAGGAAGTCTTGTAGTCCACATTCCAAAGGAGAGTATGGATTTGGAAAAGGTGGTAGAAAACACAAGACAGCTGAGTTCTTGATGTGAAGAAAGACAGCAAGGGGGAGGAAGGATAGCTTAAAACACAGTCAAAAGTTCCACACACACGCCGAGGAATGATTCAATCTGACATCAAAGTGAATTTGTGTGGCCCAAGCAAAGTTCCACCAGGTAGTCACAAACCCTCACAGTTAATGTAAGCACTCATAAAAAAATATATTTTTCAGTGCTTTGTGCGATACATTTAAGTTGTATTTAACGCCAAACAATAAAAATTTGTTAAACTCCATGGAACTTACAAAAACAACCAGCAGACAACATTTGTAAAAAAGCAAGAACTGTGTTCTTCAGCTTGGGGCAGATGTCCTCTATACAGCCTGAAAGCTTTTCAACTTTGTTGGGTCAACCAGAAGCATGTACTGTTTAGTCCAGTCAATTTCCGTGTGCTTGGCCAGTCCAAAGCAGCGCCAGTGGAAAAATTCAGCAAGGTTCTTAAGGCATCCATGGCTAAAAGCAAGATGTGAGACCACCACATAAGCTGACAGATTCAAAGGCACCAAGCTAAAACCTCACACACTGCACTGGGAAGGCACAGAGCAGCCGCAAACAGGCAAATGAAAGTTTCACTTATACTAGGTGAGTTGTGTGTTTGCAAATGGCATTTTGAATCTCTGCTGCGATTCCCAGCACATATTACACTTGGCAGACAAGTCAATAGGAATGGGAACATAGGCAGATGGGCCTTGTGGCCTTTAACTGTTAATTACTGTAGAAAAGAAAAGTAATGGAAATGAACAAAACTACAAGCTAACAAAGATGCATGGAATGCAGTTTTTCTGCCAGGCACGTACTTAAATGGCGTAGTCCGTAAGGAGACAGGATGCTTTGAGTGTTTGCTTTTCATCAGCAACAGCATCCGTTCATGAGTTGTCAAACCTAAAAATGCAATCTCAAAAAAAGAACATATTCCACTTATTATGAATATCCACTGTGTTTCTGCAAAACATTAAAATAGCCACTAAATTAAGGAGAAGCAGAGTGTTTCTTCGTGTGTTAAAAACTTGTTGCTTCATATTCCGAACGGTTCTGAAAATACTTTGCATATTAAGCAACATCCTAAAAGATGAGTGCGTTTGAAGATAAGCTAATGCTCTAACAGCTGGTATGAGGTGCTTTACTAAAGCTAAACATCTGGCCAATATGACCCAGGACATGCTAAAAGTGCCTGAAGGTTACCTGATAGAGCTGCATTACAAGCATCAGGGCAGCCCAGGAGGTATGTAACAATGTGATCGTGAAGATGTATAAAAGCCACGGAGAACAAAACACAATCTGGGTTAAGAAGGTCCAGGCTCCATCCTGCTTGTAAGTTGTTGGACAGTGGCTTTTCCAATCTGAAGAGGAAGAAGATTTAGCATTTGCTGGTGCACCTTTGCCACTTACACAAGAGCTAGCAGTGTAGTAGTCAATCAAGAACAGAGTGAAAAGGCAGAAGACAAAGGCTAGTGCCACTATTTTTCAGTCTGCTCCATTGTTACTTCCTACCCTACAAAAAAATCCATAATAATCGATCTAGCAATTTCCATGCACACAGAATCCCAATGCACTTTACAATATAGCATGTCAGAAAACAGTTTTGCCTGGCAACACATATCACATGACAAGCTAAAGTTCAGCATATTTATTAAATGCATAATGCGCTAACATGTTTTTTATCAACAGGCCTTATCAATCTTCCTATTAACTCACTTTTTTAATTTATTGCATTAACCTACAACTGTTCCAAGAAAATTATCTTGGGAGTCTGGACGTCTTCTGACTTCCCATCTTTTGGGGCCTGGTGTAATAGATTTAGGGCTAGGGGTTCCCTTAAACAAGAAAAGCTTTTCTTATCTATTTGGGATGTTTACATACAGTCTGTCACCTGCAGCTTGCAGTGGGGGTTTTCTTACAAGACTTCTCAAGTGTCCAGTGCAGTCTATTCCCCCGCCCTTTATTTTGTAGGGTTTCTGGGGGTTTTCCAGTTACATTCGGGAGATCATAAGAATACAGGCCTCTTGATTTTGCATTGTCTTCCTAGGCTTCATTGTGGGAGTTTATTGTAGGGTTAGTGGGGTGGGGGGTGCGTAACAGTTGTAAAAATGTATTGATCATCTGTATTCTACTTCTGTCTTATACTTCTTCGCCACTTTGGTCTTAATAAAAATAGTTTAAACACTAATGTACAACTTTCTAGCCTGAAGGTGACTGATCCTTATTAAACAATTTTAAGCTCCTTGGATCAATCCTGATTACTTCTACTGTGGACATACAGAGGGTAAGAGAGGTTGGGGAGGGCTGGCTCTAGCACTGGAAAGGTGCCCTTCATGGCTAGTAGTCTCCATGCCCTTCAAAGCAACAGTGCCCTGTATGAGCCCCACTAACCCCCCCAAAGCAAAAAAAACATTTTCTTTGGATCTCCATCTTCAGATTCTCTCTTCAAAAGCTAGGAATTTAACTTTAAATAGCATGGGAGAAATAGGTGATGGTGGTATGTAAGTGGCTAAGATTTCTGAGGGACGTAGCACCACAAGGAGTTATGATGGGGGGGGGGGGGGGGGGGGGGAGAGTAGAGAGAACTAGAGGGGTTTTAGGAGGGGGATATAATATGTTAAGAGAAGGGAAATTATTAAAAATAACCTTAATTTATGTGTGTACATAGCAAATATTGCTGCAGACATTTAAAACCTGAACGAAGTTGACATTTTTTTTTTTTAATAATCAGATTTAAAATGACTCCAACTATAAAACTGAACAGTATAGCACATATATCAAGAGATCAGGTACAATGCCAGACATTGCAAAAGTTATATCAGTACTCTTGGGTTCAATGACACAGGAAATTGGGCACTGCAAATTCTGCTTAGTCCTGTTGTCTACCGCAAATTTGTACTCTTCATAAATTGTCATGCAAGTCTTCATAAACTGTGTAGTCTTTGTGTTGGCTGTGCTTCTTGGTCTTTGTTACTCTCACAATTCATGACAAGACAGTATAATGCTAAAGCAGATTCTGGGATAGAGTCGGGAAAGGGATAAGTTAGGAATTGGAATTGTGTACACCTGAACAAAGGTGCCAACCTTTAGACAGCAAAAATTTGAGGATACCAAACAAATTATTTAAGTGGAATAAGTCCCAATCTTTGGAGTGCTCTCCTCTCATCTACAAGATTACCTACATTTAAAACTGACCTGAATACCTATTTATTCAGGGAAGCTTTTCCAGGAGTCTTTCCTATATGGTGGGGGGGGGGGGGGGGGGGGGGGTGGAGTCATGAGTGCGGCAGTGTAGTTCTGTTATATTATTTATCCTCTCTTTCCTATATGGAATTCTACCTCATAATTCTACTGACTATCTCTATATATCTGTGTGTGTAAACCGCTCAGATAGATTTGATAGGCGATATATCAAGTAATAAAGAAACCTAAACTTGAAGGTATGGAGATAAAGAGGCAAAACCCCCTATTATGCAGGAGAGGAACAGATGAAGATTACAGAGGCAGGAAGTAAAAGGAACACTGGTTTTTCATAAGGGCCTCGGGGTTTGCAACAGAAGTTGCAGGGTGTTTGCAGACAAGGACTGTGCAGGAACATGCATATTACCTTTCTTTTGGTGTAAGAAATTAATCACAATTCAAACTCCTTGGCTGTACTAGAAGATTTTACTTTTGCCTTTCCACTGGAATTAGCAGGTGTGGATTCTGTCTTGGAGTACATGCAGAGCTTGGATGATCTTCTCTTACAACAGCCTGGGGGACAGAAACCCATCTAGGTGCACTAATAGATGCTATGTTTTTAAAAAAGTGTGGGATAAATACAGAAGACCCCTTAATGGCAAGATGAAAACCCCAAGCCCTGGGTACCTCAGCTTAAAACAGCACTGAAACTAAGATGGAGTCACTCCAGAGAGTGGCTACTAAAATAGTTAATATCGTTTACCAAAAGAGACTTCAGTCTCTGCAAAACATGATTACAAAAATACCACTGGCTTCCCATTCAATGTCTTCTTTTCAAACTCCTGACACTTACATTCAAAGCCCACAGAATGGTCCACCCTCTCTACCTGTCTTCTCTTAGAATTCCATACTCCCCAGTTTGTTTGGTTCTACCTGGCTCTAAACTTGCCCAATTAGAGTCAACCAGGCATCGTGCCTTCTTCTTCACTGCACCGTCTTCCTGGAATTCACTCCCCTTCTATAGCCGTACAGAATTCTCTTTCAAGGTTTTTACCCAAGCCTTTCATTCATCTTAGGTTCTCCCTGATTGCCTGGGACCCCGCCCAGAACAAGATCATACCTGGTCCTTTATTTTCAGCTCTAGGAGACCAAGGGAAAGAAATACACACATACACCACCAATAAAAAAAAAATACAGATCAAAGGCCTTTGGGAGAGAGAACTGAGGGTCTCACATAATGGCAGTGAGGCCACCCAGAACTGTCTCAAAATCCCTCAGGTCCTCTGCTCTTTTATTAAGAATGCATTAAGTCATAAATTAACTGGTTACATCACAAACCATGGGACACAAACTTTGAAATAAAATGCACTGGCTAGATTATATTCAACTTCTATCTGCATTCTAAAGAGCAAAGGTCAGACAGCTGCTAGCTATTTTGGTAAAGATCATTAACATTTATAGGAATACGGAACTAACATACATTATTCCATATTACATCTGCATGCTCAGACATCTGCATATTTCTCTCTTACTTTCCTATTCCCTTTCAAACATGTGTGTTCTTAGTGACACTTCCCAGCATCTGAACAAAACATTCATTACTTAAGCTTGTTGAAACTGTTAATTCAGTAAGTGTCAGCAATCTGTAACTAGGTTAAATGCATCTGTCCTGCTCTGTCTTAAAATTCCCAGTTTCACATATTTAATGCTTAACTCTTGATATTCCCTTCTGAGCTAGGGGTGCAATCATTTTTATAATACATCCTTAATATCATCATCCCGTGGGGTTAGTTAAATTTGCCTTGCTGTTCCTTTTCCTTTCCCCTCCCTGTGACACTTTCCCCTATTCCCCTCGCCACACTTCCTTGCCTGCCCTTAGCCTTCCCTTTCCCCTAACTAATGTAGTTTGAAGTGTGTTTGCTTTCTGCTGTTTGTATATCTGTCCTATCAATTTACTGTAGTTCCTTTCCTTTTTCTTATTTATTTGGATTTTTTCTCACACCTTTTCACTAGTAGCTCAAGGTGAGTTACATTCAGGTACATAATCTAAATTTGTACCTGAGGCAATGCAGGATTAAGTGACTTACCCAAGATCACAAGGAGCAGCAGCAGGATTTGAATGGATGTCAAGACTGGTGCTCTAACCACTAGGCCACTCCTCCACTCCACTTATGACTCGTAATTTTTTATTTTTGACTCACATAAGCTGCCAAGACCTGCCAGTTAACCTAGGTGATATAGTAAATTCCTAATAAATTATAAACTATGAGGACAGACAAAGACCTCAATCTATACACTTTGGAAGAGGGGAGATATGATAGAGACATTTAAATACCTATGTGGCATAAATGCACAGGAGGCAAGACTCTCAATTGAAAGGAAGCTTTGGAATGAGGGGGCATAGGATGAAGGTGAAAGGGGATAGACAACCTGGGACAATACGTCTTCATGGAATGGGTAGTGAATTTGTGGAACAGTCTCCCAGTAGAAGTGGTGGAGACAGTCTGTATTTGAATTCAGAAAAGCTTGGGACAAGTGCATAAGATCTCTAAGGGAGAGGAAGGGATAGTAGATGGCATGGATGGGCAGACCGTATAGGTCACATGACCATTATCTTCCTTCATTTTATTTTTACACAATTTTATTGATGAATAAATATCATACAACAAGCAAGAACATGACATTACTCTTACCCACCTCACCATTTTACGCTTTAATCCCTCCCAATTCCCCACCCCTTTTCTCTTCTCATATACAACAGAAACCAGCATGTATGGCCTTTGCTCTTATGGCCCTCCACCCTACAACCAGAGTCGAATAGTTAGACGTGAGGAGGAGGCCCTCCTCTCCCCACAAAAGCTAGTTATTTGCCTTCATTTTAATATGTTTCTAAGAAGGCATGGGATTGGGGGGGGGGGGGGGGGGAGTACTTGTATTAAAGCAGCACAGTTACAATCTTAGCATGTTACTACAAGATGGGGCCATTCAGTTTTTATCTGTCATCCTTTCTTCCAGAACAATATAGCAACAATTTAGGGAACTTTCTTTTATGAAACATGCTGAGATAGCAGCCCAGCCTTTATGAACTGCATTGCCATTTTCTTAATAGATGAATGAGGGTAGGAAGGTCATTTATGAAAACTAAAGAAACATGAAAACAAATGCAAAAAGAATACTTACAGACTGAGATTGCATATATTATCCAGGTACCCACCACCGTAAGGAAAAATAAGAACAAGATGAAATATTGATGGTTTCCTGCACCTGGTTTCAGAAAGAAAGATAGACCATGTGAATTTAATTTGAATTTCTAATCTCAGGAAACAGGAGCTTAGCCAGATATGGAGAAGAAGGAGAGAGTCTCTATAATAGCTGATCAGACACACTCAGAGCCCTTATAGCAGTAAACTAGTGCCCTGTGCTCTTAAGTATCAGCCATAGAGCAGATAAGAAATGCTGCAATACAGGGCTGCCTCTTTTTTTTTTTTTTTGAAGGACACTTTTGGGGTAGAGATTTAGTAGTCATCATCTTAACCCTCAAATATCATTGACATTCTTTCTTTTCTTTTTATGTTTCAACAATTTTTATTGATGACAAACAATACCAAGACACTATACAACCATCTGGCCGTATCACAAATACAGTCCACAAAATAACACCTTAAGGGCTCCTATATGTTACATGGAGGGGCATAATCGAACGGGGCGCCAAATTTTTCCTGAGGACGTTTTCGCTGGACATCCCTGCGAAGGGGCGGGGAAACCCGTATTATCGAAACAAGATGGGCGTCCATCTTTCGTTTCGATAATATGGTCGGGACGCCCAAATCTCAACATTTAGGTAGACCTTAGAGATGGTCGTCCTTAGAGATGGTCGTCTCCGATTTTCGGCGATAATGGAAACCGAGGACCTCCATCTCAGAAACGACCAAATCTAAGCCATTTGGTTGTGGGAGGAACCAGCATTCGTAGTGCACTGGCCCCCCTCACATGCCAGGACACCAACCGGGCACCCTAGGGGGCATGGCAGTGGACTTCACAAATTGCTCCCAGGTGCATAGCTCCCTTACCTTGGGTGCTGAGCCCCCCAAACCCCACTCCCCACAACTGTACCACACTACCACAGCCCTAAGGGGTGAAGGGGGGCACCTACATGTGGGTACAGTGGGTTTGTGGTGGGCTCACATTTACCACCACAAGTGTAACAGGTAGAGGGGGATGGGCCTGGGTCCGCCTGCCTGAAGTGCACTGCAGTACCCACTAAAACTGCTCCAGGGACCTGCATACTGCTGTCAGGGAGCTGGGTATGACATTTGAGGCTGGCATAGAGTCTGGCAAAAAAATAGTTTTTATTGTTTTTAGGGTGGGAGGGGGTTAGTGACCACTAGGGGAGGTCATCCGGTCAGTTCGGGAACCTTTTTGAGGCTTGGTCGCAAGAAAAAATGGACCAAGTCGGCCAACTGCTCGTCAGGGACACCCTTCTTTTTTCCATTATCGGCCGAGGACGCCCATGTGTTAAGCACGCCCCAGTCCTGCCTTCTGTTTATATGGGACATGCAGGTCATGAACCATAAAATAACTTTACAACAGTAATTGAGAATTATGAGCAAAGCTAGGCCTCTGTGAATAGGCTATGAACAGGTTAAGAGTCACTGAGAAGCTAAATAATAAGAATTACACAGAATGTGAATCTCATGTCAGCTTGCCCTTCTGTTGGAGAGACAGGCAGATATGGAGTCATAAAAGAGATGTGTAGAAGAAGAATACTGTACATGAATATAGTAATTTAAGGGGAAATTTGCTGCTGACCATGAAAAGCAGATAATGTAAGACACAACTTTGGTTGCTGGGAAGATGGTTTTTGCACAGTAGATAACCTTACTGACCTTACTTATGATAAGCAAATATGTTATGAAGAACTTTGCTTCTGTAAGATAGAATTTACTAGAATACGTTAGAATATGCTGACTTTGTACTTCCAATACTAGCACATGAGAGAAAAGCGTATAAAAGGAGAATCCTGGACAGAGGCAATCAGAGAGCTAATGTCAGAGGTCACATCTGTGTCCTGGTTGCTGTCTCATATGAGAATTAATTGTATTACGTATTCTAATTGTAGTCCTGATTGGTAAGTGTAATAAACAATTACTGATTATTCTCATATTACTAAAGCCTTCTGTGTCTTTCTGTCTCTCCGCCTGGTGGCGTTAGGACCATAATCCCTGGAGTCCTGGACATTCCAGGTTACAGGTAACTAGTACCTTTATACCTGGGAGAAGCCAGAAAGATAAACACTTCGCTATGCTTCTGACACCCCCCCGGGAACTTTGGTCTTCCCCGCGACGGAAAGCAGTTGAGGACGCCCAAAATCGGCTTTCGATTATGCCGATTTGGGCGACCCTGGGAGAAGGACGCCTATCTCCCAATTTGTGTCGAAAGATGGGCGCCCTTCTCTTTCGAAAATAAGCCTGATAATGTCATCCAATTAAAACTGATTAATCTTACCCACCCCACACTCCAAATTCTGGTAGGCATGCCCTATGGCATCTCTCCGACTCAATATCAATAGCAACTTCACAACAACCTTAAGAATAAAGCATCATCTGTTCTTTATAATCACCTCAAACCCCATCCTATAACCCAACAGCCCCATAAAAAAAGGGCCCCCCTCCCAGGGCGAGGTGCACACGCCACCACAATGGCCTATCAAAGCAAGAAGACTTGGGGCGATCCAGCAGCTCACCGACCAGCTAACAACAGAATTGTCCTAGCCCTATGTGGAAGAGAACCAATATACCTTTCCCAAACTGCTAAAAAGTCCTTCCAGCGTTTTGGAGAATATCTCGCATACCTCTTTTCCAACATCATCATCTCGTGTAAACGATTTCTCCAAGCCCAAAAGGACGGGGCCAACTCCCCCACCCAAAACGCTCATAATGACCCGCTTGCCTATAGCTCCCACCTTACGCAGCAATATCTGGGAACACTGGCGTATCCTATAACTTTCATAATTGTCTAATAGCCACCCCTCCGGCGAGAGCAGCAACACCCTATCCAACAACTTCTCCATATACCGTGGTATTTCTTTCCAAAAACGTTTTACCCTTGGACAACTCCAAAAGGCATGAAAAAAAGAATTAGTTTCTCTTCTGACAGTCCGGGGTATCAATGCCCCTCGCTTTAAACTTCTGTTCTTGCGTGAAGTAAGCCCTGTGTAAAATTCGAAACGGACACTCCCGAATCTCCACACTCACCGAGATTTCCGGGATTCTCCGAATTAATCTGTGAAAATCAAGAGAGCTTGCTAAGGGCCCTAAATCTCCGCCCCACCTGAGGGCAAGATCAAGATCCTCAAAACAATCCTTCTGAATAATATTCCGCAAAGCCGCATGCAGTGCCGAGACCGTCAGGCCCCCCTCTCTGAATTTGTCAAAAAAGCCCTGTAAGCTCGCCCCCAGTGACGGGAACAAAGCTCCTTCAGGAAGAGCCTGAATATAATGTTGTAAATCACTAGGTTCAAGCACTCTTCTTGTACTTAAAGAATTCCAGGATAACAGCTTCCCCCTCTCATCCAACACGTGTTGTATCAGGGTCCCTGGGATAAAACCCAGATTTCCCCGGATCGGAAGATGGTCCAAGCACTCCGGCTGTCTCCCCAGCAAAGTTACCAGATAACGCCACGTCTGTCTCAGCGACCCAACAATCACGCTGCGACGCAGTATAGTCGGCAACTCTGCTCTCTAACCATGCAGCAACGAATTAACATGCCATGGGTGATAATATGACTCTTCGGAGATATTGGGCAACATGGCGTCTGAATAGGACGTGTGTGAAATAGCTCCTCACTCAACTCCCTCTTGCTGTTTTTTTTTCCCTTAAAAAAATACATTTCCATGCCCAAGAGACGGGGCAAACAGAGGGCTTACCCTGCTCCCTCTGCAAGACAGGAATTGGGACCGATGGACCGTTTCACTGTTTCCAGAGTAGAATTGACTGGGCAACAACCCTTGCTGCAGGAGGGATCGATGAGAGGAGAACCGACCTACCTGCCTGAGGGAGAGACCACTCTGAGCCCAGAGGAACGGAGTCCTCCTTCGATGCTGGCAATGCTGGCAGACCAGAGCCCTGGATTGACTAGACCCGATGAGGAGATGTCTGATCTGGGAGCAGGGGCAGACTCTGCTAGCAGAACGCCGAGTGCAGCAGTGCTGGTGGTTACTGCTGAGAATACCAAAGGAGTAGGAGTTGAATCACAGGAGAGCAAGACTGGCTCTGAGAAAGGAGCTCAGGAAGAGGTAACATTGAAATTATTTCCTAAAAAACCGGAGAAAATAACCCTAGAAAAAATTTGGGATGCTTTGGAATGTTTAGAAGATTCTTTAACCCAGAAACTATCTCCAATAGTTAAAGTTACTCAATCAAATCAAGCTAAAATAGCAGACTTGGAAAAACAGTTGGAACAATCTAAAACTTTTGAACAAACAATTATACTTGAAACAAATCAAATTAAAGAGAGCCAAATAACTTTAATAAAAGAAAATGTATACTTACAGAGGAAAATAGAAACTTTAGAAAATTTACAAAGGATGAAAACATTGAGATTTATAAATTTTCCTAAAGTTCCAGCAGTGGCTCCTTTAATAACATTCAAAAGATATCTTTTTGAAGTATTAAAAATTACTGAACAATTGTTTCCACCTGTAGCAAGGATTTATTATTTGGCTCCCTATGTTAAGAAACCAAGTGAGCACATAATACCATCTATGGAAACCCCATTTGAGGAGCTAAATTTGAATTTATCACAAACAATTGAAGATGAACTATGTGGAGTACAACCTGCTACATTAATTATAGACTTTGTTCTACAGCCGGATCGGGACTGGATCTTGAAAACTTTCTTTAAACATAGACATGAAGTCTTTCTGAATTGCAAAGTCAAAGTATTTCCTGATATTGCTAGACAAACTCAGAAAAGACGTCAGTCTTTTTTGAAACTTCGTGATCGTGTATTGTCACAGGGGGGAATTTTCTGGCTTAATTTTCCTTGCAAATGTGTTGTTAAATTTCAATCAATTAAATATGTTTTCTTTGAGAGTGATCAGTTAGCAAAATTCCTGGACTCCAGACAAGAACCAGCCGTAAACTCTCTTGTGCTTCCTCCATTAGTATCTACTCCGTGATAGGATAAGTGGGAACATGTTCTATTCATTTTTTTCCTATGTTAACCAATTTTTGAATTGTGCCTTGCCTATAATTGTGGACTTTAGCAGTAATTATCATTTAATAGATTTTCTTTATAAAATATTTTCTTGTATGGTATGATAATACTCCTTTTCTGTACAAGTGTATCTTGTAAAATTCATTAAAATCACAAATAAATAAATAAATAAATAATATGACTCTTCATATTCTCGGGGGGGGGGGGGGGGGGGGTGGGGTGGGTATAACTACATTCTTCAGGGACACAATCTCCGAGGTGGCAGATAAGGCACGCCGAATCGTAAAAGCGTATGTCGGGAAGACCCAGCCCTCCGTATTTGAAGGCTCCCACAAGATACTTAAAGGCCAATTTCGGCTTTTGGCCCACTCAACAAAAATGGGACAGAAGTTTCCTTAAGACCAATAAATCCCGCTTCAACACTCGAAGAGGTAACATCTGGAAAGTAAAAAGCCATTTTGGAAAGACGACCATATTAAAAAGCTGTATTCTCCCATGAATCGATAACAGAAAATGTACCCATCTAGCTAAACTCACTTTAGTATACTCCAATAGTAGCGGTATATTCACCCGGTACAACATGGAAGTTCTAAAGGGTAACTGAATACCCAGATATCAAAAAGAGGTAGTTTCCCATTTAAAAGGAAAAGGACCATGTCAGGTATCTCGAACTGAAGAAGCTGTAGGCAGTGTCAAAGATTTATCTACATTCAACTTAAAGCCAGAAAAGTCTCCATATTCCTTAAAAGTCTCCAATAACTCTGAAAACGATGTCTGAGGCTCAACTACATGCACTAGCAGGTCATCCGCAAAGGCCAAATTTTTGAACTCTTGCCTTCCTATACGAATCCCCTGAATGCTTCTATTGCCCGTAACATCTCTGATCAAGGGATCAAGCGATACAACAAAGAGTAGCGGAGAGAGGGGGCAGCCCTGCCGTGTGCCTCGGTGTATCCCAAAAGCCAACGACATCACACCGTTCACTTGTATCTGTGCCTTAGGGTTCAAATACAGAGCCATGACAGCAGATAACCCCCCCCCCACACACACACACACACTAAACCCATATCGGTGAAGGGTAGCGAAAAGCAATCCCCAGTTAACCCGATCAAATGCTTTTTCCGCATCGAAATTAACCAGTAAGGATGGTTTATCCAGTCTCTCTACCTGTTCCATGGAAATAAGAATCTTACGCAGATTATGTGTAATAGTGCGCCCCCGAACAAATCTTACTTGAGGATCCGCCATCAGATCAGGAAGCACCCGAGCCATACGGTTAGCCAAAATTTTCACAAACAACTTTGCCTCTGCATTAAACAGAGAGATGGGCCTATAAGAAGAGGGACTCTCCGGGTCTCTCCCCTGCTTCAGCAACACGATCACATTAGCCAATTGAAAAGATTTCGGGAGTTCTCCCATTTCCACAAACTGATTGAAGGATGACTGCAAAATAGGAATGACGGATGGGCATAACAGTTTGTAAAATTCTGTACTGAGCCCATCCGGGCCTGGCGACTTTAACAATGCACTCTGCTGCACCGCCAAGGCCACCTCCTCGTCCGTTATGGGAGCATTCAGTTTATCAACATCTCTGGCGTCCAAACCAGGCAAATCTAAACTATCAAGATAGAGGTCTCCCTCCAGTGTTGCTTCTGCTGGTGGCGCATATAACTTTTGGTAGTATTGTTGAAACATCTCCACTGTCTCCAGATCAGTCCTCACCCTAACACCATCCCCCCTATCTAGTTGGGTTAACGTATGGGATCCACTCGTTTTTTTGACCAAATGAGATAATAACTTCCCGGATTTATTAACATATAAATACATTTGATATTTAAAGAAAGTCACAGATTTCTTCACCCTATCATGAAGAAGCTCGTTAAGAGATGTCTGTATCGCTAAAAGAGACTCCCAAGCCTATGCTGTAAGATGGTCCCCATATGATTTCGGGGCCTTAACCAACAGTTTTTCTAGCCTCAAAATTTCCCGATCTCTGGCCTTTTTCTTAAAGGAAGAATAAGCTATGATTTCTCCCCTGAGCACCGCTTTGGCAGCCTCCCAAAACAGCACTGGCTGTTGCAAATGAGCTTCATTATGCATTTGATATCCCTCCCATTTCCTAGTCAAGTATTCCCGAAAGCTCTTATCCCAGTAAAGCTGCGAGGGAAATCTCCACTGGTACAAGCCACTCCCCAAACTCCAGAGTACACCACACCGAGGCATGATCTCATACGCTGTATGGTCCTATACCTGCGTCACACACCAATGAAAAAAGAGATACCAACAACAGCCAATAATCAATTCTGGATTGAGTTCCATGGGCTCGAGACAAATGTGTGTAATCTCGATCCGAGGGCTGCAACGTTCTCCAAAGATCTAAAAGGTCTAAACTCGAACAAAGTAACGGAATGCCTCTAGAAGAACTACCTTTATCCTGAGGGGAACCACTGGACTTGTTTGGATCATGTACCATGTTAAAATTGCCTCCCATTAGAATAGGTAAATCCACCAGCCCCACCACTTTCTGAATAATGGCTCTTACCCATCCATGGTTATACACATTGGGCCCATACACATTGCATAGTCACATTGGCTTCTTGTTAAGAGCAGCTTTGATCATTAAAAACCTCCCCTTAGGGTCCGTCCACGACTGCTGAATCACAACATCCAATCCTTTCCTTACCAGGACCAAAAGTCTGCCCTTTCGGTGAACTGCTGGAGATTCAACTATTTGCCCCACCCACCATCGTCTGAACTTCAAGTGTTCCACCGCTGATAAGTGGGTTTCTTGCAAAAAGGCAATATCCGCCTTTTGATGGTTCAAAGCTTGTAAAATTTTTTGCTGTTTAATAGGCGAAGTAACCTCATTCACCCTCCCAAAAATAGCTATCGCATGCATCTCGCTCCTGGGAGAAAAAAAAATGAAATCTCCCATACCGGAATCCTTCTAAACCCGTATCCAGTCTCAGAACCTCCCTCCCCCTCTCCCCCTCCCAACCAGGGGCATTGCCAGATATCGGCAGGAGGGGGGGTCCAGAGCCCAATGTGAGGGGGCACATTTTAGCCCCCCCGGTGGCACTGAGCCCCCATTGCCGCCGACACCGCCCGCCATTGTCGACCACTCCTCCCCAATGACCCGCTCGACCCCCCCCCCCCTCCCGCCACCAACCCGCCTACTTTTGCTGGCCCGAGGTCCTCCTCGCAAAAGGCTTCCTATTCCTTCTGTTTCTGATGTCCAGCACGTTGTACGTGCAGGATGTCAAACTCACAGAACGAAGCCATGCAGGACATCAGAAACAGAAGGAATAGGAAGCCTTTTGCGAGGAGGACCTCGGCTGGCGGGGGATTGGGGTCCCCCACCATCAAAGCTAGGTGGGTTGGCGGTGGGAGGGCGGATCATCGGCAGGGGGGGCCCAGGGTCCAATCTACAGGGGCCCAGGCCCCCAGGCCCCACATAGCTACGCCACTGCTCCCAACCCCCTTCACTCCTCCTTTAAACTACGCTGTCCAACAACAGATGGACTGAGGTCCGCGTGGAAATGCTCCCATCCTCCACCCTCCCACCTCCTCCATAGGAATGCCCATGGCTGCAAGCCGTACTACCAAACAGGCTTGTAAAAAAAAAAAAAAAAAAAAAAAGAGACGGACTAATCCCCTCTGCAACTATGGAAATAGGACTGGTACACTCAACAGCACCTTTCCCGTGACGATCTCCATACCTTCCCCACAAACCACCCCTCCCATCCTTGAATCTCCCAAAGTCCTCCCAGGCAGTTAACAATATATCCTCTTCAACGTGTCAATGTAAGTGATGTAAAATACACAAGAATAGTTCATGAGGAAAATGAACAAAGTTTTGAAGATGATCTCTGTGAAGCGTGCTACTTCTCCTCCCAGAAACACAAATTTAAATTCACATTTACCGGTCTCTTACTGACATAAGGTCCTTCAGCTTCCTTGCCTAAGCAATACTTTTTACATTGCGCACATTCCTCAGCACGCAAGAAGGAAAAAACAACAAAAAAACCACACTCATCCCCCCACATTCAGTCTGCGAATCTTGCCCTACCCATGTCCCGAATAATCCCCCCTTCCCCATTATCCATTATTGCAGTAGGCACATATCTGCTTAGATCTATTAAATAAAACACCTTGTCCATACCCCCAACCCAATAAGCTTGAATGTCACATGGTGCCAAGAAAACAACATGTTATCCATCCAGGAGAATGCCACGATCTTCCATTCTGGCAAAGTCAGCCCACACCCTACCGCCATCATCCACTCCCCCCTTACCCACATTCACACCTAAACTGTATACATGTAAAAAATAAATCCTGAATTTCTGCCATAGAAAAAATGTTCCAGTAACCTTGAAGTAGAACCCAGAGTCCTGTATAAGTCCACATTTACAACCTCTCCTTCAGCCGATCTCCCGTCCATAGGTAGCAGGAAAAAACCACAAACTTCTGCTTGACGCCTTGTTCATGGTCCATCCTCCGCCATGCTGACCAACTCTCCTCCGATTAAACCGCTGCTTGTCAGCAAAAATTTTGCATCTTCTGGTGAGCCAAAAAACTGCGATTTACCATCTTTGATAACTTTCAGTCTCGCCGGGTACAGCAAAGCAAACTGGAGCAAATGCACGTCTCAAATTCGAAACTTGTAGAAAAATCCTGAAAGCACAGAACAGATTTATTTTCGAATTTTAAAGGACCCTTCGCTCTTATGGCCCTTAGAATCTCTGCTTTATGTGCATAATTCAAGATCTTAAGAATGACCATGCAAGGCTTGAGCTCTGTAGACCTTCTAAGTCCCAGCCTATGGGCCCGTTCCACCCGCAAAGGCCCCGCTGTTGAATTTAGGTGCAGCTCAGATTCCAACCAGGATTCTAGAAATTTCCTCAGTTCTGCTTCGGGGATAGATTCCGGTAAACCTACGAGTCTTAGGTTCCCTCTCCTCGAACGATTCTCCAAATCATCAATCTTATCCTCCAGCAGCTGAAGTTTGAATTTAACACTTAAATTTGACTTGGTGAGCTGCTGAACCCGATCCTCCAGATCAGATACAAGCTGGCAGCATGCTGAGAACTCCCCTCGCATCACTTCTAATTTGTCATCCACACTGTCTAGTTTGTCTGCAAATTGCTTGCAAATTTTTCCCCAGCAAGGCGTCCATGGCTTGTTTCACCTCCGATACGATCTCCGCCACCCATGCGGCGCTAACGCTGGAGGACCCAACGTCCCCGCCGGCCGCCATCTTGGTGTCACTTTTTTGCGTTTTGTCCTTCTCTCGGCGCAGTGATTTAGCTGCCATTGCCTTCCTCAACCATTCACTCTCACTCAGATCTTGACTCCTGGGATCCTTAACCTCCCGCACACTTATCGGGATTCAGCAAAAACAACTTTTAGAGGTCAGTTTGGAGGGTGAGTCCCGGGAGCTCTTTCCACCAACACCTGCTCTTTCAGCAAGGCATCACATGACCCTTTCTTTTCTTTTTAATAAAATTTATTTTATACCTTCACTGGTGAACGAGTCAAAGCAGTTTACAATAAAACCCCAAAATTAAAAAATGTAAGACAGGAACTCCAAAACATTACAGGACACACACAAAAAGTGACCAGGTTTCAACTGTGAGCAGTAGACTCAGTGATCTAAGAGCCAAAGGCCAGCAAAAAAAATAGGTTTTTAATATGGTTTTGAACTTCTTTGGGAATGTTATTTTGCGCAGGTAAACAGGAAGGGGCGATAAACTACACTACGACACTATAAAAACTTTGATTCTGAATGAAGCTCTGCTCTCATAATAAATGTGCTTCTCAAATTCTGCAGGCACAACTCACCTATACAATGACCAGTCCATACACAATGTTGATCAAATTTAGCAACACAGGAGTTGCAGATCAGACAGTGATTGGAACGCAGAGGCTTTTTCACCTATAACAGCGCAAAAAAAGAACAGATTATGATGTAAACAGTAAGGCACTACTTGGCAGTTTCCACATTTATTTCTTGAACTTTCATATTTTCTAAAAGTAGGCTGAATTTGTTCCCATAAAAAGTAAAGCGTGGTGCAGCACCATGGACAGCAGTTTATCTGCACTTCTTCAGGGATTATTCCCACCTACACAACCCTCTCTAAGCTATAAAATTCCTTTTTTACTTTGTAATTAATAATCATACTTCACACAAATTCATAACCTTCCACAAAAGATATAGCTGAAGAGATCAGAGTCTAACTGGATACAAGAGAGAAAAGTAGACCATGGTGACTTTTTATGTTTTTCATGATTTGGTGTCAGATACCGGGATTCTGCACCAATAAGCAAACACTCACTGAAATCTGTCTTTACTGGGTCAGTGGCCTTTACACACAGCTGTTCTCTATCTTCAATTCCAATCAAGATGCATCCTGAAGATGCAGGACTAGGCCTTTAGGAATCAGACAATCTCCAGGCTGACATCTGCTTTAATCTCATCATGTTGACTCTATTCAGTTTTTTGTTATCTGATAATGTTAACCAATTCTCAGATGGTGATAGCTTTAGATAGTCCTGAGCTTCGTGCTGCAATTACTATATGCTGGGGAACTTAGAGTTAGAGACCAGGAACAAGACAACCCTCTGCCTAACCCAGTGGTTCCCAAGGAAGCACCACAGCCAGTCAGGTTTTCAGGATACCCACAATGAATATTCATGAGAGAAATTTTGCATGCACTGCCTCCACTGCTTGCAAATCAATCTTATGAATATTCATTGTGGATATCCTGAAAACCTGACTGGCTGGGGTGTCTCCAAGACCAGGTTTGGGAACCACTGGCCTAACTCCATAAAGGAATGCAGCTTTAATCTGGCAGCGAGTAAAGTTGCTGTTTTCCATTTCACTTTTGTTTTAGGTAATAAGTAGAAATAAAACAAAACACAGAAAAGAAAATAAGGTGATAACTTTTTTATTGGACTAAATACATTTTTTGTTTAGCTTTCAAAGGCAACCCTTCTTCAGTTTCTTATCTGAAGGGTTACCTTTGAAAGCTAATATAAAAATACATTAAGTTAGTCCAACAAAAAAGGTATCTTATTTTCTTTTCTCTGTTTTGTTTCAAGAAGAACAAAAGGAGTCACTTACAAGACAGGATGTGCAGAACATTCTGTAGTCTAAGCTGCCAGCTTCAGCAAGAGCAATAATAGTCTGAAAGGCAAGGAAAGATTGCTTTGAAACAACAGCTCACGCTGGCATAACATGTCCTGCAGTCTGAATTAAGCATGTTATCACTGGGTGTGCTTCAATGCACCTTTCTTTCTGCTGTAAGGTGCAAGAGCATAAAGCCCGTTTCTGTAACCTACTTCAGAGATAAACCTTATGATGTTTCTAAGTCTATCAAACATATAAACGGGCAAGTGACCGACTCACCTGCAAATGCGCAGTAGAGACTTCCCTCTCTGTCCCGCCCTTGCGTAAAGACGTGATGACGTCAGAGGGCGGAACAGAGAGGGAAACGGAGTCGGAGTCACTGTCGGACGCTGCTGCCAGGAAACGAACATCGCGCGCGCCAACCTCCACCCTCCCCCCCATCCCCGCCACCACTCCCGCCCTCCTCCGTATCGGGCCCCCTGCACTGACCTGACAGCGCCTCTCACCTCCAGGTGGAAGCGCTGCAGGCAGCAGCAGAGCGATCTGCTGCTGCCTGCAGCGCTTTCACACGGAGGTGAGAGGCGCTGTCAGGTCAGTGCAGGGGCCCGGCACGGAGGGGGGAGGGAGAGGTGGCGAGGAGGGTAGCTGGAAATCTCGCTCGTTTTAACGGGCTTAATGGCTAGTTATTTATATTCTGCCTTTACCCTTTTTCCTATTCCAGTCACCCTCTTGGTCTTAGAGAAATCTGTAGTCTTAATAGGCTGTGAAACATTCTAGGAGGTCCAATCCAAAAAACGGGATTGAAACTTTCACAGATCTTTTCTTCAACTGGAGGGATCTGCGTGGCTTTAAGTGCTCATGTGGTAACACATGAAACTGGCAAATGAAATAATGATGCATTTATAAACTCTTTCATGCAAAACTGGGATAAGCCCTGGCACAAGATCAATGTGGAGTTAGAGGAGTAGCCTAGGAGTTGATTTTATATAGTGTTCCATAAGCTGGGCACTAAGTGTGAATTCTGTAACGGGATCCAGGTGCCTAGATTCTGTTATAGTATAACAGCATGAGTTGGTATTTATGTGCCAACATTTCAGCATACCCATAGGATGACTTCTCTACAAGGAAAGGCTAAAGTGGCTAGGACTCTTCAGCTTGGAGAGTGGAATGGGTAGACGTGAATCGCTTGTTTATTATTTCCAAAAATACAAGGACTAAGGAGAACGCAATGAAGCTACTAATTAGTACATTTAAAACAAATCATAGAAAATATTTTTTCACTCAATGTGTAATTAAATTCTGGAATTTGTTGCCAGAGAATGTGGTAAAAGCAGTTAGCTTAGCAGGGTTTTAAAAGAGTTTGAATAATTTCCTAAAAGTCCATAAGCCATTATTAAGATGGACTTGGGAAAATCCACTGCTTAGTTCTAGGATAAGCAGCATAAAATCTGTTTCACTGTTTTGGGATCTTGACAGGTACTTGTGACCTGGATATTGGGTTGATGGACCTTTAGTCAGTCCCAGTATGATAACGCTTATGTTCTTATTCCTTGTCTATGGTAGCTGTAAATGTGGCACTTAAGAACATAAGTGGTGGAGTGGAGAAGTGATCTAGTGGTTAGAGCACCAGTCTTGACATCCAGACGTGGCCATTTCAAATCTCACAGCTGCTCCTTGTGATCTTGGGCAAGTCACTTAACCCTCCACTGCCTCAGGTAGAAATTAGATTGTGAGCCCTTCAGGGACAGAAAAATACCCAGTATACCTGAATGTAACTCAACTTGAGCTACTACTTGAAAAGAAGTGAGCAAAATCTAAATAAATAAATTACACTAGTCTATTATGAGAGATGCTCATGACCACCACCTTGTATTTGTACACTGAAATTACTGAAGATCACTCGGCACCCAACCAGCACTTACACATGACTCTGTAACATCCATATACACAAGTGCTAGTGTTCTATGATCTGGGCACAGAAATGCTGCATATGTCTAAGTGCTCACTTTATAAAATGGTGGTTAGAGCACTGGGCTGACCCATCAGGGAAGCTAGATTCAAATCCCATGGCTCCTCCTTGTGACCTTAGCCAAGTCACTTAACCCTCCATTGCCTCAGGTACAAACTTAGGAGTCCTTTTACCAAGCTGCGGGAAAAAAGGGCCATGTGCTAGCAGCAAGGGCCGTTTTTCCCGCAGCCGGTAAAAGCCAAAAAAAAAAAAAAAAAGGCCACGTGGTGAGATAACTCATACCACATGGCAGGGCGCCCTTACTGCCACCCATTAAGGTGGCAATAAGGACTCCCGTGCCATTTACGGGAGTTTTCTTCCCCCCCCCCCCCCCCCCCCAGAAATGGCACGCGCTTGGGGTGGGAGCACCGCCAGCCCCACAGATTGTTGGCTCTCTGGGGACAGAGAGATATCTACTGAACTTGAAGTACAAGGCTTGCTGCAGGTTATGGGTTGCCCCAGAGGGGTTGGGGGCCTCAAGAGAGAGAGAGAGAGAGAGAGAGAGAGAGAGAGAGCGAGCGAGCGAGCACCCTAGACAATGTCAATCAGACATAAGATTGTTAATGCCCAAGTCCCTCACTGAGAAAATTGGGTCTAGAGATAGGGCAGAGGAGGACTGTTAAGGTATGAGTTATTTAGATTAAAACTGCCAATAAGATTTTTCTGTATTTGTTTTTCAGATTTTGATACCATAATTTAAAATAATAATAAAATACAGTATTGTTTGTAGGTTATTTGGGTCCTTCAGGAGAAGAGCAAGATAAAAATACAAAATGGAAAATGGAGCTTCATCCCTCTAAATTCAAAGTTTTTCCGCCAAGGAGCTAACACTTTGAGACCCTGCTGATGGAAGGAGTGCGGGGAACAATATATACTAGGGATGCACATTCGATTCATTAAAAACCTGCAGTGCATGCTAAAACAGTTTAACGCACATTAAGGGCCCTGTTTACTAGGTGTGATTGCGTTTTTAGCATGTGCTAAAAATTAGTGCACGCTAATTCTAAAGACACCCATAGGAATATATGGGTTTAGTAAACAGGGCCCTAAGTCAATCAGCAGCATTAAAAAATTAAATAAGTACATAAGTACATAAGTACATAAGTAGTGCCATACTGGGAAAGACCAAAGGTCCATCTAGCCCAGCATCCTGTCACCGACAGTGGCCAATCCAGGTCAAGGGCACCTGGCACGCTCCCCAAACGTAAAAACATTCCAGACAAGTTATACCTAAAAATGAGGAATTTTTCCAGTCCATTTAATAGCGGTCTATGGACTTGTCCTTTAGGAATCTATCTAACCCCTTTTTAAACTCCGTCAAGCTAACCGCCCGTACCACGTTCTCCGGCAATGAATTCCAGAGTCTAATTACACGTTGGGTGAAGAAAAATTTTCTCCGATTCGTTTTAAATTTACCACACTGTAGCTTCAACTCATGCCCTCTAGTCCTAGTATTTTTGGATAGCGTGAACAGTCGCTTCACATCCACCCGATCCATTCCACTCATTATTTTATACACTTCTATCATATCTCCCCTCAGCCGTCTCTTCTCCAAGCTGAAAAGCCCTAGCCTTCTCAGCCTCTCTTCATAGGAAAGTCGTCCCATCCCCACTATCATTTTCGTCGCCCTTCGCTGTACCTTTTCCAATTCTACTATATCTTTTTTGAGATACGGAGACCAGTACTGAACACAATACTCCAGGTGCGGTCGCACCATGGAGCGATACAACGGCATTATAACATCCGCACACCTGGACTCCATACCCTTCTTAATAACACCCAACATTCTATTCGCTTTCCTAGCCGCAGCAGCACACTGAGCAGAAGGTTTCAGCGTATCATCGACGACGACACCCAGATCCCTTTCTTGATCCGTAACTCCTAACGCGGAACCTTTCAAGACGTAGCTATAATTCGGGTTCCTCTTACCCACATGCATCACTTTGCACTTGTCAACATTGAACTTCATCTGCCACTTGCACGCCCATTCTCCCAGTCTCGCAAGGTCCTCCTGTAATCGTTCACATTCCTCCTGCGACTTGACGACCCTGAATAATTTTGTGTCATCGGCGAATTTAATTACCTCACTAGTTATTCCCATCTCTAGGTCATTTATAAATACATTAAAAAGCAACGGACCCAGCACAGACCCCTGCGGGACCCCACTAACTACCCTCCTCCACTGAGAATACTGGCCACGCAATCCTACTCTCTGCTTCCTATCTTTCAACCAGTTTTTAATCCATAATACCCTACCTCCGATTCCATGACTCTGCAATTTCTTCAGGAGTCTTTCGTGCGGCACTTTGTCAAACGCCTTCTGAAAATCCAGATATACAATATCAACCGGCTCCCCATTGTCCACATGTTTGCTTACCCCCTCAAAAAAATGCATTAGATTGGTGAGGCAAGACTTCCCTTCACTAAATCCGTGCTGACTTTGTCTCATCAGTCCATGTTTTTGTATATGCTCTGCAATTTTATTCTTAATAATAGCCTCCACCATCTTGCCCGGCACCGACGTCAGACTCACCGGTCTATAATTTCCCGGATCTCCTCTGGAACCTTTCTTAAAAATCGGAGTAACATTGGCTACCCTCCAGTCTTCCGGTATTACACTCGATTTTAGGGACAGATTGCATATTTCTAACAGTAGCTCCGCAAGTTCATTTTTTAGTTCTATTAATATTTTTTAGTTCTATTAATATTTTTAAAAATGTGTGTTGTGTGAAATCAACCAAAAAAATGTCCAAGCCAAAAACATTTGCCCTGTGAACTAACACATTTTGAGTCAGATTTACAAAGCCCTTCTCTCTGGCAATAAGCTTTTACCATTTTGTATCTGCGGGAAAAAATGTTTGGTTCATCTGACCCTAAAGGCCACACCACATTCACCAGGTACATCCAAGGTCACCAGAATCAAAGGTGTTACCTGCTTCCTCTCTTCTTCAGAAGTTTTAATGTATCCCGGATCTGTTCGCCAGGTTTGGTAGAAATTGTAGATAAGACCTACAGTGCTGAGGATCAAAGGAACCTGAAACACCAAGGCTCCCAGATGTGATCAATCAGGTTAAGGAAAGCTGTTTTTAAAATAAACCATACTAGAGAAAGGAAAAAAGGTTTAGTAAAATTTGGGCCCATTGTCTTTACACCACACAGGGATTTACCTGTAGCGTTACAAATACATATCCACAGGGCTGGTGCAAGATTATTGGGTACCCTATAATTAGAATATTTATTTATAAACCGCCTTTATCCAAGGCAGAAATACAAAAAACCCCCCACATACTTAATAAAAAGCACAAACAAGGTCAAATTCAAACAGTTCTTAAGCTTTTTTGGTTCCTGCATCCCTTTAACTGATCAATAAAACCCTCACACCCTCTTTCTAAACCATGTGTCCACTAGTGACTACTGTCAGTTACATGTCGCTGTTAGCCACTAATAGTGCTAATATGGCGCTAAAAGTACAGAACTACAGTTATATTACCAAAGAAGTCACACTTAAAGCTACGATTATGCAACCTGGAGAAGTGTGAAAATGTAGTAAAAAAAAAAAAAAAAAAACCAACCCCCCCCCCCCCCCCACTTAAGTTTCACTGCCATTAGTGAGAGTGCTGTTGCTGCTTACCCTCACCCATTGCTCAAAAGTGTGGTTCAGTTTTCAAAAGTGTAACACGTGTATCATCACATGCATTCAGTCTGTTTCTATTCTGGGCAAATTCCTTTGAAAACTGTCCTAATAATGGCTTTCACGCTGTCTACAAAGTTTCACAAAATTGCCTCAGATTTCAAGACTCTTCTCTGCATTCTGTCTGACTTCTTCCCACACCCCTTGGGGGTGTGGGCACCACTGGTTAAGAAATCCTGCTCTAGGTGAACTGTCAACCTTCCCCCTCCCCACTTAACTTTCAGGCCCCTAGCCTGTCCACACATTGCACCCCCCCCCCTCCCCAATCATCCAACTCTCTTTCACTTTCCCTTTCAGCTTTGTACTTTGGATGCAAAGAAAAGCTGTATCTCGGAGACCTACAAGACAAGGGAGCAAGCTGGCATTTGTGGTGGAAGCCTGTCACAAGCCACACCTAAGGGAAGCCCTTAGTCATCAGGCCCTGGAGGGTTTTCCATTGAAAGGTTGGACAATCCGAAGTAGGACCACCCTCAGCTGACATCATCCTCCAGCACTCTATGTACTTTTAAGGTCAGTTTTGCTGCTTTGGGTAGCCACAGGTATGTGCATGCCCAGAGTGGAATGCCCCTTTGGTGTCCCTGAGGATTATCAAAGAGCAGATGATTCTATTTGATGGAAGAACAACAAATTGCCTGTCAGTCTCTAATACAGGTGTAATAAGGGAGTGGGACTCAGGCAAACAATGAAAAGCAGTTGCAGATGTCTTCTCAGGCTTCAGGGACCTCCATGAATTCCATAACTGGAACTTCTCCTCCTCCACCTGAGTGTAAAAAGTTCAGAATCCCCTGACTCGGAAGTTTTGTTTTCCCATATTATGACCTTTAAATTCGTCCCTCTCAGTCTACTCCTCAAGACTCTCCACCCACTTGAGTTCCTCTTCCTAGGATTACCCTAATGGTAGGAGAAGGGGGAAGTCATGGTGAGCAAGTCCACTTTTCGGGTGCAGAGTGCTTCTCTGAATGATATTTGGAGGTGTCTCTCTCAGAGAGAATCTCTGGTTAACGATTTATTTCTTGTTTGGTAATATTTTCTAAGGAACAGGTGGCAAAGCTGGAGGGAATTGATATAAAACTGGATAATTTTGGAACTTCTCTCTGCAAAGTTAAGACTCTGCTCGGGACTTTGTAATCTACTAGTGTTGCCATATTAAAAAATAGCCTTATAATGCATAGTCAATTAGAGATGATTGAGAATAGATTTAGAATAGTTTTTGAATTTTCCTAAATCCAGGACTGCTTTCAGCATTTCAGCTTTTGAAAAATGTAATGTCTTGAGATCTTGCATCTGCCTTTTGAAGATAATGCTCTCAGTAAACTTTTAGAGTGTCTCTCTTGCTTGCTCCTCTGTGGATGAGATATGGAAGGGCTCCAAGGAGATTGCATTACTCAACAGTCTTGATCTGACTGCATTTTTTGAATCATCTGTTGTATGCCATCTACCCTCAAGCTACCCTTTTGGTTAATTTTTCCAAAGAATAAGATAATGTATTGGTTTTAAAAAGTATATTATTTTTCTACAGAAAAGAAAGATGTTTTGTGACTCTCTGATGTCTCCAGGGAAACCGAGCAAAGGAATTTTATCCAGCATCGGCCTAAGGTGTCAGACCTGGGGGCATCTTTCTTCTTGTAGGTTCCTTGTTAAGTATTTGATTTTCTTTAAGGGGTACAGGCACAACTCTGTCTCCTCTCCCATCTTGAAAATTTCTTGTTGGCTAAATCTTAAGCTCGGAAGGGGATGATGGCATCTACTGTAGCTTTAGTCCAGATTCAAATGTAACATCGGTTGGATGACAGATTCAGGGGGGGGGGGGGGGTCCTTTTCCTGCAAATTTAGGGGCCCTTTTACTAAGCCGCATAAGCGCCTATGCATGCCAAATTTGAGTTACCGCCCAGTTACCGCGTGGCCCTTGCAGTGATTTCAATTTTGGCGCACGTCCACTACACGTGTCTGAAAAATACTTTTTTATTTCCTGGCGAACACATTTGACACACGTAGGTCATTACCGCCCAGATTCTTTACCACTAGGTCAATGGCTGGTGGTAAGGTCTGAGACCCAAAATGGACGCACAGCAATTTTGATTTTGCTGCACATTCATTATCAGCAAAAAAAAAAAAGAAAAAGAGGCCATTTTTACAGGCACACTAAAAAATGGATCAGCGTGCACCCAAACCTGCGTCTACACTACCGCAAACCATTTTTCAGCACGCTTTTGTAAAAGCACCTCTTCGTTCTTTATTTGTGATATTTTATGTGAATTTCTCCTTGGCTTCTCCTCTTGATGTGGTGTAAGATCTTGTTATACTATTTTCCTTCCCTTTGGTATTTGCTTTTAGTCTTACCTAGTTGGTTTTGAATTTACTTGTGCCTTTTCTGGTAAATAATATGTGAAATAAGAGGCATAAAACAGGAGAAGCAGCATGGGAAAATATCCACAACACAGCACAAGCCAGGACCAGAAGGATCCCAGCAGCAAGGAATGGAAAAGATACAGAGAGGAGAGATGTGGTCACAGCATAATTAATCTTCCTGCATTATAATGAAACCTACACTCAGAACCAATGGCTAATTAGATGTAATCAGGTACTCGGACACACTCTGCATGCTATGGTCCTTTCCAATGTTCCCTTGGGAATGTCAACTGCTTCTTCATCCCGTCTACTCTGTACGGAGCATCTGTCCACAGAGATTAGACAGCTTCTGTACCCAAACGGGGCACTGACTAAATGTTCCAGGATGCACTCCTCCCACTTGATGTCAAGCCCCTTTGGAACAATGGAAACTTGAGCCTTCATAGTAATTTCTGTACTAAGTTTTTTCTCCAAAGACACAAAATGGGAAAACCTGTATTTATCAGGCCCAAAATCTGCTATAACAGATCCTTTACAAATGAAAACGTATGATGGTTTCCAGCTCATGTGCCAGCTGTCCTTTGGTTCTGCTGAAGCTTGCTTGGCTCATTTATTTTTATATCTCAGCCCATGAGATAAATCTCGCCACAGTGAAAGAAAAGAACATATTTTGCATTTTGATACCACTAAGCAGGACTTCCATTTTCGAGTCCATTGCTGATCCCAACCTTTGCATATTAATGGAAATGAAGGATGCCTAATCCATGCGGTTTCCTGCAAACTGATAACAAAAAGATTCAAGAGATGTTTTCAGCTAATTCACTTATTTTGATTTTGTCCAAGAAACTTGAGTAGCAAGGCAAAATCAGCCAGATTTCAGTTAAAATGAGACTCTGTTGTACTACTGCAACGTCCTCATGAAAAAGTGATTTAGAACTAACCGAACAGGATGGAAAGAATACACAGTCTTAACGTAAACCCTTTTGTGTACAATACCCTATACACTGTTTCACTCCCCCTGGAACCACCAATATCGCCCTTAAACAGAATAGATTTTTTGGTAGCAATGGTGAAATCAGACCAATTCAACAGGAAAAATGTAAACTTCAGCAAGAATCCCTGTGAAAAGCTCCCATCATTCATTCCCCAGTAGAAAGTAAAAAAGACTTATCTGTGCTACAAACTAGCCGCTGGATTCATGTATAAAGGATATCTGGTAACAACCAGACAAACCAGGTTATGAATGCCCAGAACACCGAACTGATAAAAAACACTGTCGGGACACATCTTTGACCTTTCTGGCTTACAAAATATCTGAAAGAAAAAGAAAATAAAACCCAAATGTTTCTCATTAATGATATTCTACAAAGTTCCGTTGAATGTACATTGTTCAGAAAATGAAATAAAGAAAAAGTATTTATGAGTATCACTTAACCCACTGCTAATTTTCAGGGAGAAGAGGCTCCTACGCAGAAGTCCCGCTCAGTGGGTCATCGCCAGATTTTTAGCAGCATTTACCCAGACAGTGCCACTGAACATCTTCTCAGCACAATCCAGGACGTGGCGGAGACAGAAGTATAACTATCCAAGCAATTTAGGTCATCACAACAGCTGTCCTAATCTGCCTGGCTATTCATTTAGGTACGACTGGATATTCAGCTTTGACAGCTGCTGAGACCAATCAATGCCAGTATTTGGGTATAGCCCAGCACTGAAAATCTGGGTATATCGCATCATACCTTACGCCATGAGTTTTTCTTGTTGAGCAGACTAGATGGATCATACCAGGTCTTTATCTGCCGTCAACTACTATGCTACTATGTAGAGAAACCTGTGGCGGCCAGTGTTTAAAAAATCACTATCCACTGCAGGTTTATTATTACCCCCAAAGTAATAGAGTGTCACTGTGATAAGGCAGACTGCACAGAGATTTGAATGCAAGTGTGTACAATGACATTAAAAGCAGTGCACACAAGTGATACCATATTTTAATTCATAATCTAGAAAAGACATGCAAAAGGAAGGTACAAGTCAGTTTAAAATGCAGACTTTATGGCAATATACCTACCTTATGAAAAACTGGATTCCTAAAATCATTATGGCTAGCAGACTTCCTTTTAAAAGCCAGGAATCTGAATTCATATCTGCAATGTATCCCACGGCCCACATCACGACAGTGGACACAAGCAGTAGCAGCGGCAGCTGTTAAAGATAACACTGTTTATTAAAAGAGACCATATGATATAGTGTAACTAACCACTAAATAGAGGCGAACAAGAAAGAAATCAAGCTGGACTCGTGCTGTGATCTTTCCCAAAAAACATGTAGCAATATCCTCAAATGGATAGAGCTTTCAAAATCTTGTGGGGTTTCTTTGGGCTTAGGAATAAATCAAAGAGCTGGTGGAAGGCTTCAGCCCTGCTCTCTCTCTCTTACCAGTTTTTTTAATTAGAGGGATCATCTTAAAACTTGAATCCGTTTTATCAGAAAGATATACATAACAGTTAGAGATTGGAATGTCAAATCATTAATATAACTTTGAACACTTCCCAGCTCTGGCCTTTTTCTTCATTTAAAGTTCCATAGAATGCAGCTAGTAACAAATACTAAATGTATATGCAAATACATATGAATACAGTACATAAATGCAAATTGCTGTAATACCTTAATAGTACATCTCTGGGAAGAATTTGGCCAGTGATTTCAGTGTCTGATCTGTCTGAGTTCCCAAAAGGCAGTGACATTATAACCAATTCACAGAGGGGAAATACGGCAACCTGCCGGGGAGGGGGATTTAAACTCATATCAGGAGAATTCCTGATCAATTCCAGCCACACTGCCTTATGTTCTTTTCATTCTACAATTCAAGATATCCATACCCTGAACCCGCCTGAAACTGCTTCAAAATACCTCATATTTCTCTAATGATTTCAGCAACCTGAAGCTTCTACTATGTTTCAATTTTTCTTCCTCCCTCAGCATATGAATAATTAGACGGTTCCGTGTTTGAAGACCAAGGTTGAGAGGTGTCTCCCCCTAAGCAAGAAAACAGTTACATGCAGTTTTTTTTAGACAGGTGCACATTTTTAATGGTTATTCTGGCAGCACAGAGACAGGAAGTCTCAGCAGTTACACTAGTGAAGGCAGGAGACTGCAATATACCAAGCACAAGGATGTGTAGGGCTGAGGAGTGGCCTAGTGGTTAGGGTGGTGGACTCTGGTCCTGGGGAACTGAGTTTGATTCCCACTTCAGGCACAGGCAGCTCCTTGTGACTCTGGGCAAGTCACTTAACCCTCCACTGCCCCAGGTACAAATAAGTACCTGTATATGTAAGCCGCATTGAGCCTGCCATGAGTGGGAAAGTGCGGGGTACAAATGTAACTAAAAATAAAAAATAAATAAATAAAACCATTGCAAAAAGGTAGGGTCTCGCTGCACCAGGCTCAGTGTCACTTAAGTGTTTTTCTAAACCCACTGTGGGGACCCCACAGCCAGTCAAGGTTTCAGGATATCCACAATACCACTAACTGTATACATTTTCATGCATAAGTCATAGAATAGTGTTACACGTAACTTAATTGTTAAATTAGCAGCTAATTGGTATAATTGCTGTTAATTTGCAGTTATATGCATAACTGCCCTTAGATGGCATTCTACAAACTGAGTGCATAAAATCTATAGCACACGATTGCAAGGGGATGTGGACCTGGAGGGGCACGGGTAGGTCAGGGACACACCTAACACTTACAGAACACTCTGTTACATGCTGAGTTGACAGCATTTGTATCAGCCATTGAGCCAGTGTAAGGGCTCACACTTAAATCAGGCGCATAACTGCGAACTTACACAAGTATTCTAGAATGGCGATTATGTGTATAATTTCCAATATAGAATTCATGCTTAGTTAGCATGCTTCATCTCGGTGCCTAACTAACTTTAGGTGACCTGTAAGAAATTACCCCCAATAAGTAAACAGAAGGCAAATCTGCATGTATCGGAGACCCAGCTTATGCAAATCTCTCTCAGTATTTAAAAAATGTGAATATAGGGAAGGGAAAGGGAAATGGGACTTGATATACTGCCTGAGGTTTTTGCAACTACATTCAAAGCGGTTTACATATATTCAGGTACTTATTTTGTACCAGGGGCAATGGAGGGTTAAGTGATTTGCCCAGAGTCACAAGGAGCTGCAGTGGGAATTGAACTCAGTTCCCCAGGATCAAAGTCCACTGCACTAACCACTAGGCTACTCCTCCACAATCCAAAAGTCAAACTATATATTGACTGCAGTTTTATTGGCGACATTTCATGTTGTACCATAACCACTGAAGTCCTGCTTTTACCTTGACATTCTGAACATCACAGTTAGCCCCAGCACCCAACAACAGGTCAACAGCATTAACATTTCCTGATAAGATGGCCCAGTGCAAAGCTGTGTTCTTCTGCAGTTTGTCAACAGCATTCAGAGAAGGATTGAATTTCAGAAGAAACCCGGTAGGCTCTGGTCTAGACAAAAGACAGAGAAAGCCAAGTCTAAGATATGAATCCAGCACCTCGTTCAACAAGGCTGTATAATCTGTGAATTTCCTGCATGTGTTGAGTTTACTTAATATAAAAACTATAGCATGGTTTAGCAACACTAACCATATCTTGTTTTTCATTTCTCATGGGCAGTTATCCATTTCCCATCTACCACATTAAACGCACAGGAAGCCCAAGTTTACATAGAAGGCGGAGGTGGAATTGAGACATTGAGTTGGGATGTGCCCAGTTCAGCAGCATTTTAGAAAAGACTCTGCCAATGTGTATTTACTGCATGTGCAGCAGGAGCAGCCATATTACAAATAAACACATTGAAACGATGAACCACTATACAAACCTGCACTTGCTAGCCACTATTCTAATTTGGTTTCATTCTGAGGTGGAAACAACAATGGGGACTAAAGAGAATGACTCCCTTTAAATTCCTTATGTAAAGCCCTAGCCGAAACAAGCACTTCTTAAAAGATGCGTGCTGATGTAAATGTGTGCTGTGCTAGTGTAAAACCTGATAGGGCAATTAATTTCCATAAACATATATTCTGTGTGTAAAACAGAGAATACATATAAACTTTTATCCTGGCAAAGTCTCACCCAAACCACACTCCCTTGAAATATATGCATGGCTTGGTCATCCACATGTAAAGAGCAGCTTTCTGAAAACGCCTTCTACTCCTACAAGAGAGAGGCTTTCTAAAATGGCCCTTTATCCCACTAAGAGAGCAGCTTTCTAAAACAGCCCTTTACCCCTGTTATTGAGCGGCTTTCTAAAATGGTCCTTTGCCTCTGTAAAACAGTGGCTTGCTAAAACAGCCCTTTACTCCTTGTAAGAGAGCGGCTTTCTAAAATGGCCCTTTACAGCCCTATTAAAGAGTGGCTTTCTGAAAGGGTCCTTTACCCCTGCTAATGAGCGGCTTTCTAAAATGGTCCTTTGCATCTGTAAAACAGTGGCTTTCTAAAATGTCCCTTTACTCCTATAAGACAGCGGCTTTCTAAAATGGCCCTTTACCCCTGTTAAAGAGTGGTTTTCTGAAATGGTCCTTTGCCTCTCTAAAACAGTGGCTTTCTAAAACGGCCCTTTACTCCTTACAAGGACCTTACGACACAGGGCGTCTAAATGGCAGATGACGTTTAATGTGAGCAAGTGCAAAGTGATGCATGTGGAAAAGAGGAACCCGAATTATAGCTACGTAATGCAAGGTTCCACGTTAGAAATCACCGACCAAGAAAGGGATCTCGCGTTGTCGTTGATGATATGTTGAAACCCTCTGCTCAGTGTGCTGGGGCGGCTAAGAAAGCAAATAGAATGTTAGGTATTATTACGAAAGGAATGGAAAACAAAAATGAGGACACTATAATGCCCTTGTATCGCTCCATGGTGCAACCGCACCTTAAATATTGTGTTCAATTCTGGTTGCTGTATCTCAAAAAAGATATAGTGGAATTAGTAAAGGTACAGAGAAGGGCAACGAAAAATGATAAAGAGGATGGGATGACTTCCCTATGAGGCCAGGCTGAAGTGGCTAGGACTCTTCAGCTTGCAGAAAAGGCGGCTGATGGGAGATATGATAGAGGTCTATAAAATAACGAGTTGACACTTTCCAAAAGTATTAGAACTAGAGGGCATGGAGTGAAGCTACAAAGTAGTAAATTTAAAATGAATTGGAGAAAATCTTTCTTCACTCAACACTGGAAAGCGCTGCCAGAGAATGTGGCAAAGGCGGTTAGCTTAGCGGAGTTTTAAAAAGGTTTGGCCGGCTTCCTAAAGGAAAAGTTCATAGACCATTATTAAAATGGAATTGGGGAAAATCCACTGCTTATTTCTGGAATAAGCAGCATAAAATGTATTGTACTTTTTTGTAATCTTGCCAGGTATTTGTGACCTGGATTGGCCACTGTTGGAAACAGGATGCTGGGCTTGATGGACCTTTAGTCTGTCCCAGTATGGCAATACCTATATACTTATGTAGGAGAGCAGCTTTCTGAAATGGCCCTTTACCCCTGTAAAAAAGTGGCTTTCTGAACTGGCCATTTACACACGTATGCTATTTAAATGTGGATGATGATCAAGTATCATCAAATCTAGGAAGACTCATGTCGACTGTACAGACTGATTTTCTCCACGTGTTCTATCTTCTTTCTCCACATGCTCAATCTTCTATTTGGCTCTGGAGGCTGCTCAAAGCACATTTATATTCGCTGTGATTGAGCCAATCCATCTTGCTGCTGTTTTTTTTATGCCTCTTTTACTTTCATCCTTGTCCAGCATAATACTTCTCTCATAGTTCATACATTTCAGGTTCCAATTGTAATTCTGCCTTTATAGCTGTAGATTTTCTTCACCATAATGGCAGCCACAGCAGCCAGAGAGTTACAAAGCTTTGATTGCATACATCATAAAATCTTCTGGTACTTCAAATAATCCTTAGCTCTTCCTCAGTATCTGTTGAATGCCTTCTGACCTAATTGTCCCATCTTCCAGCATCATGACATTCTTTGAAGTTCGATTCCCCATACGTTTTCTTGGTAGTATACAGGAATGCTTTACTATTGTCTTCTTCTGTGTAATTTGTGTTAACCCCATATCACTACTGCCCAATATAGAGGGGGAGGTGCTTGGTTTGGCACCTCTGCTTCAATCCGTCTGCCATGGGAGGCACACAATGAAGCTGCAAAGCAGTACATTTAAAACAAATTGGAGAAAATATTTCTTCACTCAACATGTAATTAAACTCTGTAATTTGTTGCCAGAGAATGTGGTAAAAGCAGTTAGCTTAGCCGGTTTAAAAAAAAGGTTTGGATATCCTAAAAGAAAAGTCCATAAGCCATTATTAAGATGGACTTGGGAAAATTCACTGCTTATTTCTAGGAGAAACAGCATAAAATGCATTATACTGTTTTGGGGATCTTGCCAGGTACTTGTGACCTGGATTGGCCACTGTTGGAAATAGGATACTGGGCTTGATGGACCTTCGGTATGTCCCAGTATGGCAACGCTCATGTTCTTATGATCTTTATCAGGAGTTAAAACTCCCGATTGCATAGCTGCAAGTTTCCCAGATGCACCCCACCCCCCCTTCACAATGATAAAGGACATAACTTGAAAGGCAGATATGCTTTTAAAATAAAGGACTATAACTTCCTTTTAACAATAAATTCCTATCAAAGGGGCCCAGTTAAAAGGCTTCCTTTCCCCTTATCCTGTACCCATAAGAAAATCTTCCATCAAAGCCCATACTGTACCCTTCATTCACATATGATTCCAGAACATTTCAGAAATACTGCAGCAGATCATCTGTGGATATGGGGGGGGGGGGGGGGGGGGGGGAGGGAAAGTCCCCTAGTTTTCCCTCTATCATGAGGACAGCATCCTCATTTATTTTTAAAGTACCTTGTTTCGAGTGAGCCACTCTTTTATTAATTAGATTACATTGGGAATCATTTTCAAAGCATTTAGACTTACAAAGTTCCATAGACTACTATGGAACTTTGTAAGTCTAAGTGCTTTGAAAATATGCCTCATTGGCTCCCCATTAAAGCCAGAATCTCGTTCAAGCTATGTACCTTTATATTCCAGATATTTTGCATGGACTGGCTCCAGATTATATGAACCAATAGAAATATCTTCACATAAAGCCTTCCTTGGAGCCAGGGACCCTCTCATTTTTCATCCACCAAATTTAAAAAATGTGGTATACAAAATCTGTACTTTGTGCTGATTTCACCTATATTGGAACCAAATGTTAGAACTCTCTCCCAAAATCTATTAGATTTCATCCTAACTACTTACAATTCTGAAAATTGCTAATTCATTCCAGAATTCATCACATTAGTTAATGTAACAATAACCAGTTGATAATCTTGTTTCTTTTCTGTATTGCAAATCTATCAATATGTCCACTATTTGTAGTTTATATGCTAATCTGTTACTCTCAGCCACTTCATCATACTACTTCACTATTGTGGAAATTCAAAACTTTGTATTTTTAATCTAAACTGTAAGCCACACTGAACTCAAACTTGTTTTGGGGATAATGTGGGATATAAAATGTCATAAATAAATAAAATAAATACATCTTCCAGTAAGTGCAGGACAGTTTCCTTTTAGGATTTGGAAGGTGGCAGGAACAACTCTTCTGGAACACCAAATTCCAAGCTCCTTCTTTAAACAGAGATTTAAAAAGAACACTTGTAGCCAAGAATCCTCAGAAGCAAATGGACACAAAGACTCTCTGGGTGTAAAGAGAAGCATAATTGTAAGGATGACAGACACAGGGAGCAGCTGTAAGCAAGATGAGCACTACCTACCCAATGATTTGTTTTGCTGACAGCATGAGTGGCGTGATCCCGTTTAAATCCGGCAAGTCTATGCTCTAGGGGAAGAGAGAACTGTTATTATACAAGATTCTCAGAGGAAAACATGTCCTTGCTCTTGTTCCTGTGTGAAGATACTTTGACAGGTTCCTGCTGTATTTCCGGCTGACCTCTCCCCAGCTTCTACTCTATTTCAATAAAAGAAATGAAGTAAGCTTTGTTACTAAAAAGACAGTTTGGTCTCTGCAAATATTTTTTGATGCAAATAGCTTGCCTGGATTAAGAAACAAGTTATCCATTCACTAGGAAAAATGTGTTATGCAAATGAATATGCTAATATGCCCCACCCCATCCTTTGGCAGCCCCCCCCCCCCCCCCCCCCCCGAATGAAAGTCAAACTATGCCCATGCTGGTCACCTTCATTTACAGGATATTAACTTAATTCAATAGACTTCCTGCATGTAAACAGGGATTTAAAGAAAATAAGGCATAGGAGTTTTCAAAAGATAATTAAGATACACAAATTGTACTAGTAACAATTAAATAGTTGGTACAACATGCTGCAGCTAGGATGATAGCGCAATATGGATTAAATATTTTTCTGGTTCTTTGTGCATAACACTGGCTCCCCATTCTTCAATGTGTTAAGTTTAAAACTTTACTTATTTTTTAAGGCTATGACAGATTCCATAAAACACTTCATCCTCTAAAGGAACAGTTAAACTGCTTATCGGCATTTGCATGAGCTCCATCTCTTGCAGACTCTGGCTGCAGGTGTTGTAAAACTGTCCTGTATTAGAGATAGGTTTTTTCGGTGCAGCATCACACTTACAGAATTTCTTGCCTTAGCACTTCACTCAGAATGTGACTTGTGAACATCTACTCTTCGCAGAAGCTTTTTCTGTGATGTTAATTATAAATAATTTGATTTTATACTGGGACCTGATTTAGCAGTTTATTACTATTTTAAGTAGGTTTGTGTGTTGGATTGTGTTGTTATATTATGTGTGTAGTTGTTTACCACATAGAATGGTTACTGATCAGTTTTATAATATATACAATGATATAAATAAATGTTTTGGAGCAAGGCTCAACAAGCCTGTCTTGGGAACCCCAAAGCCAGTCAGTTTTTCATGATATCCACAATGAGTAAGTATGAGAGAAATCTACATGCACTGGAGACCCGGCATATGCAAATTTCTCTCATGTATATTCATTGCGGCCCGCGGGATAGGTTTAGAAACCTTAGTTTTAGAGGCAATAGAGGCAAAAGATGCTTAATTCCGGGTGAGCAGCATTTTGAAAGCAAGTCTATCTACCATACCTGGCCTGTAGATAAAAAGTAGGCTATGAGAGGCATGTGCTGAAAAAGTACAGCCAGGTGAATACTGCAGTATCCTTCTCCATCAATGAGCGTGGGATCCGCTCCATATGTCAATAACAGGATCACCATCTGTAAGTGTCCTTGCCTAAAAAAGGAAAACAAAATGCAAAACATGTACTGCAGGAACTCAAAGGAAGCATTACATCCTGAAGTATCATCATCTTGCAGGGATGCAGCTCTTGAACCTCTCTCTGCTGCTGTACAGCACTGACATCTGAAGGATATCAGGATGGTAGGAGTCAAGACTGGCAGGTCTTCATTCTTGCTTTGTGCATTTTATGACTCCCGAGTGTTTACCACCACTGTGTATGGTCAGAATTTGCTCTAGATCAGGGTTGTGCAACCTGGGGCCCATCATTTAATTTTATGCAGCCTGCAAGACTATTGGAAGTGTACACAGAAAATATAAACAAGAGTTTTGGCAATGTTAAATACTGTACTTCACAGGTATTTTCAGAATAGCCACTCCAGCAGTTTGTTTCCATGGTTTTTACTTAAATTTTTATTATAGACGGTCTACAGAGTTCTGTGCATTTCCGGTTGTAGCACTCTAGGGATAGTACTGATATTCATGTGGCCCTCTATGTATAAAGGTTGCCCCTCCCCCCACCACCACCACCACCACACTCTAGACAAAGGAAGCTGCAGCTGTCCTCAGAGAATGGTTCATAGTGTACATATTTCCTTACCTGATAGCCCAGTGAAGAGGTGTGGAATTTAAATCTCCGCCCAACTGATCCACAATTGCCCCTTTGGAAATGTAATATCTGGTAATGCAAGCAAAAAAATGAAGACAGACAGCAAGAAGGAACCTGTTTGCTTTTCTAAGAAAACAGATGGTAAAAGCAAATAGATTCTGCATGAAGTAATTGTGCCAACAAGGAAAACATCAAGCTTTTGATGTTACTGTGGAACATAATAATAGGACATATTAATAGGAAGTGCCAGCCTTCTGCGTGACACGTGGGCTACATAACATGACAATGCTTTATGTAAAATGATAGATTGATGAGTGGTTTCTTGAGTGCAAGTTTTTATTTAGGCTATCCTATCTTGATAATGGAGTTCTTATTCTATACCTTTTATCACTATACGTTGTATTTTAAGAATTGTAAACCTCTTTGATCGCTGTATATTAAGCGGGATAACAAGTTTTTGCAAACAAACATTAAAATCTTGGCGCTTCTTTTTCAAATATTACAAGAGTTATGTACAGTTGAATAGAAACATAGAAATATGTAGGCACATAAAGACCACATTGCCTATCCAGTCTGCCCATCCATGCCATCTACTCTCCCTATCACTCCCTTAGAGATCCTATGTACTTGTCCCAAGATCTCTTGAGTTCAGATACTGTTTTTGTCTCCCCCACTTCCACCGGGAAGCCGTTCCACAAATTCACCACCCATTGAAAAGTATTTCCTCAGGTTACTGCTGAGACTATCCCCTTTCACCTTCATCCTATGACCCCTCATTCCAGAACTTCTTTTCAATTGAAAGAGATCCGCCTCCTGTGCATTTATGCGCACAGGGATTTAAATGTCTCTATCCTATCTCCCCCTTCCCGTCTTTCTTATAAAGTATACATATTGAGATCTTTAAGTCTGTCCCCACACGCTTGATGATGAAGACTACTGACCATTTAAGTAGCTGTCCTCTGGACCAACTCCATCCTGTTTATAACTTTTTGAAGGTGCAGTCTCCAGAATTGTACATAATATTCTAAATGAGGTCTCACCAGAGTCTTATACAGGGGCATCGTCACCTCCTTTTTGTAACTGGCCAGTCCTCTCCCTATGCATCCAAGCATCTTTCTAGCTTTTGCCGTCCCCTTTTCTACCTGTTTGGCCACCTTAAGATCATCACATATTATCACATCCGTCCTGCTCCTCTTTTGTGCATAAAAAGTTCTTCACCCCCTAAACTGTACCATTTCGGGGTTTTGAAGTCCAAATGCATAACCCTGCATTTAGAATTAAATCTTAGCTGCCAAATTCCAGACCATTCCTCTAGTTTCGCTAATTCCTTCCTCAGATTATCCACACCACCAGAGGTGTTTGCCCTATTGCAGATGTTGGTATCATCCGCAAAGAGGCAAACTATACCAGACAGTCCTTCAGCAATATTGCTTACAAAAATGTTAAAAAGAACCAGCCCAAAACCAAACCTTGTTTGAACTTCTACAATTCTGGTTTCGAAACATCATCATCAGTAACTTTTATTTATTTATTTTAAACATTTATATATCACCTATAACCTAGGCGGTTTACACAAATTACATAATAAAAACTCAGGAAAAAAACAACATATATAAGAAAAACAATCACATTCCACATATCGCAATCAAACTCAACTACTTATACTGCTTCCTCAATAGATTAAACACAGATTGTTCCTACATAAAGGCTTTCACAAACAAGTGCGTTTTTAACAATTTCTTAAACTGACCCACATTGCTGCACAATCGAAGTTGTCCAGGGAGGGCATTCCATAGCCGAACCCCCACAACTGAAAAAGCTCTTGTTACTGTGTCTAAAGAAAAGCGCATCACATTTTCTTATCGCAACGACCGTCATGGACAGCATGCACAAACAGATCGAGCAAGATTAAAATAAAGTCCATAAATATAACACTTGATAAACCAAAATCAGTACTTTATAATGAATTTGAAAAAGCACAGGAAGCCAGTGCAATTGCTTCAGCACAGGTGTTATATGTTCAAACTTTGAAACACCCAGCAACAATTCTTGCCGCTACATTTTGGACCAACTGCAAAGCCCTGCACCACGCACTCAACTGCCTGAGGTACAGAGAATTGCAATAATCCAATCAGCAAAGAACCATGCTCTAACATTTTTAGCGTGCGCTAACCATGTAGATGCCCACAGGAATATTATGGGCATCTACACGGTTAGAGTGCGTTAAAAACGCTAGCGAATCTTTGTAAAAGACCCCTTAGTGCATGACATTCTTCAGTAAAAGGGCCCCAAAGTGACTTGCTTAGGGTTACAGAGAAGCCACAAAGCAAGGCTTTGTGCTCCCGATTCACAGAATGCTCATGAATCATGGAAACACTTTAGCTATGTGATTTATATGAACCACTCTGAAATAAAACTCATTACTTTGATGTTACATACTGCCATTGCCAGCATTCACTAACCTATTTGTGGTGCTGTTTCTCAGAGTATAATAAATTATTATGAAAGGGCCAATTTCTGGAGGGCAAAGCAGCCATGAGCACGCTATCGTCCAGAGTTCCTAACGTTATTTTACTGCAGGTCTCTAGTTACTAATAACACATGCTAGTGCTGTAGGGCACATTAGTAGCTCTCAATGTATACTTGGTTTATTTATGAGGCTGATTCTATTTCCCCTAGGTCCTCCTCCAAGATTGTGCCAGAAGTGGCACAACTGGAGACACCCACAACAGAAAGGTAATGAATATGTCTTACTTTACAAGTTCCTGTCTGTTGTTTATAGCTGCCCAGTGCAGAAGAGTCACATTCTCTTTGTCAGGTTGTCTGACGTCATATCCCGCTTCAACCAGCTCCTTGCATCGCTCCAATATGCCATGCCTCAAAGAAAAAAAAAGACATTCGGATTTTTTGTGTGTGTAGCTTTCCAACATTTTCTGTTCTGCAAAATCTATAATGACCGGACATGTCTAAGGCTTGCTGTGACGCAGAAGTGAGAATCAGCTGCCTCACATCATAATGGTTCATGCCCTGCAGTGCCTTCTAATGAAATCCTACAGAAGGATCAAGCAGCTTCACAATACATTTCTTCTTTCGTTCAGAGACAGGGAGCAGATGTCCAGAGAAACCTGTCTCATGATGCTGTGGATTAGGCCCTATTGCATGTAAGACTGTGAATATATCTGCCACCAGGAACTGAACAGTGCTCTTCAAATACCCAAGATAAAATGTTGCCTTACTCTGTAAAAGAAATACAACTCTGACAAGCATTTGAATGTTCCACAGCCCTTAAGTTTAAGGATTCCAACAAAGAAGAGACGTGCTTTTAAAGACTGATGTTTACAGGGCCATTGAGGAGCAAGACAGTTGAGCCAGGTACTGCTAGCCCCTTCACTCCCTCCCCCCACCCTCGAATTGTCTCTGTGCTCCGGGCTGGCCAGCAGTAGCCCTGTCAGTCTAACCTGGTGACAAACAGCCAGGACAAGGCCAGTCTGGAGTCCTCTCTTTCTTCTCTCCCACAGAGAGAGTAAGTGATGTGGAGGAGAAGGAGGCCACCAAAAGCAACTGTTGACCAAAGTGTCATTTTATTCAGTGACCATCTAGAGCAGAGGTAGGCAAACACAGTCCTTGATGGCCACAACTCAGCCAGAGTTTCAAGATTTACACAATGAATATGTATGAGATCTATCTGTATACAGCAGTACACGAAAATCAATCTCATGCATATTTATTGTGGAAATCTTGAAAACCTGGCTAGATTGTGGCCCTCAAGGACAGAAGGTGCCCATCCCTGATCTAGAAGTTTGTACCCTTACATACATTTAAATGTAATTATAACAGCAAAAAAAGCATCTGAAACTGGAACGTCCTTTAAATATATCACAGTCTACTTAGTCGGGATTGGAAGAGGAGCAAAAACTTGGGAATTAGGAAGAACATGAAAGTAAATTGGATGGAATCTGGCGAGAAATTACATGACAAATAGGAGAGTGGAGACTCTGGGATAGGGAAAGGGTAGGAACACTCTGGCAGGGATTAGGAGGACAGTGGGGCTTGGTGGGCGAGGGTATGTTGCATGGGCTGAATAGGTTTGATGAACTCTGGATAAAACAAGGACTATAGAAGTGGTATAAAGGACAGGGAGTGCTTGAAGCGAAGATGAGGAAGTAAAAAGGTATGTGTCAGTAAAGAACTTGGGAATGCGAAAGAGGGGTCATAGGCAGGAGGCAGAGAACGAGTGAAAGGGAAGTAGCTAGAGATGCAGATGAAAGCAGATGAGGACTGGAATTGGGGGACTAGGGAACGGTTGAAACTAGGGAATGATTGAAACATCAATGTAATACATATTTAAGGGCTCACTTTCCTAAACAACAACAAAATACCACAGATACTTTACCAGTCATTACTCGCCATTTGTTGTGAATGAAATTTAACAAGCCTAACCCCTAAACAGGCATTCTACATAGCAGTCAAGCAATACGATTCTGAAAGACTCACTGTGTAGCTTTTACAATATCCCAGCTACTATAATCATCCAGGAAAGGAAGCTCTTCTTGTTGAGGCAGCTGGCCTTTGCTTTCACGTAGATGAGTGTCCTGCCAGTGTACTCCGTGAGGTCGATGGTGCCCATGTTTATGTCCATGGCTACTATGCATCTTACACTGATGAACTAGAAATAAACAATTCTTGTATTACACACCTCCTACAAGAGTGTTTATCAAACGTTCAGTAGCTGTAGCCCTATTATCACAGCCACAGAAAGCAGGCAACCCCAGAAGGCCTATCTTTCTGTTCATACCACTGCTCTCAGCCCTTGTACAGTATCGAAGCTGGCACTGCCATCATCCTCCGCCTTCCATGGAGCCCACGCTGGCTCATTGGACAGTGTGGGTCACTGGGTGGGGGTGGGGGAGGTGCTCACTCAGGTCAAGTCCCCAAATGTAGATTTTTCAACCCCACTAGTGGTCACAACCCTTAGTTTGGGAAACCCTGTCCTACTGCAACCTCTGGTGGAAGAGGTTCCTGTGAATGGTTAACTCATTTAGCTAACCTCACTTCTTTATTTTCATGCATAAATTACAATATCTATTTATAAATCATTTTCAGCCTCCCCATCAACAATATCCTAGAAAGGTTATACAGGAATATCTACAACCAAAATATGGATAACAGACAGAAAAGCAACAAATACAATTACAAGTAAAACGTAAACAAATGAGCCTTAGTCCTTTATATCTGTGCGTTAAACTACTGTTAAAAGTAGTTGAAGTACTACAATCTTTTTGTTTCTCTCCTCATTGGCAGCATAGCAAACCTCATTTAAAAAAAAATTATATTATGTTAATATTTACTTCACCTGGAAATAACTGGTTGTTAATTTAAGTTTCTCAACCAGAAATGGGATAGTACAGAAGCCAAGCAAGGAGGCCCACGGGGGAGAGATGGGCTGGCCTCTCAGCTATGTTACGAGCACTGTAAGCCTACTCTAGCTCTTTGGCTCAGCAGGTAGCAACTTTCTCCACCATCCCACCCTAGTCATAAGGCTATAAACTGAGCAGCTACCCAGCCATGAGGGACCTTGATGTGGTGACAGTTGAGTAACCCACCATTTCTTTGCTTGGCAGAGGAGCGCCTCCTGTCAATGACTGTATGCTTGCAGTGTGTGACGCATGGCTGGCAGCCCACAGTTCACCTGTGTAACAAGTGGGGTTTCTGATGGGGTTACAATGAATAATCTTCTTGCCCAGTGAAGTGAGATTGAATAACTCAATACTGGAATGTAATACAGCTCATGATACAGGTAACCAATATATTGATTGATAAACTGCAACATGTTTTATTATTATGTATCTTACATAATTTGTTTTATGAAAGGGGGAGGGGAGACCTGCCTATGACACAAATCTGCCACATTTGTGGGGATCCAGTGCAAGTAAACCTAAATTCCCTGTATCCACATTGGGGGTAATGCTCTACAAGTTGGCTACAGTTTGGCACCAGGCTAATGCATGCTATGTGGAAATTCTAAATTGGCACACATAATTGCACTTATAGAATATTAGTGTAGGTCTGCAATTATGAACCTAACTTTAAGGTGTAAACATTTACATTAACTCTGGCTGGTTTAAATGCTTACACCTAACTACTGTCAAGCACCTAACCAGGGGCCATACATGCTAATCACACTTTGCCCCACCTTGTAAAACAACAACTAAGGGCTGTTACAAGCCATACATACTACAACACTTAGCACCAATTAGTAGTTCTTAACAGCATAAATTAAATGCCTAAGACTATTCTGTAACTTCAAGGTGCAATTTTGTGCACCCAAGTTTATAAAATTAGGAGGACTCTTTGAACAATCTCATGCTCTTGTCAGTCGGTAGAATTTTACGGAAGTTCTTTTGTTAAAGGAAACTCGGGTAAATCTGATAACGGGGGGAGGGGGAGGAGCTGGGCCAGGCCGGGTCACACACCTACACCACAGTGACAAGTCTTTCCGAATACTACTATTACACATTTCTATACAGGGCAGACGAACTCCCCCCCCCCCCCCCCGACTAGTGGAGGAGTAGTAGCCCAGTGGTTAGTGCAGCGGACTTTGATCCTGGGGAACTGGTTTCAGATCCTCCATTGCCCAGGTACAAATAAGTACCGTATATAATATAAACCGCTTTGAATGTAGGAAAAAAAAACCCCACAGAAAGGCGGTATATTAAGTCCCATTCCCTTTTCCTTTCATCGAGAAATAGCCCAGTTCAGAGACGCATCGGGGAGCAAGCGGAAGGCCGCAGCCGAACTCGAACCACTGACCGGCGGTCCCGAGGGGTCCAACGGCGGGAATCCCGGACAGTTCATTCTCTACCAGAAACGGGACAGCTTGGTCCGACTGCGACCCCCTCCCCGCTAAAAATCCTACTGGGTCTCAACCTCCCCGGTCCGGTCCAATCTAGTCCACAAGCAGCCCACTTCCTGCTCACCTCAGCGCTGGCAACGGCAAACCGTTCTTTACTTCCTGGTTACGGGCAGCCAGCAAACCTGATCAGGCCACACCCCTCTTCGCAATGCAATTGGCGCATGCGACCAATCGTCTCTGAGCACCGTCTAGGGAGAGGCGTTCCCAGCCTGGCCCCGCCTCACCACTGGAGTTAGAAATTGAGGTTAGATCCGGAATCTGGTGTACTGCGTGGAGGTACCAAATTAGCGGCCGAAGAGGCTGTAGAAAACTGGTGCCGGGATGACGTCAAAAAGTTTAATCCAATTAGGGTAGTCTGTATTTCCCTGCGTAGCCGTCATCTAGTACACTCAAAACAAAGCAAGCAAACCTATGAGTTGCTGCATCCTTGTTATTCTTTATTGTTGGTGGTATTTTTATTTAATCTCGCTTATATTTTCAAACATGCTGGCTTGTGCACCATATGGATGTACACAGAGGAAGTATTGGTTTCATCGGTTAGAGTACTAATAATTTGTTCTACATTTTAAATCATTGTGTCATTTCGAGGGGGCTGGCAATATAGGGACTCCCTGTATTCGTGCAGAGATGTTTCACCAGTCCTTACATGCACATAGTTTTGCTTTTTAAACGCAAAGGTGAATTCTAAGGGTGATTGAACAATTACTATAAGCTGTGTTGTTTGTGGGTTTTTCTTTTTTTTCTTTTTACTTGTTTGGACTGCTTTGGGTCTTGCTGATCTGTACATCTGCTGTCTGGAAATTTGGAAGATGGAAAGGAGAAAATATTGGATGTACTTTGTAGAAGTTGTTTACTTTTGCAATGTGTGTATGTATGGATGCCTGTTCTTATGTATGAATGTGATAATATTTAAATAACTGTCTATACTTATGACTATGATTTCTGAACATGCAGCATCATTAAAGGACAGACTTTTAAATGTCCAGCTGGGTATATATGGTAATTTCTATATCATCAAGCAGATCAATCCATAGACTGGTGGGTTGTGTCCATCTACCAGCAGGTGGAGATAGCAATCTTTTGCCTCTCTATATGTGGTCATGTGCTACCAGGAAATCCTCAGTATTCTCTCTATGTAGCAGGTGAGTGGTCACACGCAGCAGCTCTGGCTTGATCTCCACGCCTATTTACTTAGGCTTTGTTGAGTACCTGGGGTTGAGGGCTCTTCATGAGCAAGTGCAAACCTGGTGATGCAAGGTCCCTCCTTTTCTCCCCCCTTCCGCTGGCTCCGTTTAAAAAAAAACCAAAAAAACATAACAATCTTGAAGCAGAAAAGATTTTACTTGCAGCTGCTCACTGGGAATTGGAGTTCACGAAGCGCTGGGGCATGCCGACCTTGGATCTGATGGCGACCTCGGCCAATTGCCAAGTGCCGCAGTTCTTCAGCAGAGGATGAGACCCTCGATCTTTGGGGGTCGATGCTCTTCTCCAGCAGTGGCCGGTACAGGAGCTTCTCTACGTGTTCCCACCTTGGCCTATGTTGGGCAGAATTCTCGGCCGGGTGGCAAAACACCCAGGCTGGGTGATCCTGGTGGGTCCAGACTGGCCCAGACGCCCTTGGTTTGCGGACCTGATCCGGCTTTTCGGCTTCCAGCGGAGTGGGGCCTCTTACATCAGGGTCCCGTGGTGATGGAGGATCCCTCCCCCTTTGGTCTTACGGCCTGGCTCTTGAGCGGAAGCGGCTGAAGAAGAAGTGCTTCTTGGACAAGGTCATCGCCACTATGCTGAGAGCATGGAAGCGCTCTACTTCTACGTACGCCAGGGTATGGCGTACCTTTGTATCATGGTGCAAGGCAGGATCCCTGTCGCCCTTCACGGCGCCAATTGCTTCAGTGTTGGCGTTCCTGCAAGAAGGTCTGGAGAAAGGCCTGTCGCTCAGCTCTGTTAAGGTCCAAGTAGCGGCTCTAGCTTGCTTCAGGAGTCGCTGAAGGACCTATTCCAAACACTAAAATGAAAATAAAATGATTTTTTTTCTACCTTTGTTGTCTGGTGACTTTCTTTTTCTGATCATGCTGGCCCAGTATCTGATTCTGCTGCTATCTGTCCTCTTAACTCCGTTTCCAGGGCTTCCTTTCCATTTATTTATTTCCTTTCCTCCTTTCTTCTTCATTTCTGGTCCTCAGCTTCTGCCTATTTTCTTCATCCATGTGCAGTTTTTCTCCTCTCTTCCTTTCCCCTCATTTCATCTCCTTCATCTCTCTTTCCTCCCCTCTATGTCCAGCAATTTCTCCTCTCTCCCTGAGCCCTGCCCTCCCATCCGTGCTCCTCTGTCCCCTGCCCCTCCATTCATCCTTTTCCAGCAATTCCACTCTCTCCCTGAGCCCTGCCCTCCCAATCCATGCCCATCCATGCTCCTCTGTCCCCTGCCCCCTCCATTCATCCCTTTCCAGCAATTCCCCTCTCTCCCTGAGCCCTGCCCTCCCAATCCATGCCCATCCATGCTCCTCTGTCCCCTGCCCCTCCATTCATCCTTTTCCAGCAATTCCCCTCTCTCCCTGAGCCCTGCCCTCCCAATCCATGCCCATCCATGCTCCTCTGTCCCCTGCCCCCTCCATTCATCCCTTTCCAGCAATTCCCCTCTCTCCCTGAGCCCTGCCCTCCCAATCCATGCCCATCCATGCTCCTCTGTCCCCTGCCCCCTCCATTCATCCCTATCCAGCAATTCCCCTCTCCCTGAGCCCTGCCCTCCCAATCCATGCCCATCCATGCTCCTCTGTCCCCTGCCCCTCCATTCATCCCTATCCAGCAATTCCCCTCTCTCCCTGAGCCCTGCCCTCCCAATCCATGCCCATCCATGCTCCTCTGTCCCCTGCCCCCTCCATTCATCCCTTTCCAGCAATTCCCCTCTCTCCCTGAGCCCTGCCCTCCCAATCCATGCCCATCCATGCTCCTCTGTCCCCTGCCCCCTCCATTCATCCCTATCCAGCAATTCCCCTCTCTCCCTGAGCCCTGCCCTCCCAATCCATGCCCATCCATGCTCCTCTGTCCCCTGCCCCCTCCATTCATCCCTTTCCAGCAATTCCCCTCTCTCCCTGAGCCCTGCCCTCCCAATCCATGCCCATCCATGCTCCTCTGTCCCCTGCCCCTCCATTCATCCTTTTCCAGCAATTCCCCTCTCTCCCTGAGCCCTGCTCTCCCAATCCATGCCCATCCATGCTCCTCTGTCCCCTGCCCCCTCCATTCATCCCTTTCCAGCAATTCCCCTCTCTCCCTGAGCCCTGCCCTCCCAATCCATGCCCATCCATGCTCCTCTGTCCCCATGCCCCCTCCATTCATCCCTTTCCAGCAATTCCCCTCTCCCTGAGCCCTGCCCTCCCAATCCATGCCCATCCATGCTCCTCTGTCCCCTGCCCCTCCATTCATCCTTTTCCAGCAATTCCCCTCTCTCCCTGAGCCCTGCCCTCCCAATCCATGCCCATCCATGCTCCTCTGTCCCCTGCCCCTCCATTCATCCCTATCCAGCAATTCCCCTCTCTCCCTGAGCCCTGCCCTCCCAATCCATGCCCATCCATGCTCCTCTGTCCCCTGCCCCCTCCATTCATCCCTTTCCAGCAATTCCCCTCTCTCCCTGAGCCCTGCCCTCCCAATCCATGCCCATCCATGCTCATCTGTCCCCTGCCCCCTCCATTCATCCCTATCCAGCAATTCCCCTCTCTCCCTGAGCCCTGCCCTCCCAATCCATGCCCATCCATGCTCCTCTGTCCCCTGCCCCCTCCATTCATCCCTTTCCAGCAATTCCCCTCTCTCCCTGAGCCCTGCCCTCCCAATCCATGCCCATCCATGCTCCTCTGTCCCCTGCCCCTCCATTCATCCTTTTCCAGCAATTCCCCTCTCTCCCTGAGCCCTGCCCTCCCAATCCATGCCCATCCATGCTCCTCTGTCCCCTGCCCCCTCCATTCATCCCTTTCCAGCAATTCCCCTCTCTCCCTGAGCCCTGCCCTCCCAATCCATGCCCATCCATGCTCCTCTGTCCCCTGCCCCCTCCATTCATCCCTATCCAGCAATTCCCCTCTCTCCCTGAGCCCTGCCCTCCCAATCCATGCCCATCCATGCTCCTCTGTCCCCTGCCCCCTCCATTCATCCCTTTCCAGCAATTCCCCTCTCTCCCTGAGCCCTGCCCTCCCAATCCATGCCCATCCATGCTCCTCTGTCCCCTGCCCCTCCATTCATCCTTTTCCAGCAATTCCCCTCTCTCCCTGAGCCCTGCTCTCCCAATCCATGCCCATCCATGCTCCTCTGTCCCCTGCCCCCTCCATTCATCCCTTTCCAGCAATTCCCCTCTCTCCCTGAGCCCTGCCCTCCCAATCCATGCCCATCCATGCTCCTCTGTCCCCTGCCCCCTCCATTCATCCCTTTCCAGCAATTCCCCTCTCTCCCTGAGCCCTGCCCTCCCAATCCATGCCCATCCATGCTCCTCTGTCCCCTGCCCCTCTATTCATCCTTTTCCAGCAATTCCCCTCTCTCCCTGAGCCCTGCCCTCCCAATCCATGCCCATCCATGCTCCTCTGTCCCCTGCCCCTCCATTCATCCTTTTCCAGCAATTCCCCTCTCTCCCTGAGCCCTGCCCTCCCAATCCATGCCCATCCATGCTCCTCTGTCCCCTGCCCCCTCCATTCATCCCTATCCAGCAATTCCCCTCTCTCCCTGAGCCCTGCCTTCCCAATCCATGCCCATCCATGCTCCTCTGTCCCCTGCCCCCTCCATTCATCCCTTTCCAGCAATTCCCCTCTCTCCCTGAGCCCTGCCCTCCCAATCCATGCCCATCCATGCTCCTCTGTCCCCTGCCCCCTCCATTCATCCTTTTCCAGCAATTCCCCTCTCTCCCTGAGCCCTGCCCTCCCAATCCATGCCCATCCATGCTCCTCTGTCCCCTGCCCCTCCATTCATCCTTTTCCAGCAATTCCCCTCTCTCCCTGAGCCCTGCCCTCCCAATCCATGCCCATCCATGCTCCTCTGTCCCCTGCCCCCTCCATTCATCCCTATCCAGCAATTCCCCTCTCTCCCTGAGCCCTGCCCTCCCAATCCATGCCCATCCATGCTCCTCTGTCCCCTGCCCCCTCCATTCATCCCTTTCCAGCAATTCCCCTCGCTCCCTGAGCCCTGCCCTCCCAATCCATGCCCATCCATGCTCCTCTGTCCCCTGCCCCCTCCATTCATCCTTTTCCAGCAATTCCCCTCTCTCCCTGAGCCCTGCCCTCCCAATCCATGCCCATCCATGCTTCTCTGTCCCCTGCCCCTCCATTCATCCTTTTCCAGCAATTCCCCTCTCTCCCTGAGCCCTGCCCTCCCAATCCATGCCCATCCATGCTCCTCTGTCCCCTGCCCCCTCCATTCATCCCTATCCAGCAATTCCCCTCTCTCCCTGAGCCCTGCCCTCCCAATCCATGCCCATCCATGCTCCTCTGACCCCTGCCCCCTCCATTCATCCTTTTCCAGCAATTCCCCTCTCTCCCTGAGCCCTGCCCCTCCCAATCCATGCCCATCCATGCTCCTCTGTCCTCTGCCCCCTCCATTCATCCTTTTCCAGCAATTCCCCTCTCTCCCTGAGCCCTGCCCCTCCCATCCATGCTCCTCTGTCACCCTCCATTAATCCCTAAACAGCAATTCCCCTCTCTCCCTTCCATGACCCCCCCTCGCATCCATGCTCCTCTCTCTCCTCTCGCTCCCATGTCCCATCATGTCCCAGTTGGCCTGGCCCGCCCTCTTCTCCCCTCCCCCTTCGCATCCATGCTCTCGTCTCTCCCCTGCCCTCCCGCTCCCATTGCCCGCCCTCTTTTCTCCCCCCCAACATCCCTTTTCTTTTTAAATTTACCTCCGTGGCGGTTCCGGCAGCGCAGCGTCAGTGAAGGAGGCGGCGCTCCCGACGTCTCTAGCCTTCCCTTCGCTGAGTTCCGCCTTCTTCTGACGTCAAGGAAATGACGTCAGAAGAAGGCGGAACACAGCGAAGGGAAGGCTAGAGACGTCGGGAGCGCCGCCTCCTTCACTGACGCTGCGCTGCCGGAACCGCCAAGGAGGTAAATTTAAAAAGGAAAAAAAAAAGAAAAGTGATGTTGGGGGGGGGGGGAGAAGAGGGCAGGAAGTTGAACAATGGGAGCGGGAGGGCGAGCGAGCTGAGCATGGTGTGGCGGCGCCCCCCCAGAGGGAAGTGCCCCCCTGCCATGCTTACCTCGCTTACCGTGTTGGCACGGCCCTGCTGGAATGCACTCCCTGAAAGGCTCCGCTTAACACAAGGCTATCTCTACTTCAGGAAGCAGGTGAAAGCGTGGCTCTTCAACCAGGCCTTTAATTGAAGACGTAACTGTGAGGCCCTTTTACTAAGCCATGGCAAAAAGTGGCCTGTGGCAGCGTGACCACATCTTTTGGGCACGTGCCTGGCCAGTTTTTGCCACATCCTGGAAAAAGGGCCTTTTTCTAAGAGACTGGAAAATGGATGTGCGGCAAAATAAAAACCAGTACATGTCTATTTTCAGCCTGAGACCTTACCGCCAACCACTGACTTAGCGGTAAAGTCTCACACGGTACCCGGGCGGTAGGCATGCAGCGCGCATCCACTGCCATTTACTGCTGGGTAAGCACCACAGAAAATAGAAAATATTTTCTACTGTGTATTTTCAGCATGCGCCAAATTCATAATTACCACTCAGGGCATGCGGTACCTGGGTGGTAATACTGATTTGGCACAGGCTGGATTCCCTTACGCAACTTTGTAAAAGGGCCTCTAACTTCTTAATTTCACACACACATGGGCGGCACATACTGCAGCAGGACTTGTTTATTCACTCCTAACCTAGCTGAGATAACATGTAATCATCTCTCTGACCTCATATGCAAGTTTCTTTAAATTAGTCACCTTATTTTCTTACTCCTGTTACTCTCTCACCTATCTCTGTGTTCTACCTTTGCTTGTACCCTACGTTGACTATTAAAATGTTGTAGTACATATCATGTTGACATTGTAAGTAGTATACTGCTTGGACATGTGGCTCGAGCAAAGTTGATTTGAGTTCCCCCCCTGGTTGTTGGATGGATGTTTATCACCACCCGGGTGGAGAAGCTAAGTATTTTTTGCATATATTTTTGCTGTGCACATACCCTGTATGTATTTTGGTTTCTCCAGCGCTGTGTTTGGAAGTTATGGATAGGACATTGATATTTATTTGTTGCATTTGTTTCCCACATTTTCCCACCTATTTGCAGGCTCAATGTGACTTACATTTTTCCGTAAGGGCGATCGCCATTTCCGGAATGAGAAATACAAAGTGGTATTGCTGTGGCTAAGATAGCAAATAGAATGTTAGGTATTATTAGGAAAGGAATGGAAAACAAAAATGAGGATGTTATAATGCCTTTGTATCACTCCATGGTGCGACCGCACCTTAAATATTGTGTTCAATTCTGGTCGCCGCATCTCAAAAAAAATATAGTGGAATTAGAAAAGGTGCAGAGAAGGGCGACAAAAATGATAAAGGGGATGGGATGACTTCCCTACGAGGAAAGGCTAAAGCGGCTAGGGCTCTTCATCTTGGAGAAAAGGCAGCTGAGGGGAGATATGATAGAGGTCTATAAAATAATGAGTGGAGTTGAACGAGTAGATGTGAAGCGTCTGTTTACGCTTTCCAAAAATACTAGGACTAGGGGGCATGCGATGAAGCTACAATGTAGTAAATTTAAAATGAATCGGAGAAAATGTTTCTTCACTCAACGTGTAATCAAACTCTGGAATTCGTTGCCGGAGAATGTGGTAAAGGCAGTTAGCTTAGCGGAGTTTTAAAAAGGTTTGGACGGCTTCCTAAAGGACTTGGGGAAAATCCACTATTTCTGGGATAAGCAGTGTAAAATGTTTTGTACTTTTTGGGATCTTGCCAGGTATTTGTGACCTGGATTGGCCACTGTTGGAAACAGGATGCTGGGCTTGATGGACCTTTGGTCTTTCCCAGTATGGCAATACTTATGTACTTATTAAAGTTCATAAGTGACAGAGTAGATTAAGCAGTCAAGTATAGAGAATTCATATTTGGAATGAGAAATAAAGTGGTATTGCGTTAAAGTTCATTCGTGACAAATTAACTAAAGCAGTCAAGTATAGAGAGTTCGGTTTTGTCCTGTTCTGGTATGAGTTTTGTTGTCTGGTATTTAGGATGGATCATTGTGGTATGCCTTATTGAGCAGGTTGGTTTTTAGTGATTTTCGGAAGTTAGTTAGGTCGTGCTTTGTTTTTATGGCGTTTGGTAGTGCATTCCATAGTTGCGTGCTTATGTAGGAGAAGCTGGATGCATGTGTTAATTTGCAGCTGGGGTAGTGGAGATTCAGGAATGTGCGTGCTGACCTTTTTGTGTTCCTGGTTGATAAGTCTATGAGGTCTGACATGTAGACCGGGGCCTCGCCGTGAATGATTTTATGAACCAGAGTGCAAATTTTGAACGTAATACGTTCTTTAAGTGGGAGCCAGTGTAGTTTTTCTCTTAGGAGTGTGGCACTTTCATATTTCGTTTTTCCAAATATGAGTCTGGCTCCTGTATTTTGGGCAGTTTGGAGTTTCTTAATAATTTGTTCTTTGCATCCTGGTGGCTTAGCACCATTGATTGTACCAAACTGCGGAATATTTCCCTTGGGAAGAAAGGTTTTACTCTTTTGAGTTTCCACATTGAATGGAACATTTTCTTTGTTACATTTTTCACATGGCTTTCTAGTGTGAGATTTCGGTCAATTGTGACTCCGAGAATTTTCAGGCTATCTGAAACAGGAAGGGTATAGTTTGGGGTGTTTATAGTGGTGGGTTTGTTCGTGTTATATTGTGATGAGAGGATGAGACATTGTGTTTTTTCTGCGTTGAGTTTTAATTGAAATGCATCTGCCCATGAATTCATGATTTGGAGGCTGTGTTTGATTTGTGATTTCTGTTGGATCATGTTTGAACAGGATGTAGATTGTGACATCATCTGCGTAGATGTAGGGATTAAGGCCTTGGTTGGATAGCGATTTGGCTAGAGGTGTCATCATTAGGTTGAAAAGGGTTGGTGAAAGCGGTGATCCTTGGGGTACTCCGCATTCTGGTTTCCATGGTGATGATGTATTCAAATTTGATATCACTTGGTATGTTCTTGATATTGGCCTTATAACTCTGATTTCTTATATAGTTTCCTCAGTTTCTCCGATAGGGAGATGTTTTGCTTTGCAGTTGGTTTCAGAGGTGGATGGAAGCCGATGATGAGAGCCTGTTAAGGGGTTGGCCATCCATGTAGGTACCCTAGGCTTATGAGGCTTCCTTTATTTAATTATTAAATATAAAGAACAAGTTTAGAGTTGCTTGACCAATATCTGGAAATTAGAGCAATTAGATTAGATATAGTTTCTATTTGATTTGCTCTGCAGCATTTTATTTTTTAAGTAGTATACTATCCAGCTTATTTTCGAAGGAGATCGCCGGCCATCTTCCGACACAAATCGGGAGATGCCCGGCCATCTCCTGAAGCCGGCGAAATCGGTATAATGGGAAGCCGATTTTGGCTGGCTCCAACTGCTTTCCGTCACAGAGCCGGCCAAAGTTAAAGGGGGCGTTTTGGAAGGGTATGGGAGGCGGGACGGGGGCGTTGTTAAGACATGGCCAGCTTCAGCTAATAATGGAAAAAAGAAGGCTGGCTCTGAGGAGCATTTCGCCAGCTTCACTTGGTTCATTTTTTTTTAGGACCAAGTCTCAAAAAAGTGCCCCAATTGACCAGATGAGCACTGGAGGGAATCGGGGATCACCTCCCTTTACTCCCCCAGTGGTCACCAACCCCCTTCCACCCCCCCCCAAAAAAAACTTTTTTGCCAGCCTCTATGCCAGCCTGAAATGTCATACCCAGCTTCCTGACAGCAGTATGCAGGTCCCTGGAGCAGTTTTTAGTGAGTGCAGTGAACTTCAGGCAGATGGACCCAGGCCCATCCCCCCCCCCCCCCACCTGTTACACTTGTGGTGGTAAATGGGAGCCCTACAACCCTCCCCAAAACCCACTGTACCCACATGTAGGTGCCCCCCTTCACACATAAGGGCTATGGTAATGGTGTAAAGTTGTGGGGAGTGGGTTTTGGGGGGCTCAGCACCAAAGGTAAGGGAGCTATGCACCTGGGAGCTATTTTTATTTTATTTTTTTAATTTTTAGAAGTGCCCCCTAGGGTGCCCGGTTGGTGTCCTGGCATGTCAGGCGGAGCAGTGCACTACAAATGTTGGCCCCTCCCATGACCAAATGCCTTGGATTTGGCTGGGTTTGAGATGGCTAGCCTCGGTTTCCATTATCGGCAAAAACCGAGGCTGGCCATCTTTGACATTTGGCTGCCTCCAATCGTATTATTGAAACACAAGATGGCCGGCCATCTTTTTCGATAATACAGTTCGGGACCGCTGTTTGCGGCGCCAGCCATGTAGATGGCCGGCGCCGTTCGATTATGCGCCTCTATGCTATACTTTGTATTGTTATTTGAATATTTTTACTGCTGTAATTGTCTATTGCTTATGTTTGATTTATTCTTACAGTACACTGCCTTGAGTGAATTCTTTCAAAAAGGTGGTAAATAAATCCTAATAAATTAATTACCACATTGAAAATGCGACCATACTATGCCTCTGTGGTTATGTTCCACTAATAAGTTAAACGATTAACTGGCTACCTTGAAATAAATATATAACCTTTGGATGCATGACTAGGGACACAAACATACACTTATTTATTCAGTATCGCAATTCCTTATGTACAGCCAGAAAACCTTTTAGGGTGGATGGTGTTCACAATGAGTTTCACGGTTGTGCCCATGTTTCATGCTCTCCTTCCTCTCGTCACCTGATGGCCAGACCTGGTGGCTGCAATGGACTGTTTGGTTACCTTCACCCGTTCCAGATTTTAGTCCGGTCCAGATCTTCCAGACTGCCAGACTTGCTCTTTCTGTTTGAACCTACACAGCACCCGTAGTTTCCTGGTGATTGCTGCAGCTTGAGCCTCAGCTGCTGCTGGGCTTATTACGGTAGCTAGTCTGAAACCTTTCTGCTTTGCCTTTGTATCGCCTAAGGCCCTGAGGTTTGTTGGGGTGCTATTTGCACTTCTGCTCAGTCTGGTTTCTTGCCCTGATTCTTGTCTGTTTTAGTTAGTCTGTGGGTTGTTAGATTAGGTTATTGTTTGTTTGCTAGTCTTGTCTCTGGGTTTTAGTTTTGTGTTTAGTCTTTGTCTGTTTGTGTCCTAGTGGCTGCTCTGCAACTTTTAGTTCTGTGTCTTGTTATTCAGTGTTTTGTTCCCTGTTTTAGTGGCTGCTTGCAGCTTCCTGTCCTGTCCTTTAGCTTATCCTTTCCCTGCCTTGCTGTCCCTGTATATTCCTTTCCCCTCTGACCCTCAGTCCCTGTTCAGCCTTGTTGGGATCCTGTTCCTGCTCTGTCCTATAAGTCCTGCCGGCCGCCTGCAGCCAGGAGCGCAACTCCTGGTGAAAGGTGGCCATGTGCAGGTGAAGCCTAACTGTTTATCATAGTTCTGCCTTGCCTCCGGTGTGGGGTGGTTTTGCCTGCCACTGCCGCTCCTCGGCAGTGGTCCAAGGGCTCACAAACCTAGTTCCAGCTTTGAAGCCCTAACAATTAGCTCATTATATTATTGACCGGATAGAAGAGTTAAGAGTTTTCAGTTTTGGTAGAGTATAAGCCATCACAAGAACAAAATATAAGAAAACCAATGGACTGCATTAGGGACTTATAGCCCATTTAGTTACGTTTAAACAAAAGAGATCTGCATGAAACAAAATATTTATTTTTATTTTGACTTATAAAACCACTTGTCCCTGATACATGCCTAAAAACAGAATAATCCATTTGTGTATCTAAAATGTAATCTTCTACAAAAGAAACAGGAATATCCTCACTGAAATCTCGCCATCAGTATTGTATAGATCAGTGTAGAAAAATTAGCACAAAATACAGAGGTTATAACTGCTATTTCTAACAGGTATAATAATTTTTGAAGCTGTTTTAGTGATATTCCATTTTTATTTCATGATATATGTAGATATGGGACGCTTTCAAATAAATTAAAAAGCTGTCAAATAAGTTAAAAACAAATCCCCAAATTTTTTTGTCCTCCACCTTTTAAGGCACTGCCTATCCAACTGGAACAGCTTTAGTCTTTTTACAAATGGACCATGCATTTATTTTTAATAATCTTTTGCTATTGTTTTGGGTGAACTAAAGCTCCACCTACTGCCGGCAAGCTCCAACTACTGGCATCAGCCGGTATAATGGACTGGATAAGAACGCCTCATATTCTGTCTTCTTCAACCTCCTTGTTAGCGGCCCTCGTCTACTAATCTCTTTGATGCAGCCGCGCCTTGGAAAGGGAAGGGAGAGTGAAATGCACACCATTAAAAACACCAGTACAACACACGACATGTGTGTAATAAGGTTGGATTCCTTTAAGAGCTCTAACAGCCATTTGATTGCCTTCCTGAGCACACAGCTCATAGAGCTGCCTCCACTATGGAACATTTGTAGCTGTGTTGGTCCAAAGAAAAACAGGAATTTGCATTTTCATGTCGTTTTGTTGCTTTTTAGTCTCTACTGAAAACTTTAATGTACACTAAAATTAGGTACCTAGAAACAGAGAAACCTGATGTCAGATAAAGGCCATATGACCCATCCAGTCTGCCCATCCTCTGTAACCCCTAATTCTTCCTGTTCCTAAGCGATCCCACATGCTTATCCCATGCCTTTTTAAATTCTAGAACAGTCCTCGACTCCACCACCTCCTCTGGGAGGCCATTCCACGCCTCCACCACCCTTTCTGTGAAATAATACTTCCTTAGGTTACTCCTAAGCCTATTCCCTCTTAACTTTGTCGTATGCCCCCTCATTCCAGAGCTCTCCTTCATTTGAAAAAGGCTCTCTTCCTGTACATAAATGCCCTTGAGATATTTAAACGTTTCTATCATGTCTCCTCTCTTCCAGCGTATACATGTTGAGGTTCATAAGCCTGTCCTTATAATTTTTGCATTCAAAACCGCTTACTAATTTCATAGCCACCCTCTGGACTGACTCCATCCTGTTTATATCTTTCCATAGGTGCGGTCTCCATAACTGCACACAGTACTCCAAACGAGGCCTCACCATAGACTTATACAACGGCACTATCACCTCCTTTTTCCTGCTGGTCATGCCTCTCTTTATGCACCCAAGCAACCTTCTGGCTTTGGCCGTCGCTTTTTCTACCTGTCTGAAAGCTTTAAGGTCGTCAGATACAATTGCCCCCAAGTCCCGCTCTTCACCTCTACCTCTTTACTAAGGGGACAGTTCTATAAATTGGCTCCTCCAGTTGGTGTGCACTGATGCTGTGCATGAATTGTATAATGGCAGCTGTGGCCAACATGCCGTTATAGAATACTAGCATAAACCCATATTGGCACGTCTAAATTTAGGTGTGACCTTTTACACCAGGCCAATGGCAAGCATAAATGGGCACACTTAAGTATGCTATGCAACACCCATAATTTTACATGCATAGGTTGGAGACACACCCGTGCCCCTCCCATGTGAACACCCCTTTGCAGTTAAGGCAATTTGGGCCCTTACTAAGGTGCGTTAGTGTTTTTAATGCGCCCACAATTAGCTCACTAACTGTGTAGGCACCTATAAGGATATTGTAGGCGCCTACACTATTAATGCGCGTACATGGTTAACGCGCATTAAAAATGCTAACAAGCCTATAACGTGGCATGGTAAACAGGGCCCTTTGTGCTTTGTTAAAGAATAGTGCACACACCCAGTTATAGAATTGCCCTTCAAATTCTTTGGAACAGACAAGACAATGTTCAATAAATAAATACATAGATACATAGATATAAAACAAATAATAATACAATTTAAAACAATGAACTAATGATAAAGAACAGCAGACCCACCAGATGAAGCCTTCTCCAGCGCCGCCACATTGCCTGCCCTGCTCTCTCTTCCTCTCATGTCCTGCATGCTCCTTTTAGGGAACTAAAAGGAGTGTGCAGGACGTGAGGGGGAAGAAAGAGCAGGGCGGACAACGCGGCACTGCACAAGGCTTCAGCTGGCAGGGGTTAGGGACCCCCACCAGCAAAACCAGGGGCCCAGAGGAAATCTAGGGGGGGCCTAGGCCCCTGTGGCCCCACATAGCTACACCACTGGTGCAGGGATCCATGGCCAATTTTGGGCATCAGGATTTACACCAGTGAAAATTTGGTGTAAATTCTTGTGCATGCATTAGGCACAGATCTCCTTTAGGGCCCTGTGGAGTGGAGTGGAGAAGTAGCCTAGTGGTTAGTGCAGTGGACTTTGATCCTGGGGAACTGAGTTCAATTCCCACTTTGAATGTAGTTGCAAAAACCTCAGAAAGGCGCCCTCCCTTTACTAAAGTGCACTAGAGTTTTTAGCGCATGCTAAAAATTAGTGAGCACTAGCTGTGTAGACGCCCATAGGAATATTATGAGCATCTACAACACTAGTGCGCCTCTAATTTTAATTATTTATTTATTAGGATTTATTTCTAATGCACCTTAGTAAACAAGGCCCTTATTCTGTAACACTGTGCACAAATTCCAGGAACACCCCTGATCTGCCCACTGCCACGCCCCCTTTTTAGAGCTACGCATAAAATTTACGTGCAGATCTGGTGCCTAAAGAAGCACGTGCAAATTTAAACTAATGCTAATTAGTAACAGTAATTGACTAGTGGACAATTATTGGCACTAATTGGCTTGTGTATCAATTAAATTGCACGCACAAATTGGGTGCACACCCATATTTGTGCATGCAATTTTGAACACCAGCTGTGCCTTGCCTTGTGTTCTAGTTCCTGTTGTGCTGTGTCTCTTGTTCTTGCCTTGTTTGCCTAGTTGTGTCAGGATCCAGGTCTTGCTCTGTTTCCCTTGCCTGGACCCAGTTCTTGCCCTGTTTGCCTTGCCTTGCCTTGTCTGGGCCCAATTCTAGTCTGCTTGCCTTGTCTGCAGTTCAAGTCCTGCCTGCCTTGTCTTCTGCCAAGCCTTGCCTGTTGGATTTACATGCATTGCCTGTCACCTATTATTTCTCTGTGATTACTCTGTGACCTCTGATGTGAATTACTTAGAGAGGTCACACGGCTATGCAACTTCCTGTGGGGGTTAGACACAGCAGATGCAGCACATGCAGCACATGGAGCACATGGAGCTCATGATCTCTCCTAACCTGAGAGGATCTATGGTGGTGTGAGCATCCATTACCATCTAAGCACATGGAAGGAGCTGATAATACAAATGTATAGTAATATGTATATATAAGCCTGTCTGATTATAATCTAACTGCAAACTGTGAGTAAACAGATGTTTTGTTACTTCAACTTTAAAGTGACTCAGCAGTGAATTATTCAGGGGTGAATGAGAGAGAGATGAAGAAAGAAATTAACATTTCTAAAGCTGAAGCTGTGTGTACTAAAATCTGCTAATTATTTACTACAAATAATCCAACAAAAGGGTTATGGGCCCAGGGCCAGGAATTGAAAAAGAAGAGAAATATTACCAGGCAGAAAAAAGGCCACATTTTTCTCTTAAGTTTTAAAGGAAAGATTCAGTCTGTCTCTCTCTCTCCCCCCACACAGCAGACAGAAGGCTAAGAAAATGGCTGAGGGAAGAAATTCACCATTTTTCTATTCTCTCAAGGTGCCTAGATTAACTGAGTTTAATTATCAGCAGTGGGAACTAAGATTCATATGTCTCCTTCGAGCAAAAAGATTAAATATATGCTTAGACCAAGACAGAACAGCTGAAAATATGGCTGAATGGGACAATGCAAACTATTATGTGAAGTGCATGCTTTTGGAAGCTCTCTCAGAGAAACAAGCCATATTAGTGGAGGGAAAAGATACACCAAAGGACATTTTATATAAACTGAGAACTATGTATGCAACTACATATGCAAAGCAGCAACCAATTTGGTTGGCAGAGTTGAATGAAACCAAATTAAGGGATAAAAGTAAATGTAATGATCACATTATGCATCTTATGTCTTCATTTCAAAAGTTAGAACTTTCTGGAATTCCCATGTGTGATGCATTGAAAAGAGCATTTCTTTTTACCTCACTATCAAAGAAGTTTGATGTTTTTAGGTCTGTAAATGAGGCCATTGAAGGGCAATCTTTTGAACAGGCAACATCAAAACTAAGGCAGGAATGCATAATAAATGATTCTGAGGAGATGTGTTCTCAAAGCAAGTCAGAGAGAAATGAAACAAATTTCTTGGCAAAGAACAGAGGAAGGCGGAGCTATGGGAAAACTCCACCCAAGGGCAAGCTGATTTGCTACTCATGTGGAAAGGAGGGACATGTATCTAAATGGTGTAAGGAAACACAAAACACTCCCTCTAGCTCACCTAAGCCAATGGAACAAAAGAATTTTCAAACCAGGAAATGTATGAAGGACAAAGATAAACACAAGGGTTTTCTAATGGCAGAAAAATCTTTGACTATGGTAAATAATAATTCAAATGAAAGTACTTGGATTTTGGATTCAGGGAGCACATGCCATTTAACCAATTGTAAGAATTTCTTTCAGGAAATGTATCCAGAGGAAGGTATTCTTAAAACTGCAAACGCAGGGACTGCTAAGATCCAAGCAAAAGGTATTGGATTCTTAAAATGCAAAGTGTCTAATGAAGTTAAAGAAATTCCTGTAAGTGATGTCTTGTATATTCCCCAAGCAGTTTGCAATATGCTTAGTGTATCTACATTAGATAAGAAGGGATTTGTGATTCATTTTGAAAACAGTAAGTGCACAATCTCTAAAAATGATGAAGTGTATGCTGAAGCTTTTATGCATAATGATGTTTATAAACTGAGCATTTCAGGTGAAGCCTCACATATGGCGCAAGTAAGGAAGAATGATGGAAAATGTAGTCTGGAAATCTGGCACCGCCGCCTGGGACATCGTGATTTTAAGGTGATCCAGGATCTTTACAGTAAGCAACTAGCCACTGGCATTCAGATAAGTGCAGATGCTGGTAAAATGGAGAAATGCATAGACTGTGTTACTCAAAAAGGTGTGAGACCCTCATTTCCTGCATACACAGGAAATAGGAGTAATAAAGTACTGGACTTAATACACAGTGACTTATGTGGACCGTTTAATATCCCATCATTGGGAAATAACAGATTTGTGCTAATATTCTTGGATGATTTCTCTAGATATTGTGTGGCCTATTTGCTGAAAGAGAAAAGTCAAGTCACAGACATGCTGAAGAAATACGTAGCCATGGTGAGCAATAAATTTGAAAGAAAACCAAAGGTTCTTCAGACCGACAATGGTGGTGAGTTCACTTCACAAAGCATGCGCACATTTCTAGAACAAGAAGGCATTCAACATATCACAACAGTAGCTTATACACCAGAGCAAAATTCTGTTGCAGAGAGAAAATTTAGGTCACTTGTGGAAATGACCAGGTGTATGCTGTCAGATAGCAATCTCCCTAAAAGACTATGGGGGGAAGCCATTCTCACAGCAGTGTACCTACAAAACAGAATGCCAACTAAAGGCGCTGAGCGCACACCACATGAGACATGGCATGGTAGGAAGCCAAACCTGTCACACATAAGAACATTTGGAAGTACAGCATATGCTCATGTACCAAAGCAAAGAAGGCATAAGCTGGATTCCACAACAGAAAGGGGCATTTTAGTTGGCTATGCTCCAGGACACAAAGGATATAGAATTTTGAATCTGAAAACTGGCATTGTTGGCATAAGACATGTTACATATTTTGATGAAAACAAAAGGGTTGATAAAGGCTGGATTATCCCAGATGAGCCTTATCATCCAGAATATGAAACTAGAACCATAATAGACATGCCAGTGTATATAAATGCCATACCAAGGCAGATGTCTGAAAGCAACTCACCTGTATCTAACGAGGAACAGGCAGAGGAAGCAGACACAGAAAGGATCATTGAAGAAGACAGTACAGTTGGAGAAGGGGAATCAATTGGAGAAGGACTCTCAGATTTAGAGGATGCGGAAAGGTCAACCTGTTGCGGAAACCAACCTGTTGTCAGACGCTCATCCAGGGAAAACAAAGGTGTTCCACCCCCAAGACTGTCTTACCTAACAAAGTCAGCAGAAGCTCAAGAGCCCTTAACATGGGATGAGATTGAGAAAATGCCAGCAGAAGAAGCTGCTGAATGGCATAAAGCTGCACAAGAAGAAATTGATGCATTGGATAAAAATAATACTTGGATTCTTACAAAATTACCTCCTGGCAAGAAAGCTATAGGATGCAAATGGGTATTCAAGTTAAAAAGGAATGCACAAGGAAAAGTGGAAAGGTATAAAGCCAGATTAGTGGCAAAGGGATATCTTCAAAAATATGGAGAAGATTTTGATGAAGTGTTTGCACCTGTAGTGAAACACACGACAATAAGAACACTTCTGAGCATTGCAGTCTCAAAAGGCATGCAAGTCAACCACATTGATGTGAAAACAGCGTTTCTTCACGGAGATATAACTGAAGACTTGTACATGGAACAGCCAACAGGTTTCATAAATACAAAACAAAGACAGCTAGTGTGTAAATTAAACAAAGGTCTTTATGGATTAAAGCAAAGTGCAAAATGTTGGAATGATAAATTGCATGAAATATTGACAAATTTAGGATTTAAGCAAGGTGAAGCAGATAAATGCTTGTACACTAGATGCACAAATGGACAATATGCATACATTTTAGCTTTTGTTGATGATCTGCTCATTGCAAGCAAAAGTGAGCAAGAGTACAAGGACATTGTAAAGTGTTTAAACCACAATGTTGAGATAAAAGAACTTGGAAATGTGTCATACTATCTTGGTATAGAAATTGAGAAACAAAATGATGGTTCTTATCTTCTAAGCCAGAAGCAGAAAATAAATGAGCTTATTGAAAGTTTAGGTATGCAAGATGCCCAAGTTGTAAGCACTCCCATGATCACTGATTTTCTGAAGGATGAAACAGTAAGAGAACCTTTACCAGATAACATCCAATATAGATCAGCCATAGGTAAGCTTTTATATCTAGCTACCACATACAGGGCTGATATAGCAAATGCAGTAGGAATTTTGAGCAGAAGGGTCAGCTCACCTACCAAATCAGATTGGACTGCAGTTAAAAGGATGGTAAGGTATTTAAAGGGTACCATTGATTGTAAATTAAAGATTTCAGCCAATAGTAATCCAAAACTAATATGTTACTGTGATTCAGATTGGGCAGGGGATCATTCTAATTATAAATCCACAAGTGGATATGTGTTTATGTATGGAAATGTACAAATTTCATGGGCCAGTCATAAACAAAGTATTGTGAGTCTGTCTTCTACAGAAGCTGAATATGTGGCCGTATCGGAAGCGTGCAGAGAACTGATGTGGATTGAAAAACTTTTGCTGGATTTTGGAATAGCTGAAAAGAGACCAATCCAGATAATGGAAGATAATCAGAGCTGCATCCGACTGTCACAGAATGACAAGGTTCAGTCACGCACCAAGCACATCGCAACGAAATACCACAACGTGCGAGAGTTGGTGAAAGAAGGGGTCATCAGTCTACACTATTGTCACACCAGTGAGATGACAGCTGACATCATGACCAAACCGTTACCCAGAGAACATTTTGTGAATTTGCGTATAAAGCTTGGACTTTGTATGAATAAATAATTGCATGACAGTTATGCATGAGAAGGGGTTTGTTGGAATGTATTGTATTTTACATGCATTGCCTGTCACCTATTATTTCTCTGTGATTACTCTGTGACCTCTGATGTGAATTACTTAGAGAGGTCACACGGCTATGCAACTTCCTGTGGGGGTTAGACACAGCAGATGCAGCACATGCAGCACATGGAGCACATGGAGCTCATGATCTCTCCTAACCTGAGAGGATCTATGGTGGTGTGAGCATCCATTACCATCTAAGCACATGGAAGGAGCTGATAATACAAATGTATAGTAATATGTATATATAAGCCTGTCTGATTATAATCTAACTGCAAACTGTGAGTAAACAGATGTTTTGTTACTTCAACTTTAAAGTGACTCAGCAGTGAATTATTCAGGGGTGAATGAGAGAGAGATGAAGAAAGAAATTAACATTTCTAAAGCTGAAGCTGTGTGTACTAAAATCTGCTAATTATTTACTACAAATAATCCAACATTGCCTAGTACTTTGTCTATTACTATGCCTAGCCACTCTTGGTACCCGGCTATGGTCCAAGGGCTAACTTGCCCTGAGTCCGTGACATTCGCTAAAAGTGGCCTCAGCATGCAGGGAAATCCACATGCTAATTATAGCACCGCTTATTAAAAAGAACCCCAAGTTTGCTAAAGAAACAAAACTCTTCAAAATAGTTCGATCACAATCAGATTATGAAGAATTGCAGGAGGTATCTAAATGGTAGATGACATTTAGCAAACTGCTCACTGGGATAGTTACTCTTATTCATAACTTTCTCCTCCATCACCAATTCTCGATTCCACGTTTTCCATCTTGCTACACCAAATACTTGGAGCGCCTGCCTGAAGTCATCCACCACCACCACCTCTCTCTCCAGCCTAAAAGCTCACCTCTCTGAAGCTGCTTTTAAAATAGGAACCTTTTATTCTTCCTGTATATTACCTTGGCTTTAACTGTTGTCTAGCTACCAAAGCTCCCAGAATATTAACTTATCTTTTCTGTCCATCTTGACTAGGTTCTAAGTTGCATGGATCAGGGTGTGTCTCTTATATGTGACTGTACAGCATTGTGTACTCTTTGTAGTGCTTCATTATAATAAAAAATAATTTTGTGATGGACACTCACCTTAAGGTGCCCTTCTCAGACTTCTGCTCCCAGATTTACAAATCCACAAAACTGAAAAATACCAGTATTGCAGAGTTAAAACTCTCTTTTCCATTCAAATGTCTTTCAAATTAAAGTAACAACTAAAAAACAAATACCATAAATGGTTCATTGTTTCTTAGAAATATATTCCCCAGATTATTCCATTGTACGTTGATCTGCAAATGTTATTCTTAATAGTGTTGATGAATGAGATTAAGGTACCCTGTGCCCACTTGGTGGTTTCACAGGAGGTGTGGCTAGTGCACAGAGTGTGATGCAAAAATAAAGAGAGAAGAGCCTGCACAAAGAACACACTCCGTTAGTACTAGGAAAAACTGAGGTGGAGATTGATTTCATCTGCTGAGGTTTGTCCCTTTCTTTCTTCATCTTTTATTGACTGTTTCTCCAGTGTATAGAGAAAGCAAAGCAACATGTCTGTTATATGTTGTACCTGTTTCATTCTCCCGATGAATCAAAAATAATTTATGATGCTAATATTTACCATTAGAAAATTGTGGGTTTTTTCCAAGAGACCAGAGCACTTTTTTCTTTTAGAGGAAAACTAGCTGATCTGAGACCTTACAGAACTCATATATGCAAAAACAGACTAGAACTCTGGGCAGCTGCAGTGGGTTTGGATTCAGTGTTACGTACGTCTAGTAGTGCTACAGAAATTAAAAGCAGTAGTACTAGTAGTACTCATCTGCTTATAATAATATCTTACAGGATGAGGAGTGAAGGGAACTTTTAAAGAGCTTCCTGTGAGTGGTTTGTTGTAACAGAGCATTCCTGATTTTGCTTCTCTCTTAACCAGGAGTAGATTTTATTTTTAATGCAGGATCATGTATGTGATTTTCATCAGGGCTACAGTCGGGGGGGGGGGGGGGGGGGAGGTGAGGAAGTCCACTCAAGTCAGACTGTTGGCCCAAGACAGGCATGCAATTTATCAATTTACACTCTCAAACTACATGACAAAATAGTGATGCTGATTATATTCTCCAAAGTGTAGCAATTTTTTTTGTTGTTAATTATGTAGCTTGAGAATATTAGGATCCCCTTTTACTAAGCCATGTAGGTGCCTATGTGCGCCCAACATGTGACAATTCGGAGTTACTGTATAGCTACCACGTGGCCCTTGCATTAATTTTATTTTTGACGTGCGTCCACTACACGCGTCCAAAAAATAATTTTTATTTTCTGACACATCAGGTGGCATTCTACACGCATGGGTCATTACTGCCCGGTTGACACGTGAGACCTCACCACTAAGTCAATGGCTAGGTCTCAGACCCAAAATGGATGCGTGCAGATTTTAATTTTGCCGCATATCCTAATATTTTTATTAAATGTATTGATCCCTTTCCCTGTAGAATGGGTAAGAGATTCGATTTTTCACTCTTTCAAAAAGTACAAAGACCAGAGAACACTCAATGAAATTAAATGGAAATACTTTTAAAACAAATAGGAGGCAATATTTTTTCACTCAAAGAATAGTTAAGCTCTGGAACTCGCTGCTGGAGGATGTGGTAACAGTGGTTAGCGTATCTGGATTTAAAAAGGTTTGGACAAGTTCCTGGAGGAAAAGTCTATAGTCTGTTATTGAGATGGACCAGGGGCGTATCTGGACTCCGGCGGTAGGGGGGGCCAGAGCCAGAGGGAGGGGGCACATTTTAGCCCCCCCCCCCCCGCCGCCCCCCCCCCCACCGCCGAGCCTCCACCTCCACCAATGACTCTCTCCACCCCCCTCCCGCCGCCAACCCTCCCCCGCTGCCGTTCTTACTTTTGCTGGCGGGGGACCCCAACCCCCGCCAGCCGAGGTGTGCTTCCACCTGCCGCTGCCGTAAAAACATCTTCTTCAGCCGGCGGGGGACCCCAAACCCCCGCCAGCCGCCCCGCGGTGTTTAAAATTCATCTTCGGCCTCCGTGGCCGTGCTGCTGTGATAGGCGCTGTTGAAATCCACTTCGGAGTCTGACGTCGTTGTACGTTGTACGTGCTGCGACGTCAGACTCCGAAGTGGATTTCAACAGCGCCTATCACAGCAGCACGGCCACGGAGGCCGAAGATGAATTTTAAACACCGCGGGGCGGCTGGCGGGAGTTTGGGGTCCCCCGCCGGCTGAAGAAGATGTTTTTACGGCAGCGGCAGGTGGAAGCACACCTCGGCTGGCGGGGGTTGGGGTCCCCCGCCAGCAAAAGTAAGAACGGCAGCGGGGGAGAGTTGATGGCGGTAGGGGGGTCCAGGGCAAAATCTGCGGGGGCCCAGGCCCCTGAGGCCCCACGCAGATACGCCCCTGAGATGGACATGGAGGAAGCCACTGCTTGCTCTGGGATTGGTAGTATGGAATCTTGCTACTAATTAGGCTTCTGCCAGGTACTTGTGACCTGAATTGGCCACTGTTGGAAACAGGATACTGGGCTAGATGGACCATTGGTCTGACCCAGTATGACTATTCTTATGTTCTTAGTTTCCCCTTCCTTCTTCGCAGCCAGAGCCCCACATATCCCCTTCCAGTACTCTCTCTAGCCAGACCTCAGCATTTCCTCCTCCTTGCTGACAGGAATACTTTTTCAACCAAACTCCACCATCCCCCCCCCCCCCCAATAGTCCCTGTCTTACCTGTAAGAAGTCCTCCCTTCCAGGCTGGTGAGTTAAGCTTCTGCCTTATAGAATCTGACTAGCTCTTCTGCCTGCACAACTGCTACCTTCCCTTCCTATTGCTGTGTGGGGTCATGGCAGCAGGTTTCTCTTTCTTCAGCAGTATAGAGCCCTTAAGGCTGCAGTGCTTGACACCTCCTTTGGCAGCACGCGTCAAAACGAGACTACCACCAGGCTAGTGCGCCCCGTGGTGGTAATTTCAGATTTGGTACGAGCCCATACCGCTAGGAGATTTTATTTTAAAATTTCCTACCACGCGCATCGTTTCTGGCGTTAATCGGCAGTTGGTGCTTGCTGACTGGTCACTGCGCATTAGCGTGTGAGCCATTACTGCTAGATCAATGGGTGGCGTTAAGGGCTCAGGCCGTAAATAGGGACACCCTGGTTTCAATTTTACCGCAGGCACCTTTCCCGGCCCATTGAAAAAAAGCAGTAAAACCTCTCCCAGCACACGCCAAAACCATGTGCCCACACTACCGCAGGCCACGTTTTGCCACAGCTATGTAAAAGGACCCCATAATGCGTTACCTGACAAGCGCTTCCACACCTACTCTCCACCCATGCTACGCTGCCTGACAGAAACATTCTGAACAATTCCATAAATCGAGGTTTAACATGCAGAAACAGGCAAACTATCGCAAAACCTCTTAACGTGGTCGCACGGAGCCTGCACATCACGAGCTTACCCCAATTCTATAAAGGTCACCAAAAATTGTATGTGCAAATTTAGGCGCGTTCTCGATTTGCACACACAATTTAATAGAATAACGAGCCAATTAGTGCCAATAATTGGCTTTTTAACAAGCAATTATTGGCACGAATTACATTTACTTGGGACTAACACACGTAAATTTAGGCATGAGATCCGTGTCTAAAATTTACGCATGGTCCAAGAAAGGGGGAGCAGCAATGGGAGGGTCATGGACTTTTTGAGGCAGAACAGGGGCGTGGTTTTGAATTATGTGCATAATTACAGAATAATGGTGCTCCAGACATAAATTTAGGTGCAGGTATGTACGCCACATTTTTATTTATTTATTTATTTATTGCACTTGTATCCCACATTTTCCCACCTATTTGCAGGCTCAATGTGGCTTACAAAGATCTGTTATGTGCTGGAAACAGTATACACGTCCGTGCCCGACGGCAAGCTCCCGCTTCGCTCTTTGCTTCCTAAGGAGCCGGACTTAACGAAGAGCGAAGCGGGAGCTCGCCGTCGGGCACAGACGTGTATACTGGTTCCAGCACAAAACCACAGCTAAGTACTTTTAGAGTACGGTTGTAGCACAGCATATATATATAAATAATAACTGCTTGTGTTCTAGAGGTTTTTTAGACTAATGAGGATTCTCGCCAGTGTGAGCAGACTTGGAGCCACGCAGAGCATAGCGGTCAGCTGTTTAGCTATAAGCATTATCAGCTGAGACCGAGATTCTGAAGTCTTTTCCTCTATAACAACACAGTTATCAGATCAGTAGAGTGTTAGTTTGCTCTCTAGTAGATTTTGTATGCTACATAGTATAAAAGCAAACACCAAGAACATTGTATGATTATATGTTGTAAGCTGCATTATAAATCTGTATTTGAGACTCTAATGTATTTCTTTTTTAGGAATTTGGTTTTGATTTTATTGTTTTAACACATGGCTGTCTTCAGAGAATCACTGATGTTGGATTTGAACCCTGAAGAGGTCACTGCCACCAGAGCCAGGTCAAAGGTTACACTTGTAGGCATTGGGCAGGTGGGAGTGGCCTGCACTGTCAGCATTCTGCAAGCGGTAGGAATTTTCAGAACTAATCTTTAATGTATTCATGTTTTAATCGATTTGCTCCTTTGTTCGCATTGTATAGCACAAAGCAGCTAATGCCTTGTGGATTAATACCAATTTTTTTTAATTGATAAAGCTGATAATTTAAGAGTAGCTTGAAACCAAACTGATTTCATTTTTGCGTCAGGTCTTCTGCTCCCTGGATCGGTCATGGTTGGTGATGTTGCAGAGGGAGCATTCATACCCCTGGCTGGAGTCACAGTTACTGTGCAGTGACACCTCCTAGTGGCCAGATTCACAGTCCACGATTGCAGGGTTCAAGGAGGAGTTTGGGCACATGGACCGACCAAGGATTGTTAATGCAGTAAATGGTCTGAGAGATATAAAATAGGGAAAAGCTCCTGGGTACTGGAGAATGAAGGCTCGGGATGCCAGATCTCAGTCCTGGATCTGATTGAGTCAGAAGCCCAATAAAAGGAGCAGGAAGACAGCACCAGGCCTCCACAAAATAGAAAGATAGAAACAAGATAATGTTGATTTCTTGCCCTCATTGTGGTACATTAGAGGCCAGTAAGTGAATTATTTTACTATATTTTTCCTAGAATGTAGCAGATGAAATAGCTCTCGTTGACATCAGAGAAGAGAAACTTCACCGAGAAGCAGCACATTTACAGCATGGGGGCTTATTTCTGAATGCACCCAAGATTCTAGTGGATAAAGGTAGTGTTCTAACTTCTGACACTATTGGTGAAACGTGTCCCATGGAAGCAATTGAATTTAAAGTCTACTACGATGCAGAAGAAGTTAGGTTACTACCAAGTGACCTAGGGGCCCTTTTACTAAGCCGCGTAAGCGTCTACGTACACCCAACATGCGCCAAAATGGAGTTACCGCCTGGCTACCACGTGGCTCTTGTGGTAATTTCATTTTTGGCGCACGTCCGATATGTGTGTCCGAAAAATAATTTTTATTTTTGGATGCACGTATCGGACACGCACCAAGTGGCATTTGACGCGCATAGGTCATTACCGCATAAGACTTTACCGCTAGGTCAATGGCTGGTGGTAAGGTCTCAGACCCAAAATGAACATGCAGCAATTTTCATTTTACCACACGTCCATTTTCGGCAAAAAATTTTAAAAGACATTTTTTGCAGGTGCGCTGAAAAATGATTCTGCGTGCGCCCAAAACACGCACCTACACTACCGCAGGCCATTTTACAGTGCACCTGAGTAAAAGGACCCCCTAATGCAATGTCTCCTCACCCTGTCCTGGAGGCACATCGAGCTGGCCAGTTTTCAGGATTGCTGCAGTAAATGTGCACAAGAGAGATCTGCATGCATATTCATCATGGTTATTGTCAAAATGTGACAGGCTTTGCTTGCCTCCAGGACAGGGTTGGGAGATATTGGCCTAATGAAACAAAAGTGCATCCTTAGTACTGCTGGGCTGATGTGGACTTACTAAAGGATAATCAGATCTGGCTGCCCTACAGCCAGTTTACTGTAATAATATTTGTCATTCCTATAGATCAGGAGTGAGCAATCACGATCCTCAAGGGCCACAACTCCGTCGAGTTTTCAAGATTTCCACCATGAATATGCATTAGATTGATTTGCAAGTGTTTCCATTGTATACAAATATATCTCATGCATGTTCATGGTAGAAATCTTGAAAACTCAACTGAATTGTGGCCCTCAAAAACTGTCATTGCCTACCCATGCTATAGATTAATGCACTGTTAAGCCAAAGGTAACTGGTAAATGCCTTAAAAAAACAAAACAACAAAATACAAATCAACCGTGCTTTCCACAGACAGAACCAAATCGCATCTAACATTTGTATTAAATGTGATTTTTGACAACGTATATATTAAATGTGCTTTTTGACAAGATCCCTTTCTGCATCCTTGTAGCCTACTGAACCCCCCTGTACAAAATGCAGAAGCAGAGCTGTGCTTAAAACGTGGAAAAGTCCAAAAAGCGCATTGGTGGAGATATTTAAATATAAACCCTTTTTCTACCAGTTCTGAAATATAGGCATGAAGCAATTGTCAGATTCCTTAAGCAGGTCACTGGATGGCACTCTGAAATCTGAGGGCCCCTTTTACCAAGCTGTGGCAAAAGGGGGCCTGTGCTGGCATCAGCGCGTGTTTTTGACGCGTGCTGAGGCCCCCTTTTACTGCAGCTGGAAAAAGGTAGGTCTTTATTTTTTTTTAAGAAATGGCCGTGTGGCAAGTGAAGCACTTGCCATGCGGCCATTTGGGGGGGGAGGGAAGCCCTTACTGCCACCCATTGAGGTGGCAGTAAGGGCTCCAGCGCTAATCGGGCAGATTACTGCCAGGTACACACCGGCATTACAAAAATAAATATATTTTTGTAGTGCAGGTGAGGACGGCACGCTGGGGGTGGGAAGAACTGACAGGCTGCTGCGGTAGCCTGGTGGTACTTCCTTTTTAGCAAGCGGTAAGCCCACGTTAGGCTTATTGCCACTTTGTAAAAGGGCGTATGTGCAGCTGCCACTTCCTTATCCTGATTCACAGGTGTGGGCACCAGTCTAGAAGACACAATGTTGTGCTCGCAGCGCCATACCAAGGGCTGTGCAAGTGGTGCTGCCACATAGGGCATAAATATGTGGGGGGAGGCACAAAAAATTGCCAGTGGGCAAGTCGCACAGGGCACAGCTAAAGCTCGCTACAGTCTTGGGTGCTCAGCAGTATTGTTGAGGATAAAGGAATCTTTGCACTGTATTTTCTCTCCTTTAAGTGTGTCAACCAGCACTAGCACACTTTATACAGACCTTTGAGAGGCTTGGCAGTGCCCCTCATAACATTCATATGTTCATATATATAATAATTCTGAGTAAATGCAATTTATTGTTTGGAATTTATTATGTGTATATTGTAGTTTTATTCTTGATTTGTTTTAATTTAATATTTAATAACAAGATTTAAACATACATGCAATTTACTATTTGGTTAATGTTCTTCTTTTCTTATTATTGCAAATATGTCTTTAATGAGATCTGTGATGTTCTGAAAGTTGAGGAACAAAAAGAGGTAGGTAAAGAAACGAGGAGAGGCCAACAAGAGAAATGAAGACCATCAATGTATTCTAAACTTCCAGGGACAAGTACAGAAAGAAGTTGTGAAATTAATTGCTCCTTTGTGCTACTGATTTTAATATATGGAGACCTATGATTTGCACTTTGTATTCTATGGGCTTTGTTGAAAAAAAGGACTTTTTCTCATTCTGTGCCTATGGGAAAAAATACTTCATATTGAATAAAGCTCTGTATGTGTCCTTAGGTTTGTCTCTTTAGGCAGGGCTAGATTTTAAGATGTTGGCGCTCAGATACAAAACTGGAGAACAGTAGGGGAGATTCTCCCAGTAATCATGCAGCATTGTTCTAAAGCAAGCAGAATCAGACTCCTGGGTGTTTACTGCTTTCAAAATCTGATGGTTGCCTTATGTTATCTATTTCTAAATCCAGGCCTCTCTCTAGGGTGTGTAAATATTGTGGTTTTGTGCAGGCAGCTACACCAAAAAATAAACCTAGTAGGAAGATCCTATAGTCTGGTATTTTCTTGCTTCTAGATTATTCTGTTACTGCGAATTCCAGGCTCTGTGCTGTTGCTGTCGGAGTGCATCTGAGAGAAGGCGAGAGTAAGCACACCCTTCTGGAGAGAAATGTGGAAGCTTTCAAATATATTATACCTAATTTAGCCAAGTACAGCCCTGATGCCGTTCTTCTTATAGTTTCTAATCCAGGTAAACTATTGAACGCAGTGGTCATGGACCTAGTCGAACTTGCTTTTCCTGATTGCAGCTGGACCCCCTTCTCCACCCATTGTCATCCCTTTTTTTACCTTCTCACCAGGAACATGCAATGTGTTGACAGCTGTCATCCCTTTTTTGTAGGCATATTTAATAGGTTGACAACTGTCATCCCTCCTTTGCAGTTTCTTGCAATGTGTTGACAGCTGTCATCCCTCCTTTCCAGTTTCTTGCAATGTGTTTGACATCTGTCATCCCTTTTTTGACCTACTTACCGGACATATGGAGTGTGTTGACAGCTGTCATCCCGTTTTTTTACAAGTACATCAAAAGTGTTGACAGTTGTCATCCCTATTTTGCAGGCACATTCAATGTGTTGACAGCTGTCATCTCTTTTTAAAGGCATATTTAATAGGTTGACAGCTGTCACCCCTCCTTTGCAGTTTCCTGCATTGTGTTGACAGCTGCCATCCTTTTTTTGTAGGCATATTTAATAGGTTGACAGCTGTCATCCCTTTTTTAACCTACTTACCAGACATATGGAGTGTGTTGACAGCTGTCATCCCGTTTTTTACAGGAATATTAAAAGTGTTGACAGCTGTCATCCCTATTTTGCAGTTGCATACAATGTGTTGACAGCTGTCATCCCTATTTTGCAGGCACATTCAATGTGTTGACAGCTGTCATCCCTTTTTTGAAGGCATATTTAATAGGTTGACAGCTGTCATCCCTCCTTTGCCGTTTCTTGCATTGTGTTGACAGCTGTCATCCCTAATTTGCAGTTGCATGAAATGAGTTGACAGCTGTCATCCCTATTTTGCAGGCACATTCAATGTGTTGACAGCTGTCATCCCTTTTTTGAAGGCATATTTAATAGGTTGACAGCTGTCATCCCTCCTTTGCCGTTTCTTGCATTGTGTTGACAGCTGTCATCCCTAATTTGCAGTTGCATGAAATGAGTTGACAGCTGTCATCCCTTTTTTAACCTTACCAGACATATGGAGTGTGTTGACAGCTGTCAACCCATTTTTTACAGGTACATTAAAAGTGTTGACAGCTGTCATCCCTATTTTGCAGTTCCATGCAATGTGTTGACAGCTGCCATCCCTTTTTTTGTAGGCATATTTAATACATTGATAGCTGTCATCCCTATTTTTCAGGCACATGCAGTATGTTGACAGTTGTCATCCCTCTTTTTAAGGCATATTTAATAGGTTGATAGTTGTCATCCCTCCTTTTCAGTTTCTTGCAATGTGTTGACAGCTGTCATCCCTTTTTTGACCTACTTACCAGATACATGGAGTGTGTTGACAGCTGTCATTCCGTTTTTTCAGGTACATTAAAGTGTTGACAGCTGTTATCCCTATTTTGCAGTTGCATGCAATGTGTTGACAGCTGTCATCCTTTTTTTGTAGGCACATTTAATAGGTTGACATTTGTCATCCCTCCTTTGCAGTTTCTTGCAATGTGTTGACAGCTGTCCTGCCCTCCCTACCCATCCATGTCCAGCAACTGTCCTCTCTCCCATGCCCTCCCCACCCATCCATGCCCAGTGATTCTCCTTTGCCCCCTGTCCTCCCCTCTCATCCACATCCAGTGATTCTCCTCTATCCCCTGCCCTCCCATCCCATCCCATCCATGTCCAGCGATTCTCCTCTGCCCTCCCCCTCCATGTCCAATGACTCACCCACCCCAGCCCCCAACTTAACTTACCCCCCTTTTCAGCCCCCGAGTTTCAGGTCCCAACCCGTTTTACCCTAGCCCCATCTGTGCCCTCAGTTTTCCTCAGCTGCTTTCCTTCCAGCCGCTCTGCGTTTAAAAAGTTGTAGTGGCAGCAGCAGTGAAAAAGCAGGCTTGCTTCTAGCCTTTAAACCTTCCCCTTCTTTCTCAGCGTGCACACTGTGCTGCCTTTGCAGAAACCGGAAACAGGAAATTGCATCAGTGCACGCTGAGAGAAAAGGGGAAGGCTTAAAGGCTAAAGATGAGCCTGCTTTTTTGCTGCTGCTGTTGCCGCCGCCGCCGCTGCTGCAACTTTTTAAACGCAGGGCGGCTGGAAGGAAAGCAGCTGAGCGACGATATGGCAGGGAGCGACAGGAAGCGCTGCGGGGCCCCTGGAGGCGCGAGGCCCTGTGCGACCGCTCCTGTCACCCCTGCCTAATACCGGCCCTGTGTACTAGTACCTGTAGATTTCCTGAGTGTCCCAGGAAATTTGGCAGCATAAGCAAAATGCCAGTGTCTGGGGGAAGCTCAGAGAGTTTCCAGAGCATGGGAATGAGGGAGGTGGTGGAGATGAAAATGGTAATGGAATTCAAAAATTTGTGGGATAAACATAAAAGAATCCTGTTCAGAAGAAATGGATCTTCAGAAGCTTAGCAGAGATTGGGTGGAAGCACCGGTGGTTAGGAGGCGGGGTGAGTGCAGGGCAGACTTCTACGGTCTGTGCCCTGAAAATGGCAGATACAAATCAAGGTCAGGTATACATATAAAGTAGCACATGTGAGTTTATCTTGTTGGGCAGACTGGATGGACCATACAAGTCTTTTTCTGCTGTCACCTACTATGTTACTATGAGAGGAAATGATTACACTTATGGATGTTAGTTTAGGCAAAACAGTCCTGCAATCAAAAATCAAAAGTTCAAATACTTTGCTATTATATCTTGCAGATGGATAAACCTGTGGAGACAGATTCCTCTTTACCCCGGTGTCTTTTCAGACAATTTGCCATAATTATTGCTAGTATTTAGTACAAATAATAAGACAGATTTCGGCAATTGTGAAATAAATTGACTAATAACATTACAGAGTGAAGGAGTCGCCTAGCGGTTAGAGCACTGGGCTGACAACCAGGGAAGCCTGGTTCAAATCCTGTGGCTATGCCTTATGATCTTGGGCAAGTCGCTTACCTTCCATTGCCCCAGTTACAAACTCAGATTGTGAGCCCTCTGGAAACAGGGAAATACCTAGTAACTCACCTTGAGTTACTACTGAAAAAGGTGTGAGTAAAATCCTAATAAATAAATAAAACAAAGACCATGGTTTGAGGTGGTGAGGTCTACTGTTGACTTCAAGTAGGGTGCAGGAGCTGAGGGTCTGGAAAGCACAATCATCTGAGAGCAGGGCAGTGTGTCTAGCCTGGTATTATCCAGGGCCAAGTATAAACAGAGGCATATTACAGGTTGCCCCAAAGGGAAGAAGCAGAGAGAGAGAGAATGTCTGAAGAACAAGGTTGTTAATGCCGCACCCCCTCATTGAGAGACCTATAACCACTTAGACCAGGGGTGGGTAACCTCAGTCCTTGGGGGCTGCAACCAGTTGGGTTTTCAGGATTTCCCCAATGAATATGCATGAGATCTATTTGCATGCACTTCCTCCATTGTTTGCAAATATATTCATGCATATTCATTGGGGAAATCCTGAAAACCTGACTGCACTGCAGCCCATCGAGGACTGAGGTTGCCTACCCCTGACTTAGACTGTAAGCCCTCTACAGATAGGGAAATACCTCCCAGTGAAGCTCACCTTGAGCTCAATCCAAATAAATAAAATCATGGCCAAGAATTGTCTAGGTAGAATTAATTTATTGAGATAATCTTCATGACAATCAGAGTGAAAGAGGCTGAACTAAAGATGCTAAACCCTGTGTAAAAACAACCAAGAGTGACTGTCTCTCTGTGTCTTTCTAAAACCTGAAGGAACATGCAGTGGAATTTGGCTACTACCATGGTAAGGCAGGAAGGTAAAATACCAGCTGCAGATTTAAGTTTCGGACAAAGGCAAAACAGGAAATTTCCAAAAGGAATGTAAGTTAGTCCACTCGCACAGCTTATTTTTCTGTGGAAGTTTTTCTGTTCCAGAAATTATAGGAGGTTAAATCAAAACCATCCAAAGGAGTGACTCAAGGAATTTCTTTATATTTATTTGGAGACTTGATATACCGCCTTAGCTAAAAGAAGATCAAAGCGGTTTACAAAAAAAATGTTTAAAATATACAGCGAATGCTACATACCTGTAGAAGGTATTCTCCGAGGACAGCAGGCTGATTGTTCTCACTGATGGGGTGACGTCCACGGCAGCCCCTCCAATCGGAATCTTCACTAGCAAAAGCCTTTGCTAGCCCTCGCGCGCCGATGCGCACCGCGCATGCGCGGCCGTCTTCCCGCCCGAAACCGGCTCGTGCCGGCCAGTCTCATATGTAGCAAGACAAAGAGAAGGGAAGACACAACTCCAAAGGGGAGGCGGGCGGGTTTGTGAGAACAATCAGCCTGCTGTCCTCGGAGAATACCTTCTACAGCTATGTAGCATTCGCTTTCTCCGAGGACAAGCAGGCTGCTTGTTCTCACTGATGGGGTATCCCTAGCCCCCAGGCTCACTCAAAACAACAACCATGGTCAATTGGGCCTTGCAACGGCGAGGACATAACTGAGATTGACCTAAAAAATTTACCAACTAACTGAGAGTGCAGCCTGGAACAGAACAAACATGGGCCTAGGGGGGTGGAGTTGGATTCTAAACCCCGAACAGATTCTGAAGCACTGACTGCCCGAACCGACTGTCGCGTCGGGTATCCTGCTGCAGGCAGTAATGAGATGTGAATGTGTGGACAGATGACCACGTCGCAGCTTTGCAAATCTCTTCAATAGTGGCTGACTTCAAGTGGGCCACTGACGCTGCCATTGGTCTAACATTATGAGCCGTGACATGACCCTCAAGAGCCAGCCCAGCCTGGGCGTAAGTGAAGGAAATGCAATCTGCTAGCCAATTGGATATGGTGCGTTTCCCCACAGCCACTCCCCTCCTGTCGGGATCAAAAGAAACAAATAATTGGGCGGACTGTCTGTTGGGCTGTGTCCGCTCCAGATAGAAGGCCAATGCTCTCTTGCAGTCCAATGTGTGCAGCTGACGTTCAGCAGGGCAGGAATGAGGACGGGGAAAGAATGTTGGCAAGACAATTGACTGGTTCAGATGGAACTCCGACACAACCTTTGGCAAGAACTTAGGGTGAGTGCGGAGGACTACTCTGTTATGATGAAATTTGGTATAAGGGGCCTGGGCTACCAGGGCCTGAAGCTCACTGACTCTACGAGCTGAAGTAACTGCCACCAAGAAAATGACCTTCCAGGTCAAGTACTTCAGATGGCAGGAGTTCAGTGGCTCAAAAGGAGGTTTCATCAGCTGGGTGAGAACGACATTGAGATCCCATGACACTGTAGGAGGCTTGACAGGGGGCTTTGACAAAAGCAAACCTCTCATGAAGCGAACAACTAAAGGCTGTCCTGAGATCGGCTTACCTTCCACACGGTAATGGTATGCACTGATTGCACTAAGGTGAACCCTTACAGAGTTGGTCTTGAGACCAGACTCAGACAAGTGCAGAAGGTATTCAAGCAGGGTCTGTGTAGGACAAGAGCGAGGATCTAGGGCCTTGCTGTCACACCAGACGGCAAACCTCCTCCACAAAAAGAAGTAACTCCTCTTAGTGGAATCTTTCCTGGAAGCAAGCAAGATGCGGGAGACACCCTCTGACAGATCCAAAGAGGCAAAGTCTATGCTCTCAACATCCAGGCCGTGAGAGCCAGGGACCGGAGGTTGGGATGCAGAAGCGCCCCTTCGTCCTGCATGATGAGGGTCGGAAAACACTCCAATCTCCACGGTTCTTCGGAGGACAACTCCAGAAGAAGAGGGAACCAGATCTGACGCGGCCAAAAAGGAGCAATCAGAATCATGGTGCCTCGGTCTTGCTTGAGTTTCAACAAAGTCTTCCCCACCAGAGGTATGGGAGGATAAGCATACAGTAGACCCTCCCCCCAATCCAGGAGGAAGGCATCCGATGCCAGTCTGCCGTGGGCCTGAAGCCTGGAACAGAACTGAGGGACTTTGTGGTTGGCTCGAGATGCGAAGAGGTCTACCAAGGGGGTGCCCCACACCTGGAAGATCTGTCGCACTACACGGGAATTGAGCGACCACTCGTGAGGTTGCGTAATCCTGCTCAACCTGTCGGCCAGACTGTTGTTTACGCCTGCCAGATATGTGGCTTGGAGCACCATGCCGTGATGGCGAGCCCAGAGCCACATGCTGACGGCTTCCTGACACAGGGGGCGAGATCCGGTGCCCCCCTGCTTGTTGACGTAGTACATGGCAACCTGGTTGTCTGTCTGAATTTGGATAATTTGGTGGGACAGCCGATCTCTGAAAGCCTTCAGAGCGTTCCAGATCGCTCGCAACTCCAGAAGATTGATCTGCAGATCGCGTTCCTGGAGGGACCAGCTTCATTGGGTGTGAAGCCCATCGACATGAGCTCCCCATCCCAGGAGAGACGCATCCGTGGTCAGCACTTTTTGTGGCTGAGGAGTTTGGAAAGGACGTCCCAGAGTCAAATTGGACCAAATCGTCCACCAATACAGGGATTTGAGAAAACTCGTGGACAGGTGGATCACGTCTTCTAGATCCCCAGCAGCCTGAAACCACTGGGAAGCTAGGGTCCATTGGGCAGATCTCATGTGAAGGCGGGCCATGGGAGTCACATGAACTGTGGAGGCCATGTGGCCCAGCAATCTCAACATCTGCCGAGCTGTGATCTGCTGTGACGCTCGCACCCGCGAGACGAGGGACAACAAGTTGTTGGCTCTCGCCTCTGGGAGATAGGCGCGAGCCGTCCGAGAATCCAGCAGAGCTCCTATGAATTCGAGTTTCTGCACTGAGAGAAGATGGGACTTTGGATAATTTATCACAAACCCCAGTAGCTCCAGGAGGTGAATAGTCATCTGCATGGACTGCAGGGCTCCTGCCTCGGATGTGTTCTTCACCAGCCAATCGTCGAGATATGGGAACACGTGCACCCCCAGCCTGCGAAGTGCCGCTGCTACTACAGCCAAGCACTTTGTGAACACCCTGGGCGCAGAGGCGAGCCCAAAGGGTAGCACACAGTACTGGAAGTGACGTGTGCCCAGCTGAAATCGCAGATACTGCCTGTGAGCTGGCAGTATCGGGATGTGTGTGTAGGCATCCTTCAAGTCCAGGGAGCATAGCCAATCGTTTTCCTGAATCATGGGAAGAAGGGTGCCCAGGGAAAGCATCCTGAACTTTTCTTTGACCAGATATTTGTTCAGGGCCCTTAGGTCTAGGATGGGACGCATCCCCCCTGTTTTCTTTTCCACAAGGAAGTACCTGGAATAGAATCCCAGCCCTTCCTGCCCGGATGGCACGGGCTCGACCGCATTGGCGCTGAGAAGGGCGGAGAGTTCCTCTGCAAGTACCTGCTTGAGCTGGAAGCTGTAAGACTGAGCTCCCGGTGGACAATTTGGAGGTTTTGAGGCCAAATTGAGGGTGTATCCTTGCCGGACTATTTGAAGAACCCACTGATCGGAGGTTATGAGAGGCCACCTTTGGTGAAAAGCTTTCAACCTCCCCCCGACTGGCAGGTCACCCGGCACTGATACTTGGATGTCGGCTATGCTCTGCTGGAGCCAGTCAAAAGCTCGTCCCTTGCTTTTGCTGGGGAGCCGAGGGGCCTTGCTGAGGCGCACGCTGCTGATGAGAGCGAGCGCGCTGGGGCTTAGCCTGGGTCGCAGGCTGTCGAGAAGGAGGATTGTACCTACGCTTACCAGAAGAGTAGGGAACAGTCTTCCTTCCCCCAAAAAATCTTCTATCTGTAGAGGTAGAGGCTGAAGGCTGCCGGCGGGAGAACTTGTCGAATGCGGTGTCCCGCTGGTGGAGCTGCTCTACCACCTGTTCGACTTTCTCTCCAAAAATATTATCCGCATGGCAAGGCGAGTCCGCAATCCGCTGCTGGATTCTATTCTCCAGGTCGGAGGCATGCAGCCATGAGAGTCTGCGCATCACCACACCTTGAGCAGCGGCCCTGGACGCAACATCAAAGGTGTCATACACCCCTCTGGCCAGGAATTTTCTGCATGCCTTCAGCTGCCTGACCACCTCTTGAAAAGGCTTGGCTTGCTCAGGGGGGAGCGCATCCACCAAGCCCGCCAACTGCCGCACATTGTTCCGCATGTGTATGCTCGTGTAGAGCTGGTAGGACTGAATTTTGGCCACGAGCATAGAAGAATGGTAGGCCTTCCTCCCAAAGGACTCCAAGGTTCTAGAGTCCTTGCCCGGGGGCGCCGAAGCATGCTCCCTAGAACTCTTGGCCTTCTTTAGGGCCAAATCCACAACTCCAGAGTCGTGAGGCAACTGAGTGCGCATTAGCTCTGGGTCCCCATGGATCCGGTACTGGGACTCAATCTTCTTGGGAATGTGGGGGTTAGTTAATGGCTTGGTCCAGTTCGCCAGCAATGTCTTTTTTAGGACATGATGCATGGGTACTGTGGACGCTTCCTTAGGTGGAGAAGGATAGTCCAGGAGCTCAAACATTTCAGCCCTGGGCTCGTTCTCCACAACCACCGGGAAGGGGATGGCCGTAGACATCTCCCGGACAAAGGAAGCGAAAGACAGACTCTCAGGAGGAGAAAGCTGTCTTTCAGGAGAGGGAGTGGGATCAGAAGGAAGACCCTCAGACTCCTCGTCAGAGAAATATCTGATGTCTTCCTCTGCTTCCCACGAGGCCTCACCCTCGGTGTCAGACACAAGTTCACGAACCTGTGTCTGCAACCGTGCCCGGCTCGACTCCGTGGAACCACGGCCACGGTGGGAGCGTCGAGAGGTAGACTCCCTCGCCCGCACCGGCGAAGCTCCCTCCGCCGACGTAGTCGGGGAGCCTTCCTGGGAGGCGACCGCAGTCGGTACCGCACGCGGCACCGACGCCGGAGACCTCACCCCGGGCGATGGACCAGCCGGCGCCTCGCTCGACGGTACCGGTGGCGCAAGCACCCCTGGTACCGGAGGGGTAGGGCGCAACAGCTCTCCCAGGATCTCTGGGAGAACGGCCCGGAGGCTCTCGTTCAGAGCGGCTGCAGAAAAAGGCATGGAGGTCGATGCAGGCGTCGATGTCAGAGTCTGTTCCGGGCGTGGAGGCTGTTCCGGGCTGTCCAGAGTGGAGCGCATCAACACCTCTTGGACAGAGGGTGAGCGGTCCTCTCGGTGCCGATGCCTGCTGGGTGCCGACTCCCTCGGCGACCCAGAGCTCTCGGTGCCGACACGGGAAGGGGACCGGTGTCGATGCTTCTTCGATTTTTTGGAGCGAAGCACGTCACTGGCGCTTCCCGGCACCGATGAGGAGGACGTAGAATCCAACCGTCTCTTCCTCGGGGCCGAGACCGAAGAGGGTCGGTCTCGGGGGGGCTGTACCGCAGGAGCCCTCAGGGTAGGGGGAGACCCACCCGAAGGCTCACCGCCACCAGCAGGGGAATGGACAGCCCTCACCTGCACTCCAGACGAAGCACCACCGTCCGACGACATCAGCAGACGAGGTCCCGGTACCACCGACGTCGACACAGTCGTCCGATGTCTCAGCGCCGATGCAGAGGGTCGATGCCTCGATACACTCGATGCACTGGCGGCAGAGGATGAAGGTCTGGACGCTGGAGACGTCGATGCACTCGATACCCCCGGTGCCGATGCCGACGAAGAGCCCGAGAACAAAATGTTCCACTGGGCTAACCTCGCTACCTGAGTCCGCTTTTGTAAAAGGGAACACAGACTACAGGCCTGAGGGCGGTGCCCAGCCCCCAGACACTGAAGACACGACGCGTGCCTGTCAGTGAGCGAGATTACCCGGGCGCACTGGGTGCACTTCTTGAAGCCACTGGAAGGCTTCGATGTCATGGGCGGAAAAATCATACCGGCGAGATCAAAACTCGAAATGGCGAAAATTGGCACCACAAAAATAGGTAGAAGAAAATTTTGACCGAGGCCTAACTAAGGCCTACCCCGACGACGAAAGAAAACTTACCGGGGCGAAAAGCTCGAAATACGGGAAGGGAAAACCAAAAAGTATCTTCCCGAAACACTTTCCAAACTTTCTTAGAAAGAACGAGTCGAAAACGACGCGCGAGATCAACTTTCCGGGGCACGAACGGCAAAACACGACCGTACCGAGCGCGGACAAAAGAAGACTGGCTGGCACGAGCCGGTTTCGGGCGGGAAGACGGCCGCGCATGCGCGGTGCGCATCGGCGCGCGAGGGCTAGCAAAGGCTTTTGCTAGTGAAGATTCCGATTGAAGGGGCTGCTGTGGACGTCACCCCATCAGTGAGAACAAGCAGCCTGCTTGTCCTCGGAGAAAGTATATTACACAAATTAAGATAGGAACTCCATTACAGGAAAGATTCAATCATCCATACTACAATAAAACATAAACCAAGACAAACAACAAAAGGAGGGAGGGAGGAAGAAGGGGTGGGGGTACAATATGGGAGGAGCAAAGTGTATCTATACAAACTCACACTGGAACCCAATCTGAAAGCTGTAGAAAAGAAGAAAGTTTTGACTTGAATTTGGGTAGGGAAAGCTCAGATCTTATGTCAACAGGCAGCTATTCCAAAGAAAGGGGGCTAGGAAAAAGAAAGCAGAGTTCTGGGTTGAACTTAGGGGAGGGAAGTACTAACCGATTAGCGTCTAGGGATCGTACAACCCTTGAGGGGGTATATGGAATAACTACTGAGGCAAGATAGGACGGACTACCAAGATGCAATGTATTATGGGCGAGAATGAGAATTTTTGTTTTGTTTTGTTTAATTTCTTTATTAATTTTCATTTTAAACAAAGATTACAATCTTTGAAAGATACACCAATATTAAATTAATTCTACATCACTGTAGAATTCATGAGGAAATAACAGATCTTATAACATAAGTAAAAACATTGGATCAAACAGTCCGCAATAATGGGGGAGGATCCTAGGTTACACCAAAGGACGTTGGCAAAATTAACAGAAAATACAAATCAAAGTATAATTGAGTAGGCGGTTATCCTTTTTATAAATCTAACCAGCTTTTATCTATCAGTCATGTCCTCTTGTTATCTTGCATATCTAGAATACTATTCAATTGTTTTGGCTCATAGAAAATATATCTATTTTCTTTATAGGAAATCAAACATTTACAAGGGAATCTCAGTTGAAAGGAAGCATTAATCTCCAAGACTCTCTGTTTTAAATCCAGAAATTTCTTCCTCCTTTGCTGTGTCCATCTAGAGATATCTGGAAAAATCAGGACTTTACTACCTAAAAATTCAGGTTGAATATTTTTGAAATATAATCGAAGCAAAGATTCTTTATCTTGCAAGAATACAAATGTGATAATTGCAGTTGCTCGGGTTTTTATTTCTTCTTTAGATTGTTCAAGGAATCCTGTTAGATCTAATGCCTCTGGTGGAACTTCTTGCTGAGTAGGAATTTCTTGTGGAATAATTTGTTGTGGCTTCTTTTTATCTCCAAGATAATATATTCTTTGTAATGGAGGAAGAGATTGTTCTGGGTATTTGAAAATCTCTTTAAGGAATTTGTTAAACATTTCTCTAGCGGATATATAATTTGTTTGAGGAAAATTTAATATACGCAGATTTAAGTTTCTTGTTGAATTCTCCAGGTTTTCAATTTTCCTATGAATTATTAAACGATCTCCAGCCATTTGTGATTGCTGCTCTCGCACTTTAACCAAGTCCCCTTCTAAGGATTTTTGTTTAGTAGAAACAGTCACAAGATTTCCTTTTATCTCTCTTATTTGTTTTGCATTGTTCAATGAGACAGAAATAAATGAGGTACACACCTTATGCAAGGCCTCAAGAGCTGCCCAAATAGACTCCAATGATATTTCTTGGGCTTTCACCAGGGGCTGTATCGCCATGGCGCATAGCGAAGTTTCCTCCCCAAAGTCAGCTATCCGATTTCCCTCTGCTACCGCCTCTCCTCCCGCCGTACCTGGCGAACGATTTCCCTCCACCAAGATGGAAGCTGACACCACTTCCTCAAACGGGGTCTGCTGCCCCTTTGAGTCGTTCTCTCTCACGCTTGGAACTACGGCTCCGTTTAGTTGTGGTGGTGGTGGGGTTGCTGGTCCAAGTGGGCTGAGCGATAATTCGCTCTCCAAACCGGGACTCTTCTTTCTCTCGGTTGCTCCGTCGGGGTGGATACCATAAACAAGGAGATGGAAGGCTGTCTTGAAGAGAGGGACTCTGGTCTTGGGAGGGGAGGTCCCTTAGGCTTGCCTTTTCTCTTCGGCATGCTCTATCGCCAGGAAAAGGTAACTTTGTCAGTTCTTTAGGAAGAGCGTTCCTCCTCTGCATCCTACTCAGTCACCATCTTGGATCCGAGAATGAGAATTTTAAATTGTATATGGAATACTATGGGGAGCCAATTAACCTGACTCAGAAGGGGAGTGACAGAATCGAAATATTTAGCTTTGAATAATAAACAGACGGCTGAATTTTATAGAGTTTGTAAACAGCAAAGTTGGGACTGCAGTAGACCAGCATAGATTGTATTACAGTAATGGTGTCGAGATATAATGAATATGTCTATTTTTTGCCCTGCACTTAAATCTCTTCCTCAGGCCATGATGTATCTCACATACAGACTCATCCAATTTTCTTACAGTTGACATCTTGACATATGTTGCTTGGAAATTGTCTGGATTTCCCAAGCATCGTGTCATCGGCACAGGCACCAGCCCCAACTCTGCCAGCTTCCGCTCCCTGCTGAGTGAGAAGCTCCAAATAAATCCAAGCAACATCCAGGGCTACATAATAGGTGAACTCGGGGAATCTAGCGGTGAGTGCCTCCATTTATATTTTTCATCTGCATCTTATTATCAAAAGGTGGTCCTACAGAATAGGTCAACTATATGCAACACAAATTCATAGTGAAAATGTTTTTGTATCTAACTGCATCCCAAAGGGTTGTTTCAAAGTAGAGAGCTACACAGGAACAGGGATAGCGGGAATCCTGCGAGAATCTCCTCCAGGTCCACCCGCGGGAATGGAGGAGATTCCTGTGGGGACGAGTGAAATTTCTATCCCCGTGCAACTCTCTATTTCAAAGACTTTCTTAAACAGTAACATAGTAGTTGATAGAGTAACGTGGTAGCCATGTTAATCAAAACAAGGAAAATAAGGCAATACCTTTTTTTTTTTTTTTACTGAACTTAATACATTTTTTTACAAGATTTTGAAGGCAGAACATTCTTAAACATGGGGAAACATAAGGGGATCTTACTCATGTTCTTCCTGAAATGCAGTACATGTGATCCTCTCTGGAAAACATGAGCTGAGTCACTAGACTTTAGTCATAGTTTCCCATAGACAGTCGCATACGTTATTTAATACAGACAATGTGAAGAAGGGTGCTATGTTGGGGAGACCAGACAGATACTAAATATAAGAATCAGATCGCAAAGAGGCTCATTTTCAAACCACATAGACTTATAAAGTTACATAGGTTGTCATGTAACTTTGTTAAGTCTAGGTGCTTTGAAAATACACCTCTATAGGCACCACATCAAACACCACAAAGCAGATAAAGGTGACACCTCTGGGGGTGAGCATTTTTCAGAACCTGGATACTGCGTCAATGACCTTATAGTCAGAAAACTAACAGGAAACTTTAAAACAATCCAGGAATGTAAGACCTTTGGAGTTAAGATGATGAATTTTTTTTTTCACACACCTGAGAAACTTTAACAAAGATCTGGGTTTCCTATTACATTATAAATCATAAAGTGCTTTTTCACCTTTTGATTATCCCTCCACCTCTCCCTGTTTTTCACTCCTCTTCCCCTCCCCCCTTTCTTTCAAGACTGACTTTTGAAGATTTTCATGTTTCATTATATACTTTGATAGTCATCTTTTGCTCATTCCTGACCTGAGAAAAAAGGTTTTGCCTTCAAAGCTTACAAAACACATATCAATTGAGTCCAATAAAAAAAGGTATCAAAATTTTTTTTCTTTTGTTTCATAATAACTGATGGCAGGTAAAAACTGAAATGGTCCGTAAGGTGGTTAGAGTTTTAACAGCTGCTCTGTGCAGGTTACCCACCATTCCTTTCTAGTTTCACCTATAAAATGAAATAGAACTCCCAAAGATTTAGGGAAGTCTTAATGATTTTATTTTACTTGCTCAAGTAAATGACCTAATTCTCCTCCAGTTTCTTGCTGCTTCCAGGACTTGCACTATAATGAACAGGCTACAAGAACACTTAAGCTGGTCATTGTTTCTCTATTTTTAATCCATTCATATAGCTGGTAATCTTCTAATGCATTTTCTGCATGTAAAAGTAGATTTTACATGTGAAAAATGGTTCTTATAAAGTTACGAGCCCAAATACGTACATGCACATACTCTTTCCGACAAAATTGTCCATATTTAATTTGCCTCACTTGCAGTAGGTGTTTTGGAGGCATAATTTGGACAGAGCAGAGAGAGAAAGAGGGCTGTGATGTACATACCTATTTTATACAGTTACAGTTTATTCGTATAGCCTGCAATGACCAGGGCCACTGAGAGACTGGGCCGGGCCGTGGCAAGGCCGCCCCCTCCACCCGCCCCCCTACGTCCGCCACCGGGCCAGGCCCCCTGCATTGAAATCATAGCACCTCTTACCTCCATGTGAAAGCCCTGCAGACAGCAGGGCAGCAGATCACTTCCCTTCGGCCCTCCTTCCCTCCTTGTGTCCCGCCCTCGCAGAAGTTACATCATACGAGGGCAGGACACAGGGAGGGAAGGAGGCCCGAAGGGAGGCGATCTGCTGCCCTGCTGCCTGCAGCGCTTTCACACAGAGGTGAGAGGTGCTGTGATTTCAATGCAGGGGTCCCGGCCTGGTGGCAGACGGTTGACGACGGAGGGCGGGTGGGACTGCGGCGCCGGGCCCCTCTTGGAGGCCCAGGCCCGGGGAATTTTGTCCCCCCCTGCCCCCCCTCTCGGTGGCTATGGCAATGACAACCAAGTTCTATGCAGATTACAGAATCAAGAAGTCCAGACAATTTCCAGAGAACTACAACTTGCAATAAATTCCATACAACAATTAACATAAGGGAAATGTCTTACATTTCTTAAAAAACATGAAAAGATAAACGTATTTACAACAACTGTGGGTCATCGTAGCAGCCTATCTTATAAAGGCATACAGCTGCTTATGTTGTCATTCTGGTATAAAACAGGTGATTTCTATCAAAAAAATCCAAATGCAGACATACTCCATGACCTCCATGTGCTAAATGGATTCTCTCAAATTCAGCAGAATGAGCAACATTAACAGGCTGAGTCATCAGCAACGACCAGCTTAAACTGGACATTAAGTGATGTGATTAATGTAACTGAAGCTAATGGTAATTAGGGAACATATGTTACTCTCTATCTCTTTCTATAGGGGGGGTATGGTTACCTAGTAACAGCTTGTTTGCTTTGAAACTTTGAGACCCAATTAGATAGTAATGGTCTTGGAAGGCCTTTGAAAAAGTTTATTAATGCGTGTTTTGCACATCATCCACCTCCTTTTAGCTAGTCATGCTTAAAAGGCTGAAAGGCCGAGCTGCTGACAAAACATTTTGATTTATTGCAGTTGCCGTGTGGAGTGGAACTAACGTGGCTGGTGTTAGTCTACAAGATGTGGACCCCAGCTGGGATGGTGATCAAGAACTCACTAGGCAAATCCAGAGAAACATAGCGGACAGGTTGCTAGAAATGTGCTATTTCCTTTCCGTTTCATGAAATAATGGTTAGAAATCTGCTACTCCTAATAAATATTGTCACAAAAGGAAATTCAGTATCAAGCGTCACCCCATCCACATTACAAGAATATCAGTAAGGGCCTGCAGCTATTATCTGGCAAACACCAACTGCTGTGGAAGGAGCTCTGGTCTTCCCTTCACTACCCATCAAAACAGGGTCGGCTTAACCAATGGACCACGTGACCACTGACTCAGTGTGCCAGTAATAAAGGGCACAAAATCTCCAACCTCAGACGTCAGTGCCTCACCTGCTCCAATGGCTAAGCCTTCTCTCCCCCCTCTCGTGGGTCCAGCATCTCTCCCCAACCCAGTCTCTCTCTCCTCCTCCACTGCCCCCCACCCCACAGGTCTGGCATCACTCCCTCTGTTCTCTTCTCCCTCCCCCTGCTGTCTTGTAAAGTTTACTTGAGTTACCATCAGCAGCAGCATGAAGACAGGCTGCCTTCAGCCAGCCCCTGGGTCTTCCCTTTGTTGTGTCTCACCTCCCCTAAAATGAGCAAATGAAAGTGCAAAGTGATGCATGTGGGAAAGAGGAACCCAAATTATAGCTACGTGTTGCAAGGTTCCACATTATGAATCACTACCCAGGAAAAGGATCTAGGTGTCATTGTTGATACGTTGAAACCCTCTGCTCAGTGTGCTGCAGTGGCTAAGAAAGAAAATAGGATGTTAGGAATTATTAGGAAAAGAATGGAAACAAAAATTAGAACGTTATAACGCCTTTGTATCACTCCATGGTATGACCGCACCTTGAATACTGTGTGCAATTCTGGTCATCGCATCTCAAAAAAGATATAGCGGAATTAGAAAAGGTACAGAGAAGGGCAACAAAAATAAAGGGGATGGGACGACTTCCCTGTGAGGAAAGGCTAAAGCAGCTAAGGCTCATTAGCTTGGAGAAGAGACAGCTGAGGGGAGATATGATAGAGGTCTATAAAATACTGAGTGGAGTGGAACAGTAGATGTGAATCGCTTGTTTACTCTTTCCAAAAATACTAGGCCAGGGAGGCATGCAATGAAGCTACTAAGTAGTAAATTTAAAATAAACCAGAGAAAGTATTTCTTCCCTCAATGTGTAATTAAACTCTGGAATTTGTTGACAGAGAATGTGGTAAAAGCAGTTAGCTTAGCATGGTTTAAAAAAAAGGTTTGGCTAACTTCCTAAAAAAAAAGTCCAAAAGCCATTATTAAGATGAACTTGGGGAAAATCCACTGTTTATTTCTAGCAGCATAAAATCTTTCTGTGTCGAGATCTTGCCAGGTATCTGGGATCTGGATTCGCCACTGTTGGAAACAGAATACTGGGCTTGATGGACCTTCGGTCTGTCCTAGTATGGCAATGGTTACATTCTTATGTAATTTCCTGTGGGTGGTGGTGGGGGAGAAGCAAATTGGCTCAGGGCACCACAATCCCTTGAACTGGCTCTGCAGCAGGGATATCCCAGTAGACAGTAGTAGAAGACAGCAATTTGGTTTGTGGGTGTACACACTTTTTTTTAAGGGATCAGGGTGAGGGAGAAGACTTTTTTTTTTACCTCACTGGTCTAGCTCGAAGCCCAGACATGCAAAACAAAATTTACCAGGGGATTCACTGTATTGTGGGTTAGTGAATGTCATGATAAATTTTCCCATGGTACAATAGTACACAAATGCACTGTTTTACTCCGTGGCGGCCCTACCATTAGGCCAACTGAGGCGGGGGCATCAGGCGGCACTCTTTATGGAGCAGCATCTGTCCCCCCTTTCTTCCTTCTCCCTATTCCCAGTCTATCCTCTTTTTTTGTTTTTCAAAAGGCGGCAGCGGTCCCTATATGTTGTCCTGCTGCCGGCACCAGCGTCTCCTCTGTAGTTCAGGCTGCCTCTCTGACGTAACTTCCTGTTTCCTCAGAGACGGGCCACAGTACAGAGGAGATGCCGGTGCTGACGGCAGGGCAGCATATGGGGATCACTGCTGCTGCTGACTTTTCAAAACAACAAAAAAAAGAAGGTAGGCTCGGGAGGGTGGTTGAGGAAGGAAGGGGGGAGGGAGTTGGCAGAGACAAAGATGTGGCAAGATGTTGGACTTGGGGGGAGAGGGTGCGATGCTGGGGGGAGGGCGCCATCTCATCCCTGCCTCAGGCAGCAGATTGCCTTGGGCCGCCCCTGGTTTTACTGCAGGATTTCACAGTCTGAGTTGCAGGGCTTAAAAACAGTTCACCTCTAGACATCTGAAAGAAAATGTTGTTACATTTGTCTGAAACACTGGTGTCTCACAATCTGTGGAAGATTCCATAAATAAGAGTGGTTTTCAGAAATCAATACTGAATGAAATACCTGTATGTCCAGAACTTTAGCAAAGCTCAGGATTAGTAGCACCCAAATCTGAAAGAAAAGAGATTCAACAAAGTTTCAATAGATTTCTTGGTTAAATCTTTCTGATTTGACTCTTAAATGCAACTCTCTTTACTTTCTTTACACAATAAAGTGTTCTTTCCTCCAACTGATTTCGACAGCTGATAACACCCCCTCCCATCATAAAAGCAATCATATTCTGCTCTGACCAAGCTCAAAAGCAGAGCTTCCAAGTTACCCAGTTCCAGGAGAGGGGGGGGGGGGGGGGGGATTTCAGGCCAGTCCTGGATTTTGGGTAACCTTATCCTGGTGCATTGTGGGACTAGCACCAGGAACTACAAATACCAGATTGCATTGGGATGAAAGTTCAAAACTAGGGCTGGCCAAAAAGTCTCTCGCCTGGGACTGTGTAATTTAGCAGTAGTATAAAGAAATGTATGCATAAACCAGTGTTAAACGAGGTGATAAACATTAAGGATTAGCGCTAGACTCATTTCTTTGTAGATCACTTGGAAATAACTATACTGGCCTAGTGCAGAATATTCTACATTTCAGCTTTATTAAAAATCCCATCATTATGCATAATTTTATGCTTAGCATTTGATTCATTTTGGTATTGTTTTTTTGTCATCATATTGGTCCAAGGTTGTATTTCTTTATCCAACTGCAGTGCAAAAGAAGCAGGCAGTTTAAGAGGAGAGACTTCCTGGGCTCTTGGTCTGAGCGTGGCCAACCTGGTGCAAGCAATCCTCAAGAACCTTAGAACCATCCACTGTGTGTCCACCCTTGCCACGGTACGTCTCATTACAGCCCAGGTCAAGGCCATGCAGTAGTGTGTACTGTATAAATGATCTTTGCAAATTTGTGGGATTAATGGATTTTATTTGCAGTTATATACCAAAACCAAGCTATAAGCACATCATCTCCTATATAATAATTTGTCAATCTGCGTCCCTGGATGGATGGATGGCTGGGTTCATAACTATATGCAAATGAGCTACTACATAATTGGCTCACCTCCAGCCTTCCCTTCGTCTTAGTGTCCCGCCCTCGTGGAAAGAGGAAATTATGTCAGAGGAGAGCGGGACACTGAGAGGGAAAGAAAGGGAAGGCTGGAGGCGAGCTGAGCCAAGCCTGCCACTTTCACTGATGCCGCTGGGACTTGAGGTAAAATAAAAGTTTTAAAGGAAGGGCGGCGGGCAGGTAAGGGCTGGGGTTGAACTGGAACTTGGGTGCTTAAAGGGGGGGGCAGGTGAGGGCTGGGGCGAGTCACTGGACATGGATAAGAGGGGAGGGGAGGGGAGGATTGCTGGACATGGAGGGGAGGGCAGAGGAGAGAGGGAAAGGGAAATGGGACTTGATATACTGCCTTTCTGAGGTTTTTGCAACTACATTTAAAGCGGTTTACATTTATTCAGGTACTTATTTTGTACCAGGGGCAATGGAGGGTTAAGTGACTTGCCCAGAGTCACAAGGAGCTATAGTGGGAATTGAACTCAGTTCCCCAGGATCAAAGTCCACTGCACTAACCACTAGGCTAGAGGAGAAATCACTTAGACAATAGCCTTCCTAGGGCCCATTTCATTTTTGGAGAAATGGGCTTTTTTGCTTGTAAGAGAATAAAAATACAATAGCCACAAATTTTGGAACCTAGTAAAAATAGCTACTTGTGCAAATTTAGTTCTCAAGGCTTTCTTTATGGGAATATGAGTAGAAACCAGATACACACTGGCTACTACAATTTCTCTTACAGCAGCATTAATTGGCAGTAAAACACACTGACTGAAATGGCACGTGTGCTTGGCTGTTGATTGCAATCAAGTTAAAATAATCCTGTGGATGAAGCACTGTTACAAAGAACAGCCGAGACATGTTCACTATTGACCTGTGTTTAATGTTGTACTTACACAAATTGCCCCTTGTGCTTGTCAGGGGTTGCACGGGATTGAAGATGAAATATTTTTAAGCCTGCCCTGCATCTTAGGCTCGTGCGGAGTCTGTGGGATCCTGAAGCAGCCATTGAAGGAAACTGAAACCAGGCAGCTGAGAAGCAGCGCAGAGAGACTTGGAGCAATTAACAAGGAGTTGAGACTCTGAGTTGGCAGCGTTAGAACAAGTTTTTCTCTTTATATCACTGTAAATTAAATCCACGTGCTCTATCAATCACTACAGGCCCTTTTACAAAGGCGTGGGACAGTGGCGTAGCCAAGGGTGGGCTTGGGTCTGCATACCATGTAAATAACAGATCTTCGTCTGCATTGAGCAGCGACCGATACATACTGCTCACACCAGCCCCACAGCTTTCCCTTTGATGTATTCCTGGAGCCTACGTGGAAACAGGAAGTTGCATCAGAGGGTAGACTGTGGGGCCAACATGAGCAGTGTGTATTAGTTGCTGCTCACTGCCGGTGAAAAGCTGCTATTTAAAAGGTATGCAGGGGAAGGGGGATGTTTGAGAGACCCTATAATAATAATTTTTTTTGTACCCCACACTTTCCCACTCATGGCAGGCTCAATGTGGCTTACATATTGTATACAGGTAGTTATTTGTACCTGGGGCAATGGAGGGTTAAGTGACTTGCCCAGAGTCACAAGGAGCTGCCTTTGTCTGAGGTGGGAATTGAATTCAGTTCCTCAGGACCAAAGTCCACCACCCTAACCACTAGGCCACTCCTCCACTATGACATGCAAGCGAGAAAGTGAGAGAGCAAATCACTTGTGGGACAAGGCGGAGTTCTTCTGCCCACCCATCTTGGGCCCAGGCCCACCCAAAATTGGGTGTCTGGCTACGCCCCTGGCGTGGGAGAGCTAATGTGTGGGCAGTGTGCACCCAATCGGCACTACTGCCAGGGTAGTGCATTCACCTGGTGAAAATTCCGAGTTTGGCGTGCACCAAATCCCACGGTAGAAAATAATTTTCTACCGTGGGGGTGTTCCTGGCGGTAACCGGCAAAGTGCCCATGTTGGCACACGCTGGTTACCGCGTGGGTAGTATGTGAGCCCTTACCACTAGGTCAATGGGTGGTGGTAAGAGCTCAGGCCGTAAAAAGGCACACGCTAGTTTTAATATTAGCGCAGGCCCATTAAAAAATAGCCTTTTCCCCAGCTGCGGTAAAAAATGGCCCACCGCGCACCTAAAAGTTATGCCCACTCTACTGCAAGCCACTTTTTACTGCTGCTTTATAAAATGACCTCTACCAGTCTTAAAAATTATGAGGTGGATTTTCAGCCAGCAAGGCTATTAAACTGGCACTTAAACTAATAGCCATCTTCAGCACGGCTATCAATATAGGTAATGAATAGTGCAGGTATCGTGCCAGCATGACTTTAGTTTAGATAGCTATTCAGCTGTCTGGATAATCTTTCAGCCTGCCCGCACTCCACCCCAAACTCGGCCCTGTATTATATGGACGGCCTCAGGTCATTTTGTCAGATTTTCAGCTCTACACTGTCCATATAAGTTTTGAAAATACACAGGTAGTGAAATTGAACATTCACTGGTGGCTAGTGAACATATAACTTCTTTTGAATGTCAGCTCTTATGTGATTCTGATGATTTCCAAATGAATTTGCAGCTAGCCTCATCAACTTTTGAAATGTTTCTGTAGCAACTGGCCCAGTGTTTGCACCATTCCTGCAACTTTAATTTTATATCTGGGTACATGCTGACAACTGTAAAACAGAGAATTACAAACAAAACAATGGAAACCTCGTATCTTTGTTATTACACATTTTAAAATCATTGTCCTGTATTTGAAACCTTTTTAATAAAAATGTGTTTGATTCAGAACAATACTGCTTTCTCTAGTTTTCTTGTATTAAAGGGAGAGATAAAGATTAGAAATGAAAAGTGAGCACTGTGCAATTTTACTTTTAAGATGTCCATGAAGTGTGTTTAACTAAGGACACTGGGCATACCTACAGGAAGAATAAAAGCAGTGAGCAAAACTGAAAAGAGATATTATAAGGGTAAGAAACTTCTTTGTTCAGAAAGTAAATAAAAACTGGACGAAAAAGAGGCCACTTTCTAAAGCAGCAGCTGAAAAGGCTACTGCTTATACAGAGCAAGTGATGTAGAAAGAGGTAGAGAATGACCCGGGAGCGGGTAAACCATTGTAATCCGTGGTAAAACCGCAGGAACACTAAATAATTTCAGATTTTTACTGTGGACACAAACAGTGGCTATATCCCCGCCCCACAGGAGCGGTAATAACCCCTGCACCTGCAGTAAATTGACCGCTTACATTTTTACTGTTTGTTCGGCTATGCTAGTCGGCTGCTCAGTGCTCCTCCCTGCCTGCAGTGCCATGCAATCACGCCGTCCTTACCACGCATCACTCACCATTCCCATTCGCCCAGGAGGAGCTGGAGGACTTAGTCACTCCAGGAACTCGACTGTCTGAGGCGAAGCTAGCGTGCCACGTGCGTGAGCCCAGTCCAGCAGCCAGAGGAATATTAATCCAACTGTTTTGTGTTCCCCTTCCATTTTAGTAAACAGCTTTAAGACGGCTGTCGAAGACTGGAGCTGCAGGTGGTGAGTGTCTCCTATCCCCCTCAATTTGGTGGGCAGTGGGGGAGGTTTTCCAAGTCAGGAAGGGCGTTTTCTTTCTCGTTCGCCGCAGTTGTCCTAGTACTTCAAATGGAGAGCTCTGAAATGAGGCGGCATATGACGAAGTTAAGCGGGAATAGGCTTAGGAGTAATCTAAGGAAGTACTATTTCACAGAAAGGGTGGTGGAGGCATGGAATGGCCTCCCGGTGGAGGTTATGGAGTCGAGGACTGTTCCAGAATTTAAAAAGGCATGGGATAAGCATGTGGGATCGCTTAGGAAAAGTTAAGAGTTACAGAGGATGGGCAAACTGGATGGGTCATATGGCCCTTATCTGCCGTCATGTTTTTATGTTTCTACTAACAAATGAATGCGGTTTAAGGGAGCATTGCCATGCTAACGAGAACGTGGGAAGGAGCGGCTGCCTCTGTTACTTCCTCTCTGAGTCTCTGGTCAGCTGGTGGGTCAGCAAACTAAAGTAGGTGATAACGTGAGTAGCTTTATAACCCCTCCCCCCCCATCCTCTTCCTCCCCTATATGTCTCTTTATTTATTGGTATTTATTAATCGCCTTTATGGAGATTCACCCAAGGCAACATACAGCTGGTACAGTTTAACATAAAACATACAATTTTGTTAACAGCATTAAATGAGGTAAACTTGAAAACAGCAAATTGAAGCCTAATAATAGGACTACCATGAAACAGGATCAAAAATATACAAATTTAACAGCACTGAAATTCAAAGAAGAGATATAATACGATGTCAGCATAATACTAATGAAACATCTAATAAGCAAACTTTAGAACATTCAAATAACATAGTTATGATACTAATGCTTTTCTACAATACAGCTTTGCTCTATTATAGAATCTCTTCTTGGTTCCCCCCCCCCCCCCCCCCCACCTGTTGTGCTGGTGGTCTTTGCTGATTCCCCCCCCCCCCCCCCCCCATGCACTTTTGTGAATTTAAACATTTTTAATTTAAACTGCCATTTATAGCTCATTTTTTATTGGGCAAGGTTCAATATAAATCTCTTACACTTACTCTCTACAGTTCACCATGTTATTCCGTTGTGCGGGTCTGTCTGTGATGTATATTCACTGAATGGTCTTTGCTGCCTTTGTGCTTTAGATATGCTACTATTGTGTTCTAATCTCCACATTTCCCCTCAGTTACTGGCATTCATAACAAAAGAGTATCTTGAAATCGTGTTTAGTACTGATATTTTCTTAAGCTTGTAATATATTTATAACTTTGAAAATAAAGTAATCAATAAGTGTTTCACTATGCAGTGAGCTATGTATTTAGTTTTCCTAGTACTGCTTTCTGTAAGCTGACTTAGATCTCACCAGAGCATTTGCAGGTTGATCACTTAGATGGCATGTGGGAACTTGCTCCTTTTGCTTTGTGCAATGCAGTGGTATGGTATATTATAAAAATGCACTTGCCTTATTTTATTACTATTTCACAAAGTAGCCACAGTGCCAAGTTCATTCAAAGTTAATTATGTTAATTGGAATTTGGATAAAATCTGTTGGCTCTGGCTGTTTGCTATGTGAATGAATATTCCATCACTGTTTAATTATTGCTTGCTACCACTACCACATTAAAGGTGGTTAAACAATTAGGTGTAAACTGTGTTGTTTCTTCTGACTTTACTTTTTTGGACTGTTCTAGTGTACTGATCTGTTTGAAGGTTGTGGACAGGGACACAGTTTGCGGGGATGAAGACAGAGTTGACAGTGAGAGGGTGGGGATGGGCGTCATTCTCTAGAAAAAGGAACACAAGCAACAATATCTAGAAAAGCTAAGAAAAGGTGTGAAAGCGGTCAGGAAAACAAAGATACAAATGGAAGAAAAAATAGCCCGTACAGTTAAAAAAAAGAAAAAGAAAAGGTCTTGTTCCCTCATTTTAATCTCTTTTTTATTAAAATTTTTAATAAACATTCCATACAAAAAGCAGCATGGTACATAGTGTTTCTTATACATACTACATCAAATGCCATGAACAACAGGATAAGAAAACACAACACAACAGTACCCCTAATACCCCCCTCCCTGACCCTCTCTCCCCTAAAGAGGGAGCAGAAAATCTTCCTTTATGCCAAACCTTAAGTACTGTTTAGGAAGGGGATCCAGGCAGAAACTCCAAAGCCTTAGAAGCCATTCCCACCGGCTCAGCCAAGATTTTGTCCATCACCAGGTTGTACAGAGAAATGCAGTATTGAGTCAAAGATGTTGGAACTCTTCCCTCCAGCGTGTGGAATACACTTCTTTACTAGGTAGAAGACCTTCTGCATGAAGAACTTTGCCCGTTCATTGACCTGCTTTATTTCCGAGCAATCATCCAGCAAAAGTACCGTATTTTACGCATATAACACACGCAAATTGTGAGTCTATGTAAAAATAAAGTAGTATAATGCACCCATGCATATAACATGCGCTATACCAGTTTACTTTTCTAAGACATGTAAATTGCCAAACTAACACTTTTGTTTTGAAGAGCTTTTTTTTTTTCTTTCAGGTTTTTGCAGGCATTATTACTGCACGAAATCTGGAAAAACAAAATCTAAAAAGAACAGGCCTTAAAAACAAATGCACTAATGTTGCAACTAGCATGTCTTAGTAAAAATATACTGGTATAGCGTGCAGGGGTATGAATGGTTTGTAAAAATGCATATAACGCACAGGGGGTGTGCATGGTTTGTAAAAATGCATATAACACATAGGGGGTGTGCATGGTTTGTAAAAATCTATATAACGAATGTTATATTTGTGAAAATACAGTATTTTCATTTGTAAAGGGTATCAATGTGCTCATTAGCATGGTCAAATAAGCCAGGACAGCAGTCCAAAATCCTAGTTTCAAGTTTCAATTTATTAAGGGCTAGGACAGTCCAAAAGGAATGCCCTAGTATATTCTTGGCCAATTTACACATTATAAAAAGGCAACTCACTCCTGGTCTATGTGTATAGTGGCTGACACATTAGAAAGCTACTGACGTCTATAAAATTATGCAAAAGAAAGACGATATATTACTCATGGCCAGCTTTGATGTGGAGGAAGCTGTTGACAAGGATAGTTGGGTGTACTTATTCTACGCACTGCAGGAGTTTGTGCTAACCAGCTTTTTTCTTCTGGTGGTGAAGGCTCTATACGCGGCTGCCAGTGTCTCGGTAGTGACCAGTGGGATAGGCCCTTGCATTGTAGAAAGGGACCAGGCAGGGCTGTGCTCTCTCCTTGCTTCTATTTCAGTGGCGTAGCCAGACCCAGTATTTTGGATGGGTCCATCCACACCCCCCATCTTCCCAGAGATATATTTTAAAAAGGAAAAAAGTACATATTTTTCACCTACACCGCCATCGCTCCTCTCTCTCTTCCGTGGCGTCCCAGCATCTGCCCTCCTATCTCTGAACCCCATCTCTACCTTACAGGTGTCCCCAGTGCCTGCAGCAATTAATTTTTGCTGCCTGCGCCAGCCCCGCAGGCTTCCATCTGCCATATCCCATCTAACAGCAAATGGGCAATGACATCAGTGAATATGCAGAAGATGGAAGACTGCAGGGTCTATGCAAGCAGCAAAAATGAATCACTGCAGGCACCAGGAATGCCTGTAAGGTACACCAGGGTGGGATGGGATTCAAATACAGGAGGGCAGATGCTGGGGTGTCATGGAGGAAAGAGGACAGAGAGCAGTGTGGTGCCGCTCCTAGGTGGGCCTGAGCCAAGGCCCACCCATAGCTACATCACTGATCTATTTCTACTGTTTTTGGAACAGTTACTTATACAAATACAGAAGGAAGTCAGAATCCTTGGAGTGGATCTGTGGAGGGCCAATCTTCAAAGTTGCAGCATTTAGTGACAATATATTGGTGCACATTATTGATTCAAGGCATCCATTACTACGTCTGTTATGGGAGATTAATAAATGTGGGGTAAATCTGAGGCTTTGGCCCCCATGAAATCTATTAGGGAAAATGGGATTCAAGTTTTCCACTCCAGAGGACCTCCGAGTTCCTTCAATTCTTGGGTATTACCATACCTCAGATTTGGAAAATCTATACAAATTGCAGATTTCACATTTGGTTGCAGAATTAGTGTGTGCTGCAAAAAAAATGGCTTCCCTTTTCGCTCTCATTACTAGGGAGGATAAATTTGTTAAAAAAGATTGTTTCCCAAATGGTTATACTGGTTGCAGAGGAATCTTCTCTGGCAGGGTGAGAGAGCTCGGATTCCCAGTAGGTGAGATAAAGGCGACCTGGCACTTCCCTTTACAACTTAGTATCGCAACTGTGCCACCGGAAGGAATAGATTAAGGGAACTGATCATTACACACTGCTGAGCTTTGAAAGAGCAGGTTATAGCTCCACTGGATATGAGATCTCTGCTTCATGTTTAAAGCTACAAGCCTACCCTCATTTGTGGTGGTTCACAGTGTAGAGGAAGCAGCTGAGTGCATGAAAGAGGAGTGGGACTTGAGGATGATTATATACAATGATCTTAAGGTGGCCAACTAAGTACTAAGGAAACAGCAAAAAACCAAAAAAGACGTTTGGGTGCACTGTGCATGGAACGGGCAACAGGAAAAGGAAGATAATAGCGCCTCTGTTAAGTCACTGGTGAGAGAGCAATGGTCACTTCAAAAGGAGGTAAATCGGATGGAGTTGGTCTAGAGACACTTACTAAAATGGTCAGTGGTTCTCATCATAAAGCATACGGAGGACAGACTTACGAGTCTACTCTGGAAGAAAGCCAGTATAGGGACACATGACAAGGGACATTTTTTAATATCTTCAAGATATAAATGCACAAAGCAAACTCTGGAATGATACCTCCATAGGATGATGGTGAAGGGGCAAACTGCAGGAGGTTATCTACAGGAATACTGCTGTACAGAAAGGGTGATGGAGATGAGTACAGATATCTGAATTCAAGGAGAAGGGATATAAAATAGTGTAGAAATCCTTAGGGGCTGGGGTTCTGATTGTAATGGGTACAAAATACACACACCAAAGATTGTCAGTGAATAGTCAAGGGAAAACACTTCAGGAAACCCCTTTACAGTTTTTATGCAATTAAGTGTTTTAAAATAATGCTTTGGATTAGTTTTTCACTTCTATAAATTTACAGTAGCATGGCCAGTTAATGGTTATAGAACATGTCACATTCTCACCACTTGATTAAACGAAAGAATCTTAAAATCTTGTGGCAGGATTTACTAACAATTGGAGAGGATAAAAAAATCATAGGTTCCACAATTATTGAACTACTAGTAAAAAAGGCCCGTTTCTGGAGCAAATGAAACGGGTGCTAGCAAGGTTTTCCTCCTCAACCCCCCCTCCCTACCCCTTCGTCGTTGTGAAGCCACTGACGCCATTGCTGTGCACCTCGTCAACGCACCTTCATCACCTTCTTCGTTCTGAAGCCACTGACGCCATTGCTCCGCCCTCAATATGTGACGCCATTGCTCCACCCTCGACGTCATCACGTTTGACGCGAGGGCGGGGCCCAGAGACTTGGTGATTTTGGTGGCTTCACCACCACGAACCCTTCATGAAGGAAGTGACGTCAGTGTCTTCAGAACGTTGAGGGTGAGTTTTATTATATATATTTTAAATACTTTTTCCCCATTACAGTTTAAAAACTAAATGAAAAGCAATTCAGTTTTTGTATTTGCACAAAAAGGTAAATTAAGTCCCATGTTTTAATGGTAACTGACTGAGGGGCCATTTTACTAAGCCGCATAGGCGCCTATGCACGCCCAACGTGCATCAATTTTGAGTTACCACCCAGCTACCACATGGCCCTTGTGGTAATTTCATTTTTGACATGTGTCCACTATGCGCAACGGAAAATATTTTTATTTTCTGGTGCATGGGCGGTAATTGGCATTTTATGTGCATGGACCATTACCGCCCAGTTACTGCGCAAGACCTTACTGCTAGGTCAATGGCTGGCCGTAAGGTCTCAGACCCAAAATGGATGCGCGGCAATTTTCATTTTGCCACATGTCCATTTTCGGCAAAAAGTTTTTAAAAGGCATTTTTTTCAGGTGCGCTGAAAAATGATTCTGCACATGCTCAAAACACATGTCTACACTACCGCAGGCCATTTTTCAGGGCGCCTTTGTAAAAGGGCTCCTGATTTTCCTGGGGTTTAGTTTATACAGGATGCTCAATGGATAAACAGCTTCCAGAAAGTTCAACATAAAACCTGTACAAATAATTACAAATAACTGATGAAAAAGAAAAGAAATAGCCAAACTATGGCTTTACATCTCGATACTTTTTATGTTCTCTGTATTGCAGTTTTACACAAAGCATAAAAAAGCCACATCAAATTTACTGCCCAGCAGCCTTGACTGGTAATATTATGATTCCAATCCCTGAGTTTTAAAGATGTTGCTCAGACACTGGGTTCCACATTACTCCCTTTCTCTATTGCGTGAAAGCTTTAACTGTGACTTCAGCAGCAGCCGGTGCATTTTGCCTTTGTAAACTGGCTTTAGTGGGCTTTGGCACATTTTCAGGACCTTGAGTACTGTTCGGTTGTAGAAGACAAGATCTTACATATTCCGAGTCACAAAACATGTCTTCTTATTACCGATCATTTTAAGAGACCAGCAGTTCTTGCTGTATGTTTCCAGTGTTTATCCAGAAATATTAAAATATTCAAAAGAAGTTTCCACTGCACTTTCACCAAGCCACACATTAAGTCTCTTCCATCATACTAACATTTACTTATTGCTCAACAAAATACTTTCTTCCTCTCATTGAAAAATACAGAACTGAATCTTATGTCATCTTTAGATCTGCACCGTTAATATAGTTCCCATTCTGAGAAATTAAATGGAATTGTTGCTGGAAATTTGATGGCTGGGAAGGAGGATCTGCCCTGCATGCTTCAACTTCAAGAATGCCATTGTCTGCAGAGCTGCCAAAATCTGTAAAGAATGCAGGAAACATTGCATTTACTTACAGAAAGAGATGTGTTTCTTAAGCAAAGTAGTATTTAACAGCGTTGGATGAGACTGGAAGAACTGGAATGGGGCATCCAAGATGTTTCTAGAGTGACTCATATGAATTTTCATAGTGGGCCACATGACCAGAAATCCATGAATATTTGAGTCATCAATTCAACCACAATATTAATACTATACCCTTATTTAGATATTTTGATTTCAAAAAGTCCCACTGGCTTTATTACATCAATATACTGAAAAACCCCTGATAGCTTTCACAATAGATAATTGAAAGAAAACGTAGTCAATTTCTACAATTAAAGGCTGTTATGCTCTACTTTGGAGGATTTCAATAAACAGTCTTGAGATAGGATAAAATATTTTGAGAGAGGGGATACCCAAAAGGCTGCATATGCAAGGGTTATATTAAGTTATTCAAAGTGGTTAAATCACGGGAGGATTGTGAAAAATTACAAAAGGACCTTAAGAGACTGGGCGTCTAAATGGCAGATGACGTTTAATGTGAGCAAGTGCAAAGTGATGCATGTGGGAAAGAGGAACCCGAATTATAGCCACGTCATGCAAGGTTCCATGTTAGGAGTCACGGACCAAGAAAGGGATCTAGGAGTCGTCGTTGATGATAGATTGAAACCTTCTGCTCAGTGTGCTGCTGCGGTTAAGAAAGCAAATAGAATGTTAGGTATTATTAGGAAAGGAATGTAAAACAAAAATGAGGATGTTATATTGCCTTTTTATCGCTCCATGGTGCGACCGCACCTCGAATAGTGTGTTCAATTCTGGTCGCCATATCTCAAAAAAGACATAGTGGAATTAGAAAAGGTGCAGAGAAGGGCGACGAAAATGATAAAGGGGATGGGACAACTTCCCTATGAGGAAAGGCTAAAGCGGCTAGGGCTCTTCAGCTTGGAGAAAAGGTGGCTGAGGGGAGATATGATACAGGTCTATAAAATAATGAGTGGAGTTGAATGGGTAGATGTGAAGCGTCGGTTCACGCTTTCCAAAAATACTAGGATTAGGGGGCATGCGATGAAGCTACAATGTAGTAAATTTAAAACGAATCGGAGAAAATTTTTCTTCACTCAACATGTAATTCAACTCTTGAATTCATTGATAGAGAATGTGGTAAAGGCGGTTAGCTTAGAAGAGTTTAAAAAAAGGTTTGGGTGGCTTCCTAAAGGAAAAGTCCATAGACCGTTATTAAATGGACTTGGGGAAAATCCACTATTTCTGGGATAAGCAGTATAAAATGTTTTGTACTTTTTTGGGACCTTGCCAGGTGGATTGGTCACTGTTGGAAACAGGATGCTGGGCTTGATGGACCTTTGGTCTTTCCCAGTATGGCAGTACTTATGTAAGACTAGAGAATCAAATGGTCTCCTTTAAAGAGTAATGTTAAGGGAGATTAGAGTGAAAGGATCGTTCATCCTTTAAGGTTTACACATTTACCCTTTGTTTACTAAGCCGCTCTAGAGGCTGTGGCACGGCAATACCGCAATACCGACACAAGCCCATTCACTTTGAATGGGTTGTGTCAGCATTTCAGCACAGGCTTAGTAAACAGGGGGGGGAGTGGTTAGAGTGTTTAAAGAAACTGCTATATAATCCAATCTTCAGTGCATTCCGAAAAAACATTTACTGTTGCTCACATGAAGGGGAAAGAGACGAATTGGTTTTGTCAGCACTGGCCATTTGGGGTCAGATTCTAAAAAACTGGCACAGAAAAAAACCCCGTACTTATCTTGCCTAAAGATAGGCGTGGTTTATAGAATACGCGTTGCAGCCGTCCCCGCAACTAAAATTTAGGCACAGTCATTTATGCCAACTAAAACCTGGTGTAAATACCCACGTCTTATTTAGGCGCAGATTGGGCCTATTATGTAAGAGTGTGTATAATTTTCAGGAATGCCTATGCCCCGCACCCTTTTGTGATCCGCACATTAGAATTTACATGCACCACTTTACACAAAACACTTAGACAATTGCATGCGTAAATTCTAATTAGTGCCAAGTAGTACCAATAATTTTTTTGTTAGTGGCCAATTACTGGCACTAATTAGCTTGTTAAACAATTAAGTTGCGCATGCAAATCGACTATGTGCGCTGATTTGCGCAGCAACTTTAGTCGCCATATATAGAATCCAGGGGTTGATGTGTGGAGAATGCACAATGGGGTAGATTCTATATATCACACCTTAAAAAAACTGGCGCTGAAAAAAATATACACCTAGGTGTTACTCTATAAAGTATGCCTAAATTTAGGCTTACTTTATAGTATACACCTAAATTTCCACATGGTTTATAGAATACACCAAACGTCCATCTGTGTGACTAAATTTAGTCATGGGCAGTTACGCCAAGTAAAACCTGATGTAAATGCCGATGCCTAAATTAAGTGCGGAATGGGTGTATTCTATAACAATGCGCATAAATTTTTTAAATGCCCATTCCACGCTCCCTAAACTATGTGACTCAGAATTTACACGCATCACATTACACAATATGCTTAGACAGTTGTGCACATAAATTCTAATTAATGTCAATTGTCAATAATTGCTTGTTAATTGGCAATTATTGGTGCTGACTGGCTTGTTAAATAATTCAACTGCGTGCGCAAATCCAGATTTGCACATGCAACTTAAGTAGCGCTATATAGAATCCAGGGGAATATGCGCAATCCCTTTGCAGGCTAAGGGCCCGGTTTACTAAGGTGCACTAGTGTTTTTAGCACATGCTAAAAATTGCATGCTAACACTAGAGACACCCATAAGAATATATGAGTGTCTCTAGCATTAGCGTGCACTAGAAACGCTAGTGCGCCTACAGCACGACTTAGTAAACAGGGCCCTAGATATTTTATTCACCCAAGTACTAGGAAAGAACATACGCTGAACACAGCTGGTGCAAGGTGGTGGGCACCCTAGGCAAACCTTCAGCTTTATAATTTCAGGCCCCTCCCCCCAAGATTTTGATAATTAAACTCAATAAGCAGGATCATCACACAACGTCCTATAAATAAGCAGCTTAATGGCTCTGAGTTTGTGCGGCTGTCAGATCTATTGTTTTGGTCTGACTGCAGCTAATGTTTACTGCCCCCCTACCCCCAAAGCTGCCACCCTAGGTAATTGCTTAATCCTGCCTAACAGTTGGGCAGCCCCGATGTTGAACGATCATTCTCCTTGTAACATGAATAATGTTTTTTTTAATACTATATTATACCCATGCAACTCTTTATAGGTTGGGAAAACTGAAAGAAACCTTAAAACAAGAATTTCAGAGCATACAAGCTGTATTAACAGGAAAGAAAAAGCAAAACTGTTGGTGGAACACTGTATTGAAAAAAAATACATAATTTTTAAGATTTAAGAGTTTATGTAATTTACGTTGCTAGATAATCGTGGGTTTTAAATATGCTTAGTTTAATAAATTATTTTTATTATACTCAGTGTTGGTTTTGCTTTTTGGTGCTGTTACAGACAAGAGACTTGTTACGATTTCCGCATTTTCTGAATTTGGCGACAAGTGATCAACAAAATTCATGATTTTTGTGTGGTCTAGTTTTAGATGACAGCTATTGAAATAACTAATATAGAAAGCAGTTCTGAGAGGGAGGGAGAAGCAAGGATTTGAGAAACTGACTCAGAAAACTGAATAAACAATTTCTTAATCCAAATGACACTGAATCTGTCTTATCTGGTAACATTACTGGTAAATAAAGAGAAAATATGTACATTATATCCTGTCACAGCACTAATTCTCTGGGAAGTCATGCATGGTTAAAAACTGAACATGCACTACCTTTGTAAGCACCATCCTGTGCATTTGCGATGCCCTCAGGTGTCTGCCGCATGGATGCTGTTTTACAGCAAGCTGAAAAAATTAAGAGGATTAAACTGGGTCCTCACAATTCCCTGGCAACAAGAACATGGCATAATCATGAGCAATTCCATTTATAATCTATTGCCTACAACCCTCAGCTCCTTAATTCAGAACACCTGCAACGTCATAATACTGCCAGTGTCAGCCTTTCCAACAAAGCAAAGTGTGTGTGTGTAGGGGGGGGGGGGGGGGGGCACTTGTATCTGTTTGATTATGTTTTCCACTACCTTTTTTACATTTGTGGATCCTTTCAGGGAACTACTGCACGTACAAATATCATAACCTATTGGAAGCCTCAATGTATTAAGAATGAAACATTTAGCAGCCAGAGCAGAAATTTTGGATCTTTAATTGCCCTTCCACTGCATGTGACTTAAGTCAACAACCACTAACTAAAATCTGACTGCATCTTTAATGAAATTCAAAGGTGTTTCTCAGACTAAAGCACTTGCCTTTCCTTTCTTTGCAATGGCAAACAACATTCTGAAGCGCCTGCCTGTCCGACAACTGCAAGAAAGCCAACACAGCTTTGAATAGAATACCTGGTGGATGTTCTATGAATGTCCAGAGCACCCCCAGAGATCAACACCAAACACACACACAACCTTTTAACAAATGGCACTTGGGTGTCTCCCTTTGTGGACTCACCGAAGAGCAAATGTACAAAAACTGCATCAAACATTATAATGTCAACAGCACATGCAAGCCTGTTTAAATCTATGCTATCTTTTTTTATATATATTTTATTTATTCATTTATATAATTCACACAAGCACAAATCTTGTTACATGTAATACAGGCGGCAAAGAAATGCCATATAATATACCAATATTAATTTGAAGAAAATTATTAAATTCTTTGTCCCTTCCTTAGACCACAAATCAGTTGGGGGGGGGGGGGGACTTAAGGTAAACATCAGAGATATCTACATCAAAGTGGAAAATATAAACAAAAAAAAAAGGCTGCAACTCCACCAAACTATATTCAAACTTAGGCCTTCTGATGTTATGTCTTAGTTACTCTTTTCAGGTCAATAAAAGATTTTAATTGTTCTGGCATGAAAAAAACATATTTCAGTCCAAGATATTTGACTACACATTTACATGGATAGGCTAATAGGAATGTTGCTCCCAAAGACCGTGTCTCCTCTCTTAAATCCAGAAATTTCTTTCTCCTATCTTGAGTAACTTTGGTGACATCCGGAAATATCCAAAATTTCTGACCACAGAATTTTTGATGCATATTGTTAAAGTTTCATTACTGTGTTAAAGTCTTGCTCAAACACATTGGAAACCAGTAATGTGGCCTATCAGTTACTTCAGATAGAGAATCTTCCAGAATTAAGGAAATGTCTTTCAGTTCATCAGGATTCTCACGATCCAATACCACTTGGGTCCCTTCCTGGTGTTTTTTAGGCAAGTAATACATCTTGTTTACAGGGGAAAATTCTGGGGTAACATTTTCAAATTTTCAGCCAAATACTTTTTAAACAATTCCAGAGGAAGGACACCAATTGGCCTAGGAAAATTTAATATTCTCATATTCAACCTCCTATTATGGTTTTCTATCTGTTCAATCTTTTGTCTGATATTTAAATTGTCCTTAACTATCAACGCCATATTATCTTTCATTTTTCAGATATCCTTTTGAGAAGTCTGTACCTGATCATTGAATTCTTCCTTCAAGTTATCAATTGATTTAGAGAGTTGATCTAAAGACACTTACTAAAATGGTCAGTGGTTCTCATCTTAAAGCATATGGGGGACAGACTTACAAGTCTACTCTGGAAGAAAGCCAATATAGGGACACGGTTGTGACTAGATTAGTTGTTTGTTGTGTGGACTTGATAACAATTTCTTTTAAACCTTCCATGGTCTGCCAGAGGACCTCGAGAGTAACCGCCGTGGGAGGTTTCGGGAGTTCCACCTTACCTCCTGTCCCTCCTGCCCTTAGCTCCGGGGGGAGACCTCCTCTGCAGGCTCCCAGTTCCGCATCTACCGAATCCTGGGTATCCGCTTTTCCTTCCCGTTGTAAGGCAGGGCATGGTGGACTGTCAGGCGCTGGAGGAGAGAGTGTTACTTCGTCTTCCTGGGGTGTCGGGTTCCCTACCCCGACATCCAGCAGAAGTTCAACTCCAGTCGAGTTTGGTGGCCGCCGAAGGGTGAAGCTGTTGATTGTGAGTTACTTCGGGGAAGAGGTTAAGGTGGTGGAGGGCTTTTCCCTAACATTCCCCTTTCTCTTGGTGTGTGGAATAGCTAGGAGGAAAAACTGTAAACTAACGCTTGATCAGACTCGCCAGCTTCAGCGTACCTGCGCCATCTTGTTACGTCCCCGGCTTTCTTTTTCATTCATGTCTATGCTATCTTTAATTCCTGATGATTTTATGTGAAAACTATTCCAATCAGGAAATGAGAAGCATAGCAACTCATTATGAACTGGCAAAAATGAAAACACAATGCACAGAAACTGCTTTGCATTAAAGAACAAAGCTGTACCTTGGGGACATATAGTTAAGATTTTCCAAAGTATACGCATGCACTTTTATTGTCTGCTTTATTTTCAGGTCATTAACGTTGAAACGATTGGTGCTGGTTCACTTGAGTACACGGTCTCCTCAGTTTGCAAAAAAATAATATAATGAACACCAACAGAAAATGAATTACTGCTCCCCTTTATAAGGAGTGGAGAAACATTTGGAAAACGGAGGTACCATTCAAACAGTTTTTAGGAACCCACCCTGGGAAAATGATTTTCCTTACTTTTGCCATTGTTTGGTTATTGTGCTTGTTAATTTATTTGCCTTGTTACAGATTTCTACCCTTTCTTTTTCTTTCTAAATTTAGGGCATCAGGGGAATCATTCTGTAACTAGGTGCCTGGAAGGAGCCTATAATTTAAGAACAAGTGTTTAGGCTAGCTATGGAGTTGGCATATGCCAGAGACAGGCGCATAATTCACAGTATTCTTTACGCTTGTGAGTTGCACCCATACTTCACCAAACTTCTCCCATGGGCACCTACAGATCAGCACTCAGGTGGAATTTTGGCATATACACACAATCGCACGTACATGCCATCTATTAGATTGTAAGCTCTTTGAGCAGGGACTGTCTTTCTTCTATGTTTGTGCAGCGCTGCGTACGCCTTGCAGCGCTATAGAAATGCTAAATAGTAGTAGTAGTAGTAATGAGTCTACTGATAGCGGCATTTGAGAGCATTCTCTCTCTATTTTTTGGATCATCAGAGTCTTGTAGCCTTTCAAAGCTTTCTCCTTCTCAAAAGGACTGGGCTACAATAATCTTCATTGACCCTTCTTTTTCTCAATCATTACTCTGAAATAATAGAAAACTGCAGCATAGTCCTTTTCTGTACCAGTTCCACCCTGAGAAAATGTACTTTCCAATTTGTGGCATCTGAGGACAGTGTTTTTATGTGCTAACCTCTTTTAGTTCTCAATAGTTAGGGTTTTTTTTCTTTCTACAACCATTTCCCCTATTTCTGTGAGCTTCTGCCTTAGTTAGAATCAGGGCTGGGATTCTGATGCAATGAGCTTTATTTATAAGCACCAGAGAAATTCCCTATTTTATATCCCTTCTCTCCAAACACGATCTGCAATACCCAGAGTCCTGAACCAGAAACCACACAGTAAGGCTCATTTGGGAGCTCTGCATTATGAGGTCTATACCTCGCCACCAGGTGCTGTCCCTTGCGACTGGAATGGCCTCTGCACAGCATTTCAGCTGAGACGCCAAGGCATTCCTGTTTCAGTTTTAATCATAAAGCTCCCACATCTTATTGCTACTGTATATTTCCAGACAAGGAAACCCATTCTGACTAGAGTCCCTGATGAGAACCTGATGTATCAGAACTGCCAAAATTGATAGTTTATAATTTTTCTGCTTGTGCAGCTACTCAAAATAGCACATGGCCTCTCAAAATACGCTAAAAGCTTAAAATACAGTCTGCCTGTCTGTCACCATGCCTCTATCTACCAGGACCCATCCTGATGGCCCTCTGTTTTTACCAGGATTAATTAAACCTGACAATAAACTAATCTACGAAACGTGCTAATCCTTAGAACATGCAAAAGATTATACCTGTGCAATCTAATGCTTAAACTGTTTATTGATTTTACAAAGAATAACAATAACAATGAAGAAAACATGACAAATTAACTCAAAGCGAGGCAAGCCATATCACAGCAATACATACAGTAAGGAAGGGCTTTGGTTTTTATAGCCCCTCTCCCAACCATTTATACCGCGACATATGTGGCAAACCCTCCCTCACCCCCCACAGCATGCCTTCATACCTGTGCAATCTAAAACATACTTAACAACTGCCCAGACCTACTAAAGCTCTGAACACACATTACAAAAACGCTAAAGAGGTCTGTATTACTGTCATTCAGTTAAGGAATGGCTCCTAGCTTGCACCTGAGAAGAATTGGTTTCACTGCAGATAATTTATCCCATTGCATGATGTGTCCTGCAAGTAGGGTTCCTCAACCAATCCCATTCCAGCTAGAAAGACTCAAGCCGCTCCTAGTTTTACCCACTGTATCTATCAACTTGCATTTCCAATTCTACTTTAAAAAGGTGGTAGGTTACAAGCATACGTATTTTCAAAGCACTTAGCCTTCCAAAGTTCCATAGGTTACTATGGAACTTTGTAAGGCTACGTGCTTTGAAAATGAGCCCCATTGTCACAGATAATAAACAGAAACAAAAGAAAAACAAAGATGATATCTTTTTCACTGAACTAACTAAAATACAGTTTTTGGTTACATCTCAAAAGCCGGAACTTCCTTCCTCAAAAGAAGGTGGTTCTGGCCTTCAAAAACTAGACAAAAACTTATATTTAGTCCAATAAAAAGGTATCATCTTCTTTTCTTTTCATTTTTTTGTTTCCATTAACTTTGAAGTGGACTAACAGGACAACCGCACTACTTTATAACTAGTAGACTGGAAAAACAGCACACCACACGTTTGTAAAGAGGAAACGTAGAATCCTAGTTACCAGAGAGGGACATTCTGTGCTTCTTCAGTGCGGAACGACGGGTAAAAGTCCTGCTGCACCCCTGGCACTGGTACGGCCGCTCTCCACTGTGACAGCGAAGGTGGGCCCTCAGGTGCGTGCTGCGGTGGAAACTCTTGCTGCAGAGGCTGCAAGTGAAGGGCCGCTCCCCTGTGTGAATCTTCACATGCTCAGTGAGGTTTGACTTTGCAGAGAAAGACTTCCCACAGATAAGACAAGCATAAGGCTTCTCTCCTGTGTGAGTCCGCAGGTGCTGAGTCAAAAAGTGTTTACGAGAGAATGTCTTTCCGCAAAGTTCACACGAATGTGTTCTGGAAACATCAGACACAGCTCTATGGATTACACTCCTCCTAGGGTTTTTTCGGAGTTCGTTCTGTGCAACTATTTTAGTCACACTGGTGAACTTGGGACAGCCAGAAGAGAGTTTGCTTTTATGAGGATGAGGATTGCTGGTGAACGCTTCCCACTCTACGGCTCGCTCATGCTCATTTGTTCCAAACTGAGAGTTGTGTGTGACATCCTGGAGAACAGCGCTTTTGGCATCTGGGAAACAAATAAAAAGAAGTGTCAGAAGTTAGACAGACTCACAGCAATCAGTCCATTGTCGGATAAACCCTCCAATCCCAATTCAACTATTTATTTTAACTCTGTACTAGTTTATTATTAGTCACACATCCTACGGCTTTTCCATTTCCCAAAGTACATCACTGCAGGCATTAAGGGGTAAATTCTCAAAAGGTTGCCAAAATGTACGCACTGAGATGATGTGTGCTAAGCGCAAATTCTAGAAAAGCTCTTGTGAGTGCAACTACTGTTATAAATTACTAGCCTAAGTCCACATTTATGTGCTTAGTCCCTAACTGTAGGCAGTTAGATGCATGATAGTATTCTAGAACCCATGCGCATAACTGCCTGACCTGCCCAGGTCCACAACCCCTTGAGTGCGTAACTTAAAAAATAGCGACTAAGGGCAGTTTATATGCATGATAATATTCTAGAACCTACGTGAGGAACTGCCTGACAAGCTCCCTTGAAACTGCAGATTCTGGAATTTGAGTAAATTACAGAATAACGACCAAGGGTAGTTAGATGTGTGATAGTATTCTAGAACCCACGCATGTAACTGCCTGACAAGCCCCTGCCCCTCCCAAGCCCACACTCCCTTGAAGTTGCAGACTCTAGAACTTGACTGCGTAACTTATAGAATAGCAACTAAGGGTAGTTAGATGCATGATAGTATTCTAGAACTCATGCGTGTAACTGCCTGACATGCCCCTGCCCCTGCCCTCCCACATTCACACCCGCTTGAAGTTGCAGACTCTAGAATTTGAGTGCGTAACTTACAGAATAGCGATTAAGGGTAGATATATAATAGTATTCTAGAACCCATGCTTGTAACTGTCTGCCCCGACCAAGTCCACACTCCCTTGAAGTTGCAGACTCTAGAATTTGTGTGGGTAACTTATAGAATAGCGACTAAGGGTAGTTAGATGCATAATAGTATTCTAGAACCCATGCGTGTAGCTGCCTGACACACCCCTGCCCCTCCAAGACAACACTGCCTTGAAGTTGCAGACTCTAGAATTTGAGTGCATAACTTACAGAATAGCAACTAAGGGTAGTTGGATGTGTAATAGTACTCTAGAACCCACGCATGTAGCTGCCTGACATGCCCCTGACCCACCTATACCCCCTCCCAGGTCCACACGCCCTTGAATTTGCAGACTCTGGAATTTGAGTGCGTAACTTACAGAATAGAGTCTATGGGTAGTTAGATACATGATAGTATTCTAGAACCCACACGTGTAACTGCCTGACACGCCCCTGCTCTTCTCAGGTCCACATCCCTTTGAAGTTGCAGACTCTGGAAATTGAGTGTGTAACTTATAGAATAGCAACTAAGGGTAGTTAAGATACTGTGAAGAAACAGTGTGTTTTAAGCCTGTAAAATGTATTAGATATGTTCCTGTTTTAATTATGTCCTGAAGTATATTTCTCCTATTTGGCCAGCAGGTGGTGTTTCTTTGCTGTAAAGCTGTTACAGAAAAATGAATGTTCTTTTCCTTTAACACAAGCAGGAAAAAAGGAGCAGTATATTTTCAAATTTTGTTGACTAGGCTCTGATTGGTCTGGAGTTTGAAAAATTACCCATCAGTTGCAGCTGTTGATTCAGTCTTATGCCGGGAGGAAAGAGAGACAGATCTCTTTGCTGAGGCTCAGTGAATTATATGTCCTGACCTTCCTAGGTATTGTTTAGACAGTATATAGATATTTAGTTAGTGTTATAATTGATCCATAATTCAGTTACCTGTTATTGTTTGCTGATTGAAAATTTTTTTGTGTTCATTGTTCCTGTGCGACAATAAACCTGTTTAATTTGTTGACTCTACCTGTCTGGACTGATAAAATAATCCTAGTGGATTGTTGGTTGGGTCTGTGAGTGCTTTCTGGGAACTGTGGAACCACTGGGAGTGTGGCTCCTATAATCTAGAAATCATTGGGGATAATTTGAGAGTGGGAGACTCGCCCAGAGACGGTTGTGACCCAGTCGGTGGGGGGAGGGTGCAGGTTAGACCCTCTAAGTGGCCACTGGGTAACCCTAGGTGGGTGGCTAGGCGTTTCATGACAGACCTTGTCCTTCTTTTTTAGTGGCAGTGTGGTGGGATTCTCAGGCTCAGTGTGTGACGTGAGGATCACCATCCACTGAGTGGTTCCAGATCCTGAGCCAGTCCAGGTGGGACCAGCTGACCAAGCGATAGGAGGAGGTGCTCCACTGCTTCCAGCAGCACCAGTTCCAGAGGTGACCAGGCCAATGAGTATGGAACAGCCTGAGTTAACTGACACACCCAATGATCCGACTGATGACCCTGATTTGTCAGAGTCACCAGCAGAGACCCTTTCAGACATGGATACCGATATAAGACAAGAGATATGCTTTTCAGGAAGCACAGCGCTCTGATCCTGACCTGGAAGCCCTGAGGCAGAGGGCTGGTCAGCCAACCAATGAGACTGGTAAAGATTGTATGCTATGGAAACAGGGCTTGTTGTACAGAGAGACTGATCTTGCTGATCCTAATAGGCCCTGGACATACAGAGAACAACTTCTACAGATTGCACATGACATTCCACTAGCAGGACATCAGGGGGTGACATGCACATGCACTAGATTGACCCAGAACTTCTATTGGCCAGAAGTATCTTGAGCTATAGCTGATTATTGTAGAATCTGTGATGCGTGCCAAAGAGTGGGTAAGACCCAAGATCACTCCAGAGCCCCCCTGAAACATTTACCCATTATCAGTGAGCCATTTGAGAGAATAGCAGTGGATATAGTGGGGCCTCTAGCTGTCCCTAGCCGGAGTGGGAAAAGATATATATTGAAAGTGGTAGACTTTGCTACCAGATATCCTGAAGTGGTAGCCTTATTGTCCATAGAATCAGAGAATATTGCCACTGCCCTGCTAAAAATATTTTCCTGGGTAGGATAATCACGAAAAATACTCTCAGACCAAGGGACACAGTTTATGACTGAGTTGATCCAGAATCTGTGGGCACACTGTGGAGTAAAATCTGTACGTACCACACCATATCACCCTGAAACTAATGGGTTGGTGGAGAGATTTAATGGAACATTAAAAAGACTTTTGTGGAAACGGGAGTCCATGACTGGGATAAATACTTGCCCTACCTACTGTTTGCATACAGAGAAGTACCCCAGGAGTCTACAGGGTTCTCCCCATTTGAGTTGCTTTATGGCCAGAGGGCCCCTTGAACAAACAAGAGAACATTGGGAGGGGAAAGTTGATACCTCTGACACCCCTGTAATTGAATATGTAGTTAAATGCGACAGAGATTAAAAAAACTTGTGGGCTATGTCAGAGATAACTTGAAGGCAGCCCAGACTAAGCAAAAGACCTGATATGATCATAAGGCCCGAAATAGAGAGTTTATGAGGGCCAGCAGGCACTTGTTTTAGTCCCAGTTTGTCAGAATGAAAACTTCAAGATAATTGGGTCAGACCTTACAAGGTCAGAATGATACAAACTATGATATATCTATGGACTCTCAAGACAGAAAGCAGCATACTTTTCATGTAAATATGTTAAAGGCCTATGCAAATCAAACAGTTATGGTGCCAGCTAGCTTACCAGAAGAGTGTCAGGATAGTGAGCCCATACCTGACCTCCTAGCAGAGACATTACCAGAGGGATCTGACACCGAGGAGAGACCATCTAAACGTACAGACTGTGGAAAAACCTTCAGTCAAAAGGTAGAACTAGAACAACAGAAAACATGTATAAAAGAGATACATTTTACATGCTCTAAGTATGAGAAAGACTTCAGTATGAAGAAAGAGATAATGCAGCCCCTGAAAAATGATAAAGAAACTGGAACATGTACAAGTATAGAATATGGGAAAAACTGTATCAATAAAGCAAACATTACAGAATATCAGAAAAACACTGATAATAGAATATCTTCTTGTCCTGGTTATGACAATAGCTTCAACCAGGAAGAAAGCTCCATAAGAAATACAAAATTTCACCGAGGAGAGAGACCAGTTTCAAGTACGGAGTGTAAGAACATTTTCAGTTGCCGTAAGTTATTGCCAAAGCAGTACAGAACCCATTTAGGGAAGAACTGTTTATATGCACTGAATGTAGAAAAAGCTTTATTCATAAATCACAGCTAACAAAGCACCAGAGAATCCACACAGGAGTAAAACCATTCACATGTGCTGAGTGTGGTAAACACTTCCATCAGAAGATACTCCTTACTATTCACAAAATGAAGTATACAGATTAAAACTGTTAGCATGTATTGAGTGTTGTACAAGCTTCTGTTATAAGCACTGGAAAGGCAGTGAACATGGTAAAGCTGATGGACTCTCCATAAAGGAAGAGCTAGAACTATCCTGACACTGGACTATCGAGGCCCATTCATATTTGGAGGCCGCAGTCCGGGGTCTCTCTCAAAGGGGGAGGTATGAAGAAAGTGTGTTTTAAGCCTGTAAAATGTATTAGATATTTTCCTGTTTTAATTATGTCCTGAAGTGTATTTCTCCTATTTGGGCAGCAGGTGGTGTTTCTTTGCTGTAAAACTGTTACAAGGAACTGAATGTTCTTTTCCTTTAACACAAGCAGAAAGCAGGCAGAAGTATACTTTAAAATCTCGTTGGATCTCTTTGCTGAGGCTCAGTGAATTATATGTCCTGACCTTCCCAGGTATTGTTTAGACAGTATATAGATGTTTAGCTAGTGTTATAATCGATTCATAATTCACAAGCAGATGATCAAAAGCCCTGCGCTGTTCCAAACAGTGCTCTAAAATAGCGCTGGAACAGCGTGGAGCTTTACTGCACAGATGATCAGAGATAATTGCATGCAAATTTAAGCACGCAATTATCTCTGATCATGGGGTAGAAGTGCGGGAGAATTGTGCCTGAGCATGCGCTCAGCACAATCCTCCCGCACGTTTGACAGGTATGGGCTGTCAAAAGCCCAAAACTGTCAAACACAAGGGCTGCCCCGAGCAATGGGGGCTGCAGTTCCCCCTCCCCCCCCAGGTTCAGGGACGGCTGGAGATCCGGTGGGTCTCCAGCCCCCCCTAGTCTCCCAGCAAGGGGTCCCTGGTGGTCCAGTCCCCCCTACCCCCCTACCTTGTGTGTTGGAGGAGAGAGGGTAGCCCGACTCCCTCCTCTTCCTGCGACACCACAAAATGGTGGCGCCCAGCCCTGCCCAGTGTATCCTGGGATGCGCTGGGCGGGGCTATATACCATATAAGGGTCTCCCCCAGCAAGGGTTCCCTGGTGGTCCAGTCCCCCCTACCCCCCTACCTTGTGTGTTGGAGGAGGAAGGGTAGCCTGCCTCCCTCCTCTTCCTGTGACACCTCAAAATGGCTGCGCCCAGCCCTGCCCAGTGTATCCTGGAATGCGCTGGGCAGGGCTATACACCATTCCTCCCCAATAATCTGCAAACCCTAATGCCAGCTCGGAGCTGGCGTAGGGCTTGTCACGGGCAGTGACCCAATCTTTGGCGCGCTTGCCGCTGATCATTGGGGATAAATATGTTAAGCCCTGTTTAGAATGCATTTGCATGCTAGTTGCGTTCAGAGCCCTTGAGCGCGTTGTTTCACGCGCTCGAGGGCTCTGATCATGGGGCGTGAGCAAACGCCGGCAGTAGTATGGCGCTAACAGCCTCTAGTGTCGGCGTTTGCTTCTGATCATCCCCGTCAGTTACCTGTTATTGTTTGCTGATTGCACATTTGTTTTTGTTCATTGTTCCTGTGACAATAAACTTGTTCAGTTTGTTGGTTCTGCCTGTCCGGACAGATAAAGAATCCTGGTGGTTTGTTGTGTTGGGTCTGTGAGTGCTCTCTAAGAACTGTGGGACTACTGGGAATATGGTTCCAGTAACCTAGAAATCACTGGGGATAATTTGAGAGCGGGAGTCTCGCCCAGAGGTGGTTGTGACCCAGTCGGTGAGAGGAGGGTGCTAGTGTACAGCACAAGTGGCAGGTGCAGGTGGACCTGAACTGTGCTGGGGATAGACCCTCTTAAGTGGCTGCATGGTTCGGTTACGAAGGCAAGTCCTTCTGTGTTGAGAACTCTGGTAGCTGCCTGATAAGGTCTTCAATGAAACCTGTTGTTACTGTTATTCAGAATCAGGATTTCTCTGAGTTGCAGCAGTATTATCATTTACACCTTAATTCTGTGAACTTGGTGCTACATTTCCAACTAGCATGCAAATTTGCACGTGCAAGTTCTACATTAAGGTCAGCACATGTAACTTATTCAATAATTGGCTGTTAAGTGGAGTTAACAGCCAAATTTTACTCACAACTCATATTGCTCAGAAGGGTGAAAAGGCTCTTGAGACAACAGTAAAAGCTACGATTTACCAGGAAGATTTCGCTCTTCTTTTCTTGGCAGTGGTTTCCACGCATCTGGTGAACCGCTCGTGTGCTGGAATTCTGTTTCTGAAAGCTTTAACTTCCCACACTCTACAGGGAACAGAAGCAAGTGTGAAGATGACGGCTCTCTTGTAAATACAGGAATAAGTTAACAAATCCTTAAAGATACAGTAAACTGTACAGAGTGTATAGACCCCACCGGGGCAAAACTTCATCATAAGAGTCTGGCTCAACACTCTTCTGTTCTCTGGAGTTCCAGTCTCTGCCCTCCTCCATCCCAGTGACTTTAGTAAAAATCAATCACCATGTCCCTATGTCTCAGTTTGTAACTGGTAGCAACGGTACTGTCTACTCTTCAATAAACAAACTATTTTGCTCCTTATAAAAATGCTCCTGGAAAGCACAAGAGTAGCTGTGTGCTGAGTGAGTGTGGCCCTTTGACAACTGGCAACCACTTGATGTATGTTTTATTTTTAACCACTCAATTAAGTTGTTCAAGGTGTAAGACCACAAACAGCAGGATAAGGTGGTCGAAGTCTTCTGCTGAGCAGTGCGTTGTAGAAACTAGGTAAATGTGACACCATTTCACAAGGAAGCACAGCCTCGGTGAGAATCAGCAGAACTCTTTCCTCTACACCAGGGTTCTCAACCCAATCCTCGGGACACACCTAGCCAATCAGGTTTTCATGATATCCACAATAAATATACATGATACAGATTTGCATGCAGTGTCTCCATTGTAGCTCATGCATATTCATTGTGGATATCATGAAAACCTAATTGGCTAGGTATGTCCTGAGGACTGGTTTGAGAACCCCTGCTCTACACCCTATCTTCTTGGGAACAGCAGTCTGCTCCTTTAACAGAGTACATGTGACATGGCATCTTTATTCAGAAATACTACAAATGGGAACTGGAAGAGAGATAGTTAGTGTATCTGGGTTTAAAAAAGGTTTAGACAAGTTCTTGGAGGGAAAAGTCCATAGTCTTATTGATTACATGCTGGCAAAGAGTAAACCAGCTTAGAATGGTCCATTCAATATATTTTAATAGTAGAAGGATATGGCTAACCTTGGCAGGTCTCTTTTCCCATTGTGATCACCTGCCCAAGATCCAGAGAATAAAAGGCTGAATAGACATTAATCTGCTACCAGCAGCCTGCTAGAGCATCCAAGTCAGTGTTTGCAACATCTAACTGATATCTAACCTTCCCAACAGAAGTAATTAAGATTTAATTGCCTCTCCTCTAAGGAATCAGCTCTAAAGCTTTGACGTAGGAGTTTTCATTGACACGTAGTCCTAATAGGAGTGGGCTCCTCCTGAATAAGCTCCTACATAAGACTAATTTATTTGCAGAACATGGGAGCTACAACGCAGACCAATTCAGTCATTCCTGGGATAAGAAGTTCTGCACAGACTTTTTGCCGAGGCTTTGTTGGCTCCCCATACTTTTAGGCTGAAAGCAGAAAACCTGAACCTGATGTACCCCAGAAGAGATAAAGCCGGGCATTTGGAGATCTTAACTGAAGGACCTACATTTTCTGCTATGGCAACTGGCTTCTCCCAGAGCTTTTACACCATTTTTTTTCCCCTTCTCCACTCAGACAACTTATCACAGGGATCGTTCTTGCCAAGGTCACAGAGCACAGCTCCTCTGGAATTTGGTATAAGTGATGCACCCAAAATCTGGTCAATGGGTGTCAGAAATAAGTGCTAGCTGGGGCCCCTTCTACAGAATCCTCAACCCCCATGCAGCCCAAAGTACATAAAACTTGTACTCAGGGGCGGCCCAAGGCAATCTGCTGCCTGAGGCGAGGGCTGAAATGGCACCCCCCCCCCCTTCCTTCTTCAACCCCCTTCCCCAAGCTTACCTTTTTTTCCCCCAAAAGGTGGTGGCGGCAGCGATTCCCATGGGCTCTCTCTACTACGACCTGCCTCCGAGGAAACAGGAAGTTATGTCAGAAGCAAGCCACAGAGACAAGCCGGTGCCAGCAGCAGGGCAACCAATGAGAATCGCTGCCACTGCCACCGACTTTTAATAAACAAAGGAAGGCTCGGGGAAGGGGACTGAAGAAGGAAGGGGGGAGATGCTGCTCCCTGAGGAGTGCCACCTGAGGCCCCTGCCTCAGGTGGCCTAATGGTAGGGCCGCCACTGCTTGTACTTCCTATATAAAAGCAGGCAATGATACCACTCAGCAATTTGGGCCAGCCCAAGCTACAACACAGAAATGTGTGCATGCATATTTTACATATCCTCACGTACACATAACCAAGTATCAGAGATTAAGGAGGCACATGGCAGAAGCTATATAATTCTAAAATGTGATTAGATCCTGAGGAGATTACAGGTGCTATAAGAATTAAATGACGATGATAAAATCTTACCAGACATGGTGACTCTGTGTTTTTCCAGCATGAAGCTGTCTTCAAAGCACATGCTGCAGTGATCACAAGTGTACGACTTCTCCCCAGCGTGACTGCACAGATGAGCTCGCCGGTGTGGTCCACGCTGAAAGCTTTTGCTGCAGACATGAGACCGGCTTCTGGCATGAATCTGCATGTGTCCGTTTAAGTTGGACTTGGTGAAGAAGCCACGGCCACACGTTTTGCACATGTGGGGCTTTTCCACATTGTGAGTGCACAAGTGGTTTCTCAGCTGCACCCTTCTAGAAAAGAGCTGGCTACAGTAGTCACACTTGAACCTCTTCCCCAGGCCAAAGCGACTGGGTTTCTTGTAGAGAGGTAATTCTGAAGTTTTCTGGTTAGACGGAGGACGGGAAGATCTGTAAACAGTAGGATTGTTCAAAGAAGAGTGGGGAGTTTTGGTTACAAGTTCACTACTGCGTGACACATGTAAGCTGGCCATGGTTAAGTTTTCTGTGGCTGGTTCTTCACGTCTTCCAGTAACACTCTGCTGAAAACCTAATGCTTTCAAAAGAGAAAAACACATGCCTTTCATTCAGTCTGCCTATCCATTAAGAACACCAATGGCAGAATGAAATGTTAAAACAATTTCTTTTTGGCAAATGGGCAAAAGTGCTCTCACATATTTGACAACAATATCAAGATGATTTCAGATATCTGCCAACAAAGTGCATTTTATGAAATAGGTTAAAACACCTCCTTAAAGCATGGGCAATACACTACTCATCTTTTGCATCCCCCTGCTGAATTTCAGCAAACAGCCTGTGTACAGGAGCAGCCAGACCTTTTGCCCTTTTAGGCCCAGAGCTGTGGAACTCATTGCTTACAGCACTGAGGTTTCAGTCTAGAGAGCTGCACGGGAATGGGGTTAGCAGGAATCCCCTCCAGGTCCACAGGTCTCCCACGGAATGGACGCAGGTCCTGAGGGGTTTCTGCAGAAGTGTAGTGCCAAGCCAGCCTACCTATCCTTTTCTTATGCCATAGCAACTACAAAAGCACAAAATAAAATGAATGGATAAGGTTGATAGCAATGAAACCTCCATAAGCACTGAGAGGGGAAATTATCAACATGGGATACTGTTAAGGTGAGTTATTTTACCACAAGCCAGGTTATTTGAGCACAGGAGATAGGCGGGGATGAAGGAGACTACTTGCAGGGACAGGCGGGGATGGAGGAGATTCCACTGGGGACGGATGAAAATTCTGTCCCAGTGAAACTCTCTACGTCAGTCCTCCCTGGAGGCATTTAAAACAGATCTTAAAACTTTTTTTTATTTAAGGATGGTTATGGTTAGTTCTTCTTTGTTAGCCTTGCAGCAAGCACTGGCTAACACCTTATTTAATCCCCCCCCCCCCCCCACACTCTTTCCCTCTGCTTTCCCATCCATATTGTAGTTCATTCCTTCCCCACTTCTATCGGGTCTCGTTTTGTGTGTTTTCTAATCTTTCTGGTTTAACCTTAGATTGTAAGCTGCTCGAATGGTTAGTCTGATGGGCGGGGTAGAAAGTCTCTATTAAACTTGAAACTTGATCCATCAGTGCTCTAGACAGCACTGGGACTTAACACACACTCACAAACAAAAAACAAAAACAACACATCAACAAAAAAAATGAAAAATTGTACCCACCATCCACTTACTTCCAATTTCTCAGCATCTTCTCAGAAATCCAACTGAATTCCTTGAAGTAGCCGCAGTTGGTGCTGAGGCATATTTTCAAAGCACCGAGACTTACCAAGTTCCATAGGTTACTATCCAGCTTATTTTTGAAAGTGATGAGCGCCCATATTTGACCCAAATCGGGAGATGGGCGGCCATCTCGCAAAGGTGCCCAAATCGGTATAATCGGAAGCCGATTTTGGGCGCCTTCAACTGCACTCCGTCGCAGAAACGGCCAAAGTTGATGGGGGCGTGTCGGAGGCATGGTGAAGGCGAGACTGGGGCGTGGTTATCGGCCGAGGAGAGATGGGCGCCTTTGGCCAATAATCGAAAAAAAATGAGCGCCAGTAGCGAGAATTTAGGGCACTTTTTTTGGACCCTTTTTTTTCACGAATAAGTCCCAAAAAAGTGCCCTAAATGACCAGATGACCACCAGAGGGAATCGGGGATGACCTCCCCTGACTCCCCCCAGTGGTCACTAACCCCCTCCCACCACAAAAAAAGAACTTTCAAAACTTTTTTTTTCCAGCCTGTATGCCAGCCTCAAATGTCATACCCAGCTCCATCACAGCAGTATGCAGGTCCTTGGAGCAGTTGTTAGTGGGTGCAGTGCACTTCAGGCAGGTGGACCCAGGCCCATCCCCCTCCCCCCACCTGTTACACTTGTGGTGCTTAATGCTGAGCCCTCCAAAAATCCCCAAATCCCACTGTACCCACATGTAGGTAACCCGTCACCACTTAGGGCTATGGTAATGGTGTAGACTTGTGGGCAGTGGGTGTTGGGGGGGATTTGGGGGGCTCAGCACACAAGGGAAGGGTGCTATGCACCTGGGAGCTCTTTTAATGTTCTTTTGTAATTTGTAAAAGTGCCCCCTTGGGTGCACAGTTGGTGTCCTGGCATGTGAGGGGGACCAGTGCACTACGAATCCTGGCCCCTCCCACGACCCAATGCCTTGGATTTGTTCGTTTTTGAGATGGGCGCCTTCGGTTTCCATTATCACTAAAAACCGATAGCGCCCAGCTCAAAAACGCCCAAATCCTAGACATTTGCCCCACACAACCTGTATTATCGAAAAAAAAGATGGGCACCCATCTTTTTTCGAAAATGCGGTTTGTCCCACCCTTTTGTATGGCTGCCCACGGAGATGGGCGTTCGCGTTCGATTATGCCCCTCCACGAGGCGTATTTCAAGGCAAGTAGACCTATGGGACTTTGTAAGTCTAAGTGCTTTGAAAATACACCTCATACTAGCCTATGGGACTTTGTAAGTCTAAGTGCTTTGAAAATACACCTCATACTAGCCTATGGGACTTTGTAAGTTTAAGTGCTTTGAAAATGAGACCTATGGTGTCACAAATCCCATGTTTTAATTTGTCCACACTGGAGATGATATCAGCAGCGATAACCCCACACAAATCAGGATCTTTTTCGCTGCATGATGAAACATACTACAAAGCGGCAAACATTTAAGCCAGATGCAATAAAACAAACAAACAAAAAAAAAAAGTATCATGTTTACTTGATATAGGGGTGCATAACATGACTTCTACAAATGCTATATGATAGATGAGGATTCCCTCTTAGATGTTTTGTCATGCTAAGAGAACATTTCACACAGCCTCAATTGTCAACTTCTTTAATAGTTATGAGGAAGGTCTAAGCCTGCACCATTTGTTCATGAACAAAAGAACAGACTGTGCAGCACAAGTACTGGAAGCACCTGCAGCCATTAAAATGAATTAAATAATCCTGTCACCTGGGTGCTCCCTGTGAAGCTTTTCTTCACACATGGAAAATTCAGATTTTATGGCTGACAAGGCCCCATTTGTTTCTGTGTCAGTGGTATCACAATACTCTCGGCAAGGCAATGCTTTCCAAATACCTATAAAAGCACAGAAAATAGCTACTTCACAATTCATACCAAAGACACTGTATTCTGTAACACATTCTTTTAATTTACTGGTAGTTCAAAGTGAATTACATTTCAGGTAAAGTATGTCTTTTCCCCTCCCTGAAAGTCTTACAATCTAAAGGCCCTGTTTACAATGGTGTGCTAGCGTTTTTAGCGCATGCTAAACACTTGAGTCGCCCACATGTTCCTATGGGCAACTTAGCGTTTACAGCATGCTAATCATTAGTGTGCGCTAAAAACGCTAGTGTGCCCTTAGCGCAGCTTAGTAAACAGGGCCCTAAGTTTGTACCTGAGGCAATGAAGAGTTAAGTGACTTTTTAAGGTCATAAGAAGCCCAAGTGGAAATAGGATGTGAATTCTACTGGTCTGCTAGGCTACCCCTTGCATCCAGAAGAACTTTTCCTTATGTCTGAGGTGACCATTTTTTCCTTCAATGCATTTTTTTGGGGGGAGGAGGGAGGGAAAAGGATAACTCTTCCCTTTCTTTTTTGAGCTATGAAATTCCACATAATATATTCTGTGTGCCCCCACTTATTCATCTTTCCAAGGAGATGACATATTCCTGACAGAAAAAAAAAAACGAGCTCATGCACAGGGCAATAAAGCCAACCTGGAATATTTTTAAAATTCATACATTTTGTGGATAAAATTTCCTTGAGGCTGCTGTATCTCTTATTGGATAAACAGAAAAATTATCAATCAATCAATCAATCAATAGGTTGATCTGGTGAGTCAGTGCACTGCCATGCAGGAGATCTGGGTCTGAGTCCCAACTCAACTTTCAGTTCCCTGGATGGGCCAGGACTAGGGATGTTGAGACAGCATTCACAGACCTTGGGAAGGGAAGGAGGGTAAGAATCTCAGCCACTCACAATGGTGACACCTAGCGGCCACAACCAAGGTGCATGTGTTCTGGAATAAACTGCTGCTTTTGACCAAGGACTGATGTTGGGATGGCTAGGAGTGGAAATATGAGAAAAGGGAGCAGGTCAAAAGAACGAGGAGGAAGGAGAATCTGTAACTAGCTGCAAATGAAGGTCTGTGGAACCATACTAAATACAAATCCAACTGAGCTGGGAAACCCAATGGAGGAAGAAAATTTCTGGTCTTCCCTATCACCCCTTTTAAAAACATTATCCTTATTCAATTGAATTTTGGCTCTTACATGTTGCTTTTTCAAACCACTAAATATGGAAATATAATATAAAGACGTTCTATATGAATCTGAGACGTCATCAGTCCCTTCTTCAGCTGTCCCATTTTACAGGTTGAAAAATGTTGAAAACTTTGTTTTTTTTCAGAAATACGTATTAGCAGATTTAATGTAACTTATCCTAATTGACAGTATTGTGCATTCTGGAAATTGTGTTCTGGTTTATTTAAGTTTGTTAAACGCTCAGAACTGTGAGGTTGTAGCGGTATATAAAGCGATTGTTATGTTATGTTACTCTTACCAGTTTTTCTGTCACAACTGGCAGGTGGACCTTCCAGGATCTGGGACTGCTGCTGGGCGTGACTTTCCTCTTTTAACTTTCTGCATGTGCTGTCCTGGTGCCAGACTAGAAGCTCTTCAGCTGGGTAAATAGGCCGACAGACTCTGTAGTAAACTCTCCCCTCATGTAGGAAAAGAGCCAGATTTTGAGCTTTCTCACTTTCAGCATGGTTGACAAACCTGCAGCTCAGCACATGGAAACAGGAAAGGTTCTTACTGTTTAGATTTAGCTGCCATTCTTACCTTCCTGTGCTAGTGAATCAATTCACTTTATTTTTTTGTCAAATAAAACATAATTTATTAATTACAGAGCTACGATTATATGATCTGCTGACCAGTAGCTGAAGCTCTGATCCCTGACAGCATACTTGCGATTGCTTCTCTTTAGTCCTTTTTGTATTTTCAATTATTATACTGATAGTTGCTGATCACCTGTATATTTATCTTTTTAAACATTGGTGGTGGTGCATCTGGTTTTTCTTAATATTTGTACATAGGAAATAAATTCAGGCAGAACAAGAGACCCTGGAACCCTATCTTCATCTGGTTTTTGTAGCAGCAAGTCCAGCTATGGATGCTCTGCACAGTCTGGAGTATTATTAAGAAGACGCTCAAACATGGGGACTCATCCTTTCAGGCTCTACTTGCTTTCTCCTTTGCCTTTTTTAATGTTTGTTCTTCTTCCTTAAAATTATATGTTATTTGTATGAGGTTCTATCATTTTTATAAAGTCATAAGCACAAATTTATATATGCTCAGATCAAATACATCAAACCATTCTGTAGGTCAACTCCTCCCCCTCCCACCACATGTACTATTCAAAGAAAAAGTAGCATATAACAGACATTCTTCTATGGCATCTATCAAAGATCATTCACTAAGCTGCAGAAATGCATTCTAACATTTGCTAACAGATTTTTAACAGGTCAACTTCAACTGGAACTCATTAATCTCAATATGGCCTATTTACAAATAATGTGTATTAATGCCCTTTAATTTGCTAATTTATTTTGCCCCTTTTCATCATTTTGCAAAATTTTGCTTTCATCTACTTTGGAAAGAATACCCATCTCCAAAAGGATTGTATGTAAGGGGCTCATTATGTTATCACAGCGCTTATGGTGACTATACTGCCAACTTCCCTCGCTTTGCAACACACTTTGTCAGTGACACAGAGATATATCACAATATTCTCCGTTTTTCACACTAATTCCTTTTGCTGTGGGCAGTGTGTCAGCCATGGCCATAAAGTTCAGGCTTTACAGTATCAAATACTTGGCCTACCCCTGACTGCCATTTGTGTACAGTGGTGGAAATAAGTATTTGATCCCTTGCTGATTTTGTAAGTTTGCCCACTGACAAAGACATGAGCAGCCCATAATTGAAGGGTAGGTTATTGGTAACAGTGAGAGATAGCACATCACAAATTAAATCCGGAAAATCACATTGTGGAAAGTATATGAATTTATTTGCATTCTGCAGAGGGAAATAAGTATTTGATCCCCCACCAACCAGTAAGAGATCTGGCCCCTACAGACCAGGTAGATGCTCCAAATCAACTCGTTACCTGCAAGACAGACAGCTGTCGGCAATGGTCACCTGTATGAAAGACACCTGTCCACAGACTCAGTGAATCAGTCAGACTCTAACCTCTACAAAATGGCCAAGAGCAAGGAGCTGTCTAAGGATGTCAGGGACAAGATCATACACCTGCACAAGGCTGGAATGGGCTACAAAACCATCAGTAAGACGCTGGGCGAGAAGGAGACAACTGTTGGTGCCATAGTAAGAAAATGGAAGAAGTACAAAATGACTGTCAATCGACAAAGATCTGGGGCTCCACGCAAAATCTCACCTCGTGGGGTATCCTTGATCATGAGGAAGGTTAGAAATCAGCCTACAACTACAAGGGGGGAACTTGTCAATGATCTCAAGGCAGCTGGGACCACTGTCACCACGAAAACCATTGGTAACACATTACGACATAACGGATTGCAATCCTGCAGTGCCCGCAAGGTCCCCCTGCTCCGGAAGGCACATGTGACGGCCCGTCTGAAGTTTGCCAGTGAACACCTGGATGATGCCGAGAGTGATTGGGAGAAGGTGCTGTGGTCAGATGAGACAAAAATTGAGCTCTTTGGCATGAACTCAACTCGCCGTGTTTGGAGGAAGAGAAATGCTGCCTATGACCCAAAGAACACCGTCCCCACTGTCAAGCATGGAGGTGGAAATGTTATGTTTTGGGGGTGTTTCTCTGCTAAGGGCACAGGACTACTTCACCGCATCAATGGGAGAATGGATGGGGCCATGTACCGTACAATTCTGAGTGACAACCTCCTTCCCTCCGCCAGGGCCTTAAAAATGGGTCGTGGCTGGGTCTTCCAGCACGACAATGACCCAAAACATACAGCCAAGGCAACAAAGGAGTGGCTCAGGAAGAAGCACATTAGGGTCATGGAGTGGCCTAGCCAGTCACCAGACCTTAATCCCATTGAAAACTTATGGAGGGAGCTGAAGCTGCGAGTTGCCAAGCGACAGCCCAGAACTCTTAATGATTTAGAGATGATCTGCAAAGAGGAGTGGACCAAAATTCCTCCTGACATGTGTGCAAACCTCATCATCAACTACAGAAGACGTCTGACCGCTGTGCTTGCCAACAAGGGTTTTGCCACCAAGTATTAGGTCTTGTTTGCCAGAGGGATTAAATACTTATTTCCCTCTGCAGAATGCAAATAAATTCATATACTTTCCACAATGTGATTTTCCGGATTTAATTTGTGATGTGCTATCTCTCACTGTTACCAATAACCTACCCTTCAATTATGGGCTGCTCATGTCTTTGTCAGTGGGCAAACTTACAAAATCAGCAAGGGATCAAATACTTATTTCCACCACTGTATGTATCTGCCAACTCTGAGCACTGTGAGACCATCCTCAATGGTATCCCAGGGCTCTGGGAAATTGAGGTGGCTGGCCTCCCATTACCATTTTATAGCTATCAATGTAAACTCTTTGTCAAAAGAGAAGTTTTGTGCTTTGTAGATGCTGGGTACTTGTAAGAGATCAACTCACATCATCCAGTTTGAATAGGATTCATTCAGCGAACCAGTACAGTGAAATGACCGCCTTTTAACCTACAAAGCAGAAATAAACACAGGTCAGTAACATTGTAGAAGGGCAGGATTAACTCTCTGGTGGGCCCCCTCTTTTAATATAAATACATTTTAAACTCCCTCATATGGGCACCATGTGGTTCTGACTGCAGAGGTGGAAGCAGCAGCTAAGAAGCGTTGCTCATTTACTCATCCTGCTTATTGCAGGCCAGTGGACTGGAGCAGGGACAAGACAGGTAGTGGGGTGGTGGCTCTGACCTACCCCACTCTCCTTTCTGACATCAACTGACTTACTACAGCAACAATCTGCCTTGGGAACCACTGAATTACTCATCTGAGAGGGACCTGGGCACGTGCCTAGTTTGCTTATGCTTTAGTCCTGTGCTGTGTAGAAGAAAGCCCACCATTCACATTTAATAACTTGAAGCATACCATTATACTGTACATATCTGATGAGCTGCTGGTTAGAACTGAGTTAAGAGAAACTCTTTAAAATACCACCTGGTGGTGTATCATGGCACTGACAAAAAAAAACCTACCACTTGTGCAGAAAGACTAGATCAGGGGTGTCCAACCTTGGCCCTTGCCAGGTCAGGTTTTCCACTACGAATATGCACAAGATTTATTTGCATACAATGGAGGCAGTGCATGCAAATAGATCTCATGCATATTTCATTGTATAATCACCTACTGAGTAAATATTCTGTTTCAGTTACAACTGATATCAATCAATATAGTAACTATTTGGCCTAGTGGTTAGGGTGGTGGACTTTGGTCCTGGGGAACTGAGGAACTGAGTTCAATTCCCACTTCAGGCACAGGCAGCTCCTTGTGACTCTGGGCAAGTCACTTAACCCTCCATTGCCACATGTAAGCCGCATTGAGCCTGCCATGAGTGGGAAAGCGCGGGGTACAGATGTAACAAAGATAAATAAAAATTACTCTCTGCTTGATGTATCAAAATCTCTTTAGTCAAAATCTCAAATTATATAAAAAGTACCTTCCCACAATCTTAACCACACACTCCTCCCAATCTAATAAAACCATATATTAATATCCCTCTATCCCTAGAGTTTCACAATCCAGTTTTTGTAATAAATAGACCACTACAAAGCATACATCTCACTCCAATGGCGCACGAAAGACTCTATTAACAAACAAGAACGAGAAACGTACACCACGAGAGGTAAAATAGACCCGGTAACATTCTGGCAACAGATCTATCACAATGGATGGACAATAAAAACAGGTGCAAACCTATTCCTACGGGAATGGGACGATAGATGCAAATCGATTCTAGACAACATCGCCCCAACTCAAACCAGAACTTCATGCAGAAAAAAATCAACACCGTGGTTCAATGAAGACCTGAAAAAACTCAAAACACAAGTTAGAAGATTAGAATGTGCATGGTATAAAAAGAAGGACGAACCCACACTCAATGCCTGGAAACAACTTCAAAGAAAATACAAATATACCATAAGACAAACTAAAAGATTATACTACAAAACTGAAAATGGACCAAACTACAAGGTGTAGCTGGGTCGCCCATCCAGGAACCAGCCAGGCTCGACCCTGCTTAGCTGCCTCTTCCTCCACACGACTGTTGCCTTCACTCCACAGCAATCTGGCTCCTCTGTGCCTTGGCTCCAGGCCCTGCGAACTCCCAGGACTTCCTCCTCCCTCCTTTCCTTTCACAGAGGCACATTCAAAGCCCAATGTTTATAAGTAAGAGCTTTTATTTTCTTGCTTCAAATCAAACAAAACATCCTTCACTCCAGGTTGTTTAGGCCAGCAGCCCAGAGCACAATTCAGGTTCAACACAGTCAAATTCAGGTTCAAAACAGTCCATATAACTTCACTTCACTTTAGCTCAGATTACGTCACTTAGGGAACAGTACATTATCAGAGGGAAAAACCCAATAGCTTAGTAGGTTGCAGCCCAGACCTTTTTAGTATGCAACAGTCTACACAGTCTTCCTTGCACCTTCTTACAGCACGGTTACATAGCTTTATTCCCACCTGGTTCAGGCTGGGGTTTCAATTGTGCCCAGCTCTCTTTCTCTCCCACAGACTGCACCTGTTTCCTCTTTAGTAGAGAATTCCCCCAGTGCCTCAGCCTCTCTCCTCCGGTCTTCCACCAGTCTCTCCAAGGTACAGCTAGCCACCCTCTTACAGCAGCTTTTTGGGTTTGAGCCAGGGCTCCAATCTCCATCTGTTCCTCCCCTAGCCCTTCAGTAATCTCCATTTTATCCTCCTCTCCAACTTCCCCCACCCCCAATCTCTCCAGCTGGCCCTCATCACCTTCCTCAGAGACCATTTCCCAATCTTCTATCTCCTCCCCTAACTCTTGCACAGCCGGGTGGGGAAGAGAAGGATTCTGGGACTGGTAGTTCCTCCCCTTCTTCCTTAACCCAGCCAACCTCTCTGCCTCCGGTAGCCCAGCTTTCTGAATGTGGGTGTTGTGCACATGAAATCTGCCCCGTTGGGATTCCCCGGCTCCCTGTACCCCGTTTCTTCGCGCCTTCCCGGATCCCCTTTCACCTGCACTCTCACAAAGGACACGCACAAACTCTTTCAACTCGTGAATAAACTGCTAGATACCACACCAGTCACTACCAATAACGAAGATACACCAGGAGTAGATAACCTCGCAAAATATTTCAACGAGAAAATTGTTCAATTGCGAAAAAAAATTCCTGTCAGTACCATTGACTATGCCGAACTCCTTGACCACCTAGACCCAGACCCTGGTGTATACCCAGCAGACAGAACCTGGACCAACTTCGAGACATTATCGGAGGAAAACATCTTCCAAACGCTCAAAAGATTCGCCAAATCTCACTGCAAACTAGACACATGCCCAAACAACCTTATGACATATGCCCCTCAACAATTTATAACGGACCTAACGAATCACTTGAACTATATGTTACAAAACGGACTCTTCCCGAAAGAGAAAGGAAACATTCTACTTACCCCTATACTCAAAGATGCGAAGAAAAGTGTTAGTGAAATAACCAACTACAGACCAGTAGCATCCATTCCCTTAATAATCAAAATAATGGAAGGAATGGTGACTAAACAACTCACACACTACCTATACACATTCTCAATATTACACGACTCCCAGTCAGGATTTCATCCATACCACAGCACAGAAACAGTACTAGTCACTCTAATGACTAAATTCAAACAAATGATCGCAACTGGCAAGAACATACTACTTTTACAATTCGACATGTCTAGCGCCTTCGACATGGTTGACCATGGAATACTACTACATATCCTTTAGTACTTCGGAATCGGAGGCAAAGTACTCAAATGGTTCAAGGGGTTCCTAACAACAAGATCATACCAAGTGACATCCAAATCGACCACGTCAGCCACATGGATACCTGAATGTGGAGTCCCACAGGGATCCCATCCCCCCTCTCACCGACTCTACTCAACTTAATGATGATACCCTTGGCCAAATTACTATCAAACCAAAATCTCAACCCATACATATACGCAGATGATGTAACGATCTACATCCCATTCAATCAAGATTTAAAGGAAATCTCCAATGAAATCAACCAAAGTCTACAAATCATGCACTCAAGGGCGGATGCATTTCAGCTGAAACTAAATGCAGAAAAAAACCAATGCCTAATACTCACCTCTCAGCACAACATGAACAACTTCACCGCCATAAACACACCTAACACTTGAGAACCACACGAAAAACACAACCAAGAAAATGTTCCAATCAATGTGGAAATTAAAAAGAGTAAGACCTTTCTTCCCAAGGTCCTTCTTCCGTAACCTGGTGCAATCAATGGTACTCAGCCACCTAGACTATTGCAACGCACTATACGCTGGCTGCAAAGAGCAAATAATCAAGAAACTCCAAACAGCCCAGAACACTGCAGCTAGACTCATATTCGGTAAAACAAAATATGAAAATGCTCAACCCCTACGAGAAAAACTACACTGGCTCCCAATCAAAGAACGCATCACGTTCAAGATATGCTCCCTAGTTCACAAAATAATTCATGGGAATGCACCAGCCTACATGTCAGACCTGATAGACCTACCACCCAGGAATGCCAAAAAATCATCCCGCACATTCCTCAACCTTCACTTCCCCAACTGCAAAGGTCTAAAATACAAACTAACGCATGCGTCAACCTTTTCCTACCTGAGCACACAATTCTGGAATGCGCTGCCGCGTAATTTAAAAACGATCTATGAACTTACTAACTTCTGCAAACTACTGAAGACCCATCTCTTTAACAAGGCATACCACAAAGACCAACAAATGTGAACCTCTCCACACATATATCCAGAAAAGACTTAGAGGCATATTTTCAAAGCACTTAGCCTCCCAAAGTTCCATAGAAACCTATGGAACTTAGCCTCCCAAAGTGCTTTGAAAATATGCCTTTTAGTATATCTGCTTGTTAGACTACTATCTTGTCTTATCATAATCATGTCACCCAAGATCTGTCTGTAATACTAAATATCTATCTTATCGTATATTTCCACTATTCATGATGTATTGTAAGCCACATTGAGCCTGCAAAGAGGTGTGAAAATGTGGGATACAAATGCAATAAATAAATAATAAAAAATATACTTTATGAAGCCCTATAGTGTAATTCATAAAACTTCAATGGATACTCCTCCTACCTTCTATATACATAAACAGTATTAAGGATCCTCCTTCGATGGCACATGCTACTATAGGTATTATTTCAAAATGTCCATACAGCTTTTTTGTAAACACCAGCTGACGAGGACGCTGTTACATCCTGCAACTGCTTCTTCCCTCTTTTATTCGTGAAAACTATGTCGCCTCAATAATATCTTATCTATGGTATGTTTTCAACATTTTTACGCAGTCACTCCCTTCTTCGTGAAACCCAACACAGTCACTGAGCTTCGCTAAGTGTCGTCAGGGTTTCAAACTACAAAGTGCAGATTAACATTATGAAAATTATATGCATATCCTACCTAAGCCTAAACTTTTATACTCCTAAACAACTGAACATCAGAGCAAACCTCCATTGGAGCCGGGAGAAAATGGCATCACTCTGATGCCCGTGCATGCGAAATAACTTACTCCAATCCTATTTGACTCAGATAGAAGTTGTAACGTGATAATTCTCAACCAATCAACTTCTTTATCTAACCCAAACGGATCCACCGTGTTCCATTCAAATATCAATCTTTTTAATAAAAAAACCACACTAGTAAAAAAGGCCCGTTTCATAAACAAATGAAATGGGCGCTAGCAAGTTTTTTTTTTTTTGTCATTAATTGATTATAAAGCATTTATTTCTCAAATGTAATGAGTGTGTATTTGTGTGTGTTTGAGAGAGTTAGAGAAAGTGTATGTGTGTGATAGAGTGAGTGTGTGTGATACAGTGAGTGTGTGTGATACAGTGAGTGTGTAGAAGAGAGAGACAGTGAAAGTGTGTGTTTATTTGATTCTTTCCTTGTCTTCCATTCCCTCCATGTCCCATGTGTGAGAGAGAGTGAGGTGGTAGGAGTTCCTGTGAGAGTGGAGGGTCAGTTGCTCATTATAGCTAATTAATAGAGAAAGAGAGTGTGTATGCCGTGTGTCTGTGTGACAGAGTGTGTATGTGTGTGTGTGCATGAGGTGGAGACAGTGGGTGTGTGTGCGTGTTTGTGAGAGTATGTCAGGATAGTGTAAAAATGAAGAGTCCGCAGTTTAATTTTAGATAGCACAGCAGTAACATTTGTGTGATTTTTTTTTTTTTATTTCTCAAGTGTAGTGAGTGTGTATATGTGTGTGTGAGTGAGAGTCATAGAAAGTGTATGTGTGTGATTGTGAGTGTGTGGAAGAGAGAGACAGTGTAAGTGTGTGTTTGTTTGATTCTTTCCCTGTCTTCCAAGCCCTCCGTGCCCCATGTGTGGTTGAGTGACAGGTGCTGATAGTCCCTGTGACAGTGGAGGGTCAGTTGCTAATTGTAGCTAGTTAGTTTTTTTTTCACAATTGTAGTGTGTGTCTTAGAAAGTGTATGTCTGTGTGTGTGAGATTGAGACAGTGAAAGTGTGTGTTTGTGTGAAAGAGAGTCTGTGTATGTGTATATCTTCTGCACTGTGCTCGCCTGTATCCCATTTTGCCTGTGTTCCTTTTGTATCCCTACCTGCTGGCAGCAATGCTCCTCCGTTATCCTGTAATCAAATCTCACTGTTTGTGCCTCAGTTCCCCCTTCTCCGTTTCGTCTGGGAACTCCGTGGCAGCAAAGTGAATTTTTAACAGCCGAGGTTCACCTCTAACTAAGGTGCATGAAAGTGGGAAGAGTCATTTGCATTGTTTTGCGATTGGTGCATTTCATGCTGCGTTCGACGTTACGTAGCAACGGGTTTTATTCTGCTGCTTTTTATTGGTTGGCGATGCGTCTTTGGTCACGTTTTTTTCGCGTAGCAACGGGTTTCGGGTTTTGTCCTGCTATTTTTAATTGGTCCGCGATGCGTCTTAGGTGCATTGTGTCGCTTCGTAACGGCTCCGCAATCCGATTTGTTGTGTGTCATTGCTGAGCCTCGTCGTCATTATGTTGACGCAAGGGCGGAGCAAACCGTCATGGGTGAAATTTGGGTTTCACCACCATGCCTGTAGAACGTTGGGACAGTTGTGGAGGCTTCATAGAACGATGGAGGTGCGTTTTATATATATATATTCTGTAAAATGTTACCGCCTGAATCAACATTGTATTGAACCAACACCCCAAACTTCAAGTCATTTAGCTCATGCTTAACGCTCACCCAGTGAGCAACCAATGGCGCTTCCACTTTTTGTAGTCTTATATTGCTCAGATGCTCTGCTAAACTATATTTGATCTTTTTTATGGTCTGACCAATATACCCAAGGTCACAAGGACACTTACAAGCTTATTTTTGAAAGAGAAGGCGGTCCATCTTTCTACACAAATTGGAAGATGGGCATCCTTCTCATAGGGTCGCCCAAATCGGCTTAATCGAAAGCCGATTTTGGGCGTCCCCAACTGCTTTCTGTTGTGGGGACGACCAAAGTCCACGGGGGCGTGTTGGAGGCGTAGCGAAGGCGGGACTTGGGCATGCCTAACACATGGGCGTCCTCGACCCATAATGAAAAAAAAAGGGCGTCCCTGACGAGCATTTGGATGACTTTACCTGGTCCTGTTTTTCTTACAACCAAGCCACGAAAAGGTGACCGAACTGACCAGATGACCACTGGAGAGAATCGGGGATGACCTCCCCTTATTCCCCCAGTGGTCACTAACCCCCTCCCACCCTAAAAAACATCTTTAAAAATATTTTTTACCAGCCTCTATGCCAGCCTCAAATGTCATACTCAGGTCCATCACAGCAGTATGCAGGTCCCTGGAGCAGTTTTAGTGGGTGCAGTGCACTTCAGGCAGGCGGACCCAGGCCCATCCCCCCCTACCTGTTACACTTGTGGTGGTAAATGTGAGCCCTCCAAAACCCACCAGAAACCCACTGTACCCACATCTAGGTGCCCCCCTTCACCCGTAAGGGCTATGGTAGTGGTGTACAGTTGTGGGTAGTGGGTTTTGGGGGGGATTTGGGGGGCTCAGCACACAAGGTAAGGGAGCTAAGTACCTGGAAGCAATTTATGAAGTCCACTGCAGTGCCCCCTAGGGTGCCTGGTTGGTGTCCTGGCCTGTCAGGGGGACCAGTGCACTATGAATGCTGGCTCCTCCCACGACCTAATGGCTTGGATTTGGTCGTTTCTGAGATGGGCATCCTTAGTTTCCATTATCGCTGAAAATCAGAAACGACCAAGTCTAGGAACGACCATCTTTAAGGACGACCTAAATGTCAAGATTTGGGCGCCATCGACCGTATTATCGAAACAAAAGATGGACGTCCATCTTGCTTCTCCACCGGGACGTTTTACGAGGATGTCCCCAGCAAAACTTGGGCGTCCCCTTCGATTATGCCCCTCTTAATGGCTTAAATAACAAATGAAGACTCACAATTTGTTTTAGACCTTAAATAAAAATCTTTTCTTTTGTTTGGTATTTTAATACTATTTGTTACTAAAGCATATTGACAATATATGTATCCTTCACATCTAGAATGGTAAGCCTCTGTGCAGTAACAATATTTTCTTAATTTTTCTCCTAAATTTGGGCCCCTAGTGTACGCGAACCTGGGCATAGATTGAAACATATTGTGAAGCTGCAACATAGGCCAATGTTTGCAAATAATTTGTTTAATTGGATTAGTAAGAGGTACAAATGGTATACACATGTCAGTCTATCATCATTATTTACTTTTTCTTGGGACTGAATCAATCAAGATCTATGTGCATTCTATGCCCTCTTCATTGCTTTATGAACCACAGAACGTGGATGCCCTCTTTGTGTAAATCTGTTACTAATTTCTTGAGCTTGACTATAAAAACCTTGTATCTGCTATTTTTCAACAGGCTAGGATGGTAACTTCTATAATGGAGAAGAGTATTCCTATCAGTAGGTTTGCGATAGACTTTAGTGATAAACTTGCCTTTCCAATATTCATTGGGGAAATCTCGAAAATCTGACTGGATTGTGGCCCTCGAGGACCGAGGTTGGACACCTGTGGACTAGATCTAACATAATTTAAAGATATACACAAGTTTTCATTTTGGAATTCTGGAAAGTAAATGCAGGATTTCTGTCCTTAGCCAGCCTTAGAAATTCTGGAAAAGTAAGGATTTAAGAGATATAGAACAGTACCTTTCTACTTAGCATAAAAGCTACACAACAGAAAAATTAAGAGACTACATTAATAGTGACTGCTAAACAGTGTTCGAAAGTTACAGTAGCAAAGACCACTCTGCAAATGTAAAATATAAATTCTGCAGACTACCAAGCTATCACAAATCAAGCCACGTGCTCAAAGTGACTCTGCCAAAAGAAAATTACACACAGATTGTGGCCAGGTTTTACTTTTCACCTTTAGCGGAAAGAAAAGTAAATTTGATTATAAAATTTATAGCTAAGCTGCACATGTCCAGTTATGGCGGCCTTTTTCCTGAACCTGAATAATGCTGGATTGTAACATGTTCTTGGAGTTCTAGTTATGAGCTTTACAGGAGCAGCTGAACACCGTTTTGGTTGAAGGGTGCCAAATAATGACACTACAGTTCCACTCCCAAGTTCTTTAGCTGCTTTGTTGTGTTGGGCAAAGTTGTCCATCCAATGCCCATGCTTCAAGCTGAACTTACAGCTTTACCTGAACATAACGTAAGTATATAAGTGTTGCCATATTGGGACAGACCAAAGATCCATCAAGCCTAGCATCCTGTTCCCAACAGTAGCCAATCCAGGTCACAAGTACCTAGCAAGATCCCAAAGCAGTACATTTTATACTGCTTATCCTAGAAATAAGCAGTGGATTTTCCCAAGTCCATCTTAATAATGGCTTATGGACTTTTCTTTTAGAAAGATATCCAAACCCCTTTATGCCCCGCTAAGCAGACTGCTTTTACCACATTCTCTGGCAACGAATTCCAGAGTTTAATTACACGTTGAGTGATGAAATATTTTCTCCAATTTGTTTTAAATGTACTACTTTATAGCTTCATTGCATGCCCCCTAGTCCTAGTATTTTTGGAAAGAGTAAACAAGCGATTCACATCTACCTTCTGCAGAGTGAATGAGCAGGAATGGGTTCAGCACTAGAATTAGAGTCCCCACTTTGAATCAACTGCTACACAGCAACCTAGTTCTGACTATTTCAATGTCTGAGGGCCTTGTCAGCAGCCCTTAGTAGGTCAATAGTCTTTACCTCTCTTCTGGGCAGCTTTTACAGAGAAACACCATGTACAAGATTAACTTTTGGGTTGAGATAAAATTATTTAAGAAGATTGTTTGCACTTGCCACTGAATTATAGAAGACAGACAGTTGATCCACTTTTCCCAAATCTCCCTCAAAAGGGCCAAAGAGAACTCCCTGGGGGATAGCTGCAATGGTGCACCACACTCCAAGACCACCTCGCTGGCTTCCAGAAGGCCCCACTGCAAGTCCATAGGGAGTAGTATAAAATGCTCTGCAGTGCGTCCCCATTTCCACGGGATTGTCCACAACATGTGCATGAAGCCCCCGACCAAGACCTGCATCTTTTGAACATTCTTGATTTTCTTCATTGACTGAGGGAGGAAAAAAAAAAGTCAAACAAATACAACTGAAAGGGAAAATTTTCAAAACAGCCCACCCATGTGCAAAGCCCACAGGTACGTGGCACCTCACTGAGGATCAGTATGATTGGAATGTGTTTCTATTAGCCTTGGAAAATATTGTGGACTATAAGAAGCTGTCACATTTTTCATTATCCTGTAGGCTGTGGAACTTTGGTTATATTTGTTCAGCACCTACCACTGATGCAGCTTAAGAACATAAGAATAGTCATACTGGATCAGACCAATAGTCCATCTAGCCCGCTGTTTCCAGTAGTGGCCAATCCAGGTCATAGGTATCTGGCAGAAACTCAATTAGTAGCAACATTCCATGATACTAATCCCGGGACAAGCAGTGGCTTCCCCCATGTCTGTCTCAATAACAGACTTTTTCTCCAGGAACTTGTCCAAATCTTTTTTAAACCCAGATACACTAACCACCATTACCACATCATCCAGCAACGTTCTAGAGCTTAACTATTATTTGAGTGAAAAAATATTTCCTCCTATTTGTTTTAAAAGTATTTCCATGTAATTTCATTGAGTGTCCCCATGTGTTTGTACTTTTTGAAAGAGTGAAAAATCAATATTTTTACTCATTCTATACCACTCAGGATTTTGTAGACCTCAATCATACCATACCACCCCCCCCCCCCCCCCCCCCCCCGCTCAGCAGTCTCTTTTGCAGGCTGAAGAGACCTAATCTCTTTAGCCTTTCCTCATATGGGAGGAGTTTCATTCCCTTTATCATTTTGGTTGCTCTTCTTTGAACTTTTCCTAATTCCACTATACCTTTTTTGAGATATGGTGACCAGAATTGAACGCAACACTCAAGGTGAGGTCGCACCATGGAGACATAATGTTCTTGGTTTTATTTTGCATTCCTTTCCTAATAATCCCTATCATCCTGTTTGCTTTTTTGGCCACTGCTACACACTGGGCAGAAGATTTCAGTGTATTGTCTACAATCACACCTAGATCCTTTCCTTGAATGCTGACTCCTAAGGTGGATCCTAGCATCTGGTAACTACGATTCGGATTATTCTTCCCAATGTGCACCACTTTGTATCTGTCCACATTAAATTTCATCTGCAATTTGGATGCCCAGTCTTCCAGTTTCCTAAAGCCTTCCTGCAATTTTTCACAATCTGCATGTTTTGACAATTTTGAATAGTTTTGTGTCATCTGCAAATTTAATCACCTCATTTGTTGTTCTGATTTCCAGATCATTTATAAATATGTTAAATAGCACCTGTCAAAGTACAGATCCCTGCAGCACTCCATTAAGAAAATTGTCATTTAACCCTACCCTCTGTTTTCTGCCAATTAACCAATTTCTAATCCACAGAAGGACACTGCTTCCTATCCCATGATGTTTTAATTTTTTCAGGAGTCTCTCATAAGGAACTTTGTCAAAAGCTTTTGAAAATCTTATACACTACATCAACTGGCTCACCTTTATCCACATGTTTATTTGCACCTTCAAAGAAATTAAGCAAATTGGTGATGCAAAACTTCCCTTGGCTGAACCCATACTGACTCTGTCCCATTAAACCATGTTTGTCTATGTGTTCCGTAATGTTATTCTTTATAATAGTTTCCACTGTTTTGTCCAGCACGGAAGTCAGGCTTACCCGGTTGTAATTTCCCAGATCACCCCTGGATCCCTTTTTAAACCCCTTTTAAAAATTGGTGTTAACACTGGCCACCCTCCAATCTTCAGGTACTATGGACGATTTTAATGACAGGTTACAAATCAGCAATTTCATGTTTAAGTTCTTTCAGTACCTGGGGTGTATACCATCCGATCCAGGTGATTTATCACTCTTCAATTTGTCGATTTTGGCTCAGTACGTTTTCCAGGTTCACCAGGATTTCTTACAGTTCCTCCGCACCCCTGAAAACCATTTCTGGTACAGGTAGGTCTCTTACATCTTCTTCCATAAAGACCGAAGCAAAGAATTCATTCAATCTCTCTGCTATGGCCTTGTCCTCCCTGAGTGCTCCTTTTGCTCCTTCATGATCTAACAGTCCCACAGATTCCCTCACAAGCTTTCTGCTTCCGATGTACCTGAAAAAGGTGTTACTATGAGTTTTTGTCTCCGCGGCAAGTTTTTCTTCATATTCTCTTTTAACCTTCTTTATCAATGCTTTACATCTAGCTTGACGGTTCTTATTTTCTTCATTCAGATCCTTTTCTTTGAAGGATTTTCTCTTAGCTCCAGTAGCATCTTTCACTTCACCTTTTAACCACGTTGGCTGTTGTTTGCTCTTCTTTCCACCTTTGTTAATACCTGGAATACATCTGGTCTGGGCATCCACAATGGTATTTTTAAACAACGTCCAAGCCTGATTGGCAAGCATATCTGGTTTCATGTGATCAAAGTAAATAAATATTGTGAACATTATACATATTTGCACAGGAAACGCCCACATGTATCTTCCATTTAAAAACTGCCCATGAGTACACTGGCCCCTGGATTTCACACCTGCTTTTTAACATTGGCTAAATTTGCCTGAGAAATACCATATGGGCATATGAAAATAAAATACAGGCCTAGTATTTGTCAATCCCACCCAAACACTTGCTAGGACTGCATCCTCTTAATTCGGTTAAAAGCATGTGCACTGTGAACTCCACGTGTACTTTTAGCAGGGTTAAGGGTGGGCACTTGTCAGTTGGCCTTGTTAGCTGGATATAAGGTTTCTGGAAATTGTTTATTTTATTGCATTTGTATCCCACATTTTCCCACCTATTTGCAGGCTCAATGTGGCTTACATAGTTTTGTTAACATTGTCATTACAGGATATCAGGTACAATTAGTAATGTGTAGCGATTAAGTAAGGGAAGAAAGAAGAAGGAAGGGAGTGATTAGGGTATTATAGAAGGTGGGCGTTTATAATTGAGTGGGTTGGTGAGGTGGCTCAGTGAGGCTATAGGTTCTCATTGTAGGCCTTGTTGAAGAAAAATGTCTTCAGAGATTTTCGAAAGATAGTTGTTTTGTTGATTGCTTTTAAGTCTGTAGGTAATGCATTCCATAACTGTGTGCTCATGTAAGAGAAGGTAGTGGCATGCATCAGCTTGTATTTAAGTCCTTTGCAGCTGGGGTAGTGCAATGTGAGCTAATGTGATTCAAAAGAGATCATTCCCACAGAAACTGGCATGGGAGAAGCAGACTCCAGGTATATGTGTTTGGTTCAAACCAGAACAGTCTGCCTCAAATGTTCTGGGAGTTTTGTTATACTGTTTACAACAAAGATTTTTTCATTGGTAAAGATGTTGTTATAAATAATAAACAGATCTACAGTATCAGTTTGAAACTTAATGCTGTCTCAATATCATACATTTAAAATCCTCACATGGTCTCCAATCTCAAATTGTCATCCCCAAGCAATGTGAAGTAGGAACGTGCCATGCACGGTGCACTCATGTTGTCAGCTTTGGGTCCTTTATCATTTTCCTTGTGTGCTAGCAAAGCAGATATGTACACACAGTGATCTTTTTTCCATATAATAAATAGAAACACATTTTATCAGAGAATGACTGACACATCAAAGCACTTCACCCGTCACTAACAAGTCTAGCTTATTGTAACTCTCTGCTGACCGGTGTTTCTCTTGTCCACTTGTGGTGTCTCCAAATTTTGGAAAATCTGGCTGTTACAATACTGTATAATGTAAGATGTTCAGACCATGTTACACCTTTGCTGCCAGTCACAAGTAGGATAATATTTAGGGTTCTAGTGCTGACTCATCATATACTCTCCTCGGATACTCTTATTTCTTATGCTCCTATACATTCACTGTGGTCTTTTCCAAGCTAATCTTTGAACTATTCCTTCCCCTAGTTTATTTATTTATTTGTTGCATTTGTATCCCACATTTTCCCACCTATTTGCAGGCTTAATGTGGCTTACATTGTTCCGTCATGGCGATCGCCATTTCCGGAGTGAGAGATACAAGTGGTATTACATTACAGATCATGATTGGCATAGTAGAAGATACTAACACTTGATTTTTCATGCCATGCCTGTTTTTCTTGTCTGGTTCCTATCTTAATGAGCTCCTTACCTGTAAGACGAGCATTTATTTCTAGGATTTAAACATGGCTATTTGAACAAGCTTTCTAAGGTTTCTAACCTATGGGGCTCATTTTCAAAGACTAAGTGCTTTGAAGTATACCTCTATGTAACTTTATAAGTGCACCCTTTTCTGTCTGCAGCAATGTTCATTCTATTTAAGGGTTGTAAAGGTATTTTAATTGTGCAATTACTCACCCCTTCTTTTTGTCTTTTATATATTATATAATTAATGTTGTCATCATTGTCAATGATTGTAAACCATGTGACTTGTTTTTGTATCCTGGTGCTGATCTGGACTGTAAACCACTCTGATGATTTCTTTTGTCAAGGGTAGGATGTACATTGTATGTATGTATAAAATAATAGATAGTTACAGCAACTAGATTGGAAGATAGTGCAGAAGACTGGCGTTCCAGTTTCCCTGCACCAGTCCTTAATGGACTGCTTCCATACTTACCATTTGGCCAGTGTCTTTCCATTGTTTTGCCTCTCTCCTATCTGCTGTGGAACTGAACACTGAAGTAAAAATCAGCCTACTCAATTTCAGTTCTGACCTGTTTAAAACCAGCGTATATGAAGTTGTGCCTACCTTGGTCTTTGCATGTCCTGTGGGGATCAGAAATGTCTGCAAGCTCTTCTTTCACATTTTCTGTAGGAATCAAGCCCGGCTGTAGCATGGTTACATCTAGTTTGTGCTGTACAAGTGAACAGATAACATATCCAATGTTATTACTCAAACAAAACTCCTGAACAAAGAGCCAATCCCCTAAAACAAAATCCAACAACAAGGGATCCAAGGGCATATGCCACAAGTGTGAACCACACACACAATAAATAATAAGTATAGAATTATTCATTTATAATTTGTGAACAGAGTTCAGTATAGGCTGTATCCACAACCGAGCCGATTTTCACACAGATAAGTTTGTTCCTGTTTAACTTGATTTTTCCAGTGCATTCACAAGATATATGTACTTGTTACAACAGAATAGGTTCAAAAGTTGAGCCATCTGAGTTGTGTTGTTAGTTCAGAGGAGTACTCTCCTTACAAAACTGTTTTGGACATATACCAAAAGCGGGCACTACAATTTTTCATTATTTTTTCACTTTAAGTTTGTAATGGTGTATTCACACAAAAAATTGGGGAAACACTTTGAAGAGAGTATATTATGATATATTTAGAGCCTGGTAATGAGCCGCTTTTGCGACCTGACTCACTGAAATTCGGCTCAGTTGTGGATACAGCCTATACTGAACTCTCTGTGTACCCCTTCACAAATTATAAATTAATAATTCTATACTTATTATTTATTCTGTGGTTCTGTGCCCTTGCATCCCATGTTGTGGGACTTTTTTTTAGGGGATTGACTCTTTGTTCGTGTCTCTCCCTCGAATTTCTTTTTACATTGATATTACTCAAAGGCATAGAGGGGTGTGACCTGCTTGGATCAGTAAGTACAACCCTCAACAATGATAGAATGGGATGTGACCTGCATTGAGTAGCAGGTACAACTCTAATCACCTTCCCGTGCACTCCGCTCCATGGATAAATCCTACTTATCTGTTCCCTTCTCCACTACTGCCAACTCCAGACTTCGCGCCTTCTGTCTCGCTGCACCCTACGCCTGGAATAAACTTCCTGAGCCCCTACGTCTTGCCCCATCCTTGGCCACCTTTAAATCTAGACTGAAAACCCACCTCTTTAACATTGCTTTTGACTCGTAACCACTTGTAACCACTCGCCTCCACCTACCCTCCTCTCTTCCTTCCCGTTCACATTAATTGATTTGATTTGCTTACTTTATTTATTTTTTGTCTATTAGATTGTAAGCTCTTTGAGCAGGGACTGTCTTTCTTCTATGTTTGTACAGCGCTGCGTATGCCTTGTAGCGCTATAGAAATGCTAAATAGTAGTAGTAGTAGTGTGACCCATCTTACTGAGCAGACTAGATAGATCATACTGATCTTTATCTGCTATCATTTACTATGTGAACTCCATTACCTTCCAATTAAATCAATACAAAACTCTTGTGGCGTATGTCTTGCTTATGCATTTTTTGTCATTAGGACATTAAGAATGAAAAGTTGACGGTTTGTCTCCCAAGGAAGCATATAGTGAAACGGAGGCGCTCTGTTGAGCAAACCGAAAAAAACTGAATGAAGAATTCTTGTGAAACAGATAAGTGTCCCTCAACTTCCAGTTTATCCGATACTATTAAGTACCGAAAAGCAAAGAATAGAATTGTTTATATTAAATAAAAGAAAAAAAATGAGATTTTTTAGACCGGTGAGGACGTTCGCACAGCATCTCTGTTGTTAAACATTTGGAAATATAATTAGTAAAATCAGATGAACTTCCTATTATTTCAAAATTAAATCAATATAAAATTATACATTTAATAACCATGGAAAATTTCAGAGAAAATATGCAATGTTAATAACCAGGTCCACAAAAATAAAATATGAAACACTGAACACAGAGCACATCTATTCCAAGACTTAAACTGTGTTATGCTCAACTAAAGTAAAAAAAAAAATAAATAAAAATAAACAGCGCTATAGGCTATAAAAACAATACCTTTTCCTCAATCCTCTACAGTCACCACTGATTTTGGCCTTATTCCATTCCCCAATCGAACACAAAATGATCTGAAACACCATGGCAGCCTCATGTGAAATCCTAGAACTCATTGCCCCCTTAAATTCTGGAATAAGGGCCACCATCCAGATTCAGAGGGCTTCCTCAGAAATCCTGATCTTAAGATGCAGGAAGGGCTGGCCAGCAGGTGTTACTAAGAACTTGACAGTGTCACTTCTTGTCAGTGATCACAGACAAAGACCCTGATGCTCTCCTTTGGCCCAGAGAGAAAGCCTGGAGCTCAAACTCAGACCTGTAAGACATCATGGGACAGATTCTGTATATGGCATCCAAAATTCTATAAACCACATCTACAGTATGACACGGATTATAGAATAGCACATAGGCCGGGGGAACATGTGTATATTTAGATGCAGCCATTTATGTCCCTGAAAACCTGGTGTAAATACTTGTGCCTAAATGTATGCGCATTCCCCCGAATTCTATAACAATGCACGTAAATGTGATGGACACCTCTGACACATCTAGTCCTCCCATGGCTGCACCCCGTTTTCACCTAAAAAGAAGCGTGCTTAAGTTCCAATTATTGATGAATAATCATCAGCCAATTCTTGTCATTAATTGGCTCATTACTCAATTCAGTAGCAGATTAAATTGTAAGTATGGCCATTTTACATGAGGGCTACTCACAGTGCCTTATATACAATCCAGGGGCATGTTCATATTATAGTGCTGTTATTACTCAACGTGGTTAAATTAAATCCTGAAAAGGATTTCCTGGCAAGCAGCTCTTTGATCTCTTTAAGATGTCTCCTATAACAAAGATCTTATTTGAAATGATTCTCTCTCTGTCATATTCCCGAAACTTCCAAACTGTGGGATTATCAGGTTGTGACTCCAAATGGGTGGCAGAACCCACATTTAAGGTCTTGACCTGGGTGGGCCTTTCACAGAGACATCATTGGTCCATGCCACCTTTATATGGTAAAGCAACTGACCACCAGAAAAAAAGACTCCCCCTCAATTCTAATACATTGGGGCAGGAATTCCATGTAACAATGTTTTCTTTTGATCCCCATCCTCTTGCAAGATAGGGATCCTCTCTATTTATCTCATGCTTTTTTGAAGGGCATTCCTGGCATCCACCAGCCTTTCTGTGAAAAAGTTATGTCCTAATGTTTTTAAGGTTACCGTTTTGCAGTTTCATTTCATAGCCTCTAGTTCTACAGCTTCCCTGTCTTTTGAAAAAGATTTCGTTGGTCATTAATACATTCAAGTATTTAAAGGTCTGTGTTATATCATATTATAAAGTAAATCCACTTTATACCTGGTGTACATTTATTTACTTGGATTTTGTTCACACCCTTTTCAGTAGTAGCTCAAGGCGAGTTACATTCATGTACACTGTATTTTAGAACACGTGACTGCAAAATAGTAAAGCCCTTGATTCCAGTATATCAAACGAAGTTATAAATACAGTAAGTGAGGGAAAGTATAAGTGTGTATCATCCTCACTTTAATATTCCCTTATCTTTTGTCTGTCCTAATTAGATTGTAAGCTCTATCGAGAAGGGGACTGCCTCTTCATGTTCAACTGTTCAGCGCTGGGTACGTCTAGCGCTTTAGAAATGATAAGTAGTAGGAGTAGTGTATATGAAGTGTTAAGCACCTGAGAATTGCACATTGAGAACGATGCATGGGTGTGACGTCAGTTGAGGGGGAAGGGGTGTCTGAATGTTGAATTAAAGGGAACACAAGGTTGATGGCTACGGTTAAGGGGTCGAAGACCTCTATACCGGCCCCGAGCCTTAATTAACTCTTCTACAGAACTACCCCTCCTCTCCTCTGTGGTCTAGCCTCTCTCCGCCCGGGGTCCCGCATCTCTCCCTTCCTTTCCCCTGGTCCAGCCTCTCTCTCTCTCTTTTTCTCTCCACCTCCCCCTGTCCTACCTTCAAATTAGTGGTCGAGGTCGCCGCCAGCGCAGCAAGTCCCAAAGGCCACACGCAACAGCAGCACAGCTGCAGCGACCCGCCGGAAACAGGAAGTTGCGTTTGAGGGGGCGGACCTGGAGGAGAGGGACCGGCGGTGGTTGAGGGCAGTTGCCGCAGCTTTTGCCTTTGGGAGTAGCTGCGCGGCGAGTGGTTTGAAGGTGGGACGAGAATGGGTTTGATAGAGGTACAGATACCGTAGGTGTCTGCTGCCTCCCGCCGCGCTTTGGAGACACAGGTACCGGGGGTTCCCGTGTTGGTTTGTCCGGGAGCCGCCTGGAGGACCAGGAAAGCCCCGTTTTGTGCAGTCCACAGACGCAGTTTAGCCTAGTCCTTGCGCGTGTCCAGAAAAGTATCTTCAGCCTCTCCCGTACTCTTGCATTGCGCTCACGTTTCTGCATAGTGGACTTTTTTTTTTATACTGTTATTTACATTTTTGTGTGTTTTAAAATCAGTGAAAATACTTGAACACAGACTTTTCGCTGCCTCAGGTTTCTGCATACACTGTACTTTTCCCCACTTACTGCCTCTGTGCTCTTACTGTTATTTACGTTTTTGTATGTTTTAAAATGAAAATACCCAAACTCAGACTTTCCGCTGCCCTGTAGCTTTATGTTACTGTTATTGTATAAAATGAATGTTCCCTTCTAACCACTTTCAATATACACGTGCTGTGCTTAATTCAATTGCACCTTCCTTGGATCAGGTGTCAATTTGGAGCTCTTTTACTAGAGGGTTGTCACCCGTCCAATGAGGACGCCCGGTAGTTACCTTCAGTGCACGATTTCTGGCGCTACTTAACGTAATTCTGTAATTTCTTAAGTTTAACTGTTCATTGAAAATAGTGAAATGCCTTTTTATTGGAGCAGTGGAAGAACTTCTGAAGAATGGTACTGTTCAAGAGCTTTTTAGAAAGCATAGTTGCCTTTCCAGGTGCCAATTTTTCATCCTCGAGCATAAAACACAGCAAAATTCAGTTTCTTACATTTTCAAAACAAGTCTGTCAAGAGGGAAGGTTCCTTGAGTGTATTATTTTTTTATGGTACATGATATCAAGATGAACTACCAGTTGGAAGTGCTGGAGGTCTTCTTGTGGTCTCCAGCAGCGATTCCCACATGCTATTGCCACCATGCCTTCCCTCTGCCATGTTATGCCAAGGTGAAGTAGGATGGGTAGGGGAGAAAAAGCAATGCTGGACAACAGACAGCAGTTAAGCATTTTGATCATTATTGAGAAATTTAATTTTAGTAAAAAACAAACAAACCAATAGTGCACTAAACACACCCTCGTAGATTTGGGTGGGATACCGGTGCCGGAAATGGTATTCGAAGCTGACGAGTCGGAGAAACAATGAATTCTCTGTAAATCTGGAGATGTAATGGGGCAGTTCTACAAACTGAAGAGTAGCAAATCTCCTGACCCGGATGGTATTCATCCCAGAGTACTGATAGAACTGAAAAATGAGCTTGCGGAGCTGTTGTTAGAAATATGTAATTTATCCTTAAAATCAAGTGTGGTACCAGATGATTGGAGGGTGGCCAATGTAACACCAATTTTTTAAAAAAGGTTCCAGAGGAGATCTGGGAAATTATAGACCGGTGAGTCTGACGTCGGTGCCGGGCAAAATGGTAGAGACTATTATTAAGAACAAAATTACAGAGCATATTTAAAAGCATGGATTAATGAGACAAATTCAACATGGATTTAGTGTAGGGAAATCTTGTCTCACCAGTCTACTACATTTCTTTGAAGGGGTGAACAAACATGTGGATAAAGGGGAGCCGGTTGATATTGTGTATCTGGATTTTCAGAAGGCATTTGACAAAGTACCTCATGAAAAACTCCGGAGGAAATTGGAGTCATGGGATAGGAGGTAGTGTTCTCTTGTGGATTAAAAACTGGTTAAAAGATAGAAAATAGAGAGTAGGGTTAAATGGTCAGTATTCTCAATGGAGAAGGGTAGTTAGTGGGGTTTCCCAGGGCTCTGTGCTGGGACCGCTGCTTTTTAACATATTTATAAATGACCTAGAGATGGGAGTAACTAGTGAGGTAATTTAAATTTGCTGATGACACAACGTTATTCAAAGTCGTTAAATCGCGGGAGGATTGTGAAAAATACAAGAGGACCTTACGAGACTGGGTGTCTAAATGGCAGATGACGTTTAATGTGAGCAAGTGCAAAGTGATGCATGTGGGAAAGAGGAAACGAATCAGAGAAAATTTTTCTTCACTCAACGTGTAATTAAACTCTGGAATTCGTTGCCAGAGAATGTGGTATAGGCGGTTAGCTTAGCGGAGTTTTAAAAAAGTTTGGACGGCTTCCTAAAGGAAAAGTCCATAGACCGTTATTAAATGGACTTGGGGAAAATCCACTATTTCTGAAGGATAAGCAGTATAAAATGTTTTATACATTTTTGGGATCTTGCCGGGTATTTGTGACCTGGATTGGCCACTGTTGGAAACAGGATGCTGGGCTCGATGGACCTTTGGTCTTTCCCAGTATGGGAATACTTATGTATAACATTCATGTGTACCGTGCACAGAACCCCCCCCCCCCCCCCCCCCCCCCCCACACACACACACAAAAACACACATTTCTATCTTTAAAGAAGGTATAAATGTGTGTGCCAGCTTTATGTGCTACTGGAGCTGGCAACCTATCTTGTAAAGACAAAAAGAGCCCTTCTGTAAAGAATTTGTACTGATACAGCTGTACAGAGTTACTTTTTTTCTCTGTAGGGGATCTATCAAACAACATTGGTATGAGGTCATTGTTTCCTACTTTCAAAATCCTCTCACAATAACATTATGAACAAGATCCAATTTCTTAAAAGCTGTAGTCTATTAAAAAGAAAGAGTGGTGTTACTGTTATTTTAAGCTCTTGTTTTGGCCTGGCAGTTTCCTTCTTGGTTTTCAGCTTACAGCTACCCAGGGCTATGCCCCATTGTAAATTCCCCCTCCCCCTCTTAATTGCAGAGATGGTTCTCAGCTCCCTCCAGGATCTATGTGCACACATCTTTTCTGGCCAGTAGGTGTCATAATTATGCAGTGGCTGGGATGTTCCATCCTCATGATCCCCCAGGGTTGTGAACATTGCCTTCAAATTGTTTCTGGTTCAGAGATTTCAGGCTTTGGAAATAAATCTAGGCCTTTCCCCATGACTTTCAAGATTTAGCATTACCAGCACCTTGATTGAGTAATTCAAGATTATAGCTATATGTTATCCTCAACCAAACAGTGGAGGTAAAGATCAAATGTATACTTTGACTCTCAAAAGATTAAATTTTAACCAAACCTCTCATTACAATTTAAAATGAATCAAACTTTAAAGCAAAATTCAGTAAAATTATATGTTACTATGACACTAAAAGACTATTCAGGTTTTCATAAATATGAATGTTATCCCAAAAAAACCTATATAAATAAAAGTTGGTTTATTGACTGTTCAGAAGAACGTTATAAACCTTTTTCATTTGTGTTAAAACTTGATGACTACAGTCTTTTCATGGTAAGACATGATGGTTGAAAGAAGTTCAAGGCTGATTGTTTCAGTCTGATAATTGTAAGTGATGGCAGATAAAGACCTGCATAGCCTCTCAAGGCTACAATATCTTACCGAAACAGCTGACTTACAAGATGGAATCAGAAAAACAAAGAACACAGCTTTCAGCTCAAATGTTTTGGCATACAGGTGTTTTTACTTCCAGAGGAAGTGCTTGATAATTAGACCTGCTGTGACAGTGCCAAACTAGAGAGCAACTTTGAGGTCATTTTTTTTCCTGGCATTACAGTGGTTCATATAACCACCAAAGATGCCTTCTGCGCCCAAGTGGATGATGGTTTCTGAGCACCTTAAAAGTGTGGCTTCTGTTTTGAGATAGCAGATTTGGAGGAATCCTTCATTATCACCCTTGAATTATAATTGCATATTTTTTTGTATTTGATTTAGAAAGTGCCTGGCAGTAGTCTGTATGGAACTGCAATGGTGTACTGCCCCCAGCCTTTCCCATACTTGCTGGAGCAGCGATGCTCGTCCCTGATACAGCGATGGGTCAGCAGAATGGTCATGTAGATAATGTAAAAATAGGGCAGAATATGTTCAAACCCGCAGGTTAGGCAGTATGCCAGGGAACCCAGCAAGTCTCCAGTATAGTTGAAATGGCGTGCAAGGCCCCAGAATCCTGAGGTCAGCAGCTTACTGTAATGCCTTTGTCCATTTGCAGAGGTGTAAGAGCACTCAACGTAGTCTGGCTTCTTGCCCCAGATTGTGCAGTTACCATCAGTGCGGCGGAACAGATCTTTCTGGTGGTTGGTCATTCTGAAAATGTAATAACCAACCAGCCCAAGAAACAGGACACCCATTGCATAAGCTGTGGGGAGCTGTATAGGGTTGTAGACCAAATATAAACCCTGGAAGTAAAAGAAATTATAGAATGCTGAATGATAAAATACACAACCATGATGAAACAAATTATTCTAATTTACACATTACTATGATAAATACAATGCAAGGCAAGACATGTCAAACTAATTCCTATAGCGTAGAAATACCAGGCACAAAATGAGACCAAATTAGATTCAAGCTATGAAACTAGCAGGGTATTTCCATAAGCAATCCAGGATTGTTAAAAAAAAAAAAGTGTGTGTGTGGGGGGGGGGAGGAGATTAAGTGGAACATGCTAAAATAAGTGGATTCTGGGTCAAACTGGTGTAAAACTTGGATTCAGTTTAGAGAGCTGCACGGGAACGGGGCTAACAGGGATCTCCAGGACTGCAGGGATAGTCCAAGGTCTATGGGGATCCCACAGGGATGGACCTGGGTCTTGCGGGGTTCCCGCAGAACTCTAAAACTAACAGAGCTTTGCTTTCCCTCCCCACACATACTTCAGATTACCCTCATGGTCTAGTGGCTTGCTTCGGGGCAGGAAAGTCCCCATGCTTTCCTGCCTGTTGCCTCCGATTCTCTGTCCACCGCCGTTTGTTTAAAATGGGCACTGAGATTTCAAGTGGCGGCGGCAAGAGGATCAGCGGCAGCGGTCATGAGTGCATGGGGACTTTTCCTGCCCCAAAGCAAGACAGACTACCAGGGTAATCTGAGGTATGTGCAGGGAGGACATCCAGGGCTGGATGGGGTCGGTGGGAGGGAGTTGAAGCCAGTTACAGTAGTCTCTGTTTCCCCTTCCTCATGCAGCCATCATCGCCATATACACAAAGCAAACAAACAAACCTATAAGCTGCTGCATCCACGTTCTTTATTGTTGGGAGCATTTTAATTTAATCTCACTTATATTTTCAAACATACCAACTTGTGCAGCATATGGATGTACACAGGAAGTATCATAATGGAATAACTTTTCATAGGTAGAGTAGTAATTTGTTTATAAATTGTAATCAGTGTGTCATTTGGAGGAGGTGGTTAAAGAGACACCCTAGCACTGTTATATTCATGCAGAGATTTTTTTTTCTCCTGGTACTAGGCCACTAAAACAGACATCATGTTATGAGAATCAGGTGCTCAACGTTCAGTTTCTATTTATTACATTTATATCCTACATTAAACATGAATTAGGTTGAAACCTGTGAGCACTTAAAATCTTTTTTTCCCCCGTGTCTACATTAAAAGAAAAATATAGCATGTGGGAATTTGCTCCGTTTGTTTTGTGGATTGCAGTGGTATATTATAAAAATGCACTTGCCTTTTTTATTACTACTATTTCACAAAGAGGGAAGGGCTTCCTGCATGCAGAAGTTCTGTCCAGTATCAGTGTAAATGTGCTAACATTGTCCTGTTCAGCACACTATTAGCCGCCAAGTTTTTACAAAATTAATTGTTCAGCAGAAAATAAATCTGTTGCCTCAGATTGCTTGCTATGTGAATATTCTATTACTGTTTCATTATTGCTACCAAGTATTACATATTAAGGGCATTTGCTTTAATTCATTTATCCAGTCCTTACAAGCACATGGTTTTGCTTTTTAAACCCAAAGTTGAATCCTAAGGGCGGTTGAACAATTAAGTATAAACTGTTGTTTCTGACTTTTACTTGTTTTGGACTGCTTTGGGTCCTGTTAATCTGTACATCTGCTGTCTTAGCCGAGTACAGAAGAAAATGATTTATGTTACTCTTACTAGAATTTTTACTGCTTGTAGAATCTGGCTTTCTTGAGGGGGGGTCAAGGTGACTGCGGCATGGCGGGCTGGGATGGAGGAGATTACTTGCGGTGGAGATGAGTTAGATTTCTGTCTGCATGCAACCTTCTAGTTCAGTTCCTGGACCCAGTTTGTACTTCCCTGAGCCTTCCACAGTGGGGATGCTATGGAGGCAGTCTTCACAGACTCTGGTGGGGAGGAATATTAGCCACTTCTATGATGACACTTGCTGGATAGATTTATGGTTTCAGAGGGAGCCTCAACCTCTGGTTCCTACCCAAGGACTTGTAACTACATTGGCTGAGGAGGAAAGAACCTGAGGCATTGTGAATAAGGCTCATGGTACTGTAGCCCACTAGAGAAGTTTTCCCAGAAAAAGAGCAATTTCCACTTTGTGCACCACCACTGTTAATAACTGAGTAAGAACTGGGCTGGTACTGGATATTTTTCTTGCTTCTCTTTACCTGCAATGTGTAGAGATAAGGCAGCCAAACACAATCTCCCCATCCCAGATACCATCCAAAATGATCGTGGCAAATATCAATGGTCTTCAGGTACCAGGTCTCATTCCAGAAAAAGTCCAACACATAGATAGCCTGCAAATACCAAATTGATATTACTGACTGAAGAATGATGATGAGCGTTGCTTTCCCACAAGTCCTGTATACACTAGAAAACAATCAGCTGAATGTGACCTTTAACCACTAGAATTACAAAAAGGACTGCAGGGTTCATCTAGTCCATTGGTTTACAAACCTGGTTCTGGGGGGCACCCCAGCCAGTCAGGTTTTCAAGATATCCACAATGAATATTCATGAGAGAGATTTGCATGCAGCAGAGACAGTGTATATAAATTTCTCTCATGAATATTCATTGTGGATATCCTGAAAACCGGACTGGCTGGGGTGCCTCCAGGACCAGGTTTGGGAATCTAGTCCAGGAGTTCTCAACCCAGTCCGTGGGACACACCTAGCCAGTCAGATTTTCAGTATACCCACAATATGCATGAGAAAGTTGCATGCCCTTCATCTGTGACTTACCATTAAACTCAGCCTTATGATAACTCCCCACTGCATCCATGAACTTATAGTGCTCTTAATTTCTCTTAGAAAAAGCAGAAACAAAGTCCATATGTGGAGCAAAACCAGGCCTAGTTCAAGTTGTACTACAGAAAGGTGGTATATCAAATCCATGACCTTAAAATATAAAATGTTGAGTCAGACCAAAGGTCTTGGTCTAAGTCCAGCATCTTATCTCCAACAGTGGCCAGTCCAGAAAAGTAGATCCTTTCCTTATTGTTCATACACAGGCATAAGCAATGGATTTCCCAGGACTATATGGCTAATAATAGTTGATGGACTTTCCCTCCAGGATCTTGACTAAAACCTTTTTACAGTCAGCCATGCTAACTGCCTTGGCCATATTCTGCAGCTTAGTTACAAGCTGCATGGGAAAATACTTTCTCCAATTTGTTTAAATGTGCTGCCTATCAGGCTTTGTACTATTTGAGATGGGAAATAGCTGTTTCCTATTTAACTGTGTATGAAAATTACTGTAAAGTTTGTTACAATGTATATTGTTTGACAGTAAATCAAATGATACTGTTCTACCTCACTCATGATTTTATAGACCCTTATCTCTTTTAGCAGAAGAGCCCTTTCATTATATCTAACATTATAGAATAGGTACATACCAAGGGGCATAATCGAACGCGAACGCCCATCTCCATGGGCATCTATGTCCGAAAACGGGTACGTGAAGAAGCGGAACAAACCGTATTTTCGAAAAAAATGGGCGTCCATCTTTTGTTTCGAAAATACGGTTTGGACGGACCAAATGCCATGGATTTGGTCCTTTCTGAGCTGGGTGGTTTTTTGTTTTTTTTTTTGCGATAATGGAAAATAAAAACGTCCAGCTCAGAAACGTCCTAATCCAAGCCATTTGGTCGTGGGAGGGACAAATGTACAACACTGCCATAGCTCTTAGGGGTGAAGGGGGCAACTACATGTGGGTACAGTGGGTTTCAGAGGCCTCCCATTTACCACCACAAGTGTTACAGGTGGGGGGGGGGGGGGGGGGATGGGCCTGGGTCTGGGTCTGCCTGCCTGCCTGCCTGAAGTGCACTGCAGTACCCACTAAAAGTGCTCCAGGGACAGGACTTGTTGTTGGTGTATAACCTTGTTACAGCAGTTGACACCTGAAGACTAATCTTGCTGAAAACGTCCTTTATTTGAATAAGCACCTTTACTCACAGTTAACTGCAGATCAGAGATTGTGCCCCACTGGCAACGAGTCTCGCTGGTACTGAGATTACCAGTAGGTCTGAGCTGGCAGAATAGTGTACAATGCCCTCTTTCAGCAACATTCAAGGTAAGAACTAAGTGCTATAACGTGGCTAACACATGAACAGGATCTAAAACTGGCTTACAAAAATGGCCACTACCTCAAGGACTACCGGAAACAAAACAGGGCACACTCTGACCCAGTAAGCAGAGGGAAAAGCACCATGGGAGTAGAGCCTACCAACTACCAACATCGTGAGCATTTAACACAAGCTAGTGGAATCACGGAGCCCAATACCCTACATCCACCACAATGCATGGCTGATGTGACTCTGCAGTGCCCTTAACAGAAAAGGTGTCACACTAACCCGAGACCCACATCAGAACCAGGGAAAGCCTGTCAAAGGATAGAACACATTCTGCTGTCATGGAAGTGGGTACAGAATTTGAGGCTGGCATACAGGCTGGGAAAAAAAAGTTTGTAAAGTGGGGGTTTTTTTTTGATGGGAGGGGGTTAGTGACCACTGGGGGAGTCAGGGCAGGTGATCCATGATTCTCTCCAGTGGTCATCTGGTCAGTTCGGGCACTTTTTTGGGACTTGTTCGTGAAAAAAAAGGGTCCAAAAAAAGTGACTCAAAATTGCAGTAAAAATGCCTTTTTTTGATTATCAGCTAAAGACGCCCATCTCTCCTCGGCAGATAACCACGCCCCAGTCCCGCCATCACCACGCCTCGGACATGCCCCCGTCCACTTTATTCGTTCCTGCGACGGAGTGCAGTTGAAGACGCCCAAAATTGGCTTTCGATTATACCGATTTGGGCGCCCGCGAGAGAAAGACGTCCATCTCCCGATTTAGGTCGGAATATGGGCATTTTTCTCTTTCGATTATAAGGTGGACCATATGCATTTACAGTTTAATGCATATGGAATCTGTGCAACAATTATTCTGAATTTACCTGAAGAACGTTGACGAGGATCATGGAGTTGGTAACCTGGCCATACAGCTCCTGCTGTTTTGCAGCATATGACAAGTTAATCAGGGTCCAGGCTATGATACCAGGACGACCATTGAAAAATAACTTGAAATCAAACCACTTTCCAATGCGAGGGTTAAATTCAATCCCCATCATGAAGTTGTAGAAAAAATTACCTGTGAATTTGCTAAAAAAAAAAAGGAAAATTCAATCATTTCCCCTTATTACTTTATTAATTTGCTAAAGTATTAGGCTGATTCTTTAAACTGAGAAGCAGAAGGCTGAATACAAGACAGAAAGATGCCTGTATGAAATGTCTCATATGCACTGTTATGCCATATCTGTAAATGCTAAATAGATGTATTATCACCAGAATCCAAGAAAGGAAGTGAACAGCTACAATAATCAACATGGAGGAAAATACATTCCTATACCAGGGTAAGCGCAGAGGACTGTACTGAAGAGGCAGGATCTCCAGAAGCAAAATAGTACCCTAACAGTCAAGTCAATTCAATAAGTATGAAATCTGGAAGGAATCCACGTTTCTCCAATACCACTTCTACAGGTCTGTAGTAGAAAACACAGCAAGCTCTTTGTCTGGTTCTATGTGGAGTCCTTAGCAATTATTGAGAACAAATGCTTTAAAACATTTGACAAATAATAAAACAAGGTGAAGCTGTTGCAACCATTTATTTAAATGTGAGCCATCTGCTGGGAAAGGGCAAGGCTTCACCATGGGGTTGTATGCTGTGCACTATGAATAACATGGCCACAGAATCTCTTATTTCATTGCTGTAAAAGGTTATGAAAATTCTCTTTCATATTTTGTTTCTGAAAAATGTATGTGATAAGGATTTGTGGAAGCAAAAAAAAAAAGGTTCATTTTAATTTTTCCTGATTTTTGTGTGGTCTTTTTTGTGTGTGTGTGTTTCACACATTCCTTTTAATAGCTCCACTTTAGCATGTACTATTACATTTTAATGCATACTAATTGACAGAGGCTCATTTTCAAAGCACACAGGTTACTATTGTAACTTTGTAAGTCTATGTGCTTTGAAAATGAGCACCTTAACATCTTATGTCTACATGTTCCACCTCTGCTTACTTCCATGCTGTCTATTAAGATGTTTTAATGTGTGTTGTGTTAACTTTGGAAGTAGCATACTGTGTTTTAATGTGTAATATTTTTACCACTAATTACTGTCTATGTCTGGATTATACACATTATATACTGCCTTGGATGACATTTCTTGAAAGGCGATAAATAAATCCTAATACATAAATAAAACACACAATTCGTTGGTTACTGAGCATTAAATCACTTAGCACACTAAAATATTTAAGGCACACTAATGAATTGACCGGACACTAACGCATGTACATCTCTATTAAGGAATTAATAGAAGTAATTTGTTTTGTGTCAACTAGACTAAGTCTGGAACAGGCATTTCCTCTATTTTTTGTGTCTGTACGGTGGTATGTACTAGTGCTGTTGATTAATCATTGTTAATGGTGATTAAAATTATGAGTACTGATAATGCTGACATGAGAGGGGATGGGAGCGCAACCTCCCCCAAGAGCATCCAAGCCCCCTTGTGATGACCCTCCCAGACCTACCTTTAAGGACAGGGCCGGTCTTAGCAAGTGCGGGGCCCTATGCAGACCAATTTGATGGGGCCCCACCCTAGCCCTGCCCCCACCCTAGCGCCAGGGCCCGCCACCCCTCCCTCCGAGCTCCAAGGCCCCCAGCTCCAGGGCTTGTCGATCCTGCAGTCAGTGCCAACTGAAAGCCATGTCTTTTTCACAAACACAGATACACCCTAATCCACTATAGAATAAGTAATCATAAACTTTCTATTTAGTCAAAAAATAAAATGAAACCCCAAGATGCCAGACTCTGAATACAATGCAACACCACAGAAACAGAAAATGTCCCCTAGTACTGTGCAAAATATAAAGACAGCAGATGTAAATTTGAAAAAAACTAACAAATACCAATCACCACTTTACAAATTAACAAATAGAAATAAAACAAATATAGAAAATAAAATACCATTTTATTGAACTAATATATTTAACTTTCAGAGGCCAAAACATCCTTCCTCAGGTCAATACAGTATAGTACTGTTACAGTATCCTATCCTGACCTGACCTGGGGAAGGGGGTTTTGTTCTCCGAAAGTTAGCCAAAATGTATTAAAATTAGTCCAATAAAAAGATTATCTTGTTTGCATGTTCTATTATAAACATTTATTAACATATCTACATTACTACTTTATCCTAAAGCAAAAAAATGTAAATATATATTTTATTTACAGTTTGTTGTCTCTGGTTTCTGCTTTCCTCATCTTCTTTTCACTGTCTTCCTTCCATCTAGCATCTGTCTTCGGTCTCTCTCTGCCATCCAGTGTCTGCCCTCTCTGCTGTTCCCTCCATCCAATGTCTGCCCTCTCTTCCTGCCCCTTCCATCCACATCTGCCCTCTATCTCTGCCCCTTCCATCCACCATCTGCCCCTGTCTGCCCTCTCTCTCTCCCCTATCCATTCACTGTCTGTCCTTTCTATCCCTTCCATCCACTGTCTGCCCTTTCTCTCTGCTCCATCAATCCACCATTTGCCCTCCCTCTCCCATCCATCCAGGGTTTGCCCTCCCTCTTGCTCCCCCATCCAGGATCTGCCCCTCTCTCCGCCCCTTTTTTCAGCCCCCAGTTCCAGCCCCACTATCCCACCAGTCCCCCATTTCAGCCCCAGCTCTTTTCTCCTACCAGTCCCGAGTTTCAGCCCCCCAGCCACTTCTCCCTGTCCCCTTTTCAGCCCCTGCCCCTTTTCAGTCTCCAACCTCTTATCCCACCTAACCTCCTTTTCAGCCCCCAGTTCCAGCCCCCTTCATCCACATGCCTTGTATTAGGGCCCCCCTTTTCAGAACCATTCTCCCACCTGACCCACGCATGGCCCCCATTTTCCCATATTGCCCCTTCTCAGACCCAGTCCCCTTCTCCCATCCAAGAACCCGTCCCCTCCCCACCCGTCCCCTTCAACCATCCAAGAACCCCCTCTCCACCTCAGTCCCCTTCTCCCATCCAAGAACCCCAGTCTCCTCCCCACCAGTCCCCTTCTCCCATCTGAGAACCCCCTCCCCAGTCTCTCCCATCCAAGAACCCCAGTCCCCTCCCCACCCGTCCCCTTCAAGCATCCAAGAACCCCCTCCCCATCCCCTTCTCCCATCCTTGAACCCCCTCCCCACCTCAGTACCCTTCTCCCATTCAAGAACCCCAGTCTCTCCCATCCAAAAACCCCAGTCCCCTCCCCACCCGTCCCCTTCAAGCATCCAAGAACCCCCTCCCCATCCCCTTCTCCCATCCTTGAACCCCCTCCCCACCTCAGTCCCCTTCTCCCATTCAAGAACCCCAGTCCTCTCCCCACCCGTCCCCTTCTCCCATCCGAGAACCCCTCCCCAGTCTCTCCCATCCAAGAACCCCAGTCCCCTCCCCACCCGTCCCCTTCAACTATCCAAGAACCCCCTCCCCACCCCCTTCTGCTTCTCCCATCCATGAACCCCTCCCCACCTCAGTCTCCTTCCCATTTGAGAACCCCTCCCCACCCTTCCCCCACCTGAGAGCCCCACACCCTTCTCCCATCTGAGTCCCTCCCCACCTACCAGCTCCATTCTCCTGCCGCCCAGGCCCACCACCCTCACTGCCTTTAAAAAAAATAATAATTTGAAGCGCTGGAGTAACAGGCAGCAGCGCCTCGCGTCTGCCCTTCTACTAAAAATCTGTTTGACGACGTCATTGGGCCTTCCCACATTGAGTCCCGCCCGCCCTCGCGGTAATTGGAAGTTACCTCAGAGGAGGGCGGGACTCAATGTGGGAAGGCCCAATGATGTTGTCGAAGAGATTTTTAGTAGAAGGGCAGACGCGAGGCGCTGCTGCCTGTTACTCCAGCGCTTCAAATTGGGTTTTTAAAGGCAGGACAGGACGAGCAGCGCCGGGAGCGGACTCGGAGCACCACCACCACCACCCGCTGACATCTGGGGTGGACCGCCCCCACCACGTCGCCGTCGCGCGTTGTTGAACTTGGGAGGGAGGGAGAGTGGTGCTCGGGCGGTCGGGGCGGGGCGACCTGAGGCGCGCTGCGCGGGGCCCCCCTGAGCGTGAGGCCCTATGCAGCCGCCTCGGTCGCCTCGCCTTAAGACCGGCCCTGTTTAAGGATGCCCTGACGGTCTAGGGTAGGATGGGCAGAAGTGATTTCCAGTCACTCCTGCCCATGCTGGCTCCAGGTTCAAAAGGGCGGTTGTGACCTGTAGCAGTAGTCTTGTGGTACTACTGCTAGGGTCCTGACCTTTGGGAGTGCATTTGGTAAAACTAACTCCTGCCCCTTTCCCCATATTGAGCCCACTACCTAGTTTATTATTTTACTTATTTCACATAACATGATATACTGCAAGGGGGCCAACTATGGCTCCTATGCAGTTTACAACCAAAATTAAAAGAGGGGTGAAGAAGGCTTCGCAAAACAGATGGTTAGCTAACCAAGTAAACTTAGGACAGCTTCAGGTCTGACTGCTGTGGTACTATCTGGGCAGTGATTAACTGCAATTAAAGTTTTTAATAGCACTTTTAAAAATTGTGATTGAACAGTTATACAACAGTGCTACAGAAATGTTAAATAGTAGTACAAAACTTACCAGTCCTTTGCATCAGTAGGGAATATGTAAGCTTTCACCATTGCAAATGTGGAAACGGCATAGCCTAGAATATTTGCACACCATAAGAGTGGTATCCAATTGTCAAAAATGATTGTTGGAGAGAACCAATGGAAATAGTAAGCATTGGCAAGCCAGAGGAGATGAGTTATTATCCAGGCTTGAAGTCCATTGATTTGATACTTGTTTATTATACCTAATGAATATTGGAGAAATGTTAGGGGTCATGCATTTCAGGAATCTGAGCAATTCATTCTGCAAGAAACTGCCTGACTTCACATAGCTGCCTGTGGCTGTGGAATGTCCAAACTTGATCCTCATGGACCACAATTCATGCAGGTTTCAGGTTTACAGAATTTCTACGGTGAATATGCATGAGATCTATTTACATTCAATTCAGACAATATATGCAAATAGATCTCATACATAGTCATTGTGGAAATCCTGACACTGACTGGGTCGAGGCACATCAAGGATCATGTTTGAGCACTGCACTACAGCAAGATGTAAAAGTTTAATCTGGTTATCAGCAACCTAGTGGGGCAAATTTAGCAAAATTTTAGACAAACTGCATGCTGTAATTTTGTCCCTGCCAGGTTAATACTTTTATAAGCAATTCCCAAACCGCATAGAGGATAGAATTTTATGCACACTGCCCTAGGGGTTTGTATTTACAGCCCCCACCATCTACTGCACTAGGCAGGTAACAATACACAAACATGTCAGGAAAAAAGCAATATAAACATACTACATTTCCTTGATTCTAAGATGTACCCCTATTTTGCAAAAGTGAAAAATATGGTAAATAAACAAATGTATGCAGAAAGAAAAGCACACATTTTCAATTACTGGTATGAAACACACCATTTTTTTGACACTTGCAGCAACATGAACAGTATGGTACTACAGTAAATAAACTTACCAGTTAACTACCGTACCTCTAGCAACAACCAGGCTGCTAAACTTTGGACTGCCTGCAATGCTTGTAAAGATGTCAGGTAAATATAAGATTACCAAGAATTTAACTAGGGTTATTATGGAGTAATCTGGATTTCTTTTATAATTATTTTAATTATCCTCTCGATCCCTTAATGTGGGCTATCTTGTTTTCCAATAAGTGCTTTGTACTGATTAATGAATTTTTTTTTTTTTTTAGGTCTTAGATAACCCCAGTTACAAGGAATTGCAGTAAGTCTAGAAAGAACAGCCTGTAGCTGCAGGCTGAAATTTTGTGGGTCTGTGCACAAGAGTGAATAAAAGTCAGTCAGTTTACTTTTGACCGTTGTAAATATGCAAGTGGATCTGATATTCTTGATAAAACCACTCCGTGGTTATCTTGACTGCAGGGGCGTAGCTACGGGTGGGCCTGGGTGGGCCCAGGCCCACCCAATTTCAGCTCTGGCCCGCCCACTCCCATTGCTCCCATTGCCGGCCACTGCTGCTTTTCCTGTTGAGCAGCAGGGCCGGCGCTACAAAAAGAAGAAGCGCTCAGCTGATTGAGCTGAGCGCTGCCGCCAACGTTAACAATGAGAAAAAAATGTAAAAAAAAAAAAAAAGCGCAGCACCGTAGGCAGCCTCGAAGCATTGGCTGCTGGCTCTGCAGGCTCCTCCCATCTCTTACGTCACTGCCCCTGGAGCAAAACAGGGGCAGTGACGTAAGAGACGGGAGGAGCCTGCAAAGCCAACAGCCAATGCTTCGAGGCTGCTTGCGGTGCCGCGCTTTTTTTTTTTAACATTTTTTTCTCATCTTTAGCGTTGGTGGCGGCGCTCAGCTCAATCAGCTGAGCGCTTCTTCTGTTTGTAGCTGGGGCTGGCGGGCCTGAATCGGGTGGGACTGGGGAGAAAGAGGGAAAACGGATGGCAGGATGGGGACTGGGGAGAAAGAAGGAAAACGGAAGGATGGGGAGAGAAAGAGGGAAAACGGATGGCAGGATGGGGACTGGGGAGAAAGAGGGAAAACAGAAGGATGGGGAGAGAAAGAGGGAAAACGGATGGCAGGATGGGGACTGGGGAGAAAGCGGGAAAACAGAAGGCTGGGGAGAGAAAGAGGGAAAACGGATGGCAGGATGGGGACTGGGGAGAAAGAGGGAAAACTGAAAGATGGGGAGAGAAAGAGGGAAAACAGATAGGAGGATGGCAGAGAAAGAGGGAAAACGGAAGGATCGGGAGAGAAAGAGGGAAAACAGACTGAAGGATGGCAGAGAAAGAGGGAAAACAGAAGGATGGGGAGAGAGAGGGAAAACGGATGGCAGGATGGGGACTGGGGAGAAAGGGAAAACAGAAGGATGGGGAGAGAAAGAGAGAAAACAGATAGGAGGATGGCAGAGAGGGAAAACGGAAGGATGGGGAGAGAAAGAGGGAAAACATAGGATGGGAGAGACAGAGGGAAAACGGAAGGATCGGGAGAGAAAGAGGGAATACAGATGGAAGGATGGCAGAGAGAGGGAAAACGAAAGGATGGGGAGAGAAAGAGGGAAAACAGACGGAAGGATGGCAGAGAAAGAGGGAAAACGGATGGAAGGATGGTAGAGAAAGAGGGAAAACGGATGGATAGGGAGAGAGACACTGGATGGAAGGATGGGGAGAGAAAGGGGCGAGACTGGAAGGATGTGGAGAGAGAAGGGACACTGAACAGAAAAGGGTAGAGAGATAGACACTGGTTAGAAGGAGGGAGAGAGAGACATTAGATGGAAGGATCAGGAGAGAGGGTAGATGGGTGGAAGGATGGGGAGAGAAAGAAGGAAGACGCTGGATGGAAGGGTAGGGAGAAAGAGGTGACACTGGATGGATGGATGGAAGGATGAAGAAAGAAAGAGGGGAGACTACTGGAAGGATGGGGAGAGAGGGGAGACACTGGAAGGATGGGGAGAGAAAGAAGAGAGCTGCTGGATGGAAAAGGAGAGTAGTGAAAGACTGGAGAATAAGAGGAAGGGGCATGGGGAGAACAAGGGTGAGAAAAAGATGAAAAGCCATAAGTAGATGAAGGAAATTAAAGAATGGATAGTAAGAATGAATTAAATCTGGACAGAGAGAGAGAGAGGCAGAAAAATATTGAAGAAAGCAAAGAAAAAGGAGAGAAAAATGACAAATGGCCAGGAAACCCTGGCAGAAGAGTTAAGCGAAAACGAAGGAAAGCAGAATCTAGAGACTGGGAGCAACACGATGAGAAAAAGTAAATGGCCATACAACAAAGGTAAAGAAAATAATTGTATTTTTAATTTAGGATAAAGTAATATGGTGTTAATAAAGTTTCAGAGACCAATACTTCCTTCCTTAGGTCAGGAGAGGATACCGTAACAGCATTATACTGACCTGAGGCAGGAGGTTTTGGCCTCTGAAAGCTCACTGAAAAGGATTAGGCTATTAAATAAATTGTCTCAAATCTGATGCATTGAAAAGCAGCACTTTACCCTGTGTGACAAATGTATCTGAGTGTGACTACATTTTGCTGGGGGAGGGGGGTAGAGAGAAAATTTTGTGCCCACCCACTTTGGGTTCAGGCCCACCCAAAATTGGCAGTCTGGCTACGCCACTGCTTGACTGGCTGAATTTCCCTGTAATAAGGGACCAGTTCAATTGTGGAAGGCCCTCCCTAATCAAAACTGGCAGTCTCTGACTGGCCCATCAGGTGCTCAGCCTCTCTTAAGTGTCTAAGAACTTCCTAGGCTATGTACACTATAGTGCATACCAGAGAAGATATTCCAGGAAACATGAGTCCTTACCAGCTGGAGTACGAGCTCCCTCCTGGACTCCTCCTACATATCCTGGGAGAAACTTGTGGCAAAAATCAGGGAGAGCCATGTACAAAATGATCTGCACACAAATGATACATCAACACATTTTACAGCACATCAATATCATTTCTGTCTTTGTTACGTAACAAAACAGTTAATACTTATTTTTATAGCGCTACTGGACATACAGAGCACTGTACAGTGCTGAGAAAGACTCCAGTACAATGGATTCCTTACTCTGAAGAGATTACAGCCAGCAGGTACCTGAGGCAATGGTATAGGTCACAAGGAGTCAGTGACAGAAGTGGGATTTGAACCCTGCACTCCTGCTTTTCAGCCCATTGCCCTAAGCCAGTTGTTCCCAAATCTGTACTGGGGTTACCCTAGCCAGTGAGAATTTTAGGATATCCACAATGAATCTTCATGGAGGAAGTACATGCAAACCTAAACTTATGAAGATTCATTGTAGATATCCTGAAAACAGGTTTGGGAATCACTGCTTGTAAGCACTAGGTCACTTCCTCTCCTCTGTATAATACTGCATTATGAGCAATGTTCTTCAAATGCCAGTTTGGGGCCTTCTTTGCTATCTTGTTTCTCTTTAAATGTTGGATTCTTTCAGTGTGCTCACATATACAGTGCACTCCATTTAAGTGCACGTCGGATAAGTGCATGCTCTGTTTAACTGCATGCCGTACTTTGGTCCCATTTTTGGCGCCATCAATTTCTGTGGGGACAAACTTCAGTTTAGCGCACCACTGTTATGTGCAAGATTCGCTTATATGCATGGTTTAAGACCACTCCTCTGCAGGAAAGACTCTGCATAAGCGCACACATGGAATATGGAAGCTGACTGGCGCGTGACAGAGGGGCGGTAAATTTGAAATCTCGGTTAACTGCCACAAGCAGAATAATCGAAAGAATGTTGTTAGAGTGTACACTGGAGTCGTCGTTGCGCAACTGTAAGACTTTAACACTGGCTGAACAAATGGAAATTCTTAAAAAATTAGAAAACAAAGTCAAGCATCTATTGCTAAAGAATATGGTGTCAATCCAAGTCAAATTTCATGTATCTTGAAGCAGAAAGACCAGCTTCTGGAAGACTGGCAAAAAACAATACAAATCCACACCGGAAACGTAAACGGGCAGGAAAAGCTGAGGATGTAGAAGATGCTCTTCGGTGGTTTTCTCAAGTCAGAAACAGACAGTTTCCTGTCAGTGGTCCACTGCTTATGTAGAAAGCTAATCAGCTAGCTGAAAGTCTTGGACTAACTGAATTCAAAGCCACTGTTGGATGGTTGGAAAGATGGAAGGAGAGGAACAACATAAAATTCAAGAAACAGCATGGTGAAAAACAAGACGTTGATGACTTTGGTGCTGAAAATTGGGTTGTTTCAGTTCTTCCTACCATCTTGAACGAGTTTGCACCTTGTGACATTTTCAATGCTGACGAAAACGGTCTCTACTGGTGAGCGATTCCTGATGGAACACTTGCATTCAAACAAGCCGAAACTACAGGAAGTAAAACGTTGAACTGACGATCCTCCTTTGCTACAATATGGACGGGAGTGAGAAGTTGGAACCACTCGTCAATGGAAAGAGCAAACAGCCCTGTTGCTTCAAGAATGTTAAGCGACTTCCTGTGTCATACAAGGCTAACGGAAATTTGTATCAGTGGCTAAAGAAGTTAGACACTAGAATGCGGGCACAAAAGCGTCAGATTTTGTTGCTTTGTGATAATTGTGCTGCACACAGGGATGATGTCAGGCTGTCTAACGTCAAGGTGGTCTTCCTGCCACCAAACACTACTACCTCTCTGATCCAACCTATGGATCAGGGCATAATAGCCAATTTCAAACAACATTATCGGGCTCTTGTGCTACGTCGTCTGATGAGCGTTATGGATGACCAGACTGGCAAAGATAAACGTGCTGTTGAACTGGCTCGTAATCTATCACTGTTGGATTCCCTACATATGCAGAAATACATATGCAGAAAGAAGCCTGGTATCATGTTACACAGGCAACCATTGTGAACTGTTACAAGCAGGCAAGCTTTGTTAGGGATGTGGAGAGGGACGAAACAGATGCAGCTGTTGCAAACGCGTCAGATGAACAGGCTATTGACATCCCAGCCGGTGTTACTGAAGAGGAGTTTCATCACTACGTAGCTGTTGATTATGAGTGGAGGAGTGGCCTAGTGGTTAGGGTGGTGGACTTTGGTCCTGGGGAACTGAGGAACTGAGTTCAATTCCCGGCACAGGCAGCTCCTTGTGACTCTGGGCAAGTCACTTAACCCTCCATTACCCGCCACATTGAGCCTGCCATGAGTGGGAAAGCGCGGGGTACAAATGTAACAAAAATAAAAAAATAAAAATAGCTGACGACAGCACTGTTGAGATATGCGCCTACATGCAGGCAATGGCTGAAGATGAAACAGATGATGAAATGAGCAGCAAGGCACATGCTGACGAAATTCAACAACCTCCTGGAGAGTCTCAACACTGTGGGGGCCTATCTGGAGGCCACTGGATGTCAGTGCTATGACAGTTTTTATCGTCTGGCAGACTTAGTCTATGGAACTCACAGACACAAGGGTGTACAGAGGACTGTGACTGATTACTTCAAGTAAGCCTAACGTCAGTTAACGGAGACTGTATACGTATAATAAACAGTACTGTACATATGTTTATCAGATGTCAAGCTTCTCTGGGTCACAACGGTTAAGTGCACGCTCCTGTTAACTGCGTGTATTTCTTTGGTCCCAGACCCTTGCACTTAAGCGGATTGCACTGTATTTCATTTCTTTGAATACTGTCACACTTTTTTGGAATAGAACAGAGGTGCTCAAACCAGTCGTTGGGACTTTTAAGATACTCACAATGAATATGCATGAGACAGATTTACATACAATGGAGGTATTCCATGCAAATTTATCTCATACATATTCATTGTGAGTATCCTGAAAACTTAACTGGCTAGGTGTGTCTCAAGGACTGAACTGAGAACCCCTGGAATAGAAGTGTACACCTTTCATTGTCACAATTTTTAAAATCTCCTTCCCTCAATCCACTCTTCAACCATCTGTGTGCATTACCTGCATGGGATTCTGACAAGGATTAGTCTAGCAGCCCCCATGACGTAAGTAAAGAGTGGGAGATGCTTCTAAATTCTGGAGGGGATAACGACTGAATCTTAATTGAACATTATTATGAATGGAAAAAGTGTACATTTCATTTGTACAGCTCTTTTCATTCAAATACAATTTTGATGTGCTTTATGAAACATACATTTCATTTCACTTAATATACTTATAACCAATCCATCATTACATTTCTTAGTGAATAACAAACACTTGTAAAACTAAAACTAATCATAAGATAAACATTGTAAAATCCAGACAAACAGTTGAGCTTCAAACTTATTCAAAAACAATAAACAATGTATTTCCACTTCAAGGCTAGGGCCAATAACGGAGAACATACAACGGGTTCATGGTCTAGCAGCCTACTCCTGGTACCCAAAGAAGCATATTTTCAAAGCACTTAGCCTTCCAAAGTTCCATAGAAACCTATGGAACTTTGGAAGGCTAAGTGCTTTGAAAATATGCCTCAAAGTGAACAAAAGTTTCCGACCTGAAGGGAGATGAACCAGAGTTTGCCCAAATGTTTCATTAGAGCTGAGGATTTGTATAATCTTTGTGTATGGTTGCTGAAGTTCACATTTTGACACCAATTGGACTATATATTTTTTTCTCATTTCCTACAAGTTGCCTAAGGCACACTTTTGGTTAGGTAGTCCAGAAATGTCAATAGTCTGATTAACAAATTTGCCTTTATCCTTCAAAGTTTCTTCAGGGCAGCACAGCAACAGGAGACCTTACCTGGAACGTGACCCACACAGTATAGATGGTTACAGCTCTCCGGTTTATTGGCTGCATCCTGTTCCAGATGTCAGAGAGATGCGAGGGTCCCGTGTACAGATCAAGGATAGGTCCAGTCAGGGCACAACGATACTGATCGCATGACATTACAAAGTAATAGACAATCAGAGGTGCGAAGAGGAGAAGGAAGATGACACTTGCCAAAGAAAACCAGTCCACCTCCCTGCAGGAAGAACCTGAAGGTTATATCACAAGTCCATATGTGGACAATCCCTAACTAGACTTCTTCAACATATACGCTACTTAAAAAAAAAAAAAAAAAAATCAAGGTACACATGAAAATGATCAATACACATGGGAATCTTGTCTTTGAGATACATTTCACTTAATCCAAGGAGCCCAGAGGCTTGTCTCCTACAGTCAGTTCACACTATACTGTGCACAAAAGTAAACTATTACAGATAATAGCCCCTATTTACTAATGACATCATATTGTGCACTAGGCATTATAAAAAGAAACCAGTTTGCAATAATTATCTAAGGACCTATGGATTAAGAAAGACATTGCCTGTTTCATACTGCACAAAATAGTGTGAGAAATATTGAGCAGAAGGGGCCCTTTTATGAAACCACATTAAGCACTTAACTGAGGGTTAAAGTCTTACTGCAAAATATATTAGTTTTACAGTATTTTGCCTTTCAGTGCATACTAATCGTGCATTATTTTTTTGTGTTAATTTTTTCAGGAGGGGTGGAGAATGGTCAGGGAAGTAATATCCAGCTAGCATGTTTGCATTAGCATGTGCTAACTAGATAACACAGAGTTAATGCAGGAGCATTTAGTAAAGTGGAAATAGTTGAAACCCAGTAGCTGTGGATTAAGAAAACTGCTCAGGAAAGCCAGTGTGGAGTGCAGGAGTAGCCTGAGAATGAGGGGAACTGAGTTAGATTCCCACTGTTGCTTCTTGTGACTCTGGACAAATCACTTTAACCCTCTATTGCCCCAGGTACAAAGTAAGTACTGGTATATAATATGTAAACCACTTTCATTGTAAGCACAGAAAGAAGGTATATCAAATCCCATCCCCCTTCCCTACCATTACTTAAAAATTACTATACAGGTCTCTGGCTGAGACCATGGGAGGGCCTGGAGGGTCCTTGGCTCAGGCAACTCCAACAGCCCTGGTCCATGCTCACTGCACCAGGAGGTGGGGATTCCCGTACCCTGCCAGCTGGATTTTTTTATTCCCCAATATTTACTGCACCATTTGGCAACAAAAAATATCCAGTTCCACTGGACAAACAGCAGTACAATCTGTTGAACCATCCTCTGAAACCAGTAAGACTCACCACATCATATTAGCATGGTAACTTAATGATGGAGTATGCCCAGCTGTGCACAGCTTTGGGTCCAGATCTTACCAGGCTCTTCCCCACCGCCCATGATCAATTTTTTCACCACTTTGTCTACTGCTCTGACTCCTTAGATTCGATTTGGGATGTTCCATCATCGTGTTCTATAGGGGGAAAAAGAGACACTGAGTTTAACTGATCATTTTAATGTATGCTCTCCCTTTTTTATATGCTACTAGCCGTTAAGCCCGTTAAAACGGGGGAGATTTCCAGCTACCCTCCTCGCCGCCGCTCCTCCCCTCTCCGTGCCCCCTGCACTGACCTGACAGCGCCTCTCACCTCCGTGTGAAAGCGTTGCAGGCAGCAGCAGATTGCTCTGCTGCTGCCTGCAGCGCTTCCACACGGAGGTGAGAGGCGCTGTCAGGTCAGTGCAGGGGGCCCGATATGGAGGGGGGCGGGAGCGGCGGCGGGGAAGGGTGGAGGTTGGTGTGCGCCATGTTTGTTTCCAGGCTCCAGCGGCAGCGTCCGACAGTCCGACTCCGTTTCCCTCTCTGTTCTGCCCTCTGATGTCATCACGTCTTGACGCGAGGGCAGGACAGAGAGGGAAGTCTCTACTGCGCATTTGCAGGTGAGTCGGTCACTTGCCATTTATATGTTTAATATACATGCACACTGTTTATGTGCAAATATTATTTTCAACAGGGTTATGGTTTATGGTATGAAAAGGTACACCCTGAGTAGCACTACTGAGTTCTAGATGGTCAGAAATTTGTGATACATCTTTCAAGAATATAATCTAGATGTGAAAAATATTGTGGTTTGAGAATCTTCTGGATGTTTATACTTAAGAGCCTTGATTTTAATGTTTTAAAACTCATAAAGACAGCAGCCACTCAAGTCTTACTATCTTTTCTTCTGCAATCTTGCACTTTCAGACTCCCCATCTCTCCTGTTTGAATTGCTTCAGTTCGGTAAATATGTCAAGTGCCATGGGAATTTTGGCTTCTATTGTGCAAAAATTATTCATACCTCAAGAATTTTGCACATCTCCAACTTCTGAATATGGAAAATACCTACTGTACCTGAATATTACTTGCCTTGAGCTACAACTGGAAAGGCGTGAGCTAAATCCAAATAAACAAGCATAAGGAATTGTGAGCGGAGGCTGTGCAGCTCCAAAGCTCTGTTGGTATGCCACAGTCTACTCCATCTGTCCAGAGAAGCCACAATGGGCTGGATTCTAAGATGCGAGTAGCGTTCGTTAAATTGTGTGCATGGCCAATTGAGGATCAAGCCAATTAGTGATAACTGGCCGATAGCAACCAATTATCACTGGGCAATAATTGGAATTTACAGGTACTTCTTTTTAGGCGTATTCTAAAAAAAGGCGCTCGTAAATTCCAACACGTGTAGCTAGAAAGGGGGCATGGCCATGGGAGGAGTGTAGGTGTTTGGAGGTGTGAATCATATTTATGCACATTGTTAAAGAATTTGGGGGAATGTGCCTATATTTAGGGGCAGGTATTTACACCAGGTTTTCAGTGGCATAAATGGCCACGCCTAAATTGTATGCACATTCCCCCAGCCTATGCTCTATTCTACAAACTGTGTCTTACTGTAGACCTACATTTTAGACACCTTATATAGAATCCAGCCCAACAGACAAAACTTTTCTCAATCATTCTCCAGAATGGCAGTTCAATTAGCTCACTATTTCCAAGGATTACAATGTGGGTAACAAACATACACAATCAAAATAAACAGCAAACAACTATACATAAAATATTAAATAAATGAAATACAGAACTCCCAGTTCCTTTAATAGATGTGGCTGATTTGATCATATCTCCCCAAGTTTACAGGGTCTTCACCAATTGCCTTTCTGCAGCTCATCATGTTTGAATGTATTACACTGCTGCTTAAAGCTCTTCTTGGTTTTGCACTATTAGACGTGCTCCAGTTTAGTTAGGTATGCTCTACTGTGCAACTTGTGCTCAGAAAGTGGGTACTAGCATGTACACATGCATTTTCTGGGAGAGGGCCCTTGCATCGACATCAGTAATCATTAGATGGAGCACAATTTTTATGTTTTTAGGGAAAAACATTAAAACCTATATTTCTGTGCTTTTTCTACACAGGTATGAATTTATATTGGATAGTTTCAATTTGTTTTACTAAGCTGCCCTTTCAGGTTATTTGTATTATGATTATGTTAATTCATGTGTTTCTTGTAAACCACCAAGCATACTAGATAAGAACAAGAATAGCCGTACTGGGTCAGACCAATGATCCAGCTAGCCCAGTATCTTGTTTCCAAATGTGGCCAATCCTGACAGAAACCCAAATAGTAGCAACATTCCATGCTACCAATCCCAGGGCAAGCAGTGGCTTCCCCATGTCTGTCTCAATAGCAGTCTATGGACTTTCCTCCAGGAACCTGTCCAAACCTTTTTTAAACCCAGATATGCTAACCACTGTTACTACATCCTCCAGCAAAGAATTCCAGAGCTTAACTATTTGTTGAGTGAAAAAAATATTTCCTCCTATTTGTTTTAAAAATATTTCCATGTAACTTCACTAAGTGTCCCTAGTCTTTGTACTTTTTGAAAAAAATAAAAACAGTGAATCAACTCGTTCTACAGCACTCAGGATTTTGTAGACCTCAATTGTATACCCCCTCAGCCATCTCTTTTCCAAGCTGAAGAGCCCTAACCTCTTTAGCCTTTCCTCATAGGAGAGGAGCTCCATCCCCTTTATCATTTTGGTCACTCTTCCTTGAATCTTTTCTAATTCCGCTATATCTTTTTTGAGATACAGCAACCAGAACTGAACACAATACTCAAGGTGAGGTTGCACCATGGAGCGAAACAGAAGCATTATAGTATTCTTGGTCTTATTTACCATTCTTTTCCTAATAATCCTAGCATCCTGTTTGCTTTTTTGGCCGCCACTGTACACTGGGCAGAAGACTTCAGTATTATCTACACCACCACCTAGATCTTTTTCTTGGGTGCTGATCCCCAAGGTGGACCCTAGCATCAGGTAACTATGACAGCATATAAGCAATTTAAATAAATTAATAGGCAGTGAATGCATTTCTCCCCATTTCCCTTCCTACCAACCTTTTATTTCTGCGTAAGATGGTCCTTACTATCTTTATCTGTCTTCATTATCTGTGTTGCTGGTTCTATAGAGGATGTTATCACTTCGCTCCATCTTCAAGATTGTTTTACTTTGATCCAGATAAACAGCAACATCATTCTTCATACACTGAGATGTAGTACATGATGGCAGAAAAAGCACAACTGGCCCATCCAAGCTTCCCAGTAATGTCAGTTCTCACTGCCAAGATTCTACACAAGCCTGACTACTTTGCTTGATTCCTTACTTCCTTCCTATTCTGGGTAGATACAGAACTGGACTTTTAACTTGAGTTAGCAAATCATTAGAAAATCACTGGCAGCATTTTCTATCCTCCTTGTGCAATGTATCAGCTCTGCAGTCTGTTGCTTCTTTTATACCTGAAAGTAACGTGGGAGGTCAGAGTATAGTTTCTGAGTTCAGGGTACAGTTTCCTGCGCAGATGCCCTATTATTGAATGGTAGGTAGTTAAAGGACTACCTTTATCTGAAAAAGGTACAATCATAAAGGCTGTTGAATTTTCATCAGGTTTTGACCATAACCCATCTCCTCTATTGTTTCAACACAGAGTTAATTATCACCGCAACTTACAGTGGCAAAAAAATTAAAAAGAATTACAGAATGGGTATGTATAGGGTTACCATATGGCTCGGCTCTAGTCTGGGTTTTGCTTCCATTGAAAGCAATGGAAGTAAAACCCAGACTGGCTCAATCTGTCCTCCTTTTTCTGGAGCCAGCTAAAGTGTAAATGTTACAACACAGTATTCAGACATTGAAATCTACACCCGATGGTGAGACTCCTTTTTTTTCTTTACTGAATGATAGGGTTTATTTTATTTTTTGTTACATTTGTACCCCGCACTTTCCCAATCATGGCAGGCTCATTTCACTGCAGTAAACCTGTTACGATCAAATAAAGATTTGGGTTGAGTAAACAACCATGATCAATAATTTGGTCACAGGTCTCAAAAATAATTTTAAATTTTTCTGGCATTTGTTCTTTAACTTTAAAGGTAATAAACAGAAATAAATCAAAACATAGAAAAGAAAATAAGATACCCTTTTAATTGAACTAACTTAGTACTAAGTTACTAAGTACCAGGGGCATAGCCACGGGCGGGCCTGGGCGGGCCCGTTACTAAGTACCAGGGGCATAGCCACAGGCGGGCCTGGGCGGGCCCAGGCCCAGCCACTTTCCCTCCAGGCCCGCCCACCCAACACTGACCTGCCAAGTCTCCCATGAAACACGCGGCGCCAGCTCCCATTTCCAGCCACTGCTGCTTCTCCTGTGAAGCAGCAGCGTCCGCTACAAAAACAAAGAGTGCTACAAAAATGGTTTTAGAAAGCACGTGCGGCACCGCAGGCAGCCATCAGGCATTGGCTGTCGGCTCTGCAGTCGCTCCTCTTGCTTCTCACGTCACTGCCCCTGGAGGACGACCCCGGAGGAGCGCAGTGACGTGAGAGGTGAGGGGAGCGGCTGCAGAGCCGACAGCCAATGCCTGATGGCTGCCTGCGGTGCCGTGCTTGCTTTCTAAAAACATTTTTGGTAGCACTTTTTGTTTTGTAGCGGCCACTGCTGCTCAACAGGAGAAGCAGCAGTGGCCGGAAATGGGAGGTGGCGCCGTGTGTTTCGCGGAAGACTTGGCAGGTCAGTGTTGGGTGGGTGGGTGGGCAGGCAGGCAGGCCTGGATGGAAAGAAGGGGATAGAGAGAGAGAGAGACACTGGATGGAAGGATGGGGAGAGAAAGAGGGAAAACGGATGGAAGGATGGGGAGAGAAAGAGGGAGATGGAAGCAGAGAGAAAGGGGAGAGACTGGAAGGATGTGGAGAGAGAAGGGACACTGAACAGAAAAGGGTAGAGAGAGAGAGACACTGGATAGAAGGAGGGGGAGAGAGAGACATTAGATGGAAGGATCAGGTGAGAGGGTAGATGGGTGGAAGGATGGGGAGAGAAAGAGGGAAGACGCTGGATGGAAGGATGCAGAAAGAAAGAGGGGAAACATTGGAAGGATGGGGAGAGAAAGAGGGGAGACACTGGTAGGATGGGGAGAGAAAGAGGAGAGCTCATGGATGGAAAAGGAGAGTAGAGAAAGACTGGAGAATAAGAGGAAGGGGCATGGGGAGAACAAGGGTGAGAAAAGGATGAAAAGCCATAGGTAGATGAAGGAAAAAGAAGGAAATTAAAGAATGGATAGTAAGAATTAATTAAATCTGGACAGAGGGAGACGCTGAAAAATATTGAAGAAAAATGACAAATGGTGCAGAAGAGTTAAGCAAAAATGAAGGAAAGCAGAATCTAGCGACTGGGAGCAACACAATGAGAAAAAGTAAATGGCCATACAACAAAGGTAAAGAAAATAATTTTATTTTTTAATTTAGGATCAAGTAATATGGTACCTGTGTTAATAACGTTACAGAGACCAATACTTCCTTAGGTCAGGAGAGGATACCATAACAGCATTATACTGACCTGAGGCATGAGGTTTAGACCTCTGAAAGCTCATTGAAAAGGGTGTTAGGCTATTAAATAAATTATTTTCTGAAACCTGATGCACTGAAAAGCATCACTTTACCCCTGTGTGACAAATGCATCTGATTAGTGTGACTAAATTTTGCTGGGGGAGGGGGGTAGAGAGAACATTTTGTGCCCACCCACTCTGGGTTCAGGCCCACCCAAAATTGGCAGTCTGGCTACACCACTGCTAAGTACCAATAAAAAAAAACGTATCATCTTATTTTCTTTTCTAAGTTTGGATTTATTTCTATTTATTACCTTTAAAAGTAGACCAACACAGCTACCATACCACTTTTCTTTAACTTTAAATTAAAAAGCAACTATTTTCTGTAGGCAAACACGTTGGTATTGAGATATTTAATCAAGGCAGAAATGTGGCTGGCCAACGGAAATGTCAAAAGGTTTAGGTTTAAAATGAGCTAGAGTATACAGCCTGTTCCTTTTACAAAACAATAGTCATGAAGGCATTCATTACAAAGATTTCAGTTCCTGGGAGCCCTTCAAAAAGCTCAGTTAGGTGCATGGAGAGGGTAACAGTTATTTTAATGAGATGTGTATTTCCAGTGCGTTTTTGTGACCACACTGGAAGTCAAACCCCTCCTGCAAATCCGAGAAGGCAGGGGACTGCTTTACATCTGAATGCACTTCTGCACACATAACCCCCTTAGTAAAGTTAGCTCTTAATTTTATTACAGTTAGATTGGGGAATCCACATTGCTTAAATTTGAGATATTTTTGTTTTCTCTGTTCCATTTGTGGAAGCAACTAAAATTCAACTAAAAATGGAGAATCTGTTTTTCAATTTGAGAAAAAAAAATCAACAAATTACAGGGGATACCTTTTTATTGGACTAATAAGGTATCACTGACAAGCTTTGCTGTATTTAAACGCTGCTTAAGTCTAGCAAAAAGAAAACAAGATACAGGATTGTAAAAATCGTCCTATAAACTGACATACAAACGTTAGGTCCAGCAACTAGCTAAGGGAGGCAGAGAACCTACAATTATTAGAAGACAGCCGCTAGGTAATAAGCCAGAACATCATCTCTTCGGGTCAGTGAAGAAACCATGCAGTTACCGTGGGCTGAAACAGTACACTGATCTAGATGTTAGTACAGCCAGAGGCCGGGCAATAGGGGGCTTTTGAACTTCAATTGTTATCATTTCACGCCCTGTATCTGGCAACGGGTGAAAAATGCCAACTTTTCAAAATGATTGCATGTGCTAAACGCAAAACACATTACCCCTCACTGGACACAGTGAAAGAGTTTGTTCAATATTGGGGGTGCTCAAGCATCCATTCATTGCACCCCCCCCCCCCCAAAGCTGGCTCCCACGGTCCCTACTAAATCCTTTATTATTTGCTAACAACCTGAAGCAGAACCAAGTTCTTAGTGCCTCTGTGAACATACTGCTTCTAGCTGATCACCAGATAATGCATACAATTCCCCCATCCCAGAGGTGACCGTTATCTGCCATTTTGTTATATAATTAGTTGCCCCCCCCCCCCCACCCACCCAATAAAGCACATCAGGATGAGTCACGTGGAAGGAAACTGACATTCATCACTGAGACGAGTCCCTTCACACTCACCCCAGCCCAGGGAGCAGCCTCTCTCTGACCTAGCTCCCCGTAGCTACGATATGCGTGGGCGTGGCTTTATAAAGTTATTATTGAAAAAAAAAAGCCCACGGCAAGGGTAAAAGAAAACCTCCTTGCCAGAGTCCACCGGTCTAAAAGGGAAGCTGAAGCATGGCTTGGACTCCTGTTTCGATGGAAACAGAGGCAGGTGCACGGGAGGAAAACCTCGTCATGCGAACCAATTTTTAGAATACACAAGCTCTGAGTGTTGCAGAGGGTGAATATAATTCTTAAAATTTTCATTCTCTCTTCTCCTCCCCCCCGTCTTTTCGAGCGAGTGGTTTAGCCCACGGTGAGTGGACGACACAGGGGACCGTGGCTTGTGGCCGCTTCGCTGCAGCTGTCTGCAAGGAAGTTGGTAGTTGTTGCTTGTTGGATAACAAACCTCAATGAGATTGTGCGCGCGAAGCTGACAAAGTCACAAAAGGGAATTAAAGAGGTTATGATTCGCGCGCGCCGCGCGGAAGGGTTTGACGTCATTTCGAGGAGGAGGCGATTCGCTAAGGTCTCGGCGTCTCGCGGAATTCTGAGATAAAAAGAGCCGCTATTTTTTCGTTTAGCTAATTTCAGTGTGAGCAATTTCCAAGATAAAAGCAACACTCACTGAGAAGCATGCTTCTTTAGCATTCTTTTGCTTGTGCGCTATAAGGACCCGTCAGCACAATAAAAACTTTATTAGCATGAGAATTTAATTTGTTTTTAACATTTGTTGCCAAGCTAATGCATTAAATGATTTAAATAAAATGGAATGTGTACCAAAGAATGAGGCTTATACTATTAAAATAAACTTTTAACGCACAGAAAAGACAAAAACCAAGAAAACATCTCCAGGTCCAATCCCTGCAAGACCAAGCACAGTTTCTGGTTGCACCTTCTCTGTTAGTGGACAAGTATGATTTGCCCAATGTTTAAGAACAAAAATTAATGCTATTGATGTTAGGATGAGAGAGAGAGAGAGAACGAATGAACGAGATCCAGAGTCTACTTATTTCTCCAGTTGCCCTAGCTAACAATTTAGGTTGTAATTTTTTTTTTTTTGGTAGGAGCATATTCTTACCATCAATGTACAGTGCTGTATTGTACATTCAGTACAGCTATAACAATGATTATTATTACAAACTACTTTGGAGGAGGAGGAGTAGCCTAGTGGTTAGTGCAGCAGATCTTGATCCTGGGGAACTGGGTTTAATTTCCGACTGTAGCTCCTTGTGACCCTGGGCAAGTCACTTAACCCTCCATTGTCCCAGGTACAAATAAGCACCTGTATATACTATATAAACCACTTTGAATATAGTTGCAAAAACCAGAAAGGCAGTATATGAAGTCCTATTCCCTTAGTGCTCATATAAATACATTTATCTGACTACAGTACCTTGGCTTTAAAAGCATTCCACATTCTTACCACTAAGCAACAGCTTTTGATGGCATTACCTGTTCAAGGGTTTAGTGTTCATATTCCACATGCAGTAAGATTTTCCACCCATACCTGGTGCTATCTGATAGTACTGATTTTAAAAAGCATTAAGAGTTTAGATTAAAGCTCAGCTTTCAGTCTAGCCCAGTGTTATCTGATTCTTTAACAAATTAGTTAGTTTTATCTTCAAAATTTAGTTTTGCTAAACTAGAAATACATTCTGCAGTCTTCTTTTGTTTCTGGAAATCCTTTAAGCACTGTAGCTGAAAGTTAGAGGTAGACAGTTTTTATTTTCCATGGGTCACGTTTGTGGCTATTACCTGTTTAGGAGCTGGGAAAGAGGGATACAGACTCTTCACTGCTTCACCCCCCCCCCCCCCCCAAAGAAAAGAAGAGTGGAAGTGGATGGTATTCCTGGGAGAAAAGAAAATAAAGAAGGGGCCTTTTCTCCCTTTTGAGAAAAGATTGAAGAAACTGCTTTATACTTCTCAGACAACCTCCAGAAACATGATAGCTCTTGGCTTTCACCCACTCATGGTCCAGCATGCCACACATGGCATGCTGGACCATGAGTATCTGAGGATCTGAAGGCCACGAAACAGTGTGACAAGGTGGTGGCCGTAGCTAGAAGGTTGCTAGGCTGTATAGAGAGAGGTGTGACCAGCAGAAGAAAGGAGGTGTTGATGCCCATGTATAAGTCGTTGGGGAGGCCCCATTTGGAGTATTGTGTTCAGTTTTGGAGGCCGTATCTTGCTAAGGATGTAAAAAAAATTGAAGCGGTGCAAAGAAAAGCTACAAAAATGGTATGGGATTTGCGTTACAAGACTTATGAGGAGAGACTTGCTGACCTGAACATGTATACCCTGGAGGAAAGGAGAAACAGTGGTGATATGATACAGACGTTCAAATCTTTGAAAGGTATTAATCTGCAAACAAACCTTTTGTGTAGATGGGAAGGCAGTAGAACTAGAGGACATGAAATGAGATTGAAGGGGGGCAGACTCAAGAAAAATTTCAGGAAGTATTTTTTCACGGAGAGAGTGGTGGATACTTGGAATGCCCTCCCGCGGGAGGTGGTGGAGATGAAAACGGTAACGGAATTCAAAAATGCGTGGGATAAACATAAAGGAATCATGTTCAGAAGGAATGGATCCTCAGAAGCTTAGTGGAGATTGGGTGGCTGGTGCTGGGCAGACTTCTATGGTCTGTGCCCTGAAAATGGCAGATACAAATCAAGGTCAGGTACAGTGGCGTACCAAAGGGGGCGTGGTCCGCCCCGGGTGCACGCTGCTGGGGGGGGGGGTGCAGCGCGCGCCTGTCCTTCATTTGTTCCATGCTCCCTCTGCCCCGGAACATCCTGTTCCGGGGCAGAGGGAGCATGGAACGAATGAAGGACAGGCACGCGCGGCACCCCCCCCCCCAGTGGCGTGCACCCGGGGGGAGTCTTTTGTGGGGGGATCGCACTGCATCCGGGGGGGGGGCTGCACCCGGGGGTGGGGTGCATCGGCGATCCGTCCCGGGTGTCAGCCCCCCTAGGAACGCCACTGGTCAGGTATACACATAAAGTAGCACATATGAGTTTATCTTGTGGGCAGACTGGATGGACCGTACAGGTCTTTCTCTGCCGTCATCTACTATGTTACTATGCTACATGCTAAGGAACCATTTCCCAGAGCAGCAAGAGGATGCCTCCACCAACCTGGGCCAAACACACACTTACCACCTGAAACCAGCAGCACATCAAATTAGCTTTGAAACAACCAACACTACAGCTCACAGGCCATCCCTTTCCTTTTGCTATCATCATTTAGAAGTGCATGTGACCCTTTGCTAATTACATCAGCACTGGTGATTTTAGAGCTACAGAGTTGGCAGGCAGAGTGAGCTGAATGAAATGGTCCCATTGGTCATAGTTTGCCAACTCCTGTTCCATATAATCTCTCTCTCTGGTTGAACCTTTCAGCTCACCTTTAATCACACTTCTATAGACACTCTTGATCTTCTATCTGGTGTACCCCAGGGCTCAATCCTGGATCCCTCCCTATTCAATGTCTTTCTCGCTCTGCTCTTGGCCATCATACAAGACCATGGATGTACAACATTCTGCTATGCAGACAATATTCAGAGTCTGTCGTATCACTGATCCCTCTCTTAATGACTACATGCCCAAAGTCTCTGCCTGGCTTAAAACAAACCCCTTAATGCTACAAAATGTGAATCCATTTGTGTGTCCTATTCCTTTTCCTCCTCTCATTGATAACCAACCTCTTCCTTTCAAAGCGGCCATCAAGATTTTAGGTGTCATCTTTGACAACAAACTCACTTGCAAACCATAAATAAAACCATAGGAATAAAATGGGCCCTACTGCAGATAACTCAAGCTAAGCTTTAGTAAACAACCCCCTGAGTTCCTATAAGTTGTCAAAGAGATTGGGGTTGGTACCAACAGCAGATGCTGCTGTGCAGAGCAAAGGGACCGAGAGGGACTATATGGAATCATATACTGTGACAGAAATTCTGGAGAACCCACCTTGAGAAGCCTATTCACCAAGAGAAGTATTTTAAATAAAATCCGAAAATGAATCAGTAACCGATGTTCAGCCTGTAACAGAGGGGTAACATATTTTTCTCCCCCCTCAAAAGTAGCTTCACTGCAGTACAAGTTGCAAATGCTTAAGTTCTTTGACAAATACCCTTGAACTGGGAATTACAATAATCTAGATAAGTAAGTACCAATGTATTGAGCAAGTCTGTTGCAATTTAAAGAAGCACTGGTGAACCACTGATGCATTGTGGGCAAGAAAAGACAGCCCAGAGTCCAAGAAAACCCCTAAGATCAGTGCTAACCTCCTGAATCAGCACCACCGATGTACAGGTACAGGGCAACAAATTGTTGGTTCCTGCAGAAAACCTCTGCTTTAGTTTTAGCCATATTCAGTTGCAGCCTATTAAGCTGTAGAGAGACCAGAAGGTGTTTTTAGTAGGTGGCTGATACTCTTTTTTTTGTTTTCCTCAAAGAAAAAAAGAAACGGAGGAAACACGTGGTTTCTGCACAGGATGGTACACAATGCTGATTTGCTGCCACATTCATAACAGGTTGATCACTGGTTTCCTTTTTTCTAAACTGGAGATGAAGGTGGAGGCCTGCGGCCGGCCGACCTGGTATCTTTTCTTTTGACCTTTTACCACTAATGCTAGATACAAGTAGCAGCATCCCTGTGGAGGCGACAGAGTGGAAGAAACCTCAAACGTATGGCATCCTTAGTTGCAATACTGCATTACCAACAGTCCGGGGTTAGGCTCGCTGTCTTTCCTCATTATCTATTATCCCGAGCACTCTTTCAATGTGAATTCTACCTGTAAATAGTTAAAAATGTTTCTGATTTATTCTGTTCAAATGCGATTTACTCTTACAAGCCACCGTGGTTTCTTGTTATTTTCATTCTTTGTATGATGCGGTAGACATTGAATAGGACCGATCGTGCATCTCACCCAAGAGACTGGACAGGTACTCATGCACCCCACTTTGATTCAACTATATTTATTATTATTATTATTATTATTATTATTATACTCATCTAAATTGTGATGAGAAGTCAGTGGCAATTAACATGTTTTTTTTAATGTGTTGTTCCAATCAACAGTTCTAAATTCTGTTGAGTGTGAGTGAGCAGTACTGTTTTCATGAATGACTCTGAGCTCTTTAAATATGCTGAATAAGCATAGGCATGAAACTGGCGAATAGTATCAAACCTCTGCTAAATTTAACCTTTTTTATACGTGTTACCGTGCATGTTTCGGTGTATATCGCGAATGCATTTGTATGGCTTCTGTAACAATGGGAAAACGAGCAGCCCGGATTCTTACCTGGCTCTGGTCTCGCGTCTTCATTTTCTGCTCGCCTCTTTCAGCTCTTGTAGTATGAGGTTACTGAAGCGACATCTACGGGGGAGGTCCTTTTTCATCTATGGCCATAGCCCTATGGGTGGTGTCCTACGATGGCTGCCCAATGAAATTCAGTGCATCGCATGGCGCTTCACAGCTGGATTGGTGCAGCTGTCTGAAACCATCTGAGCCCATTAAGTAACCGTAGTAACCGGAGAGAAAAGGGATAAGGAAGGAAGAGCTGGAAGGAATGAAGAACCTGCAGTACTCTTGCAAGCTGCTGCATGACTATGTTGTGCACAGATGGTACAAAATTCTGGTGGTTTGCATGATACAGCCTGTCAGGCACAATATTTTTCCCAATAGCCTACATTTCTTGTGCCCAAACATGATAATGAAAAGAACTTCTTTCTCCAGTTTAATTCTTTAGAATTAGTTGTTACCATAGAGGCTGTTTTAGCTTTCCGGTTAGTTTCATAGGTAGCATATCCATAAGGGGGGGAGGGGTAATGGTCCTGGGTGCCAGCATCAGGAGTGCACTGGAAGAGGAGCTGGAATATAAAAAAGTATGGCGCCTTCCTGAATCCTGACTGGTGTATATTGGAGGGGGGGGGGGGTGTAAATGAAACCAGTGGTTCTACTGCATCTCATGCACTTGTCGTGTGAGTTGAGGTATTTCCAGATAATCATCAGAATTGCTGGTATCCTGTATAACTGTGCATTTCAAATGCCTGTATTTCCTTTTTGACCCAGTTCTTATGTTCTTATTGGAGACAGACATGGGTAAGCAACTGCTTGCCCTGGGCTTTGTAGTATGGAATGTTGCCACGATTTGGGTTTCTGCGAGGTACTTGTGACCTAGCTTGGCCACTGTTTGGAAAACAGGATACTGGGCTAGATGGCCTGTTGGTCTGACCCATTATGGCTAGTCTTATGTTCTTATTTATTTCTCTTCATTGTTGGGGGAGAGTGGTATAACATAGGAACTATGTGAAATATCAAAACTGCCTATTTAGGCCTGGTTTTATTTGTGAACTAACGAACTTTCGTAAACTACTGAAGACCCATCTCTTTAACAAAGCATACCACAAAGATCAACCAATGTGAATATACACAACTCCTTCATATATAATCAGAACTGTCTTATAATATTCTGCTTGCTATACCATTATCATGTTTTTTCCTTATCATATTGCCCAAGATCCTTCAATAACACAAAATGTCTATTTTCTAATGTATCGCCACCAGGGCCGGTCTTAGCAAGTGCGGGGCCCTGTGCAGACCAATTTGGTGGGGCCCCATCCTAGCCCTGCCCTAGCTCCGCCCCACCCTAGCTCCACCCCATTGATAAGATTATTCCATTAAAAAATTTTTTTTTTAATTTATGAAATTTCAAATAAAGACAAATGAAGCTAAACTTGTACAAAAAAACTGATTGAAATAATAAGCACAATGCTATCATGAAACCTCCCCTCCCCATAAGTGGAGTGGCCGAGCCGCGGGATCATCATGAATGATGCGGACGGTCGTCCGAGGCGAGCGGAGGTCGGAGCGGAGGCAGAGCGGGGCCCCCTTAGGCGCGGGGCCCTATGCGGCCGCCTTGGTCGCCTCTGCCTAAGACCGGCCCTGATCGCCACCATTCATGATGTATTGTAAGACACATTGAGCCTGCAAAGAGGTGGGAAAATGTGGGATACAAATGCAATAACTCAATAAATAAATAAATAGGGCACCTGCGTGAGGCATCCAAAAAAGTCACCAGATAGGCACCAATGTACCTCCATAAAATAGGCTCTAGTAACTAGCCCTAACAGTGCACAAATGTACACCTGACCCAAAGAAGTGGTACAAATGTTTTGAGTAGCTGTATGTTGTGATTTATATTTATTTATTAGGATTTATTAAGCGCCTTAATGAGGATAATCACCCAAGGTGGTGTATAGCAGGTACAGTTTAAACTTATCATTTTAACACCATAACAGTAGTAAAATGACCAAATATAAACATAAATATAATTGGGGGCCCTTTTACAAAGCAGCAATAAGGCCAACGTGCGCTAAAAAGGAAATGCTGCCGAGCTTTTCCATCCCCAGCATGCCGTCATATCTGGCACTACAAAAATATGTTTATTTTTGTAGTACTGGTGTGTACCTGGCAGTAATCAGGCAGTTCCATGTGCTGCCTGGTTACTGCTGGGTTACCTCAATGGGTGGCGGTAAGGGTTCCCTTGCCGCACAGCCATTTCCTGAAGAAAAGAAAGACCTACCTTTTACCTGCTGTGGTAAAAGGGGGGCCTTGGCGTGCATAAAAAACTCATGCTGATGCCAACGCAGGCCCCCTATTGCCAAAGCTTTGTAAATGAGGTAAACTTGAAAACAGCAAATTGAAACCTAATAACAGACCTACCATAAAACAGGAACAAAAATATACACATATAACAGCACTGAAATTCAAATAACAGAGATAAATGCATCTAATAAGCACATATTAGAACATTCAAATCATATACAGTAGATATGATGCTAATGATTTTCTACAATACAGATTACCATGTGATGTTTATGTTTTACTGAATTTATGTATGTTTCTATTGTAATCTGCTTTTTTAATTAAATCTGACTGTATGTACTTAAAATAATAATTAATAAATAAAAATAATGTCTAACTGTGTGCAAATACACTATAGTGGCAATTTGACAACAGGGTGCAGGTGAGGAGCCTGTTCTTTAACAGAATATAAATATGTGCACATAGGTTATAGAATTGATCTTCTTGTGTGCACATTGCTTATTATTGTGTAATTTATTTATTTACTTTTATTTATTCATACTTGTATCCCACAATTATCCAAAAACTAGTTTCGGTTCAGTGTGGCTTACATTTAACAGTTGCTAGAGATTATATAGATTCAGTTACATTTACAAGGTTGTATGATGCTGTGTTTTACAGTGGTTGGCAAGATAACTATTAGTGCATATGGAATACTCATTGGGTTTCTTGAGAAGGTATGTCTTACATATAATGACACTATTACCAGCCTTTCTAACCCTGGCTGGTAATGGTGCCACTGCATGATTACACTGTCCTGGGTAGTTGTCTGCATGAATGCTGTGATTATGTTGCATGACCTACTGTAAGTGCATGGCATATGCATTGTATACTGGATCACCTCTATGACTTGTGATGTTATAACAAGTGGAGGAGTGGCCTAGTGGTTAGGGTGGTTAGGGTGGTGGACTTTGGTCCTGGGGATCTGAGGAACTGAGTTTGATTCCCGGCACAGGCAACTCCTTGTGACTGTGGGCAAGGCACTTAACCCTCCATTGCCCGCCGCATTGAGCCTGCCATGAGTGGGGAAAGTGCGGGGTACAAATGAAATAAAAAAAAAAAATAACTGATTGCTTCTTTTCTATTCTAATTAGCATTCCTTTCTATTCTAACTTTAATACAAACACCAGCTACTAATGCCTTCAGGAAAGGCAAGGTAGATTGTGAGCCCTCCTGGGACAGAGAAATATCCAGACTACAGTGTGAGCAAAATCGAAATAAATAAATAAAATAATATATCAAGGGGCTCATTTTCGAAACAGAAAAACATCCAAAAAGCAACACAAAGCGGCAAATGGACTTTTTTTTGCCAAATTGCTATTTTTGAAACCCATTTTAAGACATTTTTCAGTGCATCCAAATCACAAGGGGGGCGTGTTGGGGGCAGGATTTAGACATTCTCAAAGCTTGGACATTTTTTCTGCCATAAAAGAAGAAAGCAAAAATGTCCAGGGCTAAAAGTTAAACGTTTTGGTGTAGGCATAGGCGCCCGGTATAAGAGGCTTGGGGAGGCTAAGCCTCCCCAGCCACAGCAGGAAAGAGTTAGGCGGCGCCGTGAGTCTCCCTGTTCCCTCCCCTTGTTTACTAACTGCCCCCATTTTTAATTTACCTGCGTCCCAGCGTCAGCCCGCCGCGTCATTTCAAAGCCCGCCCTGCTGCCTGTCTCTATTCTTCCCTCCCTTCGCGACGTGTTCGTTCGGCAGAGTCCCGCCCTCGAGGAAATGATGTCAGAAGGCGGGACTCTGCCGAACGAATCACATCGCGAACGGAGGGAAGAATAGAGACAGGCAGCAGGGTGGGCTTTGAAATGATGTGGCGGGCCGACGCTGGGAGTGGGACGCAGGTAAATTAAAGATGGCGCGGGGCATATAGTAAACGAGGGGAGGGGAGGGGAAGGGAAGGAGAGAATCGCGCTGGCGCTGGGTATGCATGGAGGGCAGGGGAGAGGAGGGTTGCTGGAATGGGTGGATAGAGGGGATGGCAGGGGAAAGAGGAGGGTTGCTGGAATGGGTGGATAGAGGGGATGGCAGGGGAAAGAGGAGGGTTGCTGGAATGGGTGGATAGAGGGGATGGCAGGGGAAAGAGGAGGGTTGCTGGAATGGGTGGATAGAGGGGATGGCAGAGGAGAGAGGAGGATTGCTGGAATGGGTGGATAGAGGGGAGGGCAGGGGGGAGAGAGGAGGGTTGCTGGACATGGGTGGAGGGGAGGTCAGGGGAGAGGAGATTTGCTGGACATGGGTGGGTGGCTAGAGGGGAGAGGAGGGTTGCTGGACACGGGTGGCTAGAGGGGAGAAGAGGGTTGCTGGACATGGATGGCGAGATGGGAAGACAGGAAGGAGATACACATGAATGAAGGGGAGAAATTCTGGACATGCATGGAGGGGAGGAAAGACAGAGGAAGGAGATGAGGGAAAAGGGGGAAAACCTGCACATCGATGGAGAAAATAGGCAGAAGCTGGATCCACTGGACAGTCAAGTCTGCAGAGGACCCAGCTTTTACTTACGGATGTAAGGCAAGAAATGAAGAAGAAAGGCAGAAAGTAAAGAAATAAATGGAAAGGAAGCCCTGGAACCGGAGTTAAGAGGACAGATAGCAGCAGAATCGGATACTTGGCCAGCATGATCAGAAAAACAAAGTCACCAGACAACAAAGGTAGAAAAGATTATTTTATTTTCATTATAGTGTTTGGAATATGTCCACTTTGAGAATCAGGTGCTCAACATTAAAAGTTTATATTTATTTACGGCATTTTATCCCACATTAAACATGAATTAGGGTGTTTTGTGGCTCTACATGAGAATTGTGATATTATGATCCCTTGTTTCATATTGTTGACGGTCTGCATTTTACGTATGGGTGGTATGTTGGTGTATTAGGTTCTGCCCAGTGTAATATTTATGGTACAGTAAGGTTCTGAGTGTGTTTTTGCACAAAGTTGTGCATAGTGTTTTGCAGTTGAGCGATTGTGGTTAGTATATGCTTTGAGCAACCACTTTATTCTTTGACATATGAAACATAGCTAATATCTAAATTTAATAAAAGGTATTAATTGTGACTTCTATTTTTATTTATTTATTTTTTTCTGTGTGTTATCAGACAATTATGGATTTAAGCTCCACCCCTGGCCCCACCCCTAACCCCGCCCCCTTTAGCCTTCCCAAACAGTTGGGCCACCGACCGCCTATGGGTGTAGGTCTGTTTCAATCACGACTAAATCACAAAAAGATGCCCTAAATGACCAGATAACCACTGGAGGGATTAAGGCATAACCCTCTTACTCCCCTAGTTGTCACTGACACCATCCCCCCTCCCCCCAAACAAAGATGTACATATCAGCCTCTATGACATCTTCAAATGTTATGGCCAGTCCTATTAGAGCAGTAAGTGCAAAAACTACTGTGTGGGGAAAAGGAATTATCTATTGTACCTGAATTTAACTCAGGGCTGGCACAACCCTTAATCAGGACTAGGCAGTTGCCTAGGGCAGCAGCTTCTGAGGAGCACCAGCAATCAAAGGAAAACAATAGGCCCTGACAACCCCCACAAACTAAAAAAAATAAAAACAACAGGAGGGAAGGTGGACAGTTTTCAAATAACCCATTTACCCAGGTTATTAATATTCTAGGAGTGCTGATGTTGGATTGATCATGATTGATGGGGGAGGGGGTGCAAGACTGAAGGTTTGCTTAGTGTACCTAAAACTCTTGCGCTGGCTCTTGAGCTATTACCAAAAAGGTATTACCTAAAGCCCATATTCCTTCCCTTCCTCTTTCTTCCTAGATGCCCATTGTACGGGATCATCAGCACAGGGAATGTATGTTAAGTTGATGCCACTGATTTCCCAGAGCTTCCAAGATTAAAAAATCACTATATGTAAATTGAATAAACACGGGGAGAGCACACATTTTTTTCATACTCCTCTTTTTTTTTTCATATCCTCTTGTTTTGCCTGTAGCTGTTTGATACAAATATATAAGACCCCCTTTTACTAAGGCTCGCTCACGTTTTTAGCGCATGCTAAAATTGGGCATGCGCTAAACGTTAGAGATACCGATGCATTCCTATGGGCGTCTCTAACATTTAGCGCATGCCCAATTTTAGCACACACTAAAAACGTGAGCACGCGTTAGTAAAAGACCCCCTTAATGTTTTGGTATACCATCTCTAACTTTATCTCTACCAACTTGCCATGATTTACTCTATCAAACTCTTTGGCACAGTCAATAAAGCATACATAGATCTTTATTCTGAATCATTATCTCGTCAATCATTCATAGTCAATGAATATCATCTCTTGCACTTCATCTGTTTGTTTGTTTGTTTCTTTAATTGAATTTCCAATGGTAATACAATGAAAATAACCAGAAGAAAAGAAGCAGTAAAAACGCTTATGAAATATGTCCACTCAAAAGGGATCAAAATTCCAACAACTAGAACAATTCAATCCACATCATGTGAAGGAGAAGAGATATTTTAAACGAGAAAAACAAAAACAAGAAAATACAAACTATCATCGTACCAGAAGCTTTAAATTATGACATCTCCCAATACCTCCCAAACTCCAGTAAAAAAGGAAAAGGCAGACCAAGCCCTATGGTTTTCTCATTCAAAAAAAAGGTCTCCAGTTGCAAAAGCTCAAAGAAAACATATTTGTGACTTTGCGAAATGGTCAAACATTTACAAGGAAATTAAAATCAAACAAAGTTGCATCTACAGCTAAGACACACACAGTCTAAGCTGCAGGAAAGGCTTGAGATCTGAGTCTCTCTGCACACAGCATGAACAATATATAATCACTAAGCACAAAAGGGCAGTGGCGTAGGAAGGGGGGGGCGGTCCGCCCCAGGTGCACGCTGCTGGGGGGTGTCGGCTCCGCGCTGGTGCACTGAGAGCAGTGAACCAGCGCGGAGCCGACACCCCCCAGCAACGTGCAGTCGGGGCGGATCGGCCCTCCCGCCCGCCCGCCCCTCGCCGCAGGTATGCGCTCTGGGGGGGGGGGCAGGTGCGCTCCAGCGGAAGGAGGGTGAGCCGTGCTGCACCCGGGGGGGGGGGGGTGCACAGCGGCGACCCGCCCTGGGTGTCAGCTCCCCTCGCTACGGCTCTGCAAAAGGGAGCAGCCTTTTTTTCTGGTTATATATACAAAGCTGACTGCTCTGAAAAAGCAAACAGACCCCTGGATCATGTCTATTTGATGACTAAACTGACTGCTCTCAGACATAACAGAATGGCAACTTTCCTGAAACTTGGGGAGCCATATGGTAAATGTAGGGACGTTGCCCTGAAGCCCCATTAAGTTTTTTAGAATGATTATCACCTCATGAACAGCACAAGCTCCTTCCACTGTCAGACACTTTGTTTAAAGCAGATGGGTTTTTGTTTGTACGATGACATTTATAGGATGCAGAGACCAATCCTGAGCATTTTTATTTTGGGTGACAAGGGTCACCTTTGGCAGCTCTGGCCCCAGAGCTTGCTTTCAAACAGATCAGAGACTTTGCAAAATAACACAAAACCCTGCAAAAAGACACTCAAAGCCTATACAAGAAAAACTTACCCAACCATAATAGCCTTGACCCACCTATGAAAAGACATTGTCCTCTTGTCCTTCTTCCTTCTTTTTCTCTACATCCATCTGGCACTGATCTTTCTTTTTTTATGTTTATTTTTTCACTTTTCTTTTCTCTGTCTCTATAGCCACCCATATATGATTTTTACCCCTCATTCTCCCTTTCTCTCACCCTCTAGTACTTAGTCACCTTCTTTTCACCTCTCATCTACCTAGCGACTTTTTTCCTCTCCCTCTCTCCAGCAATCCTATTTCCCCATCTGTCTTTCTCTTTCCCCAGTCTGCTAATCCTCCCTCTATATTTCATCCACTCCCTAGTCCCCCATTTCTATCCTCTGAACTCACCCTCTCATCCCTCATCTACCCTCTGCCACCTCTCATCCCCTCACCAGCCTCTGCTCCATCCCTGTCTATCCATCCTTCCCCTGTCTCCAGGTCATTCTATCTCTTACCTTGTCCTCAATCCCCTATTACCTCTCTTTGACCACATTAACTCCATTTCCACCTTGGGACCTATCTCATCTCTCATACTCTTCCACAGCACCCCACCCTGGCCTTGGTCACACAAGCAGAGTAGCCCCTTTTGAAAAACAGGATAAACAACCACAAGAAGAGAAACCAAAAGCACCAGACTGAAGACCACAGATAGTAAGAGCACCAAAATAGTTTTATTGGGACCCTACACGGTCCGTGTTTCGGCCAAAAAGGGCTTCCTCAGGGGTCTTCAAAATTTGACGTACACAGATGTTCCTCCAAGATTACACGGGATAGAAAGGCTAAGCACAAAAACGCTGGTGCTATCTGAAACGGAGCATAGACACTAATGCTTGTAAAAAAAAAAATACAGGATAAACAACCAGAAATTAAAAGTACTAATGTAGACAAAAATTAAACTGAAACCTGAGATGCCAAACTCTGCATGCAATGCAACACCAGAGAAATAGAAAAACAAAACAAAACACATTTCCTCCTCTACAGTGCAAAATAATGCCAAGCAGACATAAATTCTAAAAACTGACATAATTCAAACTGAATGTACCATTTTTTCCTACCTTTGTTCTCTGGTGATTTTATTTTTTTAATAATCTTGTTCCCAATCTCTGGTTCTGTCTCCCTCCTTCTGTGTGCTTAACTACTTCCAGGACCTCCAGTCCATTTGTTATTTATTTTCTCACCTCCTTTCTTCTTCACTTTGTGCCCTACATCCATCTTTAGCACCTATCTTTCCACTTTTCTTCCTTCTTCTCAAAACTATCTAGTTTTCCACGTCTTCTCTTCTCTTCCATCCATGTACAGCATTTCCCCATTCTCTTCCCTTCCCTTCTATCCAAGTGCAGCATTTCCCCCTCTTCCTTCCCTTCCATCTATGCACGTCTTCCCTCCTGTCTCTTCCCTTCCCTTCCCTTCTATCCATGTGCAGCATTTTCTTCTTTCTCCCTTCCCTTCCATCCATGCACAATTCTCCCCTCCACTCTCTTTCTTTCCATGTTCAGCATTCCCCCCCCCCTCATCCACAGATGCATTCCTGTTCTCCCTTCTCTTCCATCCACGTACACATTTTCACTTTCCCTCCCCTTCCATGTACAACATGTCCCCCTCTCCATTCTCTTCCATCCATGTACATTCCCCTTTCCCTTCTCTGTGCAGTATTCTCTACTCCCATCTCTCCCATCCATGTGCAGCATTGCTTTCCCTTCTATCCAAGTGCAGGGGCAGTGTGCTAATACCGAGGTGGCAAAACAATTTTTGGGGTGGCACTTGCCACCCTGTGCCACCCCATAGTAATGCCTATGACCTTAACCTAATATATTTGGCCCTGTATACAACAGAGAATACAACCATAAACAATTAGCACATTTGGGGAAGAAGTATCATCCAGTGACACATCTTGGACATTTCTGAATGCATTTGTTTTGTGCCTCTGAAACCCGTACGTGTGATATACTATATAATTTATTTTAAATTATTTAATTGAGACACACCAGAGTCTGACTAGGTTGAGGATTAAAACATGGTACTTGCATCAGGTTTGGGCAAAGCCCACTGCTAGCTGGAGTATTTGCACTGTAGAGATTAGTCCGTACATCATGTGATCTGATCTGCTAACATCACAGCTTAGTTTTTTTGCATTTTTTTCTATAACATGTATGAATAAACTATAGAGAAACATTCCATGCTACCAATCCCAGGGCAAGCAGTAGCTTCCCCCATTTCCACCTCAATAGCAGACTATGGACTTTTCCTCCAGGAACTTGTCCAAACCTTTTTTAAACCCAGATACACCAACTGCTGTTACCATATCCTCTGGCAACTAGTTCCAGAGCTTAACTATTGTTTGAGTGAAAAAAAATATTTCCTCCTATTTGTTTTCAAAGTATTTCATGCAGTTTCATTGAGTGTCCCCTGGTCTTTGTACTTTTTGAATGAGTGAAAAATCGATTCACCTCCACCCGCTCCACACCACTCAGGATTTTGTAGACCTCAATCTGTTTATAGTTACTTAACAAATCATATCCCTCCTCAGCTGTCTCTTTTCTAAGCTGAAGAACCCTAACCTCTTTAGCCTTTCCTTATATGAGAGAAGTTCAATCCCCTCTATCGTTTTGGTTGCTCTTCTTTGAACCTTTTCTAATTCTGCTATATCTTTTTTGAGATATGGCGACCAGAACTGAACACAATACTCAAGGTGAGGTTGCACCATGGAGTGATACAGAGGCATTATAATATATTTGGTCTTATTTTGCATCCCTTCCCTAATAATTCCTACCATCTTTCATAATTCATAAATCATCTGGATTGCAACTGCAGGACATTACTACTTCTTACAAGGAATAGGACAAAGCCAGTAAGTACAAAGCAGAAATGTGTGTATCAGTGTACACTTCACAAGAGACAGCAGAGGAAATCTACAGGGAATACAGAACCAGACAAATACAGAAGGTAGCAAGTCTCTATTATACAGGGTTTACAATCTGAGAACCGATGTAAAGGTGTTAAACACCCTAGATGAACTTTCAGCTTTGTGCCCCCTCCAATTTATTTTCAGGTCTTAGAGCCCCCTCCTTAAGAATTAGATAATTAAATTGTGATCACCCCAACACCATCCCTCCAAGAACAAGTTTGTACAAATACATGATTGAACATTGATGTTTAACTTTTATATAAATGCAATTAATGCACAATTTCACTTTCCAAAAGCCATTTACCCAGGTAAAGGGGCTACTTGAAACATCCTGAAGGTAACAGCATGCTCTCATGTTCATTTTTCATGAGCTAGTTTGGTGTCAAGACTGTTTTACTTTCACTTCAGCTACTCTTTGCCACTCCTTAGAAGATGCTGCCCTAGGTGAGTGCTTAGTTTGCTTTATGGCTAAATTGGCTCTGTACAATCCAAGTGAAGATAAATAAGGGACAGGGAGACAAAACAGGGTAGATTTTGTAGTAATGCAGCACCCCGAGGGAGCAGATGAAGCCACTGACCATGATTTTTGTGGAAGACTTAATGGAAGCAACGTATTTTTTTTTTAAGTTAGATCTGAAGGTGGAACTTTCATGGAATATAATGAAAGAAGATGAGGGAGGCTTAGTGAACATAGATACATGGGAACACAACTGTACCTCTCACACATCCTACAGCACAAGAGGTCAAGTAGACACGAAAACATTCTGGCAACAGATATACAACAATGAATGGACAGCACAAACAGACTCCATATATTACCTCGTGGAATGGGATAAAAGATGCAAATGCATACTAGATGAAATAGCACCCTTATGAACAAGAACTTTACGTAAGCATAACTCAATACCATGGTTCAATGATGAACTGAAAAAGCTAAAAACACAATCCAGGAAACTCGAATGAGCATGGAGAAAAACACACACTCAACACATGGAACCAATCACAAAGAAAATACAAATACGCAATAAGACAGACCAAAAGATCATACTATAAAACTAAAATACTGACAGATTACAAAGACATGAAGAAATTATATCAACTCGTGAACAAACTCCTAGACACTAACTTGGTCACTACATCAAATACAGACATCCCATCTGCAGACAAACTTGCTAAGTATTTCAATGAAAAAATTGCAAACCTACGCAACACGCTACCTCAGCACAACACTGGCATCGAAATCTTCCTTAATGAGTTGGACCCAACCATTGGAGAATACCCGGCTGACTGAACCTGGTTAAAATTCACCCTTCTTACCGTCGATGCAGTTGCACAGGCGATCAGCAGGTTCTCCAACACTCACTGTAAACTAGATACCTGTCCCAACTACCTAATGAAATCCACCCTTGACCGCTTCATAGCAGACCTCACATCCCACCTAAACTACATGCTTCAGCAAGGTCTCTTCCCTAAGGAAAATGGCAATATCCTACTCACTCCGATACCAAAAGACACCAACAAATGAAATCAATAATTACCGTCCAGTAGCATCCATTCCATTGTCAAACTGATGGAAAGCATGGTAGCCAAACAACTTACAGATTATATAAACAAATTCTCAATATTACATGAATCACAGTCAGGTTTTTGCCCCCTCCACAGCACAGAAACAGTACTACTCACTCTCCTAGCCAAATTCAAGCAGGAAATAGCAATAGGCAAAAACATCCTCCTCCTCCAATTCAACATGTCTAGTGCATTCGACATGGTAAACCATAATATATTAATAAGATTACTAGATAAGTTCGGGATTGGTGGAAACATACTTAGCTGGATCAAGGATTTCCTAACCACAAGAACATATCAAGTAAAATCAAACTCAAACATATCATCACTGTGGAAAGCAGACTGTGGAGTACCACAAGGATCACCGCTATCACCGATCCTCTTCAACCTAATGATGACCCTACTAATCAAGTCCTTATCCAACCAAGGCCTTAACCCTTTCATCTATGCAGACGATGTCACAATATTCATTCCTTATAAATCTAAACTGACAGAAATCACCAACGAAAACAAGATCAGCTTGAACATCATGGACTCTTGGGCAAATGCATTTCAACTAAAACAAAACTAAGAAAAAACACACTGTCTCATCCTCTCATCCCTACACAGCGCAGATAATCCCACAATTATCAACACCCCAGATTACACCCTCCCTATCTCAGACAGCCTGAAAATCCTCAGCGTTACAATAGACCGCAACTTAACACTAGAGAGCCAAGTGACATCCACAACAAAGAAAATGTTCCACTCTGTGGAAACTCAAACACATGAAACAATTCTTCCCGAGGGGAACATTTCACAACCTGATACAATCAATGGTACTAAGCCATGTAGACTACTGCAATGGAATTTATGCGGGATGCAAAGCACAAACCTTAAAGAAACTTCAGACTGCTCAAAACACGGCAACTAGGCTTATCTTCGGAAAAACGCGATTTGAAAGTGCAAAACCCCTTCGTGAAAAGCTACACTAGCTCCCAATCAAAGAACGCATTGCTTTCAAAATCTGCACTCTGGTGTCATGTCTCCAGCTCCTACCTGTGCCCCCGCTGGGGCAGGCGATGGCCCTCGGGCGACGCGGCGTCCAGGGGGCGGAGATGGACCTCCGCTGCAGCCGATGCTGCCGCGGGTCAGACCGAGGCCGGCGGTCCGCTGGAGCGAACGTCGGCCTCGGAGGAGGAAGCACGCCGGCCAAGATGGCGGCTCCGGCGTCGACATCGCCCTGGCTAGGGGCGGATCAGCGCGGAAGCTCCGCCCCCTCACGCCGGATTGGTGCACCGGTGCTAGGACTCCGCCTGCATGGCAGTTCGGCCAATCGAGCCTCCTTTTGTCTGCCAGGACCAGGTGGTTGGCTCTCTCTCCGTGGGAGGGGCGGATTGGCACTAAATTTAAACGGACAGACTGGAGGAGTCCAGTGCTTCCGGTTCTTTTTGTCAGAAGCCGATGCAGCGGATCTGGGAAGCTTGACTCTTCAGAGACTGTGTTCCTTTGACTTGCTGGCCGTCCTTGCCAGCAGCTTTCAGAAACTGTGCTCCTCTTCAGGCTAGCCGTCCTTGCTAGCCACCTTCAGAGACTGTGTTCCTCTTCAAGCTAGCCGTCCTTGCTAGCCACCTTCAGAGACTGTGTTCCTCTTCAGGCTAGCCGTCCTTGCTAGCCACCTTCAGAGACTGTGTTCCGCTTCAGGCTAGCCGTCCTTGCTAGCCACCTCCAGAGACTGTGTTCCTCTTCAGGCTAGCCGTCCTTGCTAGCCACCTTCAGAGACTGTGTTCCTCTTCAAGCTAGCCGTCCTTGCTAGCCACCTTCAGAGACTGTGTTCCTCTTCAAGCTAGCTGTCCTTGCTAGCCACCTCCAGAGACTGTGTTCCTCTTCAAGCTAGCCGTCCTTGCTAGCCACCTTCAGAGACTGTGTTCCCTTTCAGTGCTAGCCGTCCTTGCTAGCTGTCTGCAGAGACTGTGTTCCCTTTCAGTGCTAGCCGTCCTTGCTAGCTGTCTGCAGAGACTGTGTTCCTCCTCAGTGCTAGCCGTCCTTTCTAGCTGCCCTTCAGAGACTGTGTTGCTGACTACCAGCCAGGCCGGCCATCACCCCGCGGTTCCAGCAGTCCTGCTGGCCGCCTGCAGCTGGGGGCTCAACCCTTGGTGAACGGCGGTCGCCGCGGGTGAAGATTTGGGGTGCGCGGCTGTCCTCTGAGGTCTTGCGGGGCCTCAGGGAACCTAAGGGCTCACCAATAACCGAAACAGGACACTGGTTCACAAAATTATCTACGATGAAGCTCCGGGATACATGACAGACTTGATCGACCTACCAACTAGAAACACATCCGAATCAACACGAACGTATCAACACAAACGTACTTAAATCTGCACTACCCAAGCTGCAAAGGACTCAAATACAAATCAACTTACGCGTCCAGTTTTTCCTACATAAGCACACAACTGTGGAACGCATTACCAAAAGCCTTGAAAACTATGAACGACCACCTAAACTTCCGAAAAACTCTAAAAACTAACCTGTTTAAAAAGGCATACCCTACCGATCCAACATAAATGCCTGATCTCTGCAACACAACAAAACTAATGGACATAACACAACTCTTCTGTTGTATGATTCCCTAGTGTGGCTGTGCCACATGAACTTTATCTTACCACATCACTTTGTATTTGTTTACACTGGAGTCTGTAACACCTCTGCGGTACTATGTAAGCTACATTGAGCCTACAAATAGGTGGGGAAATGTGGGATATAAATGTAACAAATAAATAAATAAAAATGTAGGGAATCTGTAGAACTCGATATCACCCAATAGTAATTAATTCTACATCAATTTATTCTGTATCTGGAGAATTGAATTATATTATTCACTGAAAAAATAGTGGAGAAAAAGACTTCAGTGTGAATCAGAGACACCCCAATTTGAAAGATATACCTTCATTTGCAAAGAGGGTTCCTTTTAATCATTGTACACAAAATCATCCACGCAGACGCCCCAACTTACATGCTAAACCTTGTGGACATACCTCCCAGAAACGCCACAAGATCATCCCGTAAATTTCTCAATCTGCACTTCCCCAGCTGTAAAGGTCTAAAATACAAGCTGGTGCATGCCACTACCTTCTCCTACATGAGCACGCAGTTATGGAATGCATTACCTACAGACATGAAAACAATTGACGAAATAACTAACTTTCGCAAATCTCTGAAGACATATTTCTTCAACAAGGCCTACAAAGAGAACATATAGCCTCAATAATCCACATCACCAACCCACCCAGTTATGAAAGTCCACCTTCTACACTTACCATATTCACTTCCTTCCTTCTTTCTTCCCTTAATTAATCCCTGCACATTACTAATTGTATCTGATATCCTGAAATGACAATGTCATAACAAAACTATGTAAGCCACATTGAGCCTGCAAATAGGTGGGAAAATGTGGGATACAAATGCAATAAATAAATAATGTATAAGAAACCCTCCTCTTTTATGTACATAAAATGCCTCTCCACAATACAGAAATGAGAAGAGACTATAACTGAAATGTTTTAAATTATGCACTTATCTTGGATGCAGCTTTCAATTAACCTGCCAATCCTTCAGTGAAATATGATCAGAGTCCCGATAATTTATTTTAAATCCCAACAGGGGTTCCCTGTTTCACCATCATTCGGCTGTTTCAGGGGGAAAAATACAATTTTAACGGGACACATCCAAGACAGCAATTTCAATTCATCACCACCTGTCTCTCCTGGCTTTTCACAAAATGACGGCTGCTTCTTGAAAGATGCTGAGAACTTTAAATCCTCGCGTCACAACCATACCCCCATATGTTGAGAAGTTGTCCATCTCCTGAAGCCAGCTAAATCGGTATAATGGAAAGCCGATTTTGGCTGGCTCCAACTGCTTTCTGTCGCACAGCCAGCCAAAGTTAAAGGGGGCGTTTCGGAAGGGTATGGGAGGTGGGACGGAGGCTGGATGGGGGTGTTGTTAAGACATGGCCGGCTTCAGCTGATAATGGAAAAAAGAAGGCCGGCTCTGAGAAGCATTTCGCCGGCTTCACTTGGTCCATTTTGTTTTAGGACCAAGTCTCAAAAAAGTGCCCCAATTGACCAGATGACCACCGGATGAAATCGGAGATCACCTCACCTCCCCTTACTCCCCCAGTGGTCACCAACCCCCTCCCACCCAGAAAAAACCCCTTTTTTGCCAGCCTCTATGCCAGCCTGAAATGTCATACCCAGCTCCCTGACAGCAGTATGCAGGTCCCTGGAGCAGTTTTTAGTGGGTGCAGTGCACTTCAGGCAGGTGGACCCAGCCCCATCCCCCCCTACCTGTTACACTTGTGGTGGTAAATGGGAGCCCTCCAACCCCCCCCCCAAAACCCACTGTACCCACATCTAGGTGCCCCCCTTCACCCATAAGGGCTATGGTAATGGTGTAGAGTTGTGGGGAGTGGGTTTTGGGGGGGCTCAGCACCCAAGGTAAGGGAGCTATGCACCTGGGAGCTATTTTTATTTTTGAATTTTTAGACATGCCCCCTAGGGTGCCCGGTTGGTGTCTTGGCATGTCAGGGGGACCAGTGCACTACAAATGCTGGCTCCTCCCACGACCAAATGCCTTTGATTTGGCCGGGTTTGAGATCGCCGGCATTAGTTTCCATTATGGGCGAAAACCGATGCCGGCCATCTCAAACCCGGCCATCTTTGACATTTGGCCGGCCCCAACCGTATTATCGAAACGAAAGATGGCCGGCCATTTTTTTCGATAATACGGTTTGGGACTGCTTTTTGTGGCGCCGGCCATCTATTTGGCTGGCGCCGTTCGATTATGCCCCTCTATATGTGACAGCTAGGAAGAGCTGCATTATGGAGAGAGATATGGAGCTATTATTTCAGATGATCTAGACAGAAGTGTAGTGTTATCTTGTGAATAATAAATAAGTCTTTTGATTTTTCTTTTGTTGTTGTTTGCCCCAGCAGTTTTCTTCTGCTTTTTGGGGCTTCCACCTCGGATAAGCCTTGACTGGGCTATGGCACCAAGACTCCTCATTTATAAGTATTCGAGGGTTTCCACCTAGACTCATGCCTCCTTTTTCATTTGTCCCAGCCCCTGTGAAACTCTACTAATGTAGACACATAGAGGGGAATAATCGAACGTCGCCGGCGATCTATTTTGGTGGCGGCGCAACAGCTGGCTGGAACCGTATTTTCAAAAAAGATGGCCGGCCATCTTTTTTTTCGATAATACGGTGTGGGCCGGCGAAATGCCTTGGATTTCGCCGGGTTTGAGATCGCCACTTTTGTTTTTCCGCAATAATGGAAAAAACTGCCGGCGATCTCAAACCCGGCGAAATCCAAGGCATTTGGCCATGGGAGGAGCCAGCATTTGTAGTGCAATGGTCCCCCTCACATGCCAGGACACCAACCGGGCACCCTAGGGGGCACTTCAAACATCTTTTATAAACAACCAAATTAGCTTCCAGGTGCATAGCACTCTTCCCTTGTGTGCTGAGTCCCCCAAATCCCCCCCAAAACCCACTGCCCACAAGTGTGCACCATTACCCTAGCCCTAAGGGCTGAAGGGGGGCACTTACATGTGGGTACAGTGGGTTTTGGGGGGTTTGGGAGGGCTCAACATTACCCACCACAAGTGGAACAGGTAGGGGGGGGGGATGGGCCTGGCTCTGCCTTTCTGCAGTCCACTGCAACCAACAATAACTGTTCCAGGGACCTGCATACTGCTGTCTGGGTGCTGGGTATGACATTTGAGGCTGGCATACAGGCTGGCAAACAAGTTTTGTATTTTAATAATTTTAGTGTGGGAGGGGGTTGGCGACCACTGGGGGAGTAAGGGGAGGTCATCCCCCATTCCCTCCGGTGGTCATCTGGTCAGTTGGGGCACCTTTTTGAGGCTTGGTCGTGAAAATAAAAGGACCAAGTAAACCCGGCGAAATACTGCTTATCGCCGGGTTTTATTTTTCCATTATCCGCGAAAGCCGGCCATCTGGTAGCCACGCCCAAGCCTGCCCATGTCCCGCCTTCGCTTCGCCGCCAACACGCCCCTTTGAACTTTTGCCGGCGAGGCGAAGGGAAAGCGGCGAAGCTATCACAAATGTAGCTTTCCATTATACGCTTTTCGCCGCTTTTGCGAAATCGCCGGCCATATCCCGATTTGTGTCGGGAAATAGCCGGCAATTACTTTCGATTATAAGCTGGATAGTATGTCTTTCATGTATTACTGCTGAATGATGAATAACACTCCCTCTATGATGCTTATGAAAGCAAGCAGTGGTCTCATTAATAATGTTTTCAGATAACACCTTCTGTAAATAATATTTGTTTCAGATTCTTTATTTATTTAATAATAGAGGCATTCTTTGAGAAAGGACTGAATGAAACAGTTTTACCACTTTAGCATTTAAACATTAACTTCAAAGCCAATAAAAGGGAACCTTGACATGCCAACACCCAAGGGTGCTAGCCCTTGCTATCTTGATTCCAGCTATGTTAGATCTGGATGAAAGAGAAATAGTGAAGACAAACACAAAGAAGACAACTTGACTTTCTATCATTAAGAACAGCAGCAAAATAATAATAATACAATACACCTGATATCACTGTGAATGAAAAGGAGGAGTGGATCATAGAAAAGGAGCAGTGGATCATAGATGTGGTGATACCACCAGGCAGCCATGTTGAAGACAGATAGTTGGAGAAGATCATAAAATATCAAGACTTGAAGACTGAGACAGATCAACTCAGGAGAAAACCTGTAGTTGTGGCCCTTGTTGTAAATGGTGCCCTTGGAGCACTATCAAAAGATCTGGAACAATAACAAAACACACTGTGCATTGACAAAATCACCATCTTTTAGGGTTAATAGCTGACTCCATGTCGTATGGTATGTGCTGTGCCAGTACTGGTTTTACCTAATTTTATGTATGACACTGATGAGCAGACCTGTCCTGACCCACATCCAGTTGGGTGTTCAGCATAAAAACATATATACCTTCTCCACCTGAATGTAGCTGGTCTTGAACTTCTACTGGGAAGGTATGAGATAAATACAAAAAAAGTGTCATAGTGAGTCAGACTAATGATCTATTGAGCCTAGCATCCTGTCTCTGGCAATGGTGAGTTGGAGTCCTTTGGACAAATCCAGCAGTTCTTAATGGTACCTTTTCCCAGTTGCCTGGATCCCTTCTGCTGAAAATAATCAGTAGGATTATGCATGAGATACACAGCTGAATACATTACAGACTCAGTGATTATTCCATAGGTTATGGACAGGGGCCTTTTTCATAGGGTAGACAGGGTAATTGACCAGCCCCTTTCACCTTCTCTATTCTCACTGAGGCAAAGCTATGGCCTGTGACAGATTGGTTGCTTTCCAAGTTGAAAAATGAATAAAAGAAAATGTATGACATGCATTTTTTAAAATCAATATGAATGACACTTATATAATCTTTCTTTCTTATAAAAGTCTGTAAGGACAATAAATCTTCCCATAACTCACACATCAGTTGTCAATCCTGTGGTTACCAAACTTTGGGATTTTTATGGTACCAGTCAAGAGGTCAGGTAGTCAATGACAAGGCTGGATTACTGCAATGCACTCTACATTGGTCTGACTACAAAGAGTTTGCACCAGCTCTAATTGATTCAGAATGTTGCAGCATGACTGACAGAAGGAAGTGACGTGAAGTGATCATATCATGCTATTTCTGCAAAAACATCATTAGTTACCAGTACAATATAGAGTTACATTTAAAACTCTTGAGTCTGATCTTAAAGTCCCAAATAGGAAATAGGCCTGAGTACTAGAAGAACAAGATCTCTCTGTATGCATCTCCAAGGTCACTAAGGTCCTCTCAAGGACAATCCCCAAACATACCAAAGGAAGACATGCAATGTGATACCCATTTAGCAATCCTTCTCTGGAGTTGCCTTCATACTCAAGAACATATTCCCAGAAAGGCTTAATTTAATACAAAACTATCTTTACTTAAGGAAGCAGGCAAAAGCTTTGCTCTTCTTCCAAGCCTTTGATGGAAGAAGCAACTAATTTGATAGTCACACACACAAGGACTAACACTGACATGCTTATCCATGAGATAATTTCCATGTACCTTTTCTGATTTAATCTTAGCGTCCTTATTTTCTAACTCCTGTTTATGTTATATTTTTACACCCTATGTTGTCTATTAAGATGTTTTAGTATGTATTGACATTATAAGTCATTATAAGCCCATACGCCAAGCCCCCTCCCTGCCCATCTTCAAATCCTTGCTCAAAGCCCACCTCTTCAATGTCGCCTTCGGCACCTAACCATTATACCTCTATTCAGGAAATCTAGACTGCCCCAATTTGTTTGACTGCACATTTTGTCCATTAGATTGTAAGCTCCTTTGAGCAGGGACTGTCCTTCTTTGTTAAACTGTACAGCACTGCATAACCCTAGTAGCGCTTTAGAAGTGTTAAATAGTAGTAGTAGTATAAGGAGCATAATATCCTGTATTAGTACTGTTATTTGAATATTCTTTGCTTTGGGTCTTATTTACTAAAAGATTTCTCTCATTTTATCTCTGAGGGAAAATGCTTACTAAAGAGGGCCCTTGATATGAAAATTCAGATCCCATCCTATTAATATAAGAAACTCAAAGGTGCTTCCCCCACCCCCCATTCACATCAGTCATTTAAACAGGCATTTTCAATAAGGTAGTGAGGTGACAGTCCTCTTGAATATATGGAAAGATTGGGTCAATAACTCAGAAGAAATATTGAAGGTGGCTCTTCAATGCCCTATTTGAATAGATTGTTGGATAGCAGCCAGCTATGTGGGTGCTGTGGATGCTTGAGCATCCCAATATTGAACGAATTCCTTGACTGTGTCCATAGGGAGAGGTAATTTCCTTTGGATTTAGCCCCCCCCCCCCAATCCTATATAATAATTTGCACCTCCAACGTTCCATCGCTGTCTGGCTGTAATGACGTTAGAGGGCGGAACAGTGAGAGGTAAGGTAACGCTGGAGGCGAGCTGACGTCAGGATGTTACCAACGGAAGGGAAGCCTGCCAGGCCAGCCAAAAAAATGAAGGAAGAGAGCATTGCAGCACATCGAAGGGCGGGCAGAGCAGAATAGAATCGATGGACATGGATGGGATGGGAAGAGACAGGGCCGCTGAGAGACTGGGCCGGGCCCGGGGCAAGGCCGCCCCGCCCCTCCCCCCGAGGTTGCTGCTCCCCCTCCACCCGCCCCCTTCCGTCCGCCACCGGGCCGGACCCCTGGCATTGAAATCACTGCGCCTCTCACCTCCGTGTGAAAGCGCTGCAGGCAGCAGGGCAGCAGATCGCTTCCCTTCAGGCCTCCTTCCCTCCCTGTGTCCTGCCCTCGCGGAAGTTACATCAGACAAGGGTGGGACACAGGGAGGCCCGAAGGGAGGTTATCTGCTGCCCTGCTGCGCTTTAACATGGAGGTGAGAGGCGCTGTCATTTCAAAGCAGGCCCAGCTAGGTGGCAGACGGTTGACGACGGAGGGCGGGTGGGACTGTGGTGCCAGGCCCCCCTTGGAGGCTCGGGCCCGGGGAATTTTGTCCCCCCTCTCGGCGGCCCTGGGAGGAGAGGACAACAGAGAAAAGAATCGCCGGACACGGATGGGAGGGCAGGGAAGAGGAGAATCGCTGGATATGGAGGGGAGGGAAGAATCGCTGGACATGGAGGGGAGGGGAGGGGAGAGACAAAAAAATCGCTTACGAGAGCCTTTCTAGGCCCCGTTTCATTGTTGAGGAAACGGGCTGGGCTCCACTAGTAATTAAAAAAACGTTGGCTCCTCTATTGATTAGGACCAGTGCTTTTTTTGTGCTGGTACGCAACGGTACGGCGTACTGGCACCTTTTTTTGCCCCCCCCCCCCGCGACACTCCGGGCGAGTCCTGCACTTAGTTTTGTTTTTTTTTAAGACTCAGAACGTGCGAATGGTGCAGCCGGCAGCGATTGAAAGAGGCTGTCTGGGCTGGCGTCTGCGTCGGAGCTTCCCTCACCCTCTGCGAGTCCCGCCTTCGTTGTTACAACTTCCTGTTTTGCGGGACTCGCAGAGGGTGAGGGAAGCTCCGACGCAGACGCCAGCCCAGACAGCCTCTTTCAATCGCTGCCGGCTGCATCGTTCGCACGTTCTGAGTCTTAAAAAAAAAAAACTAAGTGCAGGACTCGCCCGGAGTGTCGCGGGGGGGGGGGGGGGGGAACGATTGGGGAGAGAAAGAGGGAAACCAACAGAGGGAAGGATTGGGGAGAGAGGGAAAGAGGGAAACCAACAGAGGGAAGGATTGGGGAGAGAGAGAAAGAGGGAAACCAACAGAGGGAAGGATTGGGGAGAGAGGGAAAGAGGGAAACCAACAGAGGGAAAGATTGGGGAGAGAGAGAAAGAGGGAAACCAACAGAGGGAAGGATTGGGGAGAGAGGGAAAAAGGGAAACCAACAGAGGGAAAGATTGGGGAGAGAGAGAAAGAGGGAAACCAACAGAGGGAAGGATTGGGGAGAGAGAGAAAGAGGGAAACTAACAGAGGGAAGGATTGGGGAGAGAGGGAAAGAGGGAAACCAACAGAGGGAAGGATTGGGGAGAGAAAGAAAGAAGGGAAACCAACAGAGGGAAGGATTGGGGAGAGAGAGGGAAACCAACAGAGGGAAAGATGGGGAGAGAGAGGGAAAACACAGATGGAAGGATTGGGGAGAGAGGGAAAAACAGATGGAAGGATGGGGAGAGAGAGGGAAAACAGATGAAAGGATGGGGAGAGAGAGGGGGAAAAACAGATGGAAGGATGGGGAGAGAGAGAGGGAAAACGTAAGGATAAGGAGAGAAAGAGGGAAGACGCTGGATGGAAGAATGCAGAAAGAAATAGGGGAGACACTGGAAGGATGGGGAGAGAAAGCAGAGCTGCTGGATGGAAAAGGGGAATAGAGAAAGACTGGAGAATAAGAGGAAGGGGCATGGGGAGAACAAGGGTGAGGAAAAGATGAAAAGCCACAGGTAGATGAAGGAAATTAAAGAATGGATAGTAAGAATGAATTAAATCTGGACAGAGAGAGAGCCTGAAAAATATTGAAGAAAGCAAAGAAAAAGGAGACAAAAATGACAAATGGCACAGAAGAGTTAAGCGAAAACAAAGGAAAGCAGAATCACAGACTGGGACCAATATGGAAAGAAAAACAGTCACCAGACAACAAAGGTAGAAAAAAATCATTTTATTTTCATTTTAGTGGTTGTAATATGTCCAATTTGTGAATTTACATTGGCTGTCTTATTTTGCACTGGGTATACTGGAGCTGTAAGAGCTTACAGAGATTATTTATCATGAAAAAAAATCACGTTATTTTTTTCTCCTATAGTACTATAATATTTTAAATGATGTCTGTTTATATGCGCCATGGCTGGTATAGGGGGTGTGGTTAATGTGGGTGTGGCTATCATAGGGTGGAGCCATATGTGGTGACCCCGCCCATAATGAGTACCGGCACCTTTTTTTCTACAAAAAAAGCACTGATTAGGACTGAATTCAGTTGGTTACCGAAAGCTCATCAAACGAGTGCTTTTGCTTTCACACTGTACTGTTTTCTTCGGTTTATTGACACTTCCGCCGCTCCGCCCCCGACTCCCGAGCGCGGGCACACTACATTTCCTACAGTCGCTAGCCCTGTCCCCTCTAGACTACAACTCCCAGGGTTCGCTGGACACGACTACTTCCGCTCCCTGTGATCTAGACTAGCATGTGAGCCTGGCGGTGTTGGTGGTTGCAGTCGGGTTTGTTTCATTTTTTTTTATTGTTTGGAAATCTGCTGCTCATTCTTCCCCCATCCCGTTCACAGCACAGCAGTATCCGTTATACTGCTGGCTGCAGGAGGCCGGCGCAGGGCAGTGCACGGGTGTAGCTGAGCTCCCGAAGGTAGTCCTTCGGAAGAATCCGGGACATCCGCCTTTCATATAACAGGGTTTGAAGGTTTTGATTGAAGAGTTTGCCTTCTTCCTTCCTCTGGCAGCTGAGCACCCAACATGGGTCGGAAGGTGACAGTAGCCACGTGTGCGCTGAACCAGTGGGCGCTGGACTTTGAGGGAAACCTGGGAAGAATTTTACAAAGTAAGTAATAGCCTGAGAACAGCTGTTTCCGGTCCCGACGTGGACTGCTACAGCTGTTAGAGAATGACACGGGGACCTGCAGTAACTGTGGGTATGGGGACGAGAACAGAACCCACGGGGTGGGGGGACAAACTTTGTCCCCATGTCATTTTCTACTTTGAAACTTGTTAATGAACTGGATTGTTATTTATGTTTGAATGATGTAGACAACGATATTATTATTTTTTTGTGAAAAAACAAAGCAAACATGCTGACCACAACTAGCAAAATTTGCATGGGGGATCCTGTAAATCCAGCTACCAGCACATGTTCTAAGAAGACATGTTCTATTGCAGGAAGGACTGTGGAATACAGAAGCGCTAGACTGAATCCTGAGATTGTTAATGACTTATTCATTCAAAAGATTAAAAAATCATAACAGTGCTTCATAGGGCATATTTCTCCCCTCAGGCATACAGAACAGGTTGTATTTTGTACCCCCTGGACATTTTAACAGGGTGGATTAAAATTCCTTGGGTAGCCGTGTTAGGCCTCTTCTAAAGGCAGTCAATAGAAATAGAATAAAATAAAACATAGAAAAGAAAATAATTATGATACCTTTTTTATTGGACTAAATACATTTTTTGATTAGCGTTCAATCATATTTTCTTTTCTTTGTTTTATTTTATTCTCTTTCTATTGACTGCCTTGGAGTCGTAAAAATCAGCTATCGTTGGGGTTGGAAGGGTAGAGGGTGGTGGTGAGGAGGGTTATCTATAGCTGCTCACTGTTATTATTGTTTTCTATTTGTAATTTATACACAACAATTGTACGTATTCGTTTTTATAATTTAATAAAAAGATTTAAATATAACATCATGATTGTTCAAGAGTTTTGGAGATGGGGACGGGGACAGAAACTGTGGGGATGGGGTGGGGACAGAGACAGAACCCGTGGGGATGAGACGGGACAAACTTTCTCCCCGTGTCATTCTCTAGTTGGTATTTGAGAACTGCCTACTGGGTCAGCCCAAGTATCCATCAGACCCAGAAGCCTGTTTCCAGCTGTGGTCAGTCCAGGTCGCAGATACCTAGCAGGATCCCTAATAGTAACAGTCCATGCTGCTGATACCCAAGGATAAGCAATGGCTTTCCCCAATCCACCTCAATAATAGTTAATGTAAAACTGATTCTGTAGTCAATGAGTTTCATGCACCTTAACCTAAACAAATTAATTTCCTTCGGAATTATTCCAATGCAGTGTGTTTGCTTACTTGGATTTAGCTCAAATGAAGTTACGTTTCTGTCCTCAGAAGACTTATAATCTAAAAGGGCCTATTTACTACGTAGTTTCACCATGGATATACGGTGGTAAAAGCCCTTTACTAGGCAATATTCAGCATACAGTGGTCTGTGGTTTTAAAGATGCTAATAACCACTGGCTGAATTAGACCCCTGTATTTGATCTCGGGCTATCTCCAGACACCATCATTGAACATCCAGGTCATCTGCAGACCTGGAAGTTATGCAAGTGCCGGCTGATATTCAGTTGTAGTACTCGTATACCTAACCAGGCAAAGGTAAGATTGCTTTTTGTGAATTTCAGTCTGCCCTGTTAGGTATGTGGGCATTGGCATTGAATGTGCCTGGTGCCCTCTATCTGCCTACTCTGCCCCTGAGCCGCCCTTGCATGAACTGGACAGTGTGGTAGCCTTCAGAGGGGTATTCAGTGGCACTGCCCAGGGGCATAGCCAGACCTCGTGGTGGGAGGGAGCCAGAGCCTGAGATGGGGTGGGCACATTTTATTCTGCTGCCCCGCTGCTGCCGCTCCCCCCCCCCCCTGCTGCTGCAGCAAATATCTTGGCTGGTGGGGGTCCTCAACCCCCACCTTCTGAAGCCTTGTCCAGCACTGGTCTCCAGGCCCGGTGCCGCCGCATTGCCTGCCCTGCTCTGTCTTTTCCTCATGTCCTGCACTCTCCTTTTAGTGAAATTGAGCATGCTCAGTTTCACTAAAAGGAGTGTGCAGGATGTGAGGGGAAGGCAGAGCAGGGGAGGCAATGCGTCGGCGCTGGAGAAGGCTTCAGCTGGTGGGGGTTGGGGACTCCCGCCAGCAAAACCAGGGGCCCAGAGGAAATTTGGGGGGGGGGGGGGGGGGGGCCAGGCCGCTGTGGTCCTACGTAGCTACACTACTAGCACTACCTAGAAAAGTGCTAATTAACATTCTCTCCTGGCCCCCTGATTAGCGTTTAAGCAGGAGGACCCTCTCCTGTCTGTTTAAACCCCTTTGCATAATAGGCCCCTAATTTTATACCTGAGGCAATAGAGAGTGAAACGGTTTGCCAACAGTCACAACAAGCAGCTGTGAGATTTGAACCGTGGCACGCAGCCAAATGGGGTCACAGTCTAGTTGGGCACTCCTTAGGTGCATCATTATTCTGCATCTCCGGGGGGGGGGGGGGGGGGGGGGGTCACACAATTTTGTTTGGCTGCAATTATACAGTCACAGTCACAAAATGATTGGAAAGCACTGTACTACACTTATTTCTCCAGCTCATAACTGTGGAGTATGTGTGTGACTGGCCCAAGGTCACAAGAAGCATCAAAGGTATTGAACCCTTGTTTCCCTGGGGGCTTATTTTCGAAGCATTTAGACTTACAAAGTTCCATAGGTTACTATGGAGCTCATTTTCAAAAGAGAAAAACATCCAAAAAGTGGCATAAATCTGCATTTGGACATTTTTCTCACATAAACTTCCAAATTGGTATTTTCAAAACCAATTTTTGGATGTTTTTCTATGAAATCTGTCAGAACTGCGTTCAAATCACAAGGGGGTGTGTCAGGAGCATGTTAAGGATCTGGTCGTTCCTAACACTTGGACGTTTTTCAGCCATAATGGAACAAAAGTGTCCAGAACTAAAACTAAGACATTTTGAGCTAGACCTGTTTTTATAACGAATAAGGCACAAAAGGGTAACTAAATGACCAGAAGACCACTGGAGGGAACCCCCTAATACCTCCCCAGTGGTCAATGACCCCCTCTCACCCCCCAGAAATGTGAATACAAATATGATTTAGCAGCCTCTATGACCGCCTCAGATGTTAGAGCCAGGTTCCTGGAGTAGTGTAGTGGTCAGTGCAGTGCACCATGGCTTGGGGGACTCTGGTCCCTATCTCACTCTACATGTCACATTTGTGGGGGAAACTGTGAGCCCTCCAAAACTCACCAGACACCCTCTGTACTTGCATATAGGTGCCCCCTTCACTCATAAGGGCTATTGTAGTGGTGTAGTTGTGGGCAGTGGGTTTTGGGGGGCTCAGCAGACAAAATAAGGGAGCAACGGTGAGATGTGTACCTGGGAGCATGTTTTTGAAGTACACTGCAGTCCCCCCCCCCCCCCCAGGGTGCCCCATTTATGTCCTGGGATGTCTGGTAGACCAGTCTACTAAAAATTCTGGCCCCTCCTACATCCCAGTGGATTGATTTTATGTTTTTCACTTGGACTTTTTTTTTTTTTTTAATGGACCAAAAAACAAAATGTTCAAAGCACAAAACCTTGTTACAAACAGTATTTTCGAAAACAAAAGATACACATTTTTCTTTTTTGAAAATGAACTTCTTTTTCCTTTTCAGATTTTGGACATTTTTTTGCAAAACATCTAAAGTGGGACTTAGAATTTTGTAAGTCTAAGTGCTTTGACAATGTGCCTCCTGGTCTCTTACCATTAGGCTGCTCCTTGAGTTTTGTAACAACATGAATGGTCGGAATTCAGCTATGATATTCTTTATAGTTTGCTTTTCTCATTGGCATTTTTGATCTATTACTGTAAAAAGATTGGATTTAATGGCAGTAAGACTTTTGCTATTATCCCTGAATCACGTAATTCATATGGAGGCCAAGCACGCATTAGACAATACTGAAAACCTATTTGCTTCAAAAGGATTTAAGTTAATGTATTGAAATGATTTTCTGTTTGGATAATGATTGTTTAATTGTGATCTGCCTTAATTCCATTTCTTATAGTCCACTTTATCCCATTGAGTTCAGAGTGGATCAAATAAGATTGCAATACAGAATTACAAAACAAATAAGATTAAAGAACTCAAGGCTGTAGTTTAAAGAGGAATATAAGTATTGGATATATAAATTGTGACCCAGCCCAAGTTCATAGACATACAAACTATGTGGTAAGCCCTGTTGTAGAAAATCATTAGCATCATATCTGTTAGTTGAATGTTCTAATCTAATGCATGCTTATTAGGTGTATCATTAGTATTATGCTAACATTGTATTATATCTCTGGTATTTGAATTCCAGTGCTGTTAAACGTGTATATTTTTGATATTATTCTGTTATTAGGTTTCAATATATTGTTTTCAAGTTTACCTTAGTAGGGGGACATTTTACTAAAGCTTAGCTTGAGTTATCTGCAGCAGAGCCCATTTTATTCCTATGGGCTCTGCTGCAAATAAAGAGTTAAGCTTTAGTAAAAGGCCCCCTTATTGTATTTAGTTTATTCTTGGTTATTTTGCTATTGTTATGCTATTAACAAAATTGTAAGTTTTTTTTATGTTAAACTGTACCTGCTGTACACCACCTTGGGTGAATCTCTTCATAAAGGCAGTTAATAAATCCCAATAAATAAATGAAATAAATAAAAATAAAGTTTCATACTATCCATATGCTCCTGGTTCTGTTCTGGTTAGGTAATGGTGTGTGTGTGAAAGAGAGGGATTTTTTCAGGACATAAGTAATGCCATACTGGGAAAAGACCAAGGGTCCATCGAGCCCAGCATCCTGTCCACGACAGCGGCCAATCCAGGCCAAGGGCACCTGGCAAGCTTCCCAAACGTACAAACATTCTATACATGTTATTCCTGGAATTTTGGAGTTTTCCAAGTCCGTTTAGTAGCGGTTTATGGACTTGTCCTTTAGGAAACCGTCCAACCCCTTTTTAAACTCTGCTAAGCTAACTGCCTTCACCACTTTCTCCGGCAACGAATTCCAGAGTTTATTTACACGTTTGGTGAAGAAAAAGTTTCTCTGATTTGTTTTAAATTTACTACACTGTAGTTTCATCGCATGCCCCCTAGTCCTAGTATTTTTGGAAAGTGTGAACAGACGCTTCACATCCACCTGTTCCACTCCACTCATTATTTTATATACCTCTATCATGTCTCCCCTCAGCCGTCTCTTCTCCAAGCTGTATAGCCCTAGCCTCCTTAGTCTTTCTTCATAGGGAAGTCGTCCCATCCCCGCTATCATTTTAGTCGCCCTTCGCTGCACCTTTTCCAATTCTACTATATCTTTCTTGAGATGCGGCGACCAGAATTGAACACAATGCTCAAGGTGCGGTCGCACCATGGAGCGATACAACGGCATTATAACATCCTCACACCTGTTTTCCATACCTTTCCTGATAATACCCAACATTCTATTCGCTTTCTTAGCCGCAGCAGCACACTGAGCAGAAGGTTTCAGTGTGTTATCGACGACGACACCCAGATCCCTTTCTTGGTCCGTAACTCCTAACGTGGAACCTTGCATGACGTAGCTATAATTCGGGTTCTTTTTTCCCACATGCATCACCTTGCACTTGCTCACATTAAACATCATCTGCCATTTAGCCGCCCAGTCTCGTAAGGTCCTCTTGTAATTTTTCACAATCCTGTCGCGATTTAACGACTTTGAATAACTTTGTGTCATCAGCAAATTTAATTACCTCGCTAGTTACTCCCATCTCTAAATCATTTATAAATATATTAAAAAGCAGCGGTCCTAGCACGGACCCCTGAGGAACCCCACTAACTACCCTTCTCCATTGTGAATACTGCCTATTTAACCCCACTCTCTGTTTCCTATCCTTCAACCAGTTTTTAATCCACAATAGGACATTTCCTCCTATCCCATGACCCTCCAATTTCCTCTGTAGCCTTTCATGAGGTACCTTGTCAAACGACTTTTGAAAATCCAGATACACAATATCAACCGACTCCCCTTTGTCCACATGTTTGTTCACTCCTTCAAAGAATTGAAGTAAATTGGTCAGGCAAGATTTCCCCACACAAAAGCCATGCTGACTTGGTCTCAGTAATCCATGTCCTCGGATGTGCTCTGTAATTTTGTTTTTGATAATAGCCTCTACCATTTTCCCCGGCACCGACGTCAGACTCACCGGTCTATAATTTCCCGGATCTCCCCATGAGCCTTTTTTAAAAATGGGCGTTACATTGGCCACCCTCCAATCTTCCGGTACCATGCTCGATTTTAAGGATAAGTTGCATATCACTAGCAGTAGCTCCGCAAGCTCGTTTTTCAGTTCTATCAGTACTCTAGGATGAATACCATCCGGTCCAGGAGATTTGCTACTCTTCAGTTTGCCGAACTGCCCCATTACGTCCTCCAGGTTTACCGTGAAGTCAGTAAGTTTCTCCGACTCGTCCGCTTGAAATACCATTTCCGACACTGGTATCCCACCCAAATCTTTCTCGGTGAAGACCGAAGCAAAGAATTCATTCAGTCTCTCTGCTACGTCTTTGTCTTCCTTGATCGCCCCTTTTACCCCTCGGTCATCCAGCGGCCCAACCGATTCTTTTGCCGGCTTCCTGCTTTTAATATACCGAGCCAGAAATGCGCCCTGTATGACACGTCCCCTAGAACTATCCAGCGCACTGCGTCACAGCCAAGCAGGAAGGCAATGGATGGGACACAATTTTGGAACCCCCTGTGCGGATGCACTGCTCGCAAACAGCTCACTATGGCCTTGGATAAAGATCTTAACTCTTACCAGACCTGCCATGAGCTGCTTCCAATTCATTTACCTTTTTCTCCCCACCCCTTGCGCACACACATAGTCCAGACATCAGCAGTGGCTGTGGAGGAGAGAATACAAGAGTTAATTTTAGGTCTGATACTTTGTGCATTTTGAGTGGTTTCCTGTGACATTTTCAACTATTTTCCTTGTCTCCTGAGGCTATGAGTGTCATCTCGGGATACCCCAGCCCTTGCTAGCCAGAGGAGCGGTAGGCTGATTAGAAGTATTGCCCTTTGGTAGGATAAAATTAACAAGTAAATGTCACCGGCTGCACATAGTATAGAAGGACATGTCTATCCACTCCTGCCCTAGCCAAGATAATGTTCAAGCACCTTTCTGACCTCATTTGCAACTCTTTAACTAGTCTCTTAGAGGGTCTCTTTCTAAGACACACGTTTTTAGCGCACGCTAAAATTGTGGGCGTGCTAAACATTAGAGACGCCAATGCATTCCTATGAGTGTCTCTAACGCTTAGTGCACCCAGAATTTTAGCGCGCACTAAAAAATGTGAGCGCACCTTAGTAAAAGACTCCTTGTTTTTTTTACTCCTGTTACTCTATCTTATCTAGCTATATGCTCCATCTTGCTTAACTCTGTGCTGTCTATTAAAATGTTTTATTGTGTATTGTGTTGGCATTGTAATGTAGCATACTATGCCATACTTTGTATTGTTGTTTGAATATTTGTACTACTATCTATTGCTTATGTGTGATTTATTCTTGCTGTACACAGCCTTGAGTGAATTTCTTCAAAAATACAGTAAATAAAATCCTAATAAATAAATGTTGCACTGGTGTGATGTGGTAGTCTACCAAAAGAGAGGTCCATTATCTTTATCCCTTGTGCAATTTTCCTGTCTTTTTTTTTTTCCTCTGCTATGTAAAAACAAGAAAAGTGTCTGCAAATTAGGAATTCGAAGCTCAACTAATTTGTTCTTTCCTGATGCAGGATGCTAGCCTGCCCAGTCTCCAAAGCTTTCCTCTCATCTCCAAGGATCTTCGGAACTTTTTCCAGGCTTTCTGGGGTTCTCTTCTTTCTCTGATTTCTTTGTATAACTGCTGAGTCTCCCCCTTTTAGCTTTCAGTCATGTTCTAGATGGACCTTTCTTTGGAATGGAATGTGCTTTACTTGAGAGGCTGATTTAATTCATGTTTTTAGGTATTGAACTAGCAAGAACAAAGGGCGCAAGATACCGACTTGGACCTGAGCTTGAAATCTGGTAAGAATGTGTCTTAAATTTTAGTTTGTGGGGAAAAATATATTTTTGTATTTTTATAGTGCTACTAGATTTATGCATTGCTGTACACAGATAGGAGACAGTCTGTGCTTGACAGATCTTACAATCTGTTCAAGATGAATAAGAAATTTTTTTTTTGGAGGGGGCATTCATTGTATGAAAATGCATGCAGGTCACTGAAATGACAGGGCTTAACATAAAAAAGGAAGTCGGGTAATTTACACAATAGATCATAGATATGATCATTTCTAGTGATGAATGGACTAGAACTTAGAACAGAAATATGAAAATTGTATTCACGTCTATGCTGCCTACGTCCATCTGTGCTGGAACAACTGGCCCACTTCTCATGCTTCCTGGGGACTGTTAAGACTAAATAGAGTAAGGCCTGACTGTTTGATCTCGCCTTCCCATAACCACTTTGGGTTGATGGTTCTTATGATTTGAGGTTAAGTACATAAGTATTGCCATACTGGGAAAGACCAAAGATCCATCGAGCCCAGCATCCTGTTTCCAACAGTGGCCAATCCAGGTCACAAATACCTGGCAAGATCCCAAAAAGTACAAAACATTTTACACTGCTTATCCCAGAAATAGTGGATTTTCCCCAAGTCCATTTAATAACGGTCTATGGACTTTTCCTTTAGGAAGCCGTCCAAACCTTTTTAAAACTCCGCTAAGCTAACCGCCTTTACCACATTCTCTGGCAACGAATTCCAGAGTTTAATTGATTGCAAATATCTTGTTTTTGCTTTTTGCTTTTGTTTATACCAGCAGTTCCCCAATGGGTTAATGTAATCAGTGGATGGAGTCACAGAAACAGGGCTGCTCTCCCTCTCTCTGTGACCTACAGTATGTCCAATAATAACAGTCAATGGACATACATAGGCCCTGCTCCTTCCTCCCATGTGTACTTCCTGTTAGATTGGAAACCTGAGGGTAGTAGAATCTGTGAGTGCATGCTGACAGCTGCCACTTCTGCTGATAAGTGGGGGGGGGGGGGGGGGGGGGGGGGGGAGGGGGAGGATGTGGATGAGGAAGATGAGATGAGATGAATGGAGAGATCTGCTATTTTATCATCCTCCGCTGTGGCATAAATTCTTAAGTGTTAAAATGGGACCATATTGGATAAAAGTTTGGGAATCGGTGTTATGCTGTACACAGCTTTACAGTATTTCAGGAGATGTTTTATGAGCAGAGAAATACAGATACTAGTGGCTATACAATGAAGCAAAACTCGTGTGTACACATTTAATTCTGATTTGGCTTATTTCATGCTCTGGTTTTCCTCAGGGGCAATTGCTCCAAATAGGTTAGTTTTTGCTATGACATGAATGAACCTCATTCCTAAGCCAAGGAATATGGTGTGTGATCTCGGTCTCTCAAATGTACTGCTGACACCATAGTATTTGCATCGTATCAAAAAGAGTTTTCCTCTGGAGGCCATAAGGTGTAACATTATAGGCAACCTATCCAGGTGAGCTTGGAAATTCTTTTTCATCAAGCTTGTAGCAAACACTTTTTGTGTCTGTAATGTTCCCCTTTCCCATTAGTGATGGCAACAGCTGCCCAAGTAGTGCCCCCAGGTGGTTGGTCAGAGAATAACACAGGAGAAGCCTATCTTGGAGTTTACACTGAGCAGTTCATTGGTATGCAGTGGAAACACTGCAGCAAAGAATCCATTGATTTAAGGTATCGATAGGGAAAGCACATGATATACACAGATAGCATAATTATTTCTGTAGCTTTTTATAAGGTAACCCAAGAACACTGCATTATAGAATTTATTTATATGATGAAAATGTAGCAGAAAAATACATCCAGTGCAGATCTGGTTTTCAGGAGGCTCTATCTATGCCCTTGCTTTGGCCCTCCCCCCTTAAGATCATGGAGTGGGATGTTAAAACCCCCATATTTCACAGCTCAACTTAGAGCTCAGTACCTGTACTCAGACTGGTTGAGAAGCGTGAAGTGTGGTGTATGCTGTGGATCTAAGGTTTATTTATTTTTTCTCCCTTTCAGTGGTTATGGCTGTGCAGATCATTTCTACGAGTCTGATACTCTCTTACATTCATTTCAAGTTTTGGCCAAGCTGCTGGAATCGCCTGTCACTCAAGACATCATCTGTGACGTGGGAATGTACGTGCTGCATGGCAGTCTGTGAGAAAAGTCTTTCAGTAGCAGAGTTATAGTTAGTTTAGATGTGTTCATAAATTTCCCTGTTTAAAAACATTTGCCTTGCTCTGAGTGAAATGACAGCTTGTGAATGAAGCATTTTCTGGCTGGTCTGTGCTGTGTGGAAACTCTGGGGGGGACACAGATGTGATGGAGATGGAAAAAGGGACTGACTGAGTCCCTGAAGTACACGGCCTCACATTTCTTTCTGCCTATTAATACAAAATAAATTTTTTTTCTGCGAGGGACAGGAGCCTTTGAGGGTGGGGTGGGGGTGGTGGTATCCTTTCTGGGACCTTTTCAGGTCCTGAAGAATGTTTTTAGCTGGGCTGCCCAAACCCGAGGACCCTAGAGCCAATCTTGTTTTCAAATCATTGCCACTCAAGTCTTAGCAGAAGTTCCCAGTGGCTTTAAGAAGCTGCCCCTAGATCAAGGTGACCCCAGGGCTGATGTGAAGGTATTTGGGATCCTAAGTGTATTTTAAGCATTGGTCTGCCTCCAATTTCTTTTCAGGCCTCTTGGTCCTTCTCCCTCTGAGAGAAATGCAACATTTGTGATCTTCAGCAATCCTCCTCCCCTAGTGACCCTGTAAAAACACATAATTGAACCTTGCACTTTATTTTGTGGGTGTGTATTACATATATACCTATAATATATCCACACAAAGAATGGCAGTAATTTTATAGAATGTTCTAGAAATCAACCACCGGAGTGGAGAAACAAGATCTGCTACGAGCAGAACAGGTCAGGAAAGGGAGTAGCCTGACCAACAAAACATCCAGCTACGATTCTAATGATGTTACTGTTTTCGCAACCTTCATCGCTTTTGTGTCCTTGGACCATTTAACACAAGAGATACCATCATTAGAATCGTAGCTGGATACAGCTTTGGTGCATTTGACTAATAGTCTTTCTAAAGACTCATGAGGCAGGCACTATTGCTGAAACACGGTGCCTTGTCGAGTCTATTTAACTTATTTGTGGAATAAAGCAAATAACGCTTTCTCCATCTCCCGGGCTTCATTGGAATAGTTTTTTTTGGTAATTTTACTTCCTCTCCTGACCCATAGAATGTTCTACACACAGAAAAGGGCTGGGATGAAAACTGTGGTCTCATGTCCTTAAAATGTAGGTACACAGTTATGCGGTCACCACTGAGGCATTCCTGGGGACGCAGTTGAGGCTGATTCTGGAAGCCTGTTCCATGAAAGCATGTAGATACCTATAATATTACCTTTTGTAAAATACAAAATAAATAAATAATATGCAGATCTGTTATAAAATGACCCACCCCTCTAGAAGCTGGCATTGTAGGTGAATGCATACTTTGCCTCATGGTTAAGCCGTCACTGTAGCAGGGGGGGAGGGGGGGTCATGCAGGATGCAGTGAGTTGACATCATGCCTCTAGAGGCATTTTATTGCTCCCGAGACCCATTCCAGTGCCTTTGCATCTTCCGCTGTTACTCCTGATCCTGAGTGGGCCTGAGATGCTGTGGCTTCAGTTCCCATCAGTAGAGAAAATATCTCATGTAGCATAAAGCTGAACAGAAAGAGAAAAACCTACTGTTACATTGGGAGCAGTAATTCTGTTCACTTTAGAGCTAATTTCTCAAAGACGTGTTTTGCAGCATTATGTGAACTCAACTCCAGTGGTGCCCTGTCTTTTCTCTCCCTATGCAGGCCAGTGCTACACAAGAACGTACGCTATAACTGCAGAGTGATTTTCTTAAACAAGTAGGTCCTGTCAGTTTCTCCCCAGCTTTGGATTTTACATTTAAATTTGCTTTCTTAAATCCACGTTTCAGATAACTCTTTCAGCACTGTCTTTAAGCTCCATTTTTGGGGGTGCATCGGGGAATAGGGTGAACCCTCTTTTAGCACCTCACAGCAGACCATGATTGTGTGTTTTTTTTTTTCAGGAAAATTCTTCTAATTAGACCCAAAATGGCACTGGCAAATGGTGGAAATTACCGGGAGTTACGCTGGTTTACACCATGGAGCAAGGCCCGGTGAGACTCTTTCCTGCTTGGCTCATCAAAGCTATTGAAGGCCTTAGTGGGAAAACTGAGAGGGAACACGCATGTGGGAGCAACTTGTAGCCAAAGTGTTTTTTAATTTTGGATCCGTGGCACTCTATACTGAGATTGGACACATAGGACTAGATTCTATAAATGGCACTGAAAAATCAGCACAGGAAAAAAAAACACAGGTTTAGTGCTATTCTGTAATCCGCACCTAATGTTAAGAGCGTTTTATAGAATACATGTAGCGCCTGGACCAACGACTAAATTTAGGCATGACCATTTAAAATGCCATTCTTCGCTTGGGTGCAGATCAGGCCTATTCTCTAACGGTGCGCTTAATTCTAGAAATGCCCACGACCTCCCTATGCCCCTCCCATAGCCATGCCCCCTTTTGAGATCCATGCATTAGAATTTATGCGCACCATTTTACAGAATATGCTTAGAAAGCTTGTGCGTAAATTTTATTAGTATTGATAATTGTTGGCCAATTATCAGTGCTAATTGGCTTGTTAATTAAGTTGTGCGTGCAATTTGGCTACACTGACAAATTTGCATGCGCAACTTTAGTCGCCATATATAGAATCCGGGGGGGGATAAGGGGAAATTCTCAAAAGTTACTTAAAATTAGGCACCTAAAGTGTGTGTGCTGAGTATGAATTTTGTAATGGCAATTGTGCGTGTATTCCGTAACGGCAATTATGCGCACAAGTCCACAGTCGTGCGCCTATCTTTAGCAGTGAGCGCTTACGGTAGCTAGGTTGCTGGTGTAAATGCTCGCACGTAACTGACAGTATTCTAGAGTCTTAGTGCATAAGTGCTGGGCATAGCCCTGACCTGCCTGTGCTCCCCCTATGTCCACAGCTACTAACTAAGCACAATTGTCATGATTCTACCATGACTTACTCTTCACATCATTTTGACACTCCAGCAGTTCCCCCACGGTGTCTGACACTGCTCCCAGGGTGTGTGTGCACACATGCTTCATTCTCTACCTATCGGACTACTGTGTGTGTGTGGGGGGGGGGGGGTCACGCAGGATGCAACGAGTTGACATGCCTCTAGAGGCATTTTACTGCTCCTGAGACCTGTTCCAGTGCCTTTGCATCTTCCACTGTTACTCCTGATCCTGAGTGTGCCTGAGATGCTGTGGCTCCAGTTCTGCCTCACTTCAGCACCTGTGCCAGTGAGGGTTCTTGAGACGCTATGGTGTCCATTCCTGAGAGTGCCTGAGACGCTGCAGCTCCAGTTTCTGACTTGTTAAGAGCACCTGTACCCAGTGAGCGTGCCTGAGACGCTACAAGACGCTACAGTGTCTATTCCTGAGAGTTCTTGAAACGCTGCGCTCCAGTTTCTGACTCATTAGAGCACCTGTACCAGTGAGTGTTCCCGAGACGCCACAGTGTCTATTCCTGAGTTCCTGAGATGCTGCAGCTCCAGTTCTTGAGGTGCCGCCGCACCTTTTCCTGTAACACTACAGCACCTGTTCCTGTGAGCCACCCTCGAGATGCTAATTTATGTTTCCTTTCAAAGCTGGCAGAGCATTTTTTGATCAGCTGTCTGCTTTGATCAAAACCACATTTTGCATCCTAGATAGTCTTCCAGAAGGGCCATTGTAGTGAGACCATCATAGCGGACCTTCTGAGTGAAGTCGGTTCTATATTTGAAACTGACAAGATTGTTCTGTTACCCGAGAGGCTGATCCAAGATGGCGTTGCGATAGGACGTGGGTAACGCACTCAGAAGGGAAAGTTACCTGTTTAATTTGTGCTTTGCTAACTATGCCTAAAAGGAAGGGGAAAGTTAGAGGGGGTTTCTCCCTACCCTCGACAGACCCCAACTGGCGGCAGCTTCCGATTACGAACTTTACCGTCCTAACAACAACTCAGGGCGTTCCGCTGCCCGAAGCAGAGAGGAGCTCGGGCTTGGAGGGTGAAATATCACTCAGCCCCAGAAGTCCTAGGCAGGCTCTTGAGGTGGGAAGCAGCGCCGGGGGAAGTCCCACCCAGCAGCCAGAGTGCGAAGCTGTTCAGCGAGGAGAGGAGAACTCTGGCGATCTGGAAGTGCCTCAACTTGAGAACTCCGGAAGAACCGAGCCTTACCTCTACTCCCAGGAACAGTAGTGGAATTAATCCTGAGTAAAAATCTGCTGTACAGCAAATGTTTGAAGTGCAGCCAGTTCCAGTGCTCCAACTACTGCCCCTGGAGAAACCAACAACGGTGACGTTGGAATCCCTATGGGGGGGCAATGGAATCATTGCATAAGGTATGCCTTAACTTTGTTATGACTTCTAATGTGAACATTGCTAAAACTGATTGTCTTCAATCTGAATTAGCCTCTCAAGGGACAAATTTAAAACATTTGGAACCTTCTGTAAATCAGCTAAAAGAACAAGAGAATCAATTATTCCAGAACGTAGACCTGGTACACAGAAAAATTGAAAATTTAGGGAATGGGGCAAGAAACTTAAATTTGAGAATTTTGAACTTTCCTTTTCTTAAATTTACCCCATTAAGAGACTTATTTAATAAGTTTCTTAAAGAAGTCTTTAATTACTCTGAAGATAATCTTCCCCCAATATAAAAATTATATATGTTGCCTAATCGTGGTTTAAAATCAAAGGAACCAGCTCATGAGCCTTTGGATGTTTCTGCTCTATTGGAACAGTCACGGGAAGAAGTTGAATATAGATCTACTTTGTTGGTGTCCTTTGTTTTTCTTATGGATAAAGAGGCATTATTGAGACAATATTTTCGACAAACTTCCTCAATGGTATATATGGGGGAGAAGATTCAGGTATTTCTGGATGTCTCCAGGACTACGCAAGAAAGGAGGAAGAAATTTCTGTTTTTAAGACGAGAGACAATATTTATTTATTTATTGCACTTGTATCCCACATTTTCCCACCTATTTGCAGGCTCAATGTGGCTTACAGAGACCTGTTATAGCAACGCCATATCAGGTTAGAGAAAACAATTGGTGTTACAAAGAAGTAAAGAAATACAGGAGGATTTGGACAAGTCATTATTGAAAAATACATTCTGCGCCATTTTGGTTAGGTGTTGTGTTGTAGTTAGATAAGGGTTCTCGTAGTAGGCTTTATTAAAGAGGTAGGTCTTCTACAATTGGGGGCTAAATTTCAGTTACGATTTCCTTGCAAGTGTGTGATATTTTTTGAGAATAAGACATACCATTTTTTTGATCCAATACAGCTTAGATCTTTTTTGAATGCAAGATTTCCAAAACCCCCTTAGGAATCTAACGTAGGACTTTGAATTAGGAAGTTGTAACATTCTCGACTCTTTATTTTCCATTGATATATGTTTCTTTATAATATATCCTTATCCTCTATATAAGGTTTATATAATATCAGCCTCCCACATTTGAGGACTATGTATAAAAGAAATTTTGTTTTCTTGATTTATGGAAGTTTCCATAATGTTATGTATATTTCTTTGAAATTTTTTAAATATTTCTTGACAAAGTTTGACTTTGGGAATATAAATTGAAAATGATATAAATAAAGATTAAAAACAAAGATTGTTCTGTTAATTTCTCTTGATCTATCTGCAGCTTTTCACTTTGTTGACAGTTCTTTGCTCTTATCCCTATGGATATCAGGGACAGTTCTGGCTTGTTTCTCTCTCTCTCTTTTTTTTTTTTTTTGGTAAAACATCCTCTTCCTCTTCAACCGACTGTCCACTTTGTTTTGATGTCCCTCAGGGTTCCTTACTTTCTCCTATGCTCTTTAATGTCTTTATCAGTCCGCTACTTACAGTTATTCAGGAACATGATAGTTCATCATTCACTTACGCTGATGATATTTGGTAGTTTTCCCAGCTGCTCCTTCTTCCCCGGATTTTTCCAAATTCTAAGGTATGTCTTAAGTCTATGGCAGCCTGGTTTTCTGAACACAAAATGGCTGTTAATCAGGATAAGACTGTAGGTTAACACTACCTCCTATTCCATGACTCTCCAATTTCCTCTTGAGTCTTTCATGAGGTACTTTGTCAAATGCCTTCTGAAAATCCAGATACACAATATCAACTGGCTCACCTTTATCCACGTTTGTTCACCCCTTCAAAGAAATGTAATAGATTGGTGAGGTAAGATTTCTCTTCACTTAATCCATGTTGACTTTGTCTCATTAATCTATGCTTTTGAATATGCTCTGTAATTTTGTTCTTTATAATAGTCTCTACCATTTTGCCCGGCACCGATGTCAGACTCGCCGGTCTATAATTTCCTGGATCTCCTCTGGAACCTTTTTTTTAAAAATCAGCATTACATTGGCCACCCTCCAATCTTCCGGTACCATGCTCAAATTTAATGGTAAATTACATATTACTAACAATAGCTCCGCATGTTCATTTTTCAGTTCTATCAGTACTCTGGGATGAATACCATCCGGTCCAGGAGATTTGCTACTCTTAAATTTGTAGAACTGCCCCATTACATTCTCCAGGTTTATAGAGAATTCATTCAGTTTCTCTGACTCATCAGCTTTGAATACCATTTCTGGCACCGGTATCTCACCAAAATCTTCCTCGGTGAAGACCGAAGCAAAGAATTAATTTAATCTCTCTGCTACGGCTTTGTCTTCCCTGATCGCCCCTTTTACTCCTCAGACATCTAGCGATCCAACCGATTCTTTTTTGCCAGCTTCCTGCTTTTAATATACTTAAAATATTTTTACTATGTGTTTTTGCCTCCAACGCAATCTTTTTTGGAAGCCCCTCTTAGCCTTCCTTATCAGTGCTTTGCATTTAACTTGACATTTCTTATGCTGTTTCTTATTATTTTCAGTCGGTTCCTTCTTCCTTTTTCTGAAGGATTTTCTTTTAGCTCTAATAGCTTCCTTCGCCTCACTTTTTAACCATGCCGGCTGTTGTTTGGTCTTCCCTCCTCCTTTTTTAATACATGGAATATATTTGGCCTGGGCTTCCAGGATGGTGTTTTTGAACAGCATCCACGCCTGATGTAAATTTTTGACCCTTGCAGCCGCTCCTCTAATATTTTTTTTTCACCGTTCTTCTCATTTTATCATAGTCTCCTTTTTTAAAGTTAAACGCTAACATATTTGATTTCCTATGTATACTTACTTCAAAGCTAATATCAATCCGATCATATTATGATCACTGTTATCAAGCGGCCCCAGCACCATTACCTCCCGCACCAGATCATGCGCTCCACTAAGGACTAGGTCTAGAATTTTTCCTTCTCTCGGCTCCTGTACCAGCTGCTCCATAAAGCAGTCTTTGATTTCGTCAAGGAATATTACCTCCCTAGAGTGCCCTGATGTTACATTTACCCAGTCAATATCAGGGTAATTGAAATCACCCATTATTATTGTGTTGCCCAGTTTGTTCGCGTTCCTAATTTCCTTTAACATTTCTGCATCCGTCTGTTCATCCTGGCCAGGTGGACGGTAGTACACTCCTATCACTATCCTTTTCCCCTTTACACATGGAATTTCAATCCATAGTGATTCCAAGATGTGTTTTGTTTCCTGCAGAATTTTCAATCTATTTGATGCAAGGCTCTCCCTAATATACAATGCTACCCCTCCACCAATTCGATCCACCCTATTACTACGATATAATTTGTATCCCGGTATGATAGTGTCCCACTGGTTATCCTCCTTCCACCAGGTCTCAGAGATGCCTATTATATCTAATTTTTCATTTAGTGCAATATATTCTAACTCTCCCATCTTATTTCTTCTTGTGCATGAAAGGTTTCAGAATTCCCTCTATAAGTCCAGATATTTCCTCCGTGAGTGTGCCAATGTCTCCTTACATCTGTAGATAGAAACTTAGGCTTCTTGAACTCTGAAGTTAGGTTTTTCTTCTTTAAAAAAAACAATCTGATTTAAATCTGTTCTCGGGGCCACAATATGGAACAAACAACCTCTGGAATTGAAGCTTGCACTTACATAACATTTTCCTAAAAGAAAAATAAGAATTTGAACAATAATTTTGTTTTAATTTTAAAGTTCTGTTTGGATCTTAAATTTGTTTTTTGGCTTAGTTAATATGCAATTTTATTAGATTTCTTCTCTCCTTATTCGAGTATCTTCTATTATTGTAAACTGCTTTGAAGCCTTCTGGAATAATAGCGGTGTAGAAAACTCCGATAGTAGTATACCGCTTTGACCTTATTTTGGGAAGGTGGTATAGCAAGTTTTTAAATGATGTACTTATCAGGTAAGAAGATGTACAGCTATCTAAATTTTCTATATCTGCTGACAAGTTCACCTGTTTAACACATCTGTAATTCTTTCAGGCAGGTGGAGGAGTATTTCCTACCTAGAATGATACAGAAGCTGACAGGACAGGTGAGTTTTTAAAAGAATAAATAAGAATTTTCTATTTAAAACATTTTTAATTGGTAATTGAAAAGACTAAACCACAAACTGAAACATGACTAATAAAAACAATATCTGGATTCTTCTGTGGATGCTCAGCCCCCCCTCATGGTTGCAGAGGGTTTACAGGGAAGCAGGCAGCAGTTACCCCAGTGAAACAGGGTTACCCTCGCCTCCTTGTCTGATAAAATCATTTCTGTGAGCTGTTGAAACCCTGCACAGGATCTACCTTTTCACACTCTGCCTTTCTTTGTGGGTCTCTGTTTACCGTGTTGCTAACTGCTGCTGGTTTGTCTCAGGAAACAGTGACCTTCGGTGATGCTGTTATTGCCACAAAGGACACGTGTATTGGAAGTGAAATCTGTGAAGAACTTTGGGCACCAAACAGGTAATGGCTGAGAGTGAGTGGTGCCAAACCAAAAGAAAGAAATATGGAATAAAAGGATTCTAGATATACCTCTACCAAACTTTGAACTACACTGCAGTGTGAGGCCCTAAAAGGTTTGACACTACACACCCTGCAAATAAATATTAAAGAAAAAAAAAAAAATATATATATAATATTTAAAATATATATATATATATTCTTTAAATAAAAGTGATTTTTCTGTGGGGTTTGTAACTTGCATCCCAGTTCAATACAATCGCTCTGCCTCTTTCATCCCTTTACAACTATGACTAACGGTATTTTTAGGGATGCTTCTTGTGAGATTGGGGGTGGGGTGGGTTGAGGGGGGTGGGTGTTGGGTGGATTAGGTTGGTTTAATTGGTGTCGGAGTTATAAGAGCCAAAGCTACCTACTCCCTCTCTTATACAGCAATGCAAATTGAAGGTTTCAAATGTAGAATTTTGTTTTTCTTCTTTTTTTGTAACTTATAAAAATGAATAAAAAAGATTAAATGATAAAAGGGTTTTATGGCAAGTTCCTGGAGAAAAGTCCATAAACAGACTTGGGAGAGCCGCTGCTTATCCCTGGCTGTGTGCTGCAAGGAATGGGCCTGTCCAGGGTTTCCCAGTAACTACTGGCCACTTATCAGAGAGAGGATGCAGGGCTTAATTAAAGCAGTGGTCTGTCCCATCCTTGTGCATCTTAGGTTCTACTGCAAAGAAAATGAAGCGGCTCTGAGGAAGTGGGGAACTAAGTACTGCAGGGTATGGGACTAGGAACCCAGGTATTTTAATGCAGTTCTGCTATTATGTGTTTTCATGTAACTTGCAGTGAAATACTTTTATTTATTTGGATTTTGCTCACACCTTTTTCAGTAGTGGCTCAAGGTGAGTTACATTCAGGTACACTGGATATTCCTCTGTCCCAGGAGGGCTCACAATCTAAGTTTGTACCTGAGGCAATGGAGGGTTAAGTGACTTGCCCAAGATCACAAGGAGCAGCAGTGGGATTTGAACCGGCCACCTCTGGATTTCAAGACCAGTGCTCTAACCACTAGACCACTCCTCCACTCCACTTTTAACTGTTGCGTCAAAGAAACTTAGGATGGTCCCATTATTAGTTGGTAATGGCAATGGAACACAGCTTACAGATGCATTGTCCTTCTGTTCTCCTCCCCGTATAGCCCTCATATCGCAATGGGTCTGGATGGGATTGAGATCGTCACAAATTCTTCGGGGAGTCACCATGAGCTTCGGAAGGCTCATACAAGGGTGGATCTGGTTAGGTCTACAACGGCAAAGGTAAACTGTGTATTTTGTTTTCTATATGGTGGGAACGATGCTGACCCTGTCCTGTACGGTGGTGCAAAAAAACCCCACATCAAAGGTTTCAAGAGATGGGCATCCTCGGCCGATAATGGAAAAAAGGGCGTCCCTGACGAGCATTGGGCCGGCTTTACTTGGTCCAATTTTTTTCACGACCAAGCCTCGAAAAGTTGCCCGAACTGACCAGATGACCAACCTAAAAAAAAAAATTAAAAAACATTTTTGCCAGCCTCATGTCATACCCAGCTCCATCACAGCAGTATGCAGGTCCCTGGAGCAGTTTTTAGTGGGTGCAGTGCACTTCAGGCAGGTGGACCCAGGCCCATACCCCCCTTACCTGTTACACTTGTGGTGGTAAATGTGAGCCCTCCAAAACCCACCATACCCACATCTAGGTGCCCCTCTTTCACCCCTTAGGGCTATGGTAGTGGTGTACAGTTGTGGGGAGTGGTTTTTTTTTGGGGGGGGGGGTTTGGGGGGCTCAGCACCAAAGGTAAGAGAGCTATGCACCTGGGAGCAATTTGTCAAGTCCACTGCAGTGCCCCCTAGGGTGCCTGGTTGGTGTCATGGCATGTGAAAGGGACCAGTGCAATACGAATGCTGGCTCCTCCCATGACCAAAGGACTTGCATTTGGTCGTTTTTGAGATGGGCGTCCTTGGTTTCCATTATCGGCGAAAACCGAGGTCGACCATCTCAACATTTAGGTCGACCATCTCTTAGGTCGACCTAAATGTTGAGATTTGGGCATCCCTGACCGTATTATCGAAATGAAAGATGGACGCCCATTTTGTTTCGATAATACGGGATGCCATGCCCCTTTGCGGGGACGTCCTCAGAGATGGGCGCCCTTAGAGTTGGTGTCCCTGTTTGAAAATGCCCCTCCACGCCACTTACGTGTGTAAATATACACTTGTGAAAGTACTAGTATTGTGTAAATGTAACGTACAAGTGGCACATCGTTGTAAGTGCCCTGTTATAGACTTTCTTTTTAAGTGTTCCCATCTCTTTGCAGAATGGAGGGATTTATGTTCTGGCCAATCTTAGGGGCTGTGATGGTGACCGGCTGTACTATGATGGATGTGCCATGATTTCGGTGAATGGACACATTGTGGCTCAGGGCTCTCAGTTCTCCCTGGACGATGTGGTGAGTCAGCATGTGCCTTACTCTGCTTTGTATTAGTAAAGTGATAGATTGAACAGCGTTTAATGCAGCTCTTGTCAGACCATGCTATGTAGACGCACAGGATGGTGCTAAAGCAGAGGGATTTGTCACACAATAGTGGAAACGCCGTGAAAGCAAAGTGATCTCTCGTTTGTGTGATACTATTTAACGGTTACTGTTTGTGTTTCACCATAAGAGGTGATCTCTCCATCCTCTGTATTTTTTTTACTTGCTCGATTCTGGTGGCAGCTGCCGTGTGTGCTCTGTCTTTTAACACATTTATTTGTGTTTCAGTAAAAGACAATGGCTCTGCTTTTCACATGTGGTTTTGCTAAATTCTCCATTGTGCTGGACATTGGTGCTTGTGTCTACTGTAGCTGTGACATTCTCAATACTCCTGGCCTTGAATTGCTTTCATATTGATGCCTGCTGGCCACAGACCGCTTAAATCCTTGAGCTTTAATTGACCTCTGGATGGAGAGAGTCACCCTCACTTTATAAGAATCTGGAACACCATCTACCCTGGACTTGGCAGTGTGCCACACATGGCCTGTGCACATAATTAAGAATTGGGTTGATTTACTTGTGTATGTGTGTCAGTGGTGTAGCCACGGGTGGGCTTGGGCCCACCCAAAACACCACATCTGGCTACACCCCTGATATATATATGTTTGTGTGTATTTAATTATTACCCAGGACATGGGACATCTGATTGAACTTCTCTCAATTATAGCAGGTGAGATGCATTGCATAACATGCAACAATGGCCGAGATCTGAGAGAAGCTAACGTACTTAAACGTGAAGGGGTCTTGGAGTGAACATAAATCTTTTATATTCCTGGAATAAATGTCCCTTGCTGCCTTCCCCCAATTCTGTATGGCATTTTCTTGGCCCTGGTCATTAATCAGAAACACCTATGTGGTAGTGGGAAGTTTGAGTGAAGAGTTGATGTGTTTTCTGTTTCTGCAGGAAGTTCTCACAGCCACCTTAGATCTGGAAGATGTGAGCAGTTACCGAGCAGAAATCTCATCGCGCAGCCTAGCGGTAAGTAACTCATTAGAAGGTAACGCCTTTATTAGCAACAGATTTAGCCAAAGCACTTGAGTGTGATCTTTTGTAGAGGGAAGGAAGTTGTGCAGTGGGAGTGCTGAAGCTGCGCGATGTAATCGGTCAGCGTTTAGTGTTAATAGCACTGTAGTGAGGTGGGCACTGAGTGTTCCTGGAGTCTCGCAACCTTTTGGTGAAGTGCAATGTTATAAGACTGTCACATGTATTCTTGCAAATGGTGAGAGAAGTACACTAACCTCACAGATCTCTCGTGTGCTATCAGTGCAATTTATGGTGCTATGTGTACATTAGTGCAGAAAGGAGTAGGGTAATGTGGCACTTTCGAAAACCAGGGAAGATGTATACACAATTAAAAGTCTTTATAAAAATGTAAAAATGATATAAAACAATAGTAGTTATATAATTTTATAACTACTATTGTATATAATTTTAAGTTTATTGTCATGCTATGATTACATGTGTATTTTGATATGTTTTTGATTGTCATATGTTTTGTAGACTCCTAACGCAGGCGCATAGGCGCCGAAACACAGCTGTGTTGAGTCATTGATGTTCTCAAATAAAGTCTTTTAATTGTGTATACATCTCCCCTGGTTTTTGAAAGTGCCACATTACCCTACTCCTTTTTCCACTGCACTACTTTGACGTAGGGATTGTGTGTTCCTCCACTTTTTGTGGCTTCTCCTGGCTATGTGTACATTGCCATCATGGGATTACACTCTCTGCTCGCTGAAACTTCTTGTCTTTCATCCTCCTGTCATGACCTGCTTGGGGATGTGCATTTGTAGGTCAGGAAAACTCGCTGGGGTAATGGGGCATGTAGCTAGGTGCTGTGGCACAGGCTGCATCTTTAAGAAGCATATAGACAGAGCTGTTGGACATGGCTCAACTCTTGCTACCCTCTTGGCATAGTGGGGGAGGTGGGGATGATTCCAGTACTGGTCAGCTAGCTGAGTCCTGTGAGCCTCTCAGATGTCTCGGGCCTCGTTATTACTCCATTACATTACTTGTCCTGTTTAATATTCTCTTCTGATGTTCCCCAGGCAAGCCAGGTGCAGCCTTACCACAGAGTGAAGGTAGACTTTGCACTCTCATCTCATGATGTCTGGGTATCCCCCAGTGAACCCATCCAGTGGAGATACCACAGCCCTGAGGAAGAGATCAGGCAAGTACTTGACTCCATGAACGAACAAAGAACTTTAGTAATGGCATAAAAAGGTTAGCACCATATTTGGGGGGGGGGGGGGGGGGGGGGGGGGGAGACTCTTTGTATATCTGACCCTCTGTGAAAGTTAACCTCGTTTTAAACTGAATTTTCATGTCTAAAACTATGTAGTGTTTGTGTGCATGGCCCAAAAATCTGATCCACCCCTGACTAATCGTGAGATTTATTTATGTCTGGTGACTCTAGTTCATGGCTATTTTAGGCATTTTGGCTACCCTGAAAAGCTGGCCTAGATATGGTACTCAGACTGGAGTTTGCTATCTCTGGGTAAGGACACCGTAGCCCAAAATTGCAGCAGTTTGTCCAGTGTCAGAGGAGCACTGCATCTGGTTCAGGCCTTAGTGCTTGGGCAGTGATTCAGTTGGCTGGAAAACTGAAGCAGTATTTGGACTGTTTGGTTGTTGACAGAGTTTTGTCCATCCGTTTTATACAAGGTACTCCAGTGACGGCAGCAACGGGAGGGGACCTTGCACATTAGTGTCTCTCTTTAGAGTCGACCTCTTGGTTTAGAGTTTGATTGAGATGTGTGTATTGTGAATTTCAGCCTTGGTCCAGCGTGTTGGCTCTGGGATTATCTAAGGCGTAGTAAGCAGGTAAGATCCAGATCTGGTGTCAAATTGTTCTGTCCAACACATAGTTTCCATCTAAGGGGCATCGCACTCTGTTTTCTGTTTTTCTCTCTCCTGTATGGTTTATGGTTTATTAAAACTTACTATACCCCCTAACTTTACAGAACACAACAGTTTACAATAAGACAAAAGCAACTTATAAAATCAAAATAGAACTCCAAAAATGTGGTAGGAGACACATAATGAAATCTATATTTTTTTAGTTTCATGACTTAACAGATAATTGCAACTATTGTGACTAATTGCGTAAAAGTTTTGCGTTTGCACGATTAAAGTTGGGCCGTAGCCAGCAGTTCATGGGGGGCACAGGGATGGGCGGAGGGCATATTTCCTCTCCCCCCCCCCCCCCCCCCCCCACACACACACTAAATATCTTACCTTTGCTGGTAGGGATGCTGAAGCCAGTCGAAGAAATCCACTGCCAGTGTCCCTTTCCTCCTTGTGCTGCCTCAGCAGTGAGGAAGTCAGCGTTTTGCCTCCAGCCACCGATACTGGCATTCCGTGAGCATGCTCGGTTCATGCATGAACTAAGCATGCTTGAGGAGTGCACGCATTGGTGGCTGGAGGCACACCACTGATTTCCTCGCTCCTGAGGCAGTACAAGGAGGAAGGGGGTGACTCAGGAAGTGGATTTCTTCAGCTGGCCGGAGCTTCAGCTATCCCACAGCCATTGAACAGGTACTGTACTTTGGGGATGCCTTCACCCATTCTCTCTCTCGTGCCCCCCTGTGCTTTAACCTTTTCTCTCTCTCTCATATGTGCCCCCTGTGCCTTCACCTGTTCTCTCTCTCTCTTTCATATGTGCCTCTGTTCTCTCTCTGTCTAATATGCCTCCCCTCCAGCGTTCACTTTTCCGCCCGCCATCTCTCCCAGGCAGTATCTCTCCCCTCCTCTTCCGGTTTACCTCATCAGTTGTCTTGCTGTAAATCTTCCACCTGCAGCTGCTGGTGGCATATTGAAATGCTGCGTTGGCCTGCACTGGGCCTTTCCTTCTGACCTGGCACCCCTTTCTGAAAATAGGAAGTTGCGTCAGGGGTGGGACTGGTTAGAAGGAAAGGCCCGGTGCAGGCCGAAGCAGTATTTCAATATGTTGCTGGCTGCAGCAGGGTGAAGATTTGATGCAAGACAACTAAGGTAAACTGGGAGGGGAGAGCCGCTAGCGGTCCTGGAGGGAAATGAGATGCCAGACTGGGTGGGCAGTCAATCATTAATTGCGATTAATTTTTAAAATCACGATTAATTAATGTGTTGGCGCGGTTTAACATTCAGTCCTAGTTTTAATAAATATTATATAAGCCCAGTCACTGAAGGATATAATAACATGAAATTATTGGGTCAGTTTTCAGCCGACATGGAACTTATTTTACCATGATGACCAGCACCAGTGCTTAATGCATATTTTCAGTGCTGTTTTCTGTATGGGAAACAGTGTTTGAATATATATATATATATATATATATATATATGTTGTGTGGGGACCACGCCAACATTATCTGTTTATCCTGCAGTTTGACAGGTCTAATGTAAATGGAATTTCTCCATTTGGTAGCTGAATATTGATGTTATCTGGCTGATTTTTAGCACTGCCTGTGCCCTGCCCCCTCTTATACAGGTACCTTGTGGCTATTTAGCGAATTGTTAAAGTACCATACAAATTTTGAAAAGATACATTTAATCAAGTTATATGTGTGCCACCAGCTGGTGAGCCTGTAACTTGCTTTAATTATCAGTCTGTACATTTATGAATAAGATGTATAGCCTTTACTAGAAGAGTATTTAAAGCTGTTATAGGTGTGATAACTGTTCGTTATTCTGAGCAGTTGCTTGTTTGGGAAGGCCCGCTCCATAGGATGGGTAAGTGGTGGTTGGATGTGTATCCGTGTGTGGAGATTTGCCATATTGTCTAGGTCAGTGGTTCCCAAACCCGTGCTGGGGGCTCTAGAGCCAGTCAGGTTTTCGGGATAGCCACAATGATTATTCATGAGAGAGATTTGTATGTGGTGGAGGTAGTGCATGCAAAACTCTCTCATGAATATTGATTGTGGATATCCCGAAAACCTGACTAGCTGGGGAGCCCCCCCCCCCCCCCAGGACGGGTTTGTGAGCCACTGGTCTAAGTTGTCGGTGTGCATTTAGAGGGAGGGTTGGAGTCAGTGGCACAGTGTGGATAAGGAGTCCTGAGCTTCACTGGATTTCTGCTATTGCTTCTGTTAAAGGCTGGGTTTTTCCTACCCCTCAGTGGTGGAATTGACAGCTCCTCCACAGCCTGTATCGTGTTCTCCATGTGCTACCAGGTCTGCAAAAAATGTGAAGAATGGAAGTAAGTGTCTCTTGCTAAGGATGAGAGGTGTCTCTGCCTAGACAGTGACTGTTATAATTCACATAAAGGAATGTGTATCTAAACATTAATTTAGTGTATTGAAGCTTGCCAGACTGCTTTTGATAATCGTACATCAAAGCTGTTTCTAATAATTATACTATATAAATTGTAAAAGATAAAAGGGGGAATAACTACCTCTACTTCAGGAAGCAGGTGAAGCTTGGCTCTTCAACCAAGCCTTTAATGGAAGAAGTAACTAACTTGTTAGTCTCACTCACACACACAAGAATTGACTCAGGCTGCACATACTGCAGCGGGACATGTTTATCCACTCCTACCCTAGCTGAGATAATATTTAACCATCTCTCTGACCTCACATGCAACTTTCTTCAAATCAATCACCTTACTTTCTAATTCTTCCTACTTTCTTACTCATCTATATGTTACAACTTTGCCTTACCCTTCACTACCAATTATAATGTTCTAGTACATATTGAGGTGTATTTTCAAAGCACTTAGACTTAAAAAAATTTCCATAGTAACCTATGGAACTTTGTAAGTCTAAGTGCTTTGAAAATGAGCCCCATTGTGTTGTCATTGCAAGTAATATACCATGCCTTATATTTGTATTGTTGTTCGAATATTTTTACTGCTCTAATTGCCTCCTGCTCATGTTTGATCTATTCTTACTGTACACCGCTTTGAGTGAATTCCTTAAAAAAGGCGGTAAATAAATCCTAATAAATAAATAAACATACTTTATATGAGTAGTTTACCTATAACTATTGTTCATTGCCCTCTGCAATAGCCTTTACTCTCCTAGTAAAGGCTATTGTTCATTGAATGTTTGTCAAACAGCGTTTTCAGCCTTTTACTAAAACTTTCAAGAGTTGTCTCCTAAAGGCCATGACTTGCATAGTACAGGAGCCCAGTGAAATAAAGCCGGTCTCAGAGTATTCTCAAATCGGACACAAGAAAGCTTTCAGTCTGGGGAACCAAGAACCCGGAGTGATGTGTTGGATACTTTTTAATTAGATGTATGTTCTGGTACTCTGGTGTGCTGAGCCTCGAACGTGACCAAGTTCTCCAAATGGATTAGTTTTGCACATTCATAAATTTCTAGGCTTGTAAGTTGCTATTGAGAACTAATCACTTTTTCACCAGTGCAAGTTAGAAACACAATACTAAGTCCATCTAATCATGAAGATTTCAATATTTATTTATTTATTTATTTGTTGCATTTGTACCCCACATTTTCCCACAACTATTTGCAGGCTCAGTGTGGCTTACATAGTACCGTCAAAGACGTTTGCCCAGTCGGTGGATAACAAATACAAAGTTGTATAGTGATCGTATGAGGAATAAGTGGAGGGTCGGAATGGATGAAGATTGCGTGATGTCCTGTTCGATCATAGTCATTCTGTGTTGGTAGGTGAAGAGGGTTATGTGGGATCGTTGGGGGTAGGCTCTTTTGAAGTGATTTCCTGAAGTTCAAGTGGTCATGGATTGTTTTCACAACTTTTGGGAGCCCATTCCATAGTTGTTCGCTTATGTAGGAGAAGCCGGCTGCGTAAGTTGTTTTGTATTTCAGTCCTTTGCAATTTGGGTAGTGTAGGTTTAGGAAGGTTTCGATATGGAGGAAGAAAGACTTCAGAAGCTCAGGATTCTGCCCTGCTGCTAACATGCTGGACTAACAACTGAGCAGCTTCCTCATTAGTCAATAAAAAAAAAACCCTCTTGTTTTTTTATCTTCATGTGCATTGAGTCTTTTTTCAATTTTTTTACAATTTTAAATATAAAAAGGAATTATTCTTATTCAAACTTTCTGAAACAAGAGAATATAGCAGGCACTTATCTTGGTTTCATTGCCAGTTCACGCTACAGCACGTCGCTGTTTCACTTTAAGCTTCTTCAGGAGTAACACCAGTATACGGCATGAACTGTACCCTTGAGAGAGCGCATCAGTGAAGAATCCGTCATCCTCTCCTCCGTGAACGTGTCTACCCTCATGACTCGTGAGGAAGCTGCTCAGTTGTTAGTCCAGCGTGTAAAGCAGCAGGACAGAACCCTGAACTTCTGAAGTCTCTCTTCCTCCATATTGAAACCTTCAGGATTAGATGAACTTAGTATTGTGTTTTCTAACTTGCACTGGTGAAAAAGCGATTAGTTTTGCACATACCATGGTAGGAATGAACCTCGCTCCTAAGCCAGGGTATGTGGAGTATGGTCTCAGGGCCAGATGCACTAAACGAGCCAGCAATGTGGTTTTTAAACTGGTTCTAGCCAGTTTAGTGCGCAAGTAGTAAACTGGGACATGCACAAAAGGGTTCTCCGAGCCATTTTCCTGTCACGGTAGTAGGTAACGAAAACGGAATGCAAATGAGCTAATTACTATTATAATGTGAATACAATGCGATGCACTATTGTTTCCGACTCCATGCACTGTGGAAAACCCAACGGGAGGTCTGCACCTCTTGTTGGGGCTGCTGTGAGCAGGACCCATGCAGAGGAGGACGCCCATCGCAAAATTCGGAAGAAAAAAAATGTCCAAGTGCTCGTCGGGGTCGTCCTTTCAAGTTCTAACACTTGGACGTCCTTCACTCAGAAAAAAAAAAAGGACGTCCCTGACGAGCACTTGGACATTTTGTTTCTTCAGATTTCGTGATGGGTGTCCTTTTTGGACGTCTTTTTCTTACGTGCCCGAAATGACCACCGCCGGAGAGAATCGGGGATCGGGACGTGCGAGGATGTCCAAATCAAAACTATTTGAACGTCCCTTTCGATTATGCCCCTCCAGGTCTCTCTCAGCCAATCACAGCGCGTTTAGCTGACACCAGTGACAGCTAAACACGCTGTGATTGGCTGATATTTGTTATTTGACCTGAAATGCAGGACTGCATAGAGTCTTTGGAACCTGCATTGCTGTACCTTTTCACTGAACTAAATGCATTTCTTCACTGGCTTTCAGGCACCAACATTCCATTCCTTAGGTCAAGATAGGTATCATCTTGGTCCAATTTTAATGTTTCTTTTTGTTTACGTTTTGTGTAGTTTGCCATTTTTATCTGTTCTTCAACTGTTTATTTTCAGTGTTCTCCAAGGCTGGGCCTCGGCCCATCTTTCTTTTTGCTCTTTTTCAGACCAGCAGGTTCTGCTTGATGTGCGTAGGATTGTGAATGACGAGACCTACACTCCACAGGATGCCCGGGAGCTTTGCGGCCGCATCTTCACAACCTGCTACATGGCGAGCGAGAATTCTTCCCAGAGCACACAAGACATGGCCAGGCTGCTGGCTGAGCAGATAGGCAGGTACTGACTGGAGCAGTAGCGTACCAAGGGCGGGGCAGTGGGGGCGGTCTGCCCCAGGTGCAGGCAGCAAGAGGGTAGGGGGCGAGTGAGAACTCATCCAGAGCACCCAAGATAGAGCAGATAGGCAGGTACTGACTGGAGCAATAGTGTACCAAGGGCGGGGCGTTGAGGGTGGTCCATCCCAGGTACATGCAACAAGGGGAGGGTGAATGCAGGAAGCACACGGCTGTCGGCTCTTCCTCTGCCCCCTATGACGTTACTTTCTGTTCTGGGGTAGGCGGCAGAGCTCACAGCCGTACGCTTGTTCCATGCACTCCCTTGCTAGGAGGAAAGGTGGGGGGTATGGCGCGCTGAGGGAGTGACCGGGGGGGGGGGGGGCCTCAGGAAGGATTATCTGTTTGCTCTTGTACCCTCTTCCAAATACATAAATAAGACAGTGCTAGCAAAGAGAATGGCAGTGCTACTTAACCTAGATTTTCAGTGGCACATAACCAAATAGTGCCTCAGTGGTCTTCCAGGATTTTTAGTAGCATTCTCCAGTTAGTGCCAGGGCATTGCTGGGAGTTACTGATATTCAGCTATTAGGTTAACTTAGGACAGCAAAAGCTGGTTCCTGGTAAAGACCTAACACTGAATATTCGGGTTTATATCAGCCGGCAGCAGCCATGTAAGAAAATGCTGACTGCTGCCAGCTGAATATTATCCCTTAGATAAGTGGCTGCTTAATTAAAGAAGGCAGAAGTAAACTGGTTCAGTTACAGTGGGTGAGACTTTTCAGACAGCCTGTTTGCCTGTTTCTTTCAGCTATCATATAAAGCTGAATATTGACATGGCGGTGAAGGCCATCGTAGGCATCTTCACGTTGGTGACGGGTAAAATTCCCCAGTTCCGCCTTCACGGAGGGAGCAGCAGAGAGAATTTGGCACTGCAAAATGTGCAGGTAGACAGTTCACTGTTACTGACTTTCCAAAGCAAAAGGTGCTGCTCCTTGGGGAGTTGTTTCTGCAGGAGGGTTGGGTGTTCGCAGCTCTGCCACTCGCTGACATTGTTCATTTTTTGCACAGGGTTAAGTAATGGGATTGGTGCTCTGTTCCTTTCTAGTGTGGTATTGGGAGGTGACCTCATGGAGTCCTGAGAGGGTAGTAGAAGGCATGTTTTAATGGGCATTTTTCCTTAAGCAACTTGTAAACTTATAAGCCTTTTTGTCTTGGGGATAATAGAATAAAGGAAAGAATGTTAAATAACGTATGAAAGGAAATGGTGACTAGTGCTGTCATTATGAGAGACCTAAATTCCATGTACTGTGCTGAAAGCAGGGGCAGACTGCTAGCAAAGCAGTGCTTAAAATTAGCCCTTTACATACAATGGAAAACATTTTGTTCTTGTGACCCCCCCTCCCTTCCCCACTGCACAGGCCAGAGTACGCATGCTGCTTGCCTATCTCTTGGCTCAACTTAGCCTTTGGACCCGAGGCATGCCTGGAGCTCTTTTAGTGCTGGGATCAGCCAATGTGGATGAAAGGTAGGTGAAATCGGCGCCAAGCTCCAGCTTTTAAAATTTGAATGTAGATGACGCAATGGTGTGAAACTTGGAACATCTAATCTAATCGCTGTATTCATTGACCGCTTTCTCTCAATTAGATCCAAAGTGGTTCACATTTAAAAACAGAGTAAAAATGCATCAATAGTTCAAAGTAAAAAAAAATATAGCTATAACATAACAGTTACTATCAAACAAATACTTCTGAAATAAATGTGCTTTTAAACTCTTTTGAAAGGACAAATAAACTGAGTTTTGTTTTAAAACGGGAAGAAGAGTATTCCAGATCAATATTGATTGATATAGAAAAGATGTTTCTAAAACTTTCTTAAACTCAACCCCCTTAAAGGATGGAAAATTAAGCGTCTGGCTATCCTACATACCCGTGTAGGGCAAATCACTTTGGGGGCAATTCTGTAACTGGGTGTCCCAAGTTAAGCACATTGAGAGCTAATTCTATGCAGTGCACTGGGCATGAAGATTCCATTATAGAATGCCGACGTAAGCTGCGTCTATGCGCCTGTACTTAATGTGCCCACTTACGCCATGTTAGTAACGGGTGTAAATGCAGCATTTATAGTATTCTGTAAGTTATCTGCTGGATTCTTTTTATCGTGCCTTAATTTCCACATAGAAATCAAAGCGTATTCTATAACAATGCACGTAACTTAATTGGTTAACTAGCTAATCAGCGCTGTCAATTGGATGTTAAGCAATTATCAGCACTAATTGGCATTAAGATTTATATGCACTACTCGCCAAGTGTATTCTGTAAAGTGGTGCATCTAAATTATAAGTCTCATAGTTGAAAAGGGGGCGTGGCAATGGGCAGGGTGTAAGTGTTTGTAAAATCTATGGGGCCCTTTTACTAAAGGGTTTGCGAGCAGCAATAGGCTTGCTACGTGCCAATCCAGAACAATCCAGTGGTTAGGGTGGTGGACTTTGGTCCTGGGGAACTGAGGAATTGAGTTCAATTCCCACTTCAGGCACAGGCAGCTCCTTGTGACTCTGGGCAAGTCACTTAATCCTCCATTGCCCCATGTAAGCCGCATTGAGCCTGCCATGAGTGGGAAAGCGCGGGGTACAAATGTAACAAAAAAAAAAAATCCAGAACTACCGCAGGACCCCTGCAGTAGTTTCCACCCTCAACATGTACAATTTCCGGTGCTGCAAAAATATTTTCTATTTCTGTAGCACTGGTGCTTATCTTGCAGCGGTGCTGCCTGGTTATCGTTCATTTATTTATTTGTTACATTTGTATCCCACATTTTCACACCTATTTGTAGGCTCAATGTGGCTTACATAGTACCGGAGAGGCCTTTGCAGGCTCCAGTGTGAACAAATACAGGGTGATGTTGTGGTAAGATCAAGTTCGTGTGGCACAGCCACATTAGGGAATCGGAGAACGGAAGAGTTGTGTTATGTCCATTACGTGCTTTAGTTTGGTTGTGTTGCAGAGATTAGGCATTTAAATTGGATCGGTAGGGTATGCCTTTTTAAACAGGTTGGTTTTTAGTGATTTCCGGAGGTTTAGGTTGTCGTACATCGTTTTCAAGGCTTTTGGTAGTGAGTTCCACAGTTGTGTGCTTATGTAGGAAAAACTAGATGCCTAAGTTGTTTTCTATTTAAGTCCTTTGCAGCTTGGGTAGTGCAGATTTAGATAAGATCGTGTTGATTCGGATGTATTTCTAATTGGTAAGTCGATCATGTAACTGGGGGCTTCTCCGTAGATGATTTTGTGAACCAGGATGCAGATTTTGAAGATGATGCGTTCTTTGATTGGGAGCCAGTGTAGTTTTTCGTTGGGTTAGCGCAGAAGCCCTTACTGTCACCTCAGTGGGTAATGGTAAGAGCTCCCATCCCCAAAATGGCCACGCGGCAAATGGTTCACTTACCGCTCGGCCATTTCTTTTCCAGCAAAAACGATAGCCTTTTGCCTGCTGTGCTAAAAGGGAGCCTCAGTGCGTGTCAAAACCACGTGCTGATGCTAGTTCCGGCCCACTTTTACCACAGCTTAGTAAAAGGACCCTTGTGCACATTGTTACAGATTACACCTGCTCTGCACTTAATTTAGGAGCCGGGATTTAAGCCAAGTAAAACACATCGTAATTGGCTGCGACTAAATTTGGTTGCGTGGAGAGGCGCTCGGCATATTCAATATACCACATGGAAATTTAAGCCATATATAGTAATTAGCCCTGTCGTTTCTTTCTTTACAACATCCGTAAAATCCGCCCCTTTCTTTCCGAGCACTCTACCAAAACCCTCATCCACACCCTTGTCACCTCTCGTTTAGACTACTGCAATCTGCTTCTTGCTGGCCTCCCACTTAGTCACCTCTCCCCTCTCCAGTCGGTTCAAAACTCTGCTGCCCGTCTCGTCTTCCACCAGGGTCGCTTTACTCATACTACCCCTCTCCTTAGGTCGCCTCACTGGCTCCCATATCCATTTTCGCATCCTTCTCAAACGTCTTCTGACCTATAAATGTACTCACTCTGCTGCTCCCCAGTATCTCTCCACACTCGTCCTTCCCTACACCCCTTCTCGTGCACTCCTTTCCATGGATAAATCCTTCTTATCTGTTCCCTTCACTACTGCCAACTCCAGACTTCGTGACTTCTATCTCGCTGCACCCTACGCCTGGAATAGACTTCCTGAGCCCCTACGTCTTGCCCCATCCTTGACCATCTTTAAATCTAGATTGAAAGCCCACCTCTTTAACATTGCTTTTGACTTGTAACCACTCGCCTCCACCTACCCTCCTCTCCTCTTTCCTACACATTAATTGATTTGCTTGCTTTATTTTTTCTGTCAGATTGTAAGCTCTTTGAGCAGGGACTGTCTTTCTTCTATGTTTGTGCAGCGCTGCATACGCTTTGTAGCGCTATAAAAATGCTAAATAATAATAGTAGTATGGTCACACCTATGCCCTACTCCTCTTGCATGTAAATGCTAAGCAAGTTGCATGTATCATTTATAGTATAACCTACATAAATGTAAGCATTCTATATAGCAGAAATGGCGCTTCAGTTTAAGTGCTAAGTTGTAGAATGAGGAGATGTTTTACCACCCAACAGATGTGAAAATAGTTTGTTACTGTGACAGCAGCTGCTGACTTTTGTTTTTTCCTGAGTGTCACTTGCCTGTCCGTCCTCTGTAAAGGAGCACCTGATACTCATAAGAACATAAGAATAGCCATACTGGGACAAACCAAAGGTCCATCAAGCCCAGTATCCTGTTTCCAACAGTGGCCAATCCAGGTCCCAAGTACCTGTCAATATCCCAACAGGGCTGTGTTGGCACCAGCTTTAGGGCCCTTCGCAGCCAGACACCCAGCATGTGTCAGTATAGGGAATGCACAGAAATATTACACTTGCATCCGTATTAACGCAGTACTGATGGTGTTGAGCCCTCATTATGATGCTTTGAATTATTTGCAACTCTTCCTTTGGGCTTTCCAGTCTCCGAGGATACTTCACAAAGTATGACTGCTCCAGTGCTGATATCAATCCTATCGGTGGAATTAGCAAGACGGATCTGAGACATTTCATTCAGTACTGCTTAGAAACGTTCCAGCTCACAGCACTGCGCAGGTGGGTAAGGTGAATGATCAGTAAACATATTAGTGACATAAGTAAAGTTAAGTGTCTTAGATGTGACATACAGCAAATGTGTTACCTTGAAGCATTCCAGTCAGGTTAGTGTGTTCCACCCCCTACAACTGATTGCACCAAGGTACAACATAGTGCTCTGGACTAACACCTGTATGACACATAAAACTTGGTTTGGTGCCCGGCACGGGAATATTTGTGTCTTAATTTGTGGAGTTCCAGACTTCTGTTGAGCCACAGAGCAAAGGGAGAGTTGGAGGTTTCTTGCAGCTATATGCCCAAAAAATAGCCCCAGTTCATTAAGGAAATAGCATTTTATTTGACTTGCCAATTACTTCATACTCATTTGCATTTCTGACTCAGTTGGACCCAGGGCTGGCATTCAGGTAAGATAAATCATCTTTTTAAAATTGCCTGGGGATTTCTCCTATTTTGTATTCTCCTCCCCCCACCCTCCCCAGTTCTGGTCCGAAGGGTGTGCACTGTGACTCCCTTCAGAGCTCTGCATCATAGGCCCTGAACCATGCGATAAGGTGTTACCCTTAAGCCACTGGTTCCCAAACCAGCCAGTCACGTTTTCAGAATATCCAGAATGAATATTCATGAGAGAGATTTGCATGCAGTGGAAGGCAGTGCATTCAAATCTCTCTCATGAATATTCATTCTGGATATTCTAAAAACCTGACTGGCTGGGGTGCCTCCAGGATCAGGTTTGGGACTTAAGCAGTGAGTTCAATTCCATCCCACCCAGGGCCCTCTGCAGCCTTCCCAGCGCCAGCCAAGCCAGAGAGAGTAAGACCCAACTTGGGTACCAAACTGGTAACCACCTGCTCTGTGCTACTAGCCCAGCCCCCATGAAATAGCATTTTACTAAAAGGTTTTCTATTTAGTGCAGAAGCTTGATTTCCTTGTGTTGCTCGACTCTTTATATTGTTAAAACAGCACTTGATTTCCAAATAGTGATAGGAGGGTAGAAATCCAGGAGTCTCCACCAGCACAATGTGAAATGTTGTACTCCTTGTCTGTGGTGAAGGTGTTGCTGCTGTTTGTTGGTAGTTTGTTATTATAGTAATTTAGATTATATAGATTTCCCCCCCCCCCCCCCCGGCAGTATATCAGCAGAATGTGAAGTGCCTACTCCATGCTGTGGTGGTGTTTTTATTGTTTATAGTTTTATTTAAAATTTAATACACTGCTAGTACAACAGAAGTTGGTTGGCAAGAAAAAAAGGGGGAAAAGAGAGGACAGCATTCAATCACTCAAGGAGAAGATACAGAAACAGGAAGAAGGGGGTATTGTGGCACCTGACAACATTGAGAGTAGGCTCCAGTGCTACAAGTGAGGGAAATAACAGGCCATAGCTCTTCAAAATGACGGGGCTGTAAGCCCAAAGGCTAGTTGGAAAAATATGTTTTCAGACGTTGCTTAAATTTCGAAAAGGAAACCTTAGCACTAATTGAGGGTGGGAGATCATTTCAGGATTTAGACAGAGAACCAGTGAAGTTTAGTCAGCGGTAGGGTAACATAGTCGTACCGGCGGGCCCTGCATAATAATCGGGCTGCTGAGTTCTGGAGGGTCTGCGCCTTCATAATAGGGATTTGAATAGGCCACTGTTGACAACATTGCAGTAGTCTAAGCGTGATACCAAGAAAGCCTGAACTAATATATGAAGAGAGTTGGAATCTATACAGCTCCTAATGGATCTTAATCATCCAAGAGTGAGAAATCCAATTTTTATTAGGTGGGCTATCTGTTGTTGTTATTCTTAGTTATAGTAATGTGCCTGTGATTTTTTTTTCTTTCTCCTGCAGTATATCAGCAGCTCCTCCGACAGCAGAGTTAGAACCTTTGGAAGATGGTCAGGTGTCTCAGACTGATGAGGTAACGAGTCATAGCTGATCTAATCTTACCTTGTAGCGTTTTGTCTCTTCCATCTGTGATTATTTCATCTTGTTTACGTTGATGATAAGTGGAAGACCTCTGTTTCTTTTTACATATCTTTGAGTTCTTATGGGCCTTAGTTTGAGCTTTAACATCCTGACCTAGACAGAAGCCTTCTGCTCGTGATGTGCGATGCCCAGCCCTCCTGGAGCAACAGCGATATTGTTAGACTGTTGATTCTGGGTTTTATATTGCCCTTTTTCATTTTCCCTTGATAAATGGGAGCATATTAGAATAAGGGCACTATCACTCAGTCTCTTTGATTCCACCCTTCACGCTTCACATGAAGCCTGCATGTTCAGAATAAGATAAATTTGAGGTAGCTGCAGCCATTGTGAAGGACTGTACAAATGAAATCAATTTTTCAGATAGTTTCTTTTGGAAAATTTTGAAAAACAAAGTAATAAGAGATCAAAAATTGAAAATACTGACAAACCTTGAATAACTGTTTTTCATTGTTAAACTATAATCAACACACAAGTTATCTGCTAGGTTTTTTCTTTGGTGTGGGGGAGAGGGGGAAGAGTAAGGAAGTCAAATTGCCACTGGTGGGAGGTGGGCTAATTCAGCATGTACCTACAACATATATGGGGGGGGGGGGGGGGGGTTGCCCACCCCGATGCCCACCCACAGACTACATCTGTGCTAGTGTAAAAAATGCCCCCCAAAAGACGACAGTGTGCTGTTGTTACAAAATAATGATACATTTTTATATTTTCCTATTGCAAATTATATTTTTATTGTGAACCACTTTGATGCATTTTGTGTAATGTGGTATATCAAGCTAATAAATCAGATCGAATAAAAACCATTCCAGGCTTCAGGATTCACAGTGCTCAATTCCTCAAAAATGATGCTAATTTTAATGGCATTGGAGGTAGTATTGTTATCGAGGATAAGGAGTAAGGGGTGTCTGTGGAAGTGGTGGTGGTGGCTGTGCATATTAGAAAGGACAAACAGGTAACAAAGACATCATGGGGGGGGGCTTGTGGGGAGGGAGAGCTGTATGTGGCATCTGCCAGCATGTCTGTGGAAGCTAGAAAGCTGCTTGGATTAAGGAAATGGTAATAATTTAGTAAGAGCAGATTCATGTTCTGCAATCAGCAGCCGGGGGGGGGGGGGGGGGGGGAGGAGGGGGGTGGTAGGGCTAGGTGTCCCAGTGTGCTTTGGGCATTTCTGTGTGTCTGGCTCATAACCAAGACCAACAGAGGAAGCCACCGCCATCAAACTGTTACTGAAGCCAGGACTTCTGCTAAGCAATATTCAGTTTCCAAGCAGCTGCTAATGCTTCTCGTACACATGTGAAACCCTGTGCTGAACCTGATGGATGTCTTTAGAGTGGTAAATGGCTTGTATGATTTCCTTTGATATAGTCCCTGTTTTGTTTTGTAGCTGGTTCATAAGCTTGCAGCGTAAATTCTTTCTATCTTCTCACAGGCAGATATGGGGATGACGTACGCAGAACTCTCTGTTTATGGCAGGCTAAGGAAGATATCAAAGATGGGGCCATACAGCATGTTCTGTAGACTCGTCAGCACATGGAAAGAGATGTGGACACCCACACAGGTGCGACAAGTCCTGTTCTACACAAGAAGGCGGAAAGCCAGGTCGTGGAGTTCCTGCCTACTCCACCTCTTCCATGTACAGGAAGGGCACTGTCCAGTTCAGAGATCATCTGATTTGTTTAATTGTAGAAGGCAGGATTTCATTATAGCCAGCCGGGCAGTGTTGAAATTTCCCAATTGGAAATTGCACAGGACATGTATGATACTTTACTTAGTATAACCTCAGTAACACCTAGTGATGATTTTGAACAGCTGAATGAATTCTAGTGCCATCTTGAGGTCACTGTAGTTAAACTGCTTAACATTTTTTGTCAGTTTTTATAATGAGCCTCATCAGCAAAATAGCTGGAGTTCAGAGTCCAGGGTCTCATAGTATTCTGTACGTTTTCTTTATGAAAGTGGGGATCTAAAATCATGTAACCCCTCTGCTTCCCACACCAGGTGGCAGACAAGGTGAAGCACTTCTTCAGATCATATGCCATAAACAGACACAAGATGACTTCTCTCACCCCATCCTACCATGCTGAAAACTATAGCCCAGATGACAACAGGTTTGACCTGCGCCCCTTCCTCTACAATTCTGGATGGCCCTGGCAATTTCACTGTATAGATGAGAAGGTGAGCTTGACGCTTGTACTTCCTCAAATAAAGGGGTGGGACCACTTCCCTATGAGGAAAGGCTAAAGCAGCTAGGGCTCTTCAGCTTGGAGAAAAGATGACTGAGGGGAGATGTGACGGAGATCTATAAAAGTGGGAGAGATATGATAGAGATCTATAAAATAATGAGTGGAGTAGAACGGGTAGATGTGAATCACTTGTTTTTCCAAAAATACTAGGACTAGGGGGCACACAATGAAGCTACATAGTAGTAAATTTAAAACAATTTAGAGAAAATATTTCTTTACGCAATGTGTAATTAAGCTCTGGAATTTGTTGCGAGAAAATGTGGTAAAAGCAGTTAGCTTAGCAGGGTTTAAAAGGGGTTTTGATATCTTCCTAAAAGAAAAGTTCATAGGCCATTATTAAGATGAGCTTGGAGATATCACTGCTTATTAGGATAAGCAGCATAACATGTATTGTACTGTTTTGGGATCTTGCTAGTTACTTGTGACCTGGATTGGCCGCTGTTGGAAACAGGATACTGGGCTTGATGAACCCTTGGTCTGTTCCAGTATGGCAATGCTTATGTAAGCAGTGAGTGTTCTTCAGTGGGCGCCCAGTGGACTTGCTGTTTCTAGAGAAGAGAGGTTCAACCCATCACTTTCACATCCTCTGTCTACCTTTATGAGCTTGTATCCTATCTTTCTGCTGTAACCTTTTCCCTCTCTATAAATGTTTCCATTAACATGTCTTAAAAATAATTTCCTACTGTGGGAATATTTGCTTTATAAAATGTGTTTGAAAATCGAGACACAAACTTACTCTTAGTGCAGTGTTTTAAGACCCTGACTGCAGATTGTTTTGTAAATAACATAGGAAAGAGGATGGTTTACATTTTCAATAAGCTTTTACAAAAGAAAGAGGTTTAGTTTAATCGCTTGCTTTATTGCCTTTCATTTAACTCTGCAAAGAGGGTTACAATCAAATACAAAGCAATAATTTACAACCAATAATAATAATAATAAAAAAAATTAGCAGTTTACAGTTTCTTTAATTTATCTAATCTGGATTTTAACCAAATTAATATAATCAAATCAGAGACAGGCTTATTAAAGTCATGACCGTGAGCACAAGATTACTGCCAAACACAGCGAGTTAAAGACTAGACGTTGCTAATGAAACAAGGTATACATTTGAAAGGAGCAGCTTCTAAATATCAAAGATAGCAGTATAACCAAGTCTTAACATTTTAAAAGAGGAGTAATTACGCTTACCCAGCACTGGTTTCTGGATGGCAGGGGAAAAGTAATTAATAGCAGACTGATACATGGAGGAGTAACCTAGTGGTTAGAGCAGTGGGCTGAAAACCAGGGATACTGGGGTTCTAATCCCTCTGCTCCTCCTCGTGATCAGAAGAGCATAAGTGTTGCCATACTGGGACAGACCGAAGGTCCATTAAGCCCAGTATCTTAGCTGGTAAGGTCCCAGAACAGTAAAATAGATTTTATGCTGCTTATTCTAGAAATAAGCAGTGGCTTTTTCCAAGTCCATCTTAATAATGGCTTATGGACTTTCTTTTAGGAAGCTAGCTAAACCTTTTTTAAACCCTGCTAAGCTAACTGCTTTTACTACAATCTGTCAACGAATTCCAGAGTTTACTTACAAGTTGATAAAAGAAATGTAGGTTTGATAAAAGAAATGTAGGTTTGTTTTAAATTTACTATTTAGTAGCTTAATTGCATGCCCCCTAGTCCTAGTATTTTTGGAAAGAGTGAACAAGCTATTATGTCTACTCGTTCCACGCCACTCATTATTTTAGACCTCTATCATATCTCCCCTCAACTGTCACTTTAACCCCCTCTTACCTCTGATCCAAATTTAGCCTGTAAGCCTTCTGGGGACAGGGAAATACCTAGTGTACCTGAATGTGACTCGCCTTGAACTGCTACTGAAAATGCGTGAACTAAATCCATATAAACAATTTAATTTTTAATGGTGGAAGAACAGTTAGACTAAGTGTAGCAGATCTCAGAGCTCTGGTCTTTTAGAGGGGAATCCATTTGTTTTAATCTCCATTTGAGTGCACTACGGGAACTTCATTAAACAGTTTGCATTATGGGAGATGAATGAACTGGCAGGGCTTGAGTCGTAATCAGTCTTGGGTAGCGACTTAGACTCAACTTCAAAATAAAAAAGTTACATTATAGTATATGGTAAATTTGTCATTACTTATAAATGTATCTTTGTCCTCCTTGAACTAAAGTTATATTTACCAGTACTTTAGATTCAGAACACAAAAATTTATATTCTAATATCAGTAGGAATCAGTGTTGGAGCTGGAGTCAGACAATAGAAAAATAGAGGAGTCGGAGTCGAAGGTTTGGTGTACTGGCTCCACAGCCTTGTGAACTGGTCAGGAAAGCCTCAATTCTTCCAGCTGCTGGAAAACAGCACCACCAGCTGAGTCCTTCCAAGAATTGGCTGTTTTCTTTGATATAATTCCGATAGGGGTCTAGGAATAAGAGTTAGAAAAACTTTAATTTTACTTATATTAATAAGATCATAAATTTTTTTCAAATTTGACCTAATATGGTATCAACACGGGTTACAGTCCATCTTCCCAGAATCCTTTTGAGACGTTCATATTAGGAAATGTGATGGCTGCCTAATAGTATTCTGGGCATGGCTAAGTTGGAAGAGCTGTGATTATTTCGACGTACTGTGATTGCCTGGCAAACGTGAGAAATTGTAACAGGTTTTGTGCTGGACCCAGATCAGAATTGATTGAAACAAAATACCAGTTAGAATGATAAATCACCTGGACCAGATGGTATACACCTCAGGATACTGAAAGAACTCCAAACATGAAATTGCTGGTCTGCTGTTAGTGATCTGTACCTGTCATTAAAATAGTCTGTGGTACCTGAAGATTGGAGGGTGGCCAATATAATGACGATTTTTAAAAAGAGTTCCAGGGGTGATCCATTAAATTAAAGACTGATACGCCTGACTTTGGTGCTGGGCAAAATAATGGAAACTGTTATTTATAAAAAATAAAATTACAGCACACAAAGACAAACATGGTTTTATGGGACAGAGTCAGCATGGATTCAGCCAAAGAAAGTCTTGCCTCCCCAATTTGCTTAATTTCTTTGAAGGCATGAATAAACGTGTGGATAAAGGTGAGCTGGTTGATCTAGTGTTTCTAGATTTTCAGATGCTTTTGATAAAGTTGTCATGAGAGACTCCTGAGAAAATTAGTCGTGGATTAGGAATTCATTATTGGACAGAAAACAGAGAGGGTTGGGAGAAAAATGGCCATTTTTCTCAAAGGAAGAGGGTAGATAGTGGAGTGCCACAGGGATCTGTACTGGGTCTAGTGCTATTTAACATGTTTATAAATGATCTGGAAATTGGAATGACAAGTGAGGTGATTACATTTGCAGATAACACAAAACTATTCAAAGTTGTTAAAAACAAATGCTGACTGAACAATTGCAGGGAGACCTTAGAAAACTGGAAGACTGGGCATCCAAATGGCAGATGAAATTTAATGTGGACAAGTGCAAAGTGATGCACATTGAGAAGAATAATCTGAATGCTAGGGTCCATTTTAGCAGTCAGCAGCCAAGAAAAAGATCTAGGTGTCATTGTAGACAATACACTATAATCTTTTGTCTAGTGTGTGGCAGCGGCCAAAATAGCAAACAGGATGCAAGGAATTATTAGGAAAGGGATGGTATGTAAGACCAAAAATATTATAATGCCTCTGTATTGCTCCATGGTGTGACCTTACCTTGAGTATTGTGTTCAGTTCTGGTTGCCATAATCTCAAAAACACATATAGCGGAATTAGAAAAGGTTCAAAGAAGAGCGACCAAAATGATAAAGGGGTTGGAACTCCTCTCATATGAGATGGCTGAAGGGGGATAGTATTGAGGTCTACAAAAACCTGAGTGGTGTAGAATGGATAAAAGTGAATCAATTTTTCACTCTTTAAAAGTATAACGACTAAGGGACACAATGAAATTACATGGAATTACTTTTAAGACAAATAGGAGGAAATATGTTTTTCACTCAAGGAATAGTTAAGCTCTGGAACTTGTTGCTAGAGGATGTGGTAACAGTGGTTAGTGTATCTGGGTTTAAAAGAGTTTTGACCATGTTCCTGGAGGAAAAGTCCATAGTCTGCTATTGAGATAGACATGGGGAAGCCACTGCTTGCCCTGGGATTCGTAACACGGATTGTTGCTACTATTTGGAGTTTCTGCCAGTTACTTGTGACCTGGATTGGCCACTGTTGGAAGCAGGATACTGGGATAGATGGACCATTGGTTTGACCCAGTATGGTAATTCTTATGCTCTGTCCTAGAGTTTTGAAAAAGACAACCATTAAAACAGTATTTAAGACTAGCCATTTGTGTTTGCATAGGTCAGTCTGGGGTTTCTGCTTTAAAGACGACACAAACAGGGATTGGATTAGCACAAGTTTGGTGTTACTGCTGAAAAACATTGGTCATCCAGGCTCCAAATCCAGCTACTATTTGTATCTTTCATGCATGTTCACCATACAGAAGGCAGTTTTATAAATGATTTTGAGTCGGGAAGAGTCACAGATAGCAGTCATTTTAAGAGAAACTGCTGTTAATCGTTGCAGCTGCTTTTGTCTGACAGTAGAGTGTAACAAATCCTTGCTGAGAGCCTGCTGACACCAGGGCAGTGCCAGAACCAGCATCTTTGGTTGTATTTGTCCCTCTTTGAAGTGAATGCTTTGAATGATTTAGATTGTAAGCTGTTTTGAGCAGGGACTGTCTTTTCTTCATGTTAAATTTGTGAAGCTCTGCATACAACTGGTAGCGCTATAGAAATGATTTGTAGTAGTAGTAGAATGTATTTGCACTGTTTCCTAGTCCTGATTCAAGTTTCACTGCCTCTTACTAACACTGTCCTGACTTGCAGGTTTTGGCCTTGGAAGAGAGGGATGAGCAGCAGACGTTTGAAGAAATAGATTGACGTCAGTCATTGATTTGGACGATTTATTGAATGCTGCATCTGAAGTGCACAAATCTTGGTTTTTCACAATTGCGTTGCAGTGTAGGACTGAAGATATTGCATTATTGACCTATCCTACACATGCTCTCTGCATTCTCGGGTTCAGACCTGATGATAGTTGTGTATTGCTGCTGTAGAAATATGACTTTCATTCTGTTTCCTCTATATTAAACCTACAGTTTTACGACTCTCCTTAAGTTGCCCAGCTTCATTGTTTTGTAGTTTTTTTTCTTCTCACTACTTCTTTGCATATGTGTAACAAGGTGATAGACAACGATTTGCCACAGATTTCATTTGTTTTCATTTGTAAATACTAGCATATGAAACAACTGAATTGTTTCTTGTCCTTTTCTGCGCTTACTGGGGTACACTGACAACCTTTTTCACTTCATGTAGCTGGAAAGTTCAACCTTTCATGGTAAATAAATTGTAACACTGAATCCCTGAAAGATAAGCGAGCGCTGATTCCCACCTTTCATTCTGACTGACTTCCACCAGCTGACTTCCATCACTCTTGTCAAGTCTGAATCAGGAAGTAATTGCCAATGGGTCATGAATTCCAAGTTTTTGGCCTACTCTTCTCTAATGCACATAAGTATTGCCATACTGGGACAGACCGAAGGTCCATCAAGCCCAGTATCCTGTTTCCAATAGTGGCCGGTCGAGGTCACAAGTACCTAGCAGGATCCCAAAAAAGTACAATACATTTTACGCTGCTTATCCTAGAAATAAGAAGTGAATTTTCCTCAAGTCCATTTTAATAATGGTCTATATACTTTTCCTTTAGGAAGCCATTCAAACCTTTTTAAACCCTGCTAAGCTAACCACCTTTAAAACATTCTCTGGCAATGAATTCCAAAGTTTAATTACACGGTGAGTGAGGAAAACGTTTCTCCAATTCGTATTAAATTTACTAATTTGTAGCTTCATCGCATGCCCCCTAGTCCTAGTATTTTTGGAAAGAGTAAACAAATGATTCACGTCTAGCCGTTCCACTTCACTCATTATTTTATAGACTTCTATCATATCTCCCCTCATCCGTCTCTTCTCCAAGCTGAGAAGCCCTAGATGCTTCAGCCTTTCCTCATAGGTAAGTCGTCCCATCCCGTTTATCATTTTCGTTGCCCTTCTCTGTATCTTTTCTAATTCCACTATATCTTTTTTGAGATGCGGCGACCAGAATTGAACACAATATTGAAGGTGCAGTTGCACCATGGACTGATACAAAGGCATTATAACATCCTCACTTTTGTTTTCCATTCCTTTCCTAATAATACCTAACATTCTATTTGCTTTCTTAGCTGCCACAGCACACCAAGCAGAGGATTTCAATGTTGTAAGCTACACATGAAATGTAGACACTTACGATATAGAATTGCCCTTCATATGGTAGCTGGAGCGATAGTGAATTGTAATTTGCAGAATCCACAAGATTTCTGGCATTTATGTCTAGAAATATTCTCATGTATTTCAAAGCCAAAGTACCAATAAACCTCTTTTTTTTTTTTTAAACTCATGTTTATTAGCATTGATTCACAAGAACATGACAGAAGTTGTTATAACAGGGGGTACGAGGCATCACACCGCATGTCCACTCACACTGACAAAGAACAATTGTACTACACTTTATAACTTTTTCCCCCAACCTCCTCCCCCAATAAACCTCGTTTTTAAGGAAAAATTAATTTTGTGTATATAGATATAACTTTTATTTTCAAAATGTTATATTCCACTTTAAACTCAAAGCTGGTTACATACACAGTATCAGAGAAAAACATCAAACAATGACAAATGAAATAAAATTTCATTAAATATCATTGACTTCTGGAAATTGCTGTCAAGACAAACTAATCCCTATCCATATACGCTTCTACAAAATAAAAAGTCTTCAGTAATTTTTTTAATTTCTGAAAATGTGTACAAAGTCTTAAATAGCCTGGCAGACTGTTCCACAAATAAACCCCAGCTATAGAAAACGCACGATTTCTTGTTTCAGATAAACATCAAACTGAAGTTTGTAGCTGTTTCTTCCCCCAGAATGTAATTCTCGTGGTTCATACATGAGTAAAGAATCCACAAAATATTGTGGAATTTTACCATAGATGTATCAAAGTCAAGATCTTGTATTGTACACAAAAGTCTCTTGGGTAACCTGTTTTAAACGTTTGAGAAACATGCTCAAATCATGTCTGATTTGTGGAACTTCAGAGCCCATATTTGAGATGGGGCAGAAGGGGGGACCCTGAGGCCACAGTTCACCTTAGCTTATAATGTTAAATGCTTTCTTGTCTGCTGTTCCAGTCTGTGAAAGATGCTCCTGTCAGAGATCCGTTTGGAGAACACTTTTAACTTTCTGTAAAGAGAGATGTGGTAGCTGTGTTAGTCCACTCTTAAAGGTAATCAATAGAAATAAAATAAAACAGAGAAGGTGATACCTTTTTTATTGGACCTTTGAAGTCAGAATGATTAAATATTTTGACACCCATCAGACAGGAGGACTTAACAAAGATCTGGGTTTTCCAGCCCATTATTAACCATGAGACTGTCACTGAAATGCTTTGATTTTTCACTTATATATATATATACTGTTATTTATCAACATTTGCTTATTTCGAATCTGATAAAGAGGGGTTACCTTTGAAAGCTAATCAAAAAATGTACTAAGTCCAATAAAAAAGATTTTTTTTCTCTGTTTTATTTTATTTCTATTGATTAACTTCCTGTAAGAAATTAAAAACATCTCTTTCATAATTACTAGTTAGGTGTGGAGAGGACAGATAATTAGTCTTGTTGATGCTTTGGGGAGGAGCTTTTAGCACGGTTTGTTGTTTTACTTTATTTGTAATTATTGTTTTTATTCTCTTTTTGGTAATTGATTAAGATTCTATTGTAGTTGTATGGTGAACTGCTTTGAATGGTTGTCTAGGGAGGTAAGTATTTTATGAACAAGGCAGGGGTCATTTTTAGAAGTTACTTATTTTTCTAATATAAATTTTAATTTGACCGAAGGCTAAAGGCACTGCTCCTTTTAAGAAAAGTCAATGCTGACTTGTTAAAGAAACATGCTAATCATTTACCAGAGCAGGCTGTAATTTATTTTGAATGTGACATGCTGTGGCACTGATCGCATTCCTATAATGAATTTTTGTTTTTAAATAAATAGCTATTCTGCATTGAGTCAGTCCCACGTACAAGGTGTGCTATCGCTCATTTTAAAAGGGGAAATGAGACTTGATATACCACCTTTCTGTGTTTTTTACAACTACATTCAAAGTGGTTTACATAGTATATACAGGTACTTATTGTACCTGGGACAAAGAACAAACAAATTAAAAAAAAAAAAATAAAGAAAATACTGTTTTAAGCAGCTCAATGCACTGTCATCTGCTCACTTTATGGTAACATTCTTGACAAATGTAACTCGAGTTGCCTTTTAAGCTGAAATGTTTTCCCTTATAACCAAAAATGAGCCATTTGTGGTTGCTTTCTTTGAAAAACTAGAAGTGAAAATGTTGGAAGTTATAAATACTGAAGCCCTGAGCCCAATGGTAAATTGAAGTCTGTAATTTGCTAATGTGGGCAATCATGTGGGTTTGTTATAGGAATTTTGTTTTTCATTTCTGTAAATTTCTGAAGCTGTTCTCCACATTTCCATCTGCTGAAATCCTACTTCTTCCACTAGTGAACAAGTCTCAATGCTCCTGTGATGGTCTTATCAATCCTACAGAGAGCAGGGCCAGTCTTCAAGCGGTGGGCACACCAAATTGTTTCATGGTCTGCCTTTCACAGGAGCCTGTAATAAGCAGTTCTAGGCTTAGCACAATTTACTACTCATTACAGTGCAGATCTTGTGCACTAAAATTACTTGCAATGTATTAAAGGTTTTGGTGCAAAAAAGTACACAGAAGGGCTAGTAAAACAGTGAGCTAATTGTAACACTGTACTTGGGGGCCATGAGAATGGTAGTCCCACACTCCCCATTACTAACACATACTTTAACCCAATGCTTGTCAAATGTTTTGTGGCTCTGAGCCCTTGATAGTGGTCAAAATTGTGGATCCCCCTGTCACAAAACACCTAGCCACCCACCTGGGTTACCCTGTGGCCACTTAGAGGGTCAATCCTGTACCTGCCGCTTGTGCTCTACACTAGCACCCTCCTCCTACCAACTGGGTCACAACTGCTTCTGGGCGAGTTTCCCGCTCTCCAATTATCCCCCAGTTCCCAAAAAGCACTCACAGACCCAACACACAAACCATTAGGATTCTTTATCAGTCCAGACAAACAGGGCCAACAAACCATTGTTTGTTCTCTTAAAAAATAATGAATACTGGAACAAAATAGTGTAATTGGCAAACACTAACAGATAACTGAAATAAGGATCAATCATAACACTAACTAAATACTTGCATACTTCCTAGAAAGTACCTGGGGAGATCAGGGCATATATTCTGTTCACAGAGCTTCAGCAAAAGAGATCTCTCTCTCTCTCCTCCTAGGCTGAAACTGAAGCAGCAGCCAGCCACTGCTAAGTAATTTCAAAACTTCAGGCCAATCAGAACCCAGAACAGTCAAGTTTCAAATAAAAACTGGTTACATCACTGCAAGCACTTCATATTAGCCGTGTGCCAACTAAAAGAAAGAGAAGCCCTCAGTAACAGCTTTTAAGCATAAACATGCACTATCTGCTGGCCAAACAGGAGAAATACACTTCAGACATATTTAAGACAGGAAAATATCCAATATTTTTTACAGGCTTAAAACACTCAAACTACCCATCTGTCAAATCCCCCCCCCCCCATCTATCCCTCATAACCCACCCTACTAATCAAATCATCCATTTAACCAACTCCCCTTCTACCCCCACCTCCCTGTCTACCTACCTTAGGGTAGTGTAGATGGATGGGAGATGGGTTATTGAATCATGCTGTTAGATAGGTGAATATATGTGTGTGTGTGTATATTGGTGTGTGTGGCTGTGGAGTATCTTAGAATAGGGGTGCGAGTGTTAGTGTGGGGTCTGCTCCCGGTGTACAGTCTCCCTAAAAAGGGTATTGATAAAAATTTGCTGGTTCCATCTAAACTACGTTTGACCACCTACATTTTCGGAAAGCACTAAAGACAGACCTGTTCAGAAGAGTATACCCCACCGACCCAACATAAAAATACCTGGTCACTTGTGACACAATGTAACCAAATACCATAACGGACATTACCTGACTCTTCTTCCCCCTTTCCCTCTCTAAGTATTTGTTCAGACCGGAATCGGCTAACAACGTTAATGGTTATATGTAAGCCACATTGAGCCTGCAAAAAGGTGGGAAAATGTGGGATACAAATGTAACAAATAAATAATATGCTATAGTAAAAAACAAAGTGGTTAAAAATAAAAGGAAAATGTGCAAATAGTACTCTGATGATTGTTATTAAATCATCCTAGCAGTGTATTGCTATTTTGAAGGACATTTAACCCATTAGTGCCCAATGTTCCCATGTTTGTTCCCACATATGGGAACATTGGGCACTAATGGGTTAATTTGGGGAGGTATGGTGGCAATCTGGAGGGTATTACAGTTATCAACAGGTATTGCACTGGATAACGTTTTTGTACTGCAGTGAGGACTGGGACAAGAGCATCTTAGAGGAAAGGAGAAACGGGTGGCGTGATATAGACATTCAAATATTTGAAAGGTATTAATCCACAAATTAACCTTTTTTGGAGACAGGAAGGCGGTAGAACTGGAGGACATGAATTGAGGTTGAAGGGGGGCAGACTCAGGACTAACGTCAGGAAGTATTTTTTCACAGAGAGGGTGGTGGATATATGGAATGCCCTCCTGCGGGAGGTGGTGGAGATGAAAACTGTAATGGAATTCAAACATGCGTGGGATAAACACAAAGGAATCCCTTTTAGAAGGAATGGTTCCGTGGAATCTTAGCGGAGATATTGGGTGGCGACGCCGGTAATTGGGAAACAAAATGGGAGCTGGGCAGACTTCTACAGTCTATGCCTTGATTGTGACTGTATAGATATGGATGGGCTGGAGTGTAAATTTTAAGGGGCTTCGACGTTAGCTCCAGAATTTAGTACAAGAACAGTGCTGGGTAGACTTCTATGGTCTGTGCCCTGAGAAAGGCAAGGACAAATCAAATCCGGGTATACGTATAAAGTATCACATACCATGTAAATGAGTTTATCTTGTTGGGCAGACTGGATGGACCGTACAGGTCTTTATCTGTCGTCATTTACTATGGTATCTGTCACCCTAAGTCCCCCAAGGAGGCTACTCCAGTCCCATTTTTCCCCATTCCATACATGAAGTTTCAGTTCTGAATTTTTACCATCAAAGTCCCTAAGAAAAGCAGGTGCTTTACTGTACTGTATTAATTAGTTAATGGAAGGTATGACTTTGTAATGGGATGAATTTATGTATCATTACATGATGGCTATAAAAGTAGTTTTTAAATTGCTTCCAGCACTTTTAGAGAGAAGTTTGCAGGAAGGCTTTGAGTAGAGAGGGGTAGTTATTGCACTTTTGGTTGTAGTTTATTATTTGAAGTTATTTATTTGGATTTAGCTCACATTTTTCAGGAGTAGCTCAAGGTGAGTTAATGCACGTACACAATTTTCCTGTTTTGAGCTTATAACTAACTAATCAATAGAAATAAAATAAAACATATGAAAGAAAATAAGACGATAGTTTTTTTTTTATTGGACTAATTTAATACATTTTTTGATTAGCTTTCGAAGGTAGCTCTTCATCAGATCAGAAATAAGCAAATGTTAATAAATAACAGTATATATAAGTGAAACAAAAGCATTTCAGTGACAGTCCCACAGGATGAGGGTTTGGTGGGTTAGGTGAGAGACAGGGAGAGCCTGTGGGAGGGACAGGGAGATAGATATGCATGGTGATCAGAGGGTGACAGAGCAGTGGAATTTCATTGTTTATAATGGGCTAGAAAACCCTGATCTTTAAGTCCTGTCTGGTGGGTGTCAAAATATTTAATCATTCTGACTTCAAAGGTCTTACGTTCCTGGATTGTCTTAAAATGCCCTTTTAGTATTGTCACCATAAAATCATTGATACAGTGTTCTGGTTTTGTAAAGTGCTGCCCCACAGAGGTGACATCCTGGTTGGTACTGGCATTTTTCATATGATGTGTATGTAAATTAAATCTCTTCTTCAGCATCTGGCTTGTTTCTCCAATATAGCACCCTTCGTCACATTTTTTACACTGGATGACATATACTACATTGGAAGATGAGCATGTGAAGGATTCCTTTATGTTGAATATTTTTCCTTTGTGAATGGCTGTGGGGTCTTGTGAAATATTTTGGCATAATTTGCAGCTGGATATATTGCAAGGATGTATGCCATTCTCTTCTTTATGGGCCTCTGTTGAGAGCTAGCTTCTCACTAGCTTGTGTTTTAAATTGGCTGGCTGTCAGAAGGCCAGCACTGGTGCGGATGGGAATATCTCTTTCAGTAATTCATCCTCCTGGAATAGTAGCTGCAGATCTCTTATGATTTTCTTCAGTTTTTCCAGCTCTGGGTATGTCACTATAAGGGGGGTTCTGTCTATGGCTTTCTTTTCCTTGTATTGTAGCAGATTTTCCCTGTGTGTTTTGAGGGAGGAGGCAATATTCTTGGAGATTATTTTGGGGTTGTGGCCTTTCTGTTCGAAGGATGCAGTCAGGATTTTGAGGTGCCTATCTCTGTTCCCTGGGTCAGAGCAGATAAGGTGGTATCTTGTGGCTTGGCTGTGAATAATGGATTTTATTGTGTGAAGGGTGGAAGCTGCATTTGTCTGTGGGTTTCCTATATATGGATGTTTGTATGTAGCCATTGCCGATTGAAACTGTAGTGTCCAAAAGTTGACTTTTTCTGGGGAGTAGTCAATTTTGAATCTGATTGTAGGATGGTATGTATTGAAAGAACTGTAAAATTCAGTCCAAATCATAAAAATGTCATCAATATACTGGTAGTATTTTTGGGGTGCGGTCTTATATGTATTCAAAAATGTCTCTTCCAGTTCTACTACTATTAAACATTTCTATAGCACTATTAGACTTACACAGCGCTGTACAAATGAACATGAAAAGACAGTCCCTGCTCAACAGAGCTTACAATCTAAATTCAGCCACAAAGAGGTTAGCATACTGGGGTGCCAGCCTGGTGCCCGTGCTTTGTAGATAGATATCATTGTTTAAAGTAGAAATAGTTGTGCGTTATAATAAATTTGATTAATTTTGTAATAGTTTCCGGTGCGTATTAATGGTCCAGTGTGGCTGTTTTTAGTAGTTTCTCACATGCAGATATGCCATCTGCATGGGAAATGTTGCTCTATAGTGACTGTACATCCGTTGTGATCAGAAGGGTGCCCGGTGGTAACTGCTTGATATTTTTTAATTTATTCAGAAAGTCTGTGGTGTTTTGTATGAGGCTGTTTGTCTTGTGCACAAAAGGTTTCAGAATCCCCTCTATAAGTCCAGATATTTCATAGTAGATGAAGGTAGATATTGTTGGAATGTAATTGTATTTTACATGCATTGCCTGTCACCTATTATTTCTCTGTGATTACTCTGTGACCTCTGATGTGAATTACTTAGAGAGGTCACACAGCTATGCAACTTCCTGTGGGGGATAGACACAGCACATGCAGCACATGGAGCACATGGAGCTCATGATCTCTCCTAACCTGAGAGGATCTATGGTGGTGTGAGCATCCATTACCATCTAAGCACATGGAAGGAGCTGATAATACAAATGTATAATAATATGTATATATAAGCCTGTCTGATTATAATCTAACTACAAACTGTGAGTAAACAGATGTTTTGTTACTTCAACTTTAAAGTGACTCAGCAGTGAATTATTCAGGGGTGAATGAGAGAGAGATGAAGAAAGAAATTAACATTTCTAAAGCTGAAGCTGTGTGTACTAAAATCTGCTAATTATTTACTACAAATAATCCAACAAAAGGGTTATGGGCCCAGGGCCAGGAATTGAAAAAGAAGAGAAATATTACCAGGCAGAAAAAAGGCCACATTTTTCTCTTAAGTTTTAAAGGAAAGATTCAGTCTGTCTCTCTCTCCCCCCACACAGCAGACAGAAGGCTAAGAAATGGCTGAGGGAAGAAATTCACCATTGTTCTATTCTCTCAAGGTGCCTAGATTAACTGAGTTTAATTATCGGCAGTGGGAACTAAGATTCATATGTCTCCTTCGAGCAAAAAGATTAAATATATGCTTAGACCAAGACAGAACAGCTGAAAATATGGCTGAATGGGACAATGCAAACTATTATGTGAAGTGCATGCTTTTGGAAGCTCTCTCAGAGAAACAAGCCATATTAGTGGAGGGAAAAGATACACCAAAGGACATTTTATATAAACTGAGAACTATGTATGCAACTACATATGCAAAGCAACCAATTTGGTTGGCAGAGTTGAATGAAACCAAATTAAGGGATAAAAGTAAATGTAATGATCACATTATGCATCTTATGTCTTCATTTCAAAAGTTAGAACTTTCTGGAATTCCCATGTGTGATGCATTGAAAAGAGCATTTCTTTTTACCTCACTATCAAAGAAGTTTGATGTTTTTAGGTCTGTAAATGAGGCCATTGAAGGGCAATCTTTTGAACAGGCAACATCAAAACTAAGGCAGGAATGCATAATAAATGATTCTGAGGAGATGTGTTCTCAAAGCAAGTCAGAGACAGGGTTGCCAGGTGGAAAATTTTTTTCCAGCCACTGGAGCCCAAAAAACAGCCCAAAAACCGCCCAAACACAAACCCCGCCCCTGACACCCCCGCCCCCGCGTCATCACCCCGCCCCCCGTCATCAACCCCGCCCCCGCCGTCACCGGCCCCGCCTCCCACGTCACCGGCCCCGCCTCCCTCATCGGCCCGCCTCTCACGTCATCGGCCCCGCCTCCCGTCATCGGCCCCGCCTCCCACGTCATCGGCCCGCCTCCCACGTCACTAACCCCGCCCAAAACGTCATTAACCCCACCCAAAAACGTCATTAACCCCGCCCCCCCGCGGCCGAAAAAAACCGCCCGAAGCACAAAACCAGCCCAAAAAACGCAACCCGCCGCGGGCAAAAATTTCCCGCGGCGGGTCGCGGAAAACCGCCCAATTGGGCGGTAAAACCGCCCACCTGGCAACACTGGTCAGAGAGAAATGAAACAAATTTCGTGGCAAAGAACAGAGGAAGGCGGAGCTATGGGAAAACTCCACCCAAGGGCAAGCTGATTTGCTACTCATGTGGAAAGGAGGGACATGTATCTAAATGGTGTAAGGAAACACAAAACACTCCCTCTAGCTCACCTAAGCCAATGGAACTAAAGAATTTTCAAACCAGGAAATGTATGAAGGACAAAGATAAACACAAGGGCTTTCTAATGGCAGAAAAATCTTTGACTATGGTAAATAATAATTCAAATGAAAGTACTTGGATTTTGGATTCGGGGAGCACATGCCATTTAACCAATTGTAAAGATTTCTTTCAGGAAATGTGTCCAGAGGAAGGTATTCTTAAAACTGCAAACGCAGGGACTGCTAAGATCCAAGCAAAAGGTATTGGATTCTTAAAATGCAAAGTGTCTAATGAAGTTAAAGAAATTCCTGTAAGTGATGTCTTGTATATTCCCCAAGCAGTTTGCAATATGCTTAGTGTATCTACATTAGATAAGAAGGGATTTGTGATTCATTTTGAAAACAGTAAGTGCACAATCTCTAAAAATGATGAAGTGTATGCTGAAGCTTTATGCATAATGATGTTTAAACTGAGCATTTCAGGTGAAGCCTCACATATGGCGCAAGTAAGGAAGAATGATGGTAAATGTAGTCTGGAAATCTGGCACCGCCGCCTGGGACATCGTGATTTTAAGGTGATCCAGGATCTTTACAGTAAGCAACTGGCCACCGGCATTCAGATAAGTGCAGATGCTGGTAAAATGGAGAAATGCATAGACTGTGTTACTCAAAAAGGTGTGAGACCCTCATTTCCTGCATACACAGGAAATAGGAGTAATAAAGTACTGGACTTAATACACAGTGACTTATGTGGACCGTTTAATATCCCATCATAGGGAAATAACAGATTTGTGCTAATATTCTTGGATGATTTTTCTAGATATTGTGTGGCCTATTTGCTGAAAGAAAAAGTCAAGTCACAGACATGCTGAAGAAATACGTAGCCATGGTGAGCAATAAATTTGAAAGAAAACCAAAGGTTCTTCAGACCGACAATGGTGGTGAGTTCACTTCGCAAAGCATGCGCACATTTCTAGAACAAGAAGGCATTCAGCATATCACAACAGTAGCTTATACACCAGAACAAAATTCTGTTGCAGAGAGAAAATTTAGGTCACTTGTGGAAATGACCAGATGTATGCTGTCAGATAGCAATCTCCCTAAAACTATGGGGGGAAGCCATTCTCACAGCAGTGTACCTACAAAACAGAATGCCAACTAAAGGCGCTGAGCGCACACCACATGAGACATGGCATGGTAGGAAGCCAAACCTGTCACACATAAGAACATTTGGAAGTACAGCATATGCTCATATACCAAAGCAAAGAAGGCATAAGCTGGATTCCACAACAGAAAGGGGCATTTTAGTTGGCTATGCTCCAGGACACAAAGGATATAGAATTTTGAATCTGAAAACTGGCATTGTTGGCATAAGACATGTTACATATTTTGATGAAAACAAAAGGGTTGATAAAGGCTGGATTATCCCAGATGAGCCTTATCATCCAGAATATGAAACTAGAACCATAATAGACATGCCAGTGTATATAAATGCCATACCAAGGCATATGTCTGAAAGCAACTCATCTGTATCTAACGAGGAACAGGCAGAGGAAGCAGACACAGAAAGGATCATTGAAGAAGACAGTACAGTTGGAGAAGGGGAATCAATTGGAGAACTCTCAGATTTAGAGGATGCGGAAAGGTCAGACCAACCTGTAGTCAGACGCTCATCCAGGGAAAACAAAGGTGTTCCACCCCCAAGACTGTCTTACTTAACAAAGTCAGCAGAAGCTCAAGAGCCCTTAACATGGGATGAGATTGAGAAAATGCCAGCAGAAGAAGCTGCTGAATGGCATAAAGCTGCACAAGAAGAAATTGATGCATTGGATAAAAATAATACTTGGATTCTTACAAAATTACCTCCTGGCAAGAAAGCTATAGGATGCAAATGGGTATTCAAGTTAAAAAGGAATGCACAAGGAAAAGTGGAAAGGTATAAAGCCAGATTAGTCGCAAAGGGATATCTTCAAAAATATGGAGAAGATTTTGATGAAGTGTTTGCACCTGTAGTGAAACACACGACAATCAGAACACTTCTGAGCATTGCAGTCTCAAAAGGCATGCAAGTCAAACACATTGATGTGAAAACAGCATTTCTTCACGGAGATATAACTGAAGACTTGTACATGGAACAACCAACAGGTTTCATAAATACAAAACAAAGACAGCTAGTGTGTAAATTAAACAAAGGTCTTTATGGATTAAAGCAAAGTGCAAAATGTTGGAATGAAAAATTGCATGAAATATTGACAAATTTAGGATTTAAGCAAGGTGAAGCAGATAAATGTTTGTACACTAGGTGCACAAATGGACAATATGCATACATTTTAGCTTTTGTTGATGATCTGCTCATTGCAAGCAAAAGTGAGCAAGAGTACAAGGACATTGTAAAGTGTTTAAACCAGAATGTTGAGATAAAAGAACTTGGTAATGTGTCATACTATCTTGGTATAGAAATTGAGAAACAAAATGATGGTTCTTATCTTCTAAGCCAGAAGCACAAAATAAATGAGCTTATTGAAAGTTTAGGTATGCAAGATGCCCAAGTTGTAAGCACTCCCATGATCACTGATTTTCTGAAGGATGAAACAGTAAGAGAACCTTTACCAGATAACATCCAATATAGATCAGCCATAGGTAAGCTTTTATATCTAGCTACCACATACAGAGCTGATATAGCAAAAGCAGTAGGAATTTTGAGCAGAAGGGTCAGCTCACCTACCAAATCAGATTGGACTGCAGTTAAAAGGATGGTAAGGTATTTAAAGGGTACCATTGATTGTAAATTAAAGATTTCAGCCAATAGTAATCCAAAACTAATATGTTACTGTGATTCAGATTGGGCAGGGGATCATTCTGACTATAAATCCACAAGTGGATATGTGTTTATGTATGGAAATGTACAAATTTCATGGGCCAGTCATAAACAAAGTATTGTGAGTCTGTCTTCTACAGAAGCTGAATACGTGGCCGTATCGGAAGCGTGCAGAGAACTGATGTGGATTGAAAAACTTTGCTGGATTTTGGAATAGCTGAACAGAGACCAATCCAGATAATGGAAGATATCAGAGCTGCATCCGACTGTCACAGAATGACAAGGTTCAGTCACGTACCAAGCACATCGCAACGAAATACCACAACGTGCGAGAGTTGGCGAAAGAAGGGGTCATCAGTCTACACTATTGTCACACCAGTGAGATGACAGCTGACATCATGACCAAACCGTTAACCAGAGAACATTTTGTGAATCTGCGTATAAAGCTTGGACTTTGTATGAATAAATAATTGCATGACAGTTATGCATGAGAAGGGGTTTGTTGGAATGTAATTGTATTTTACATGCATTGCCTGTCACCTATTATTTCTCTGTGATTACTCTGTGACCTCTGATGTGAATTACTTAGAGAGGTCACACAGCTATGCAACTTCCTGTGGGGGATAGACACAGCACATGCAGCACATGGAGCACATGGAGCTCATGATCTCTCCTAACCTGAGAGGATCTATGGTGGTGTGAGCATCCATTACCATCTAAGCACATGGAAGGAGCTGATAATACAAATGTATAATAATATGTATATATAAGCCTGTCTGATTATAATCTAACTACAAACTGTGAGTAAACAGATGTTTTGTTACTTCAACTTTAAAGTGACTCAGCAGTGAATTATTCAGGGGTGAATGAGAGAGAGATGAAGAAAGAAATTAACATTTCTAAAGCTGAAGCTGTGTGTACTAAAATCTGCTAATTATTTACTACAAATAATCCAACAGATATGACTGGTCTGCCAGGGTTTCCAGGTTTGTGGATTTTGGATAGCATGTAGAATGTGCCCACCTTTTGAAGTCAGAATGATTAAATATTTTGACACCCACTAGACAGGACTTAACAAAGATCTGGGTTTTGTAGCCCCATTATAAACCATAAAATTCCACTGCTTTGTCACCCTCTTATCACCATGCATATCTTCCTGTTCCTCACCTACCTGGCCCCACCCTCATCTGTGGGGCTGTCACTGAAATGTTTTGATGTTTCACTTATATCTACTGTTATTTATCAACATTTGCTTATTTCTGGTCTGATGAAGAAGGGCTACCTTCCAAAGGGAATCACAAAATGTATTAAGTTAATCTAATAAAAAAAAGGTATCTTATTTTCTTCTCTCTGTTTTATGTTATTTCATTTCAATTGCTTACCTCTAAAAGTGGATTAACACAGCTACCACCACAGCCACATTACTCAAGTTTATAACAGTACAACTGCTGTTGTGATCGGTAGTGTGATGGTGTTTTAAACGGTCCATGTGTATTTATTAATATAAACTTACACATCTCCGGGGTCAGGACTTCTGCAGCGAGGGAAGGGCTGTCCTTGCCGGGACAGGAGTTACTCAGAAATCAGCTGACGGCCAGACCACGGGCGCCAGTGGAGCTGCCGGGATTTGTAGTCCAGAATAGGGCTGCAGACAGGAAGTGCCGTCGATAGCCGGGACTTCACGACTGCAAAGCCCGGCGGCCCCTGGTCCTGGGAGGGGCTCCGCATTCAGATTCAGCTCCCGGCACTGAGCCTCGGCGTCAGCAGAGGGAGAAAGCTTTGCTCCTTATCCCTGGCTCCCTCCTTGCCGGGATGGAGACGGATCCCCTCTTATCCCCCGCCGCCCCGGAGTCAGTGTCGCAGGGGATGGTGCCCAGAGCCCGTAGCTGTTCGTACTCATCGGCTGCAGCCCGGGCTTCCTGCAGTCTGGAGCTCGGTAAGAACAGAAGGGGCGCAATAACCGGGTGTGTGGGGTGAGCGAGAATGCATGTACCACTAACCCAGCCTCCTTTCCTTTACTCTTCCAGCTGCCAATGCAGAGGAGCTGTGTCTGCGGCAGGCGGTGGTCTTCATCGAGGATGCCATCCAGGTACCGTACATGCAGCGCGTCCCCTCCCCTGAGGGCTTACACGCATTTGGCAACAAGTTCTAGAGCCAACCCTGTGGGTGCTTGAGCACCCCCCAAGAAAATCATTTGACTGTTCCATGGAGGGGTAATTTCCATTGGATTTAGTACCCCCCCCCCCCCCCAATCATTATGAAAAGTTGGCTCCTATACTGGGGATGATCCGAAAACTCTGAACCTCCGACCCCTCCGTCATCCTGGACTCTCTGACCTCTTTCGTTGGTCCCACTTTCATGACGCTGACGCCGGCACCGACCGCCAAGTGCCAGGTCTTTCTTTTGTTTTGACTCTTTTCTAAAAGGAGAGACAAACAGCGACAGCCACCTACCTTCTAAATTAGATTTATTGGACGATGAGTTGACTCGATTTTAAAACTTTCTTTAGATGTAAGCGCACAGCGCATACTGGATACGCGGTCAGCTGGCTTTCCTATCGCCTTTACAGATCTAAAAACTCTAGAGCAGGCTTCACTGAGATTTTCAACACCTTGACTCGCATAAAGTAGCGCTCATGCTTAGATTTCTTGAGTGAACTGTTCCCCCTTTTGGCATTTTACAGTTTTAAAATCAGCAAAGTCTTTGTTCTTTAATCCAACTTGTATTCTACACTCTTCCTTGTGAACCAAGTGCAGATCCCCTTAATTCCTCGGTTTCCTTTCCGAGCCCTGCCAGCAAGTTGCAACATGACCTTGCAAATCCAGCCTGTTGGGGTTTTAGCTGAGTCCCATGCTGAGTCCCCGATGCTTAGAGAGGCCCTATTCTATTGATACCTAAATAGCCAAAAACAAAGGAGTAAGGGTGGACCAAGGAGTCTCCTCAGCTGGTGGTAGGTTGAAGTAACTTTATTTGGCACCAGATATGTATGTGACCCAACATGGAACCGTATTTCCACGGATCTGCCGTCTGCCTCAAGGGTCAGTTACTTGTGCTAAAAATCACAGAGAATGGGTGCAGAAATAAAGAAGAGTCACTGGTAATAATACTGCTGCAATGCAGTGTAGACACAACGGACGCCGTGAAAGCCCGCCAAAAGCAAAAATCCTGTATCGGGTCACATACATATCTGGTGCCAAATAAAGTTACTTAAACCTACCACTGGCTGATGAGACTCCTTGGTCCACCCCTACTCCTTTGTTTTTGCTGTTGGTCTGTACGTGGGGGTTTACTTAGCTTGACCTGTTGGTTGCTGCATTGATACAGGTTATCAATAGAAATCAAACAAAATAAAACATGGAAAAGAAATAAGATGATACCTTTTTTATTGGACATAACTTAATACATTTCTTGATTAGCTTTCGAAGGTTGTCCTTCTTCGTCAGATCGGAAATAAGCAAATGTGGTAGCTGATAGTGTATATAAGTGAAACATCCAAGCATTACAATGACAGTCTAGCAGGGTGGGGGTGGGTAGGAGGTATGCATGGGGATATCAAAGCATTTCATTGATAGTCTAACAGGATGGGTGTGGGTAGGTGAGAGGAGGGTGATAAACAGAGAAATACAACTTTATGGTTTATAATGGGCTAGAAAAAGGATCTGGGTTTTCTAGCCCATTATAAACCATAAAGTTGTATTTCTCTGTTTATCACCCTCCTCTCACCTATCCACCCTATCCTGTTAGACTATCAATGAAATGCTTTGATATCCCCATGCATACCTCCTACTCACCCCCCCTGCTAGACTGTCATTGTAATGCTTGGATGTTTCACTTATATATACTATCAGCTACCACATTTGCTTATTTCCGATCTGAGGAAGAAGGGCAACCTTCGAAAGCTAATCAAGAATGTATTAAGTTATGTCCAATAAAAAAGGTATCATCTTATTTTCTTTTCCATGTTTTATTTTGTTTGATTTCTATTGATAACCTTTAAGAGTGGACTAACACGGCTACCACACTTCTCTGCATTACATAGTAACATAGTAGCAGAAAAAGACCGTCACGGTCCATCCAGTCTGCCCAACAAGATAAACTCATATGTGCTACTTTTTGTGTATACCTTACCTTGATTTGATACATAAATGCCACCTGTGCCTAGAATAATGTGTATTTCTAAAAACATAAGATCTTACAGTATTCTTGGCCAGATCGAAGGTACTTGAAAACAGTGTCCTCTTTCCAAGGGTGACCAATCCAGGTCAAGAGTACCTGGCAGGATCCCAAAAGGTACTGCAGATGCTATTACTGGCCTAAACCTCATCCTGGTCATCTGTTCTAATTCACAGGGGGATGATCAGAAGCAAACGCCGGCGCTAGAGGCTGTTAGCCCCCCCCCTAGTCCCCCAGCAAGGGGTCCCTGGTGGTCCAGTAGTCCCCCCTACCTCCCTACCTTGTGTGTTGGAGGAGGGAGGGTAGCCTGCCTCCCTCTCTTCCTGCAATGCCGCAAAGTGGTGGCGCCCAGCCCTGCCCAGTGTATCCTGGGATACGCTGGGCGGGGCTATACACCATATAAGGGTCTCCCCCAGCAAGGGGTCCCTGGTGGTCCAGTCCCCCCTACCTTGTGTGTTGGAGGAGGGAGGGTAGCCTGCCTCCCTCCTCTTCCTGCGACACCGCAAAATGGCGGTGCCCAGCCCTGCCCAGTGTATCGTGGGATACGCTGGGCGGGGCTATACACCATATAAGGGTTTCAGGAAGAGGAGGGAGGCAGGCAACCCTCCCTCCTTCATCACACAAGGTAGGGGGACTACTGGTTCACCAGGGACCCCTTGCTGGGGGACTGGAGACCCACTGGATCTCCAGCCCTCCCTGAACCTTGGGTGGGGGGCCCTGTTGCTGGGGGGGGGGGGGTAGGTTGGTCACCCACTAGGCCACCAGGGACCCTTTACTGGGGAGTTAGGGGGGCTCCAGCCCTCTGAGCCTGGGGGGGGGACCAGAGGTCCACCGGACCTTCGGCCCCCGTTGCTCGGGGCAGGGGTAGTTGGGGTCTGGTGGTCCCATGGACCTCCAGCCCCTGTGTTTGACAGGTTTGGGCTTTTAACAGCCCAAACCTGTCAAACAAGTGTGGGAAGATTGTGCTGAGCGCATGCTCAGGCACAATTCTCCCGCACTTCTACCCCATGATCAGAAATAATTGTGTGCTTAAATTTGCATGCAATTATCTCTGATCATCGGTGCGGTAAAGCCCCGCGCTGTTCCAGCGCTATTTTAGAGCACTGTTTGGAACAGCGCGGGGTTTTTAATCATCTGCTTGTCAGTGTTTAAGGTGGAATTAATGATCTGTCCTTTATTTTTTCCTTAGTACCGGTCCATAAATCACCGTGTGGACTTCAGATCACTGCGCCTTTATCGATGGTATTACTCTAGTATTTGCCAGTGGTAAGAATTTAAATTTCTTTCTTGATATTATCGATTTCCTTTACTATATCCACCACAGAAGGAATAACGCATCGCCTAACCAGAATACTCCTAGTTATATAAAAGTGGACAAAAACTGCATCCCACGCAACCAGGAATGTAGGATCTAGTTCTGTCCTCAAAATAAAGGCAGAAATAACTGTTTTCAAGTTAAAACAAAATATTTAAAATATTTTAATTAACCTTCACATTTCAAAATGTAGTTTCAAGCACTGAGGCTCATGTATAATTAAAAGTGCACAATTATGCAAAAGCTACTTTGCAAGCTCAAAGGGCCATAGTGTACCTTGGGGGTAGATTTGTGACTCGATACCTGGTTAGGTATGTGATCACTTACTTTCCTTTATCGAATACTAGTCTAATAGCGAAAATACATACCTATAAGATAAGTGTGAGCTTTTAGCGCCAAGGTCCTGGTAATACAGTAGCCTACCAAGGGTGGGGCAGTGGGAGCAGTTCACCCTGGGTGCAGGCAGTAAGGGTGCGGCTGTCGACTCCCCTGGTCCCCTGCTCCCTCTGACTTTACTTCCTGTTCTGGGGCAGGGGAGTGGCAGAGCCGACAGCTGTGCGACTGCTCTGTGCACCCACTTGCTATGAGGAAGGGGGTGGGGTGATGTGCTTTGGAGGAGTGACGCGCCTTGAGGGTAGGGATGGGGGGTGTAATGCTCCTCGAGGGGGGTGTGACACATCTTGGGTGGGGGAGGGGTGCAGCGGCGACCCGGCCTGGGTGGCAAGCAAGCTAGGTACGCCACTGTGGTAATACATGCATAACTTATAGTATTCTACCAATTACACATGTAAATGTCAGTCCAGACTCTAGTGTGTGATGTAAGATCTGCTCATAATTTTGTCACTGTTCGAATAAGTTATGAGTGCAATTGGAACATAACTATTGTCTGTAATTTATAGGCTGACCCTCGCTATGTGCCATTGCACATATAATGGACTAGATTCTATATATCATGCTTAAAAAATTCAGCGCTGAAATGAAGTTCGCTTAAGCGTATTTTATAAAGTACGCCTTAAGACATACTTTATAGATTAAGCCTAAATTTCCATGCAGTTTACAGAATACTATTAAAAGAGGCCCGTTTCCAATATGCCAAGTGCTGGTTCATGCAACTAAATTTACACCTGGTGTAATTGGCTGTGACTAAATTAGTGTATTCTGTAACACCGTGCATAGATTTAGATATGCCCACGACCCGCCCATGGCCATGCCCCTTTCAACTATGCGACTGAGAATTTACATGCACCACATTACAGAATACGCTTAGCAAGTAGTGTGCGTAAATTATAATTAATGGCAATTAGTGCTGATAATTGGTTAACATCCAATTATCAGCACTGGTTAGCTTGTTAACCAATTAGCTTATGCACATTGTTGTGGAATACATTTCGATTTCTGAGCGAAATCTCAGCACGACATAGAATCCTGGGTAATTTATCCTTTTAGTGTGAAATATTTTTTTTGTTAAAGCTTTTGCAGAAATGTTATTTGCTGCTAGGTTCATTTTGCATACGGTAGTAAAAGAATGCATATGCATTTTTTTGTGGGATTCAGTGCATCAGCATTGGAAAATAATCTTGTAGCAGTGGTGTTGCTGGGCCCCCACAAATTTCTTCTGGGCCTCTGGTTTTACTGGCGTGGGGGTCCCAACCCTGCCCGCTGAAGCCTTCATCCAGTGCTGGTCTTGGCGCTGCTGTGTTGCCTGCCCACTCTTCCACTCATGTCCGGCATGCGCCTTTTAGTGAAACTGAGTATGCTCAATTTCACTAAAAGGAGTGTGCAGGATGTAAGGGAAGAGCGAGCAGGGCAGGCAACGTGTCGAGACTGGTGCTGCATGAAAGTTCAGCTGGCGGGGTTGGGGGACCCCCGCCAGCCAAGGTATTGGTGACGGCGAAGCGGTGGGGCGGCAGACCAAAATGTGCCCCCCCCCCACTTTGGGCTCTGGCCCCCTCCCACCGCGAGGTCTGGCTATGCTCCTGCCTTGTAGAGGAGTAGATCACTTACTTTGAGGATGTAAATACTGAATAGTTCTGATATCATGTCTGTTAAAGACTGTGAAATGCTTCCAGATGGAGGCAGGCCACAGCCTTCACAATGCTTGTTTTAGTTTTTTGAAAATCCACCTGCCTTTACCATGCCGACTTCATTTCTGCCTCGCTTCCAATCCATTCAGGATTTTGAATGTGACCATCTTCCTTATTCTGGCTTTGGTGTTTATTGAGAAGCCCTCCTCACTGACTTTGTCATCGGATGTGCGTACCGCAGTGTTGCCTGGCAGCCGCCTTGTGGCCTAACAGAGGGCATTGAAAATGCTCTGCTATCCTCATCTTTCTGTTGGATGTGTCTGTGAAGGTGAGCACGGCTGGAGCCAGTACATCATGGGGGTGGATGATACTGGTATTGATTTTAGGAATTAATTCTGTGGGCCTGTACCAGCAGGGAAAAATACACGGCTGTGCTAACTCATTAAGTCAGTGGAGTGGTCTGTGGTTTTGAGGTGTTCGGCCTAAAAATACAGGAAACCTTATGCGTCATTCCAAGGAATTCTCCAGTACCCCCTCCATCTTCTCTGCTCGGGCACATTTGTCAGAAAGTTAATTTGCTATATTAGGAACAACATTAAAAGAGACAAAGCCTAAAAGAAGTGTAGGAACTCTTTGAGTGGGAAATGTGTGCGAACAGAACTGAAGCCGTTTCAGTTCTGTCCAGAAGGTCTAAAGGTTGGTTAATTGTGTAAAACAGTGGTTCCCAAACCTGGTCCTGGAGGTACCCCAGCCCTTCAGGTTTTCAGGATACCCACAATGAATATTCATGAGAGAGATTTGCATGCACTACCTCCACTGCATGTAAATCTCTCTCATGAATATTCATTGTGGGTATCCTGAAAACCTGAAGGACTGGGGTACCTCCAGGACCAGGTGTGGGAGCCACTGGTGTAAAGTGTTTGAACACAGTTCATTACTAGACCTCTGAACCAATGGCTACTGCATGTTCATGTGTAGCATGATCATGTATGGAAGTGGCAAGGTTCAGACCCCGCTACTGCTTCTTGTCAGCCTCTGCAAACTGATTCACCTTCAGTAGCCTCAGGTACCAACAGATTAGATAAATTCTGTACTGAATGTAACCCTTCTTAAGCTACCACTGAAAAGGCCTGAAGCTAAATCAAAATAAACTAACTAGCAGACTTCCTAAGCAGGGCTTAATTTGGGGGAAGCAGGAGTGATCTGCCACATCCCTTCCCTTCTAGGTGTCCTGCAGGGAAGAGGACAGGAGGGCACTGGAGCAGAGGACAATCACTTCCTAATTCTGCCCTTGTTACCCTATTTCACCTGTCCCTGGCCTGTCTGCCACCTCCCGAGTCCCCCCCCCCCCAAGTTTTACAGTTCCACTTCCTTTGTCTACTAATTAAGGCCTGCAATCATTCTTGCCTTTATATTCTTGTAGAGCCACCCTAATAAGTGTTTCTTGAACCATAGCAGAACTCTACAAATCCTCTTTCTGTAGGCCTAGCTGTGCAGATTTGTGGAGTTGTCATGCTTTCATCCTTGACTTGGGCAGAGTCTAGAGGGTTTTCAACCACCAAAGTGAAACCTTTGGTACAGACTGCAAAGGCATTTTCATTTCTCCTCTCGCAAGCTTTTGATAGCAGAGGGAAAAACCATGAGGCTTACAACATGGATCATCTTAATGTACAGTGGAATACATTGGGAATGGTCCTTCTGTCATCTGGCAGAAGAAAATGGTAATGATTGCGCATAGGTCTTTAATGCAGGCTCAAGCTGTCTGGGGTGGAGAGGCAGATGTGTGGCTCATACTCGGAGAGAGGGTCAGATTTCCAGACATAATTGTCCTTTTCCAATGAAAGGAAGGGAACACTTTTTTTTTCTCTCCAGTAATTGTTGACCTTGATGCAGACAGGCACAGAGTTAATTGCAGTTTTAGGTTGGAACTTGTGTGCACAGATTGTTGTGGGTTAGACTCTCAGCGTATAAATAAAAACACTTATTAAAAACAAAACTTGACAGTTAAGGCTAGATGTACTAACTCTTTCCCTTATATGAGAAATAGAAGAATCATTTAGTAGATCGGAAACTTAGAGTTCTCTGACATTATTCCAAATTTTATTTGTATTTACTGCCCTGCCTTTGGGAGCCTTCATGGCGGTTTACGATCTAAGATAACATAAATAGAAAACAGAGAACAAATCTTTTTTTACAGAACAATGACAGGACTGGACCATAAAGGGAAAAAGGGGAGGAATCCGTTTGTGATAGAGCACAGGGAGGGACAGGCTTATACAATCTGGAGCTCTCTGGAAAAGGGAAGAAAACCAGTGAAAATTACCATCTGCATCTTTAAATAGATGTGTTTTCCTGGGAAGGTTTATAACGCTTGTTTGATGGATCAGTGAAGAATTATGTGTAATTGATTGTTATGTCCTGATTGGCTGAGTGATGTACTGCTTTTATTGAATTGTTATTTTTATTTTAATTTTGATATGATTTTGTTTTATTTTCTTACCTGTTGTATGCTTATTTTTTGTCAAATTGTGTATGTAATTATGTACTCTGCCTAGAGTTGGAAAGATAGAAGTGGAAGATAAATATTGAAATAAATAAATGGCTGTGTGCCTGTAACCAGCAGGTTTTAGGGGCACTGAAAGTCATTAGCTTGGGGTACATCCTCTAGGTAGGAGACTTTGTTGGTGTGGCTGGGTGTGCAGTGCACCTGTATTGAAATACCCAGAAGGGTGCCTGATTGGAGTATGCTCTACAGTAAACCCTCGATTTAACAGACTATTGGGGGGAGGAGGTGCCCGTTAAATTGAAATGTACAAAAATAGCATCTGTGCAAAACCAAAAGTCTGCTGGATATTACATTTTATATTTTGAAGTGCAATATAATCAGTTTTCATATTAAAAACCACAAATTTAGCTATATGTGAGAACATTAAATATCATGCATTAAGAAATGTATATGTACATATACCAATTTATGCTGCTGTTAACAAACATAATTTATTTTATTCAGAAGAGAAATATCTTACATGTTTAGTTCAGTATATACGGTGAGACATAGATTGCTATATCTTGTCTGTTAAAACTGAAATCCATTAAACTGTGGGCTGTTAAATCAAGGGTTTACCGTATAAGGCACTGGCTTAGCCATGGTGGGCCTAGGTCCACCTAAACCTCTGGCACCTGTATTATGGCTGGTGGGGATCCCAGGCCCCATCAGCTAGAAGAGGCAGTCTTGTGGCTAAAACACATCATTTCCCTATTTACTGCAGCCAGTGGCACTGTCGACATGCTACCGCTTTTCCACCCCCTCCCCCTCACATGCTCAGTTTTTGCACGTGTGTGAAAACTGAGCATATGTGGGAGGGGAGAGGCTGGTGCAGCAGCATTAGCAGCACATGGATAGTACCGCCGGCTGCAGCAAGTAGGGGTATGATTTGTTCTGGCTACTGGAGGACCTCTTCCAGCTGGCAGGGTTCGTCGCATTTGCTGCACCGGAATAGCTAGTGTGGCTTTGTAAAAGGAGCCAATTATAAATTATTGGGTGTACCTCACACCTTTTTTAGTAGTAGCTCAAGGTGAGTTACATTCAGGTAATTCCCTGTTCCTGGAGGGCTCACAATCTAATTTTGTACCTGACTTCTCCAAGTTCACAAGGAGCTGCTTGGTGAGATTTGAATCGGACACCCCTGAATGTCAAGCCCGGTACTGTAACTACTAAGCTAGGTGTGTTAGGCATGGCTTGATTGGCAGTTGTTGGGTGTGGTATATAGAGTATATCTGCTATAAAAGCTTATGTTTTTATCTGGTGTGTTCATGCTGAGTGTTTGGTTTCTTCTGTACATGATATTGGGTACCTCTAGGAAAATATCCCATGTGGTGTCTTTATCAACTCTGCTGTGTTGTTTCCTGTGAACTTTCTACATGTTGTTTTTCAGAGTTACTTAATAGGTTGGGAAGAATATCTGAAGAATAAGTGGTTGATGGCCTATATTCTGACACTTGCCATCTCCATCACAGACTGGACCGTGTCACTATGTTTCCTGTGGTGAGGAGGTAAGCGGAGGGGTTTTCTGAGCCCTGCTGTGGCAGTGAATAACTGTAGTGTGAGCATGTAGGCGGAGGGGTTTCTCAGCCCTCTATGGAGTGAAGTGACCGCAGTGTGGCTTAAAGTGGTGAAACAGTTGCAAAGTATCACAGAGGTGTTAAAAATGCCCATTTAGTTTAATAAGGCATTAATGAGCTCAAGACAAAATAATTCAAACAATGAAAACATTAGAAAAACCAGAACAAATAAACTGATCTGGCCCTGAGGAGCTTAGCCAATGTATTTTACACCACTGAACTACCTGATGTAGATGATCCAAGGACAATGAACACTGCCACACAAATCCTAAGTAAGAAAAGTGTCCTGAACCTTCTTCCCACCTACAATTCCATAGTAAGGTGGAAGACACCTATCACCCTCAAAGTGTATAGAAAATTGTCAGAAGGTCCTCTCACCTCAACAGTCCACGGGTCAACATCCAGCATCGCATTGTCTTACTCCCTACCTACAAACTTCAGTTTCTACATTTCATTTAAACCCTATTTAACTGCATCCAGTTCTTCACGTCAAGAGAATTATTTACAAATCATACATTTCATTTTGTGATGCTCCAAATTGGTACCGGAAATCTTTATATTATCTGTATAAATTCAATAAGACAGCTCCAGATCTGTTATAGCTTCACCAAAAGAACTCATAAAAACATTAAGAACAGTAAGGGATAGAGGGAGAATTAGAACATAAGATTTACCCTAGTGGATCAGATTGAAGGTCCATCTAGTCTAGTATCCTGCTTCAAACAGTAACCAAGTCAGGTTACAAAGACTGGCAGAATCCCAAAAAGTGGCAAGCTTTCAGGCTGCCAACCTCAGGATATGTAGTAACTTTCCGCATGTAGTAATGTTCATTCAGGAACTTGTCCAAACCTTTTTTTTAAACCAGCTACATTGCTTTACCACTTTCTCTGGCAAAGAGTTCCGGAGTTTAACTATTCATTGAGTAAAAATGTATTTTCTTCTATTTATTTTAAATGTATTGCCATGTAACATCATGGACTGTCCCCTAGATTTTGTACGTTTTGAAAGAATAAGTAATTCACGTTTACCTGTTCCACTCAGGATTTTGTAGACATCTATCATTTCCCCCCCTCAGCCGTCTCTTCTCCAAGCACCTCTTAAACTTTTCCTCATATGAGAGGAGTTCTATCCCCTTAATCTTTTTGGTTGCCCTTCTTTGTACCTTTTGTTATATCTTTTTTTTGGGATATGGCAACCAGAATTATACACAGTATTCATGGTGAGGTCACAGTATGGAGCAATACAGAGGCATTATAATTCTTTGTCTGATTTTTCTATTCCTTCCTAATAATTCCTAACATTTGCTTTTTTTGCCGCTGCTGCCCACTGACAGATTTCACAATGAAGCTAAGATCTTTTTCATGGGTGCTGACTTCTATGATTTGGATTATTCTTCCAAATTGCATCACTTGCAGTTGTCCACATTAAATTCATCTGCCAAACTTGTGATACCTCCTTCCTCTGCTTTACCCTATAAGGATGACAGTTTTTTTATGTTTAATTTTCTTTATTAACTTTTTCATTTTACATTCACATATTCTGAAAATGTTAGAAAACTTACGTATTATTTGCAAATTAAAAACAAATTGAAAGGAAATTATAGTCTAATTTTTAACCACATTATTATGGATCCAAGAGCAAGGTAATAATTATAAAGCAATATAAAGTTAAAGAAAACAAAAATAAGTTTTCTTAGGAGCAGAAGATTCACCAACATTGCAATCAGGCTACAGCATTATTCTCTGAGACTGCTCCAGGGAGCTCTTTCATATGTTCTCTACGTTCACAAATTCTTTAAGTTTCTTGGGATCAAAAAAGAGATAAGTTTGCAAGTTAAACACTATTATACATGTGCAGGGAAATTTGATAAAGAAGGGTGCTTCTAGAACCAGAACCCTTGACTTAAACGTCATTAGTTCTTTCCTTCTAACCAACGTTTCCCTCGCCAAATCAGGAAACATATTATTTTTCTCCCATGAAAAGATCTCCAATATGTTTGAAAGATAAACATAAAATATTAATTTTGTCCAATCAAGACAAATGTTACTAACAAAGTGGCCCGTTCCTTTGCCACTGAAGTTACAAATACTTTTGTGACTTCCTCACACCCAAGGGATTTCAGCTTGCTTCAGTACTTTAGGGAAGGATGACAGTTTAAAAAGAAGCGAAGCAGCTCCTGTAATACCTAGCTTGCTCAACCTATTCAACAGAATGTGATGGTCAATAACATGAAAAGCTACAATTTGAAAAGCATCACAGCCCCTATCCGCTACCATCTGAAGTTCAGCTAACAATCAGTTAAATAACATAATGCCATAAAAATTCCTGAAGCTCGACTGCTACAGCTGGCTCCAAGAGTTTAGCAGAGGAAGAATGCACACAGTAGTGCCTGTAGCTAGAACAAGCCCTAATATCGGTCCCCTGATGACTTCAGAATAGGAGTTAAAATAACATCCTCCAAAGGTAAGGGGGAAACGGCCTGATCCTGAGATAGTCACTTAAAGGCAATTCTTTCAAAAGTGAGGAGGTCAGGGGTCTAAATTGCAACTCCCTTTGCTGCCCCAGACTTGGTCATTCATGCAAACTTGTCCCATTAGCAGTCAACTGGCTACTGCTGTCAAACTGTTACCCAACCTGACCCTACTGTCGACAGTCTCCAGTTGGACTTTGTTGTCTCCATTTCACCTTGTCCTCAGTGGTTACTAAATAGAGCAAATCATACTGCACCATTTGATGTTGGATACAGTACTACCTCTCGTGGCTACAAAATATACGGTTAATGGAGGTACCATTAGTTAGCAGACTTATCCTCTTTTTGTTAATAAAGTCTTTGGGACCCGGTAAGTCTTGGACCTTTGGTAGTATTTAAAGCTGATTTTCAAAGTTAGAACAGGACTGGGACACGTGGTTACCTGAAGAATCTCTTCACGGTTAAAGATCGGAATTTGTGAAATGCCTTGCTTTGGGTCCAGAAGATGTTCCACCATTGCTACCGATACCATAAAATGCAGGTTTTGAAGCCTCTGGTATCAACTGCCTGATCTTGGTACAGATCCTTGTAGATTGTGTTTATTCATAGATGAAGTTGGGACTTAGCAGACAGGGTTAGATGTGATTTAATACCTTTTACTTACACAAGTAGTGGTTTAACCAAAAATTAGGGTGATCACATCCTGTTACCCAGCTGCAGGAATTCTGGTCTGTGCTGTTGAGCCCTCAGAATAGGTTTCAGACCAGATCCTCAGCAGCCTTCCTTTTCCCTTTCTTATGCTGCAAGGCAGGTTTGGGGGACAGACGTTGACTCTTCTTACGATGTTCTTTGTCTTCGCAGTATGTGAGGATACGACGGGTGCTCCGTCCCTTCTTCCTGCTACAGAACTCTTCCTTGATGAAAAAAACCCTAAAGTGCATTAAGAGGACGCTGCCGGAGCTGGCCAGGTACTGTAACCACTGAGTCCAGGTTTAAGCCTAGGTGGTTGTCATGGAATCTTGCCCTCCGTCCTCTGTGATGGAGGGGACAGCAACTGAGAACTTGCCCATCTCCTTTGAAGCTATTTAGGGCTGGCAAGCATCCCTTCATTTGATGGCTTGAGAGAAGTAGTCCTTCATGTTAAAAGGGCGATTCTGTAACTGGAGGCCAAATTTGCATGCTACTTGTATGCATACATTGTACAGAATACCAACACTTTGCAGGTAATTGTACGCTTATGTGTGCAAGTTGGAAGAAAGCGACTTAAGTGCTATTCTGTAAGGCACACGTAGGTGGCAGAACATGTAAACCCAAGAGGAACTTCACATAGGTGAGGTTGCCACTTATGCACTTTACAGAATACTGTAAGATACCAGGGTCGTTGCTGCATTTAGGTGTCTGCAATTATGCCAGGTCTATGGCTGGTGTAACAGCAGGTGTGGTAAATGCCGGGTTACACTAGTTTCTATCATGGATCTGGGTGCCCAGATGCCATTGTCGAACAGCTTTCACTGCACGGCATTGGGGAAACTAATGGAGGCTCCCACTTACAGAATTGCCCCTAAGGGTCTTCTTCACTGTTTCTTCAGGAAAGTTGTTTCTATCTCTTCTATCTAGAAATTATTAGATTTAGTTGCAGAAGATTCTGTGGCTCTCCAGCTCATTGATTCCTTATTAATAATTACTATAGGCATATTCTCATTTGTACAGAAGTAGATGAACTGTGGTGGAAAGACCATGAAAGCGCTTGTGATGGACAGACAATCACTTCAAATTAACATTTCACATGTTTAAAATGTGTTACAGTCTCTCCATTCCATAATGTCTTTCCTTTTATAATTAATATATGTTTGCTGATATTGATGCTGCCAGGAGAAAGAAATGCAGATGGAAGAAAAGTATGAATTTGTATTTGTAATATGTTCAGTGGGGAGGTACATAAGTTTCATCTTGAAGAACCGCTTGAAAAGTTGTGTAGTTTGAGAAAAGTCCAAAGGAAAATGTAACATTTTTGGGGGTAGTTAATAATGTGGCCTACCACTAAGACGTGCTAGTTACTGTTCAACCCATTTATTAGTAACCAGGTCTCTTGATATGAAATGGGACCTGTGCTAAAGTAGCACCAGCTAGTGGTAAATAACATATCTTAACAGTAGCCCACGTTGATAACTTTCCCCCTTAGTGTTGAAGTGTCTGTTTCTGGTAACCAGAGCTGATATTGTGATGTCATAATGCCTTATTCCACCAATAAGAGCAACCTCATCAGTGATGTCACAGTGGCTTGATTGTCCTGTACTTACTTGGCTCACATCCTCCTATATAATAATTCTCACCTCCAACGTTCTGTGCTTGGGACCGTGGCTCCCTGGCTGGAGGTGGTCTGCGAGGCAGACACGCACGGACCGTCACTGACATCAAGGGCCGCTGATTTCAAGCCAAGGGGAGGAGTAGGGAAACACGCGTGTTTCCCTACTCCTACTGCCTCTGAATCATCTGTCACCCCCCACGCTACGGCCCCCTCGAACCTGCCCCTTCCGCGAACCTGTCGATCCCCCCCCCCCCGGACTGCCGAAAAAAGCCTCCCCTGCCATCGTGTGCACTACCTGTGCTGACAGACCCAAGTGTTGTTCTGCTCTTCGCGTAGTTTCCTCATCATCTTCACTGAAAGTTTATCTGCGTGCGTCTGACGTCAGACGCACGCACGCAGAGGAACTTCCAGACAAGATGATTGAGGAAACTACGCGAAGGGCAGAACACCACTTCGGCTGTAAGCACAGGTAGCACAACAACGGCGGGGGGGGGGGGGCGTTTCGCCGCACGGGGGGGGTGGGATCGACGGGTTCGAGGGGGCCATAGCGCGGGGGCGGGGGGGGGGAATTTGCCTGCCTAAGGCCCATTTCCTTGCCTACAGAAATGGGCCTTTTTTACTAGTATTACATATAGCAGTGATTTCCATTTGTAGAGACTTTCCTTTTTCTTTAATTAATTAAGGGGAGGAGAGAAGTTATCCACTGTTAAGATGTTATTTTACTGTTAACCTCAGTTATTAGTAAGTAGATCTTATTGCATAAAATGGAACCTGTGCTAAAATGCACAAGTTAGTGGTAAAGTAACACGTCTTAATGGGTAGCCCACGATATACCGCCTTTGTGTGGTTACAGTCAAAGCGGTTTAAAATATTATATGCATGTACCTATTTGTACCTGAGCCAAGCTGACTGGAGATGGGGACCAGATTATGTCCCCATGTGTACCTCAAACCTAAATCCTCTCCATGAAGAGAAATGTATGTGCACCGCACACACCTTCCACCTTGCATATCCTACTGAGACACTGCACCATGCCTTTCTCCATTTCCCCCACAAAAACTGGCCTAAGTTCCGCGCTTAAAGAATGGACTTGTAAGTCTGCACTTTTCAATTTGTGTGTGTTTTATTTCTTTATTTTTCACAGTGTTCTACTGCTCTTGGCTGTGCATCTTTTCCTCTTTACCATGTTCGGGATGTTACTCTTTGTTCGGGCCAAGGTATCGTGCATTCATTGAGCTGAAATGTGTTTCTGTTGCCTCTGGATTTGCCTGCTTTCTGACTTGGAGTGACCTGAGCTCTGGGCTGCTGCAGTGCTTCTCATGTGGGAGGCTGACCTTATAAACAACTCTGGGATGAAGCAAAATTGCTGACTCATGCAGGTTGCTTAACTGTGCATGTCAGAGTGAGTCATGGTCACTGGTGCACTGCAGAGAGGTTTGCAAAGAGTTTATAGTGTGATTAAACTGAAACAGCTTAGTAACAGTGGAAGTAGAGACTGATGGAATGTACTGTATGTATGGGATAGAGAGGGCAGCTCTTTAAGGCTGGCAAGCAGGGGCGGACTGCTCATTGGGACAGTAGGGAAGTGCCTGATGGCCCACAGCAATGCGGGGGGGGGGGGGGGGGCGCTCTCCCATAGCCTCCATCTAGTTTAATCATTTTTATGTTTCAATAATTTTTATTGATGAACAGACCACAATACAAACAGCAGCGATCCACAATCATCAACTTTTTAAACAATGGAACACCCAGCACCTTACCCCTCCCACTGAATGATGCTTCATTCTTATTTCGGCTCCTAAAGGCACCCGGTAGATCTAACAGTAATTGTTCCACTGTTCCCTCAATCTGTATATCTAACTCTGATTCCCAAAAGCATCTAATACGACGCCAGAAAACATTTATTTTGGGACAAGTCCAAAACATGTGGGATAAATTGCCTGGGGTCCCTCCCACATTTCAAACGCGATGGCTCCCTCAGCCCCCCCACATGGGAGGGCAGGATATATCCTCTGTATAAGCGCATTCCCTTAAACGAGCATCTGTAACAAGAGTTGGTATGCGTGCAATTGAAATTGAAATATCCCAATGTGCCAGAGTGACCCCTTACTCTGTTCCCACTTGCATTTCAAATCCTTACTTTATGGTGTTTCCACTTAGTCAGTGCCTTATATAATAATGAGACCGAGAACTCCCCCTCCCTCAAGGACTAAAAAACTCTCTGATTGCCCTGCCCTCCCCACCCGACAACTCAGTTGCTCTTGGGCTAATGTTGCAATCTAGTGAGAGACCTGCCCGTATGCAAACCTAGTTCCCCAAGAATCTCCCACCTATCTCAGCAGGTCCCCAACAGAAATGGGATTCCCTCCTTCAGTCAGTAGGTGTTCTAGGTGGGTGATACCTTGGGCAGCCCATTGTACAAAAACTTTATTAGTAAGCCCTGGCTGAAAAGCAGAATTACTCTGTGGGGTAAGGAGGTCCGTAACAGAGGGGTCCCCTCCTAGGTTCCGCACCAACACTTTCCACAAGGCTCTCAGCGGATTCAAAAGTGTACTCATCCGTAGCCCTGGAGGGAGCTGTGTTTGTCTATGGTGCAAGAGTGAGAATAAGTGATAAGGGGCATAATATGCGGTTTCAAGATCCACTGGGGTATACCAGTCCCCCATATGTCGCATTTGACAGGCTTGATTATATAGTTTCATATCAGGCAGACTAACCCCTCCCTGTCCCCATCTCCCAATCAAGTATGCAAACCTAACTCTAGGTTTCCTACCCGCCCAGCAAAATCGGGAGATTAAGCGATAAAATGCTTTCAAGTTCCTTTGCAGTAACCAAATAGGCAGTGTCTGTAGATAATATAGCCACTTGGGAAACACTACCATTTTCACTAGATTCACTCTGCCCAACAAGGTCAAAGGGCGATCCCGCCAACCCTCTAGTAGCCTGCGTGTATCCTCTAACAACTTTGAGACGTTTAACTGATACAACTGTGAGACATCCATAGGCATCAAAATGCCCAAGTAACGAAATGCCTCCCTCGCCCAACGCAAAGGAAACTCTGTACCCCAATCCTTTTCCAACTGAGCTGAGGAGGGTAAAGCCTCTGATTTCCCAAGATTGAACCTCAGTCCGGCATAATCCTCATATTCCGCGATGATCTCCAATAACGCCGATAACGACTCTCGTTGCTGTGCTAGATGTACTAAAATATTGTCCGCAAGAGCAACAACTTTAAAGGTCAACGAACCCACCGAGATTCCTCTCACTGACGGGGTGGCCACTATATCTCTCAGTAGAGGGTCCAATGTCAAAACAAAAAGAAGAGGAGAGAGGGGACACCCCTGCCGAGTACCCCTAAGAATCTGAAAGTCATCCGACTCCAGTCTGTTAACCGACACTCGCGCCCTTGGGGTGGAATATAAGGCTTTCACAGCTGAAAGAATATGTCCCGCGAACCCATACTTAGACAACGTATCAAAAAGAAAGCTCCAGTGCACTCGGTCGAGTGCCTTCTCGGTATCAAAGCTGACCAGGAGTGACAGTTGATTTGTCTTATATCGGTATTCCAGAGATGCTATAAGTTTCTGCATATTTTTAGCCACCATGCGTCCTCTCACAAAGCCACTTGAGAATCATGCACCAACCTCGGAAGAATCCGTGCCAAATGGTTTGCCATTATTTTAGCTAATAACTTGACCTCATAATTCAATAATGATATAGGTCGGTAAGATTCCACTATTGTTGGATCCCTACCTGATTTGGGGATAACAATAAAGGAGGATCCAAGATGGCGTCGAGGGAGGACGTACGTTAGTTGAGTTCCCGTTTTACACCAGAATACCTGAAGAAGTAGGCGCACTCCCCAGAGAATGGGGAAGAGAAAAGGCAAAGCCGTGGTGTTGTCCTCCTCGAACACGGCTGGGGTTCCCACCACTTCTCAGCCTACTTTGGAGAGATTCAGGGTCATAACGTCGGGAATATCGGTTCCTGCTTCGGGGAACAGCAAGGTTTTATCGCCGAATCTCCGTGGAGAGGGAGTGACTTTGAGTCCCCCTGCTGGCACGACCCCTCCAAGACCCGGAAACAGTAACGCTTTGCTATGGAGGTCGACAGTGGAAACGCCCGAAGTGGGTTAGGATTTTCACGTGACCCGAAGAGGTCCTGGCGCAGCATCGGCTCCGGATAATAAACTAACTGGGGAATTGGAGAGTGAGTTGTTCCCCCCGAAGATATCTGGAGCGGTTTCTGTGAAGAAATTGGATCTGGTGAAGCCAATAATGTCACAATGGACGTACTATGGGAAGTGCTGCAGAGTGTGAATAACTCTCTTCTTCAGATGTTTAAAATTTTTCAGGAATAAACATGTGAGTTAAAGAATTTATATTAATACTTATCTAACAAAGTGGAAGTCCAAGATATAAAAATAGAGACTTTGACTAAGGAAATGGTTTCTCTATGAAAATCAGTTAATTTGATAATCTGAACTGTTGAAGAAATATTTCTCTGATATTTTGCAAATACCTTCTGATAGCCATCCTCTGGTGTCTAAAGTGATTTATATTTCCCTTAAAATTTTCTTTATCAGAGAAAAGAGATGTGAACTTAACTGACATTTTGGAAAATTCAGAAGTTATAGAGTTATTATTAGTGACTTTCGCCTTTGATTTAGATAGGAACAATGTTTTGAAATTGTATTTCCGACTCATGGCTGATAGTTTTTTGGGTTCAAAGATGAATATATTTCCTGACATATCAAGGGAATCGCAGACTAGGAGGCATGAATTCTTGGCTTTTAAGCCAGGAATCATTGCCCTAGATGGGACCTTCCTAGTGCAATTCCCTTGTAAGTGTTTTATTTCCTTATTACCTATTTGTTGAACCTAAGAAATTACAAGAGTTTGTGGAGTTGAAAGAACAGATGAAGAACCCTCTGCAGCAAGTTCCTTTAGTTACCACTGTACCGGCTGCAATTACCGATTAACCTTCCTCCCTCAGTAAATGTGAATTGTAAGATTAACCATTTTGAGTTTTTCTTATTTTCTTTGAGATTGTTTTCCTGATCTTGGATCTCCCAATTGTGGACAATTATATAATATATATTGTGGGAATCGCTGCTGAAGACCCAAAAAAGAGCCAGATAAATGCGAGGGGGGTTGCTGGACCTGTGTGCTGGGGGCGGGGGGTCAGCACAGGAGAGGAGAGAAATGGGTAACAGGTTTAAAAGCAGAAGAGGAGCCACTTGGTTGTATGTACACAGGAAGGATGCAGCAAGGGAGGAGAAAGGTAGCAGTGGCGTTCCTAGGGGTGGGCGGTAGGTGCGGTCCGCCCCGGGTGCACGCCTGTCCTCCATTGTTCCATGCTTCTTCTCTGCCCTGGAACAGGTTACTTCCTGTTCCGGGGCAGAGAAGAAGCATGGAACAACAGAGGACAGGTGCGCGCGGCACCCCCCCAGCGGCGTGCACTCAGGGGGGGGTTCCTTTGCGGGGGTGTCCTTTCGCCGGGGGGGGGGGCATCGGCGATCCGCCCCGGGTGGCAGCCCCCCCCCAGGAACGCCACTGAAAGGTAGGCACCTGTATAGAGGGGAGGGGGAGCAATGTGCTGTAGGAAGGAAGTGTGTGTATGCAACTTTTCATTATATCCAGCAGGTTTAAAAACATTTCTCTGTGCAATGGGAATTTACTACTACCAAGCGGTTTCGACTAATCATGTGATTATTTCTTAATACCACGATAAATTTTGATTAAAATTTTTAATTGTTGCCGATCCCTAATTGAATAGCATGTTGTGAAGGATAATCAGCCATGCTGAGCATTTGTTTGAAAGGATGTTTGGGTCAACGTAAAAAAAAAAAGGTGAAAAGCATGTGCCCAAAATGCATGCTGCGATTAAGCATGATTAATCGCGCAGTAAAATAGTTTTAGGCGTGCGGTTAATTGCGATTGGAATTCTTGATCATTGCCCACCCCAAATATATATATGTATATGTATATACACACATTTATATCTCTCCTAGTCTCTACAAATAGGTTCAAAGTGGGTAATGCAGATTTCTCTGTGGACAGGATACACAAGTTGATCAGGAGTGGCTGGGTTATTTTCACAATTTGCCAGATTCCATGACGTCACTGCTCGTACTGCTGACCACAGCGAATAACCCTGATGGTGAGTTGTTCTCCTTTCCATGTGTGCTCACTGTCCTTGTGTAGGGATCGCTGGGGAACTGCTTAGAAATTCATTTCACTGCACTGCCTGTTACTGGCATTCTTTGACTCGCTTGCTGTTGAGAGTGCAACAACTGATCCTTTCCAGGAAGTGGTTTTTTTTTTCCATTTTGTTATACTAGGTTGTGAAGAGACCACATCACAGCAGTGGTATATCCACAGGTGGGACCAAGTGAGCAGGAGCCCATCCACTTTGGGCTCGGGCCCACCCAGCAGTGGTGCACCCTTGCTGTGACCGGCATAGATAACCCAAGTTCCACCAGCTGAATTCTCCTCCTCCAGCAGCTAGAATCCATACCAGGCTTTGCACTCACTGGCAGTGTCCCAGGGCCATTGCTGCTGCTGTCATGCCACACATACATGAAAACTAAGCATGTGTGGGGTGCCGGCACTGGGGTTGGGTCAGGGGCATTGCCGCTGACTAGCGTAGGAGTTCTGGCCATCAGAGGAAGAGCTTATTAGGGGGTGGGTCTTGGGAATCCCCACCAGTGAAGGTACTTGTATTTTAAGTTGGTGGGGGGGGGGGGGGGGACACGGGGAGAGAGAAAACTTCATGCACACTGAGAATTGTCTGTGCCACTGCGTCACAGTCCTTCATGTTAAGAAATAATGCAGAATGTTAATTTTTAGGACAGTTTTGTTGCGACACATGGTAAAGAACAGCTGCTGTGGTTTGGCAGGAAGAGGGACAGTGCTGCATTCTGGGTTCTGTCCCCAATCCACACACACCACTGAGTAACTGATACCAGGGTATTGATCAGACTTGGAAAGAATGGATTATTTTGTGATAGGCCTTAAAAATATAGGGTAATACACAAGACCCACCTGTAAGTTTACAGTCTTGCATTTCTGATTTCAGGTCAGGTTGTCCTGTTTTATGTACTTTGGGCTAATTTTCACCCAGTGGGTTAGTTTTGTGGATACCTCATTCATATATCAAGGCGTGTTGTAGATTAGCTTACTCTCTGATTCACTGCTAATCCTTGCCTGAACACTGACGTTGTGCCAAAAACTTTATTTTGTACTAGTAAAAGAGGCATGTTTCCAACAGAAAGGAAACAGGTGCTAGCAAGGTTCCAGGGCCCCCTCCTCTCCTCCTTCCCTCCCCCCTTCTTCCCTCCCTCGCCCCCCCTCCTCATCACTCCCTCCCCCTCCCCTCTCGTCTCTGGACCCCCTCCCTCCCCTCCTCTCTGGTCGCTAGACCCCCTCTCCCCCCCTGCTCTCTGGTCTCTGGACCCCCCCCCCCCTCCTCTGTCATCTCAGGATCCCCACCCCGCGGCTCCCTCCCTCTCTGTATGTGGCTTCCGACTGCAAGCAGGACTGCTGCCCTTCGCCTTCGTTAGTGCCGGCTGTTGTTAAAAACTTTTTACCTCCTGCAGTGCCAGCAACGCTGAAGTCCAGCACTCACAGACACCGCTTCACACTGCCTTCGCTTTCGCTTCTGTTTCTGCTCTTCCTCTGGTCCCGGCCTTCTGCAAACAGGAAATGAGGGCAGGACCAGAGGAACAGCTGAAACAGAAGCGAAAGCAAAGGCAGTGAGAAGCGGCGTCCGTGCGTGCTGGACTTCAGCATTGCTGGTGGAGCAGGAGGTAAAACCGGAGGAGGGGGGGGGCGTGATACTCATACGGGAGTGGGGCTGTCGGACTGCAGTGGGCCCGGAACTCGGACGCGGAGCAGGAGGTAAAACGTTTTAATCGGAGGAGGGGGGGGGGGCGTGGTACTCGTATGGGAGTGGGGCTGCCGGGCTGCAATGGGCCTGGAACTCGGATGGACGGGAGTGGAGGGAGGGAGGGAGGTAGGGGGGTCATGGAACTCGGGGGGGGGGGGCGTTTTTTTTTTACTCACCTCCGGTGCCTGCTGCTGGGTTCCCTTCCCTCTCACTTCCCATTGGTCCGCCCTGTGACATCATCCCCAGGCCGGACCAATCGGAACTGTGTTACGAACCCAGGCAGCCAGACGGAGGTGCAAATTATTATATAGGATGTGGTGAACTTTTCCAGCATTCTAAGTAACTCTTTTCCTGTTCTTCCATGTAGTGATGATACCGGCTTACTCCAAAAACCGCACCTATTCCTTGTTCTTCATAATCTTCACGGTGATTGGTAAGAAAGCACTGAGCTGCTTACATTAGCAGAGGTGCATTTTTATGGTTCTCTGTTTGATGCATACAGTTTTTTCACTGTATCTAGATACCAGGTAGTAATTTGGGATGTTTCCTGGTGTGGCAGGATCCATTCTGATAACATCTTTCTTCTCTCCTGACAGGGAGTCTATTTTTGATGAATTTGCTGACAGCTGTCATCTACAACCAGTTCCGAGGTTATCTGCTGGTGAGTCTGACCTTCCGCTGCATCCGAAAACAGAAACTTCAGGCGTGACGTGTATGCACTGTCCGCTGTTACTAACTAGGGATGGGCACCCAGAAACGTTTTGTGTTTGGGTTAAAAAAAATTTTTTTTTTTGCTTTTCAAATGACTATCATTAAGAGCATGCATTATTTATCAAATTATCCACCGTCCTTTTGGTAATGGAGGAACAGGCTCCGTGTACTTATGATCTGGGAATCACATGGGGCCCATTTATCAGAGATTTCTTGCTGTTTGGGGTGTTTATATATAAAAGATTTCACCTACAGCACGTAGTTGGTTTTGAATAAGTTCTTGTTAGGCCTCAAATTGGTGTTCATGATTTGTAGGTGTCAGGCATGGTTAGGTGTGTGTGTGTGTGTGTGGGGGGGGGGGGGGGGGGGGGGGGTGTTGTATTTTCTAATTTTATTTGGAAGGGGTTCTAAGAACCATGGCCCCATCCGCAGTAGTTGCTTTTTGTGCTAGGTACCTTGTCTTCTGGGAATGTTTGGTGGTTGCCTTGTGGGGGGGGGGGGGGGGGGGTTGTTTTGGGGTTGGGTTATTGAAATTCTTCAGTTATATGTTTAAATTTAATAAAAAGATTTGCAAATAAAATAAACATCTTTAGGACCAGATATATATCATATATAGTAACATAGTAGATGACGGCAGAAAAAGACCTGCACGGTCCATCCAGTCTGCCCAACAAGACAACTCATGTGTGCTACTTTTGTGTATACCCTACTTTGATTTGTACCTGTGCTCTTCAGGGCACAGACCGTATAAGTCTGCCCAGCACTAGCCCCGCCTCCCAACCACCGGCTCTGGCATAGACCGTATAAGTCTGCCCAGCACTATCCCCGCCTCCCACCACCGGCTCTGGCACGGACCGTGTAAGTCTGCCCAGCGCTATCCCTGCCTCCCAACCTCCAGTCCTGCCTCCCACCACTGGCTCTGGCACAGACCGTATAAGTCTGCCCCGCACTATCCCCGCCTCCCAACCTCCAGCCCCGCCTCCCACTACCGGCTCTGCTATCCAATCTCGGTTAAGCTCCTGAGGATCCATTCCTTCTGAACAGGATTCCTTTATGTTTATCCCACGCATGTTTGAATTCCGTTACCGTTTTCCTCTCCACCACCTCCCGCGGGAGGGCATTCCAAGCATCCACCACTCTCTCCGTGAAGAAATACTTCCTGACATTTTTCTTGAGTCTGCCCCCCTTCAATCTCATTTCATGTCCTCTCGTTCTACCGCCTTCGTATCTCTGTATGAATAATCTTATTGAATTACCCCCTTGTATTGCTGTTTCATTATCTAGAGAATATCTTGTCTTATATTACCCTTTCTGTAAGAATGTGATATTTAAAACAATTCACTCTGCGAATTTCTCCTATCAAGGCACCAAAGTTTGGAATTCTCTTCCTAAATCAATCAAGTTTACAGATGATTACCTAACTGTTAGACGTCTTCTAAAAACACATTTCTTCAGTCTGGCCTTTCTGAATACAAAGAACTCCATTTGAATTTTACCCACACCCTTTTCTTAATCTCCTTTCCCATCTAGTCCTGCCTAATTATACTGTCACCTATCCACCCTTAACTATTTGTCCTTAAGAAAGTCTAAATCCCTGGTTAATTACTGCACACGTATTAATCTGCTTCTTGAACTTCTTGTAATTTGTGTTATATTCTGTACATGATTATGTTTTATTCTCTTTGGGATCCTTTTACTAAGGTGCGCTGAAAAATGGCCTGCAGTAGTGTAGGCGTGTGTTTTGGGCGTTCGCAGGTCCATTTTTCAGCGCGCCTGCAAAAAATGCCTTTTAAAAATTTTTGCCGAAAATGGATGTGTGACAAAATCTAAATTTGCGCGCATCCATTTTGGGTCTGAGACCTTACTGCCAGCCACTGACCTAGCGGTAAAGTCTCATGCGGTGACCAAGCGGTAATGACCTACGTGCGTCAAATGCCACTTGGCGTGTGTCTGATAAGCGCATCTGAAAATAAAAATTATTTTTCAGACGTGTATATCGGACGCGTACCAAAAATGAAATTACCACAAGAGCCACGCGGTAGCCAGGCGGTACACTTTTATGTGGCTTAGAAAAAGGGCACATTTATTGTTTGTAAACCACATTGAACTTGAGTCTATTTCGGGCTAATGTGGAGTAAATGTCATAAATAAATGAATGAATGAATGAAAGAATGAAAGAATGGTTCTCAGAAATGAGCGTTGAAATAAATAGTTGCTAAGCGCTATTTTTTAAAGAGTGCGCACCAATTTCTGTGTCTGACTTTAGGCTTGAAACCTGGTGTAAATGTTGGCACACAGTTTAGGCGCAGAGACCCACCCCGTGATATAAAGCCCAATTTTTAAACTGGGTTTTGCGGCCATATCTGGCCCCATGAAAACTTGGTATACTTGTGGTCAGTTTAAAGATAACTGGCTAAGTCTGAGTATTGACTTAGCCGGTTATCTTTAAAATGGCCAAAAATAAACTGGATATTAGATGCCGGTCACCAGAAACGGCTCGGCATTGAATATCCGGCTTGGCGCCGACTGCAGGAGTTAGTCGGTCTAACTCCCATGGTCTGAATATCAGCCCCCTAGTGTTCTGTATCTATGGAGGCAACTTTTTGGAACGTCCCTGGCCATGCCCCCTTTTGAGTTACATGCGATTAGAGTTGGTCGCCAAGCCTTATAATGCAGCATGCAGCCAGATGCATGCGCAAATTTTAATTGGTGCCAATTAACATCAATAATTGGTTGTTAGCACCTAGTTATGGTTAAGAACTCATTAACCAATTAATTTGTGCGCACATCTCGGCAGCACATCCAAGTGTGGCACAATGTATATAGAATCTGGGGGTTAGTGTATGCTTTTCTGAAAGTGGGTGCATTATTTGCACAGACCCCTCGGATTCTATATAGTGCGCATAATGCTCCACGCTGACATCCAAGCGTATTGTATAACAGTGCGTGTAACTTAATTGGTTTACAGTGCAATCCGCTTAAGTGCAAGGGTCTGGGACCAAAGAAATACATGCAGTTAACTGGAGCATGCACTTAACCGTTGTGACCCAAAGAAGCTTGACATCTGATAAACATATGTACAGTATACAGTCTTCGTTAACTGATGTTAGGCTTACTTGAAGTAATCAGTCATAGTCCTCTCTACACTCTTGTGTCTGTGAGTTCCATAGACTACGTCTGCCAGACGGTAAAAACTGTCATAGCACTGACATCCAGTGGCCTCCAGATAGGCCCACACGGTGTTGAGACTCTCCAGCACTCTTGCAAAAGTGGCAGGAGGTTGTTGAATTTCGTCAGCATGTGCCTCGCTGCTCATTTCATCATCTGTTCCATCATCAGCTGTTGCCTGCATGTAGGTGCATATCTCGACGTCAGCTGTTTGTAGATCGTAATCAACAGCTACGTAGTGATGAAACTCCTCTTCAGTAACACCGGCTGGTATGTCGATAGTCTGTTCATCTGACGCATTTGCAACAGCTGCATCTGTTTCGTCCCTCTCCACATCCTTAACAAAGCTTGCCTGCTTGTAGCAGGTCACAATGGTTGCTTGTGTAACATGATTCAGGCTTCTTTCTGCATATGTAGGGAATCCAACAAGCCAGTTCAACAGCACATTTATCCTTGCCAGTCTGGTCGTCCATAACGCTCATCAGACGATGTAGCACAAGAGTCCGATAATGTTTTTTGAAATTGGCTATTATGCCCTGATCCATAGGTTGGATCAGAGAGGTAGTGTTGGGTGGCAGGAAGACCACCTTGACGTTAGACAGCCTGACATCATCACTGTGTGCAGCACAATTATCACAAAGCAACAAAATCTGATGCTTTTGTGCCCGCATTCTAGTGTCTAAATTCTTTAGCCACTGCTTCCAAATTTCCCCAGTCATCCATGAATTTGTGCTAGCCTCGTATGACACAGGAAGTCGCTTAACATTCTTGAAGCAACGGGGTTGTTTGCTCTTTCCAATGACGAGTGGCTCCAACTTCTCACTCCCATCCATATTGCAGCAAAGGAGGATCGTCAGTCGGTCCTTTGACGTTTTACTTCCTGTAGTTTCGACTTGTTTGAATGCAAGTGTTCCATCAGGAATCGCTCGCCAGTAGAGACCGTTTTCATCAGCATTGAAAATATCATGAGGTGCAAACTCGTTCAAGATGGTAGGAAGAATTGAAACAACCCAATTTTCAGCACCAAAGTCATCAGCGTCTTGTTTTTCACCATGCTGTTTCTTGGATTTTATGTTGTTCCTCTCCTTCCATCTTTCCAACCATCCAACAGTGGCTTTGAATTCAGTTAGTCCAAGACTTTCAGCTAGCTGATTAGCTTTCTCTATAAGCAGAGGACCACTGACAGGAAACTGTCTGCTCCTGACTGGAGAAAACCACCAAAGAAGAGCATCTTCTACCTCCTCAGCTTTTCCTGCCGGCTTACGTTTCCTGTATGGATTTGTATTGTTTTCCCAGTCTTCCAGAAGCTGATCTTTCTGCTTCTAGATACGTGAAATTTGACTGTTATTGACACCATATTCTTTAGCAATAGATACTTGACTTTGTGTTCTAATATTTTAAGAACTTCTATTCGTTCAGCCAGTTGCGTGATGACGACGACGACTCCAGTGTACACTCCTAACAACTTTCTTTTGCTTATTCTGCCTGTGGCAGTTAACCAACGAGATTTCAAATTTATCGCCCCTTTGTCACGTGCCAATCGACTTCCATATTCCGTGCGTGCGCTTATGCGAAGTCTTTCCTGCAGAGGAGTGGTCTTAAACCATGCATATAAGCGAATCTTGCACTTAGTGGTGCGCTAACCTAAAGTGTGTCTCCATAGAAATTGATGGCGCCAAAAATGGGACCAAAGTACGGCATGCAGTTAAACAGTGCATGCGCTTATCCGACGTTCACTTAAATGGAGTGCACTGTAATCCAATCAGCGTTGTTAACAAACGCTAATTTACGATAATTAGAATTTACGCACGCAAATTGCTAAGTGTAATCTGTAACGCACTGCGTCTAAATTTTAATGTGCGCATGCAAAAAGGGGCATGGTTATAGGTGGGGAAATGGGCATTTCATGGATGTTCCAAAATTTATGTGCACTGTTATACAATATGGCCCTCTGTGCCTAAATCTACAATCTGGGGTTTACACTATGTTTTCATTGGTGTAAATGGAACTGTGTAGATTTAGGCGCTAGGTGTAAACTAAGTTTATTCTATATACCACGCCTAACCCTTCACGTTGCTTATATAATACGCTTAGGCGTAAATGTTTTTGCGTGGATTTTTAAAGCACCCTATATAGAACCCCCCCCCCCTGATAGTACACACTGTTTCCTGAGGGGTGCACGTGCGTGAATCGTCATGGATGCACGCCTTCATCGGGAAGAGTATGTGCTGTGCACTGCCATGTGGAGACTCTTCAGTTCAATTCCCAGCTCCAGTAGTCTGCTCCTCTGATCAGCTGGAGTTGCATTTGCTGGGGATGGGGGAAGAGGGAGAGCCATGCAAATGGCACAACATTCACCCGTTGTGATTGGTACAGATTAAGTGCCCATGGTTGCAGAGCTCTGGTGTGTGGTTCCTCCGCCGTCCCCAGGTGAGGACTGTCTGACTGGGCTGTGTGAGATGGGACAGAATAAAAAATCTGCAGTTAATGAAGGTTCAAGGGGCTCAGACGCCTGTTCTCACTGAGTTGGAAGACCAAAATAACAGAAAGAACTGCCTAACAAAAAAAACCCTCACCGAACAAACAAAATCCCTGGAAAAGAGAGGTGGGGTATGAGGCTGGGAGCACCCTGTTCATTATTCTGTTCCCCCCACCCCCCCCTTTTACAGAAATCAGTTCAGACGTCACTACTACGGAGACGCCTGGGGATTCGTGCATGTTTTGAGGTCCTCTGCTGTCATAGGAGCTTTGTGGGTGATGTCGATGACCAAAGGTGAGAGATGGAGTGTTTTTAATCACGTTTTCTTTGGCAAGTAGGCATGGTCTGCTTGTTCTGGCTGCTGACTTGAACTTCTCACTTGTGACAGTGAGCATTTGAGTCTCAATGCCAGTCATTTCTTGTACCAGAAGTGGAAGAGGAAGGGGTTGGATCCCAGTTGTATCGGAGGCGTAGCCAAGGTTGGGCATGGGCCCACCTAGTCTCGGTTCAGGCCCACCCAATAATTCTGACATCCTTATGGCTGGCGGGGATCCCCAAGCCCTGCCAGCTGAAGATGTCCTTTGGCAGCCAGAACAAGTGATTTTTCCTACCTTCTTCGGCTGGTGGCACTTTCCACCCATTGCCACATTACCAATGCCCGCCCCCCAACCTCATAATCTTGCTTGTTTTTTGCGCATACCTAAAAACCGAGCATGTACAGAAGAGGAGAGGCTAGCACAGTGGCAACGGGTGGAAAGTGTCGCTGGCTGTAGCAGGGTCCCCTGTCAGCTCAGGTATTTCTTTTATTCTTTGGGGTCGGTGGTGCGGGGTAGGGCCAAAAAGCACATGTGCGCAGGGGGTGGGGATTGTATGCAGGGCAGGGGCATTGTATGCCCACCCAGTTTGGGCTCAGCCCCACCCAGAATACTATGTCTGACTATGCTACTGAGTTGTACTAATAGGAGGTGGAGGGGATTCTGTTGGTAGCAAGGGAAGGGGATCTCGGGAAGTGCCAGGAATGATTTATGTTTTTCTCTAAGCAGAAAGGCTGTCAGTGCTGAAACCGTTGTGAAGGTGCTACAAGAGGTGAAAATGGACTCGTACTGCAAAACCTCCATCATTCAGGTATTTTATATCATCATATGCAAGTAACCTAAAGATGAGTGTTAATAAAAACAAGACTTTCCGTTCAGGATTAAAGGAGCCTATGATCTGGGACATGTGTGCGTGTGATCAGTGTTTGCATATGTGCAGTTCCAGAAACCCTTCCCTCCACTCCTGTCAGTCCTTATACTGCCCCCAACACTTCCTGAGTAACTGGTGTGGATAGAACACTAGAAACACTTGCATTCATTCCCATCTCAGAAACCTCCTTTTACTTTGGAAATTGGGCTAAGAATGAGGCACAAGGTTCCTATAAAATGCTTTCAAACAATTTGTGATGTACCTGCATGGTGTATCAATAAAGAAATGAGTGTGTTCCAGCCCTGGCGTAGTGGGGTATCAATATGCAGGTGCATATTTGGGGACTACGGATGTTTCTCCGAGTCTGATGTGGAGATGGGAGATCTTGAGTTGGTTAGGAAGGGCCTCTTGGTTGTTTTCCAGGTCCCAGTGGGATGTTTTGACTTTAAAAGACACTTTCTTATCTGAACATGAATAGCTTGCACTTGAAATTACTTTTCAGCTTAAAAATCTCTTTAAAAAAAATCTGTGCGCCAAATATTAATGACTCTTCATGGTTGCACTGTCGTGTGTTTGATAGGGAAATGACTGTTTCTCTGAGGCTCTGTGGATGTGAGTGCTGATTGGTTGGGGCTCTCAGGAACGCTAGGCATTTGGCCTGATCATGTCTGCTCAGTGTGGCAGTCTTTAAATGTTTAAACCTGAAAGCAGGAAGTTCTGATAGAATGCGTGATGATTCTGTTTTCTTGAAAATGAAGATTTGTAACATTCTCTTCTCTGATTCTTTGGGTTTGAGTACACTCGGCACCCATTTTTGCCAAGTTGTTATTTTCGTAGGTGCTGGGTCTGTGAGTGCAGATCTCTGGGAGCACATACTAAGGGGAGGGGGGTGTCTTTTAATAAAGATTAGCACATGTTATCTGGAGCTAGTGCCCCTAGGAATGGAATTGGTCCTGTGGCATATAACATAAACCAGGGGTGTAACCAGACCTCACGGTGGGAGAGGGCCAGAGCCCGAGGTGTGGGGACAAATTTTGGTCTGCCGCCTTGCCGCCCCCCCCCCCCCTGCCCTTCCACTCTCCACCCACTGCTGCAGCAAATACCTTTGCTGGTGGGGGTCCCCAACCCCTACCAGCTGAAGCGTTGTTCAGCGCTGGTCTCTGGCACCACCGCGTTGCCTGTCCTGCTCTGTCTTACCCTTACGTCCTATGTGCTTTTTTTCATGAAATTGAGCATGCTCAGTTTTACTAAAAGGAGCATGCCGGAAGTGAGGGGAAGACAGAGCAAGGCAAGCAACACGGCAGCGGCAGAGACTGGCGCTGGACAACGCTTCAGCTGGCGGTGGTTGGGGACCCCCACCAGCAAAACCAGGGACCCACAGAAAATTGGGGGGGGAGGGGGGACTAGGCCCCCGTGGCCCCACGTAACTACGCCACTGACATAAACTAACTTTTAGTAAAAGACCCCCTAAGTAAAGGAGCACATATCTCTGACTCCTACTCTACAGAGAAAGTGACGCTTGACGACTACATGACTCCTAGGGTATTATGCTAGCACAGTACGCCACTGGGAAACATTTTAACCTTGTCATTGCTAATGTGCTGCATTGTGACTTTGAAAATTCTTGGTGAACATTAAGAAACCAGACCTGACCCACAACTTAAAATGAGCTGTAGTGTTCTTCTTGATTCCTCTGCGTTCCCTCAAGAGCAAAGGCCCTAAAGGACTATAACTCATGGCAAGATGATCAAAAGCCCCACGCTGTTCCAAACAATGCTCTTAAAAAAGGACTGGAACAGCATGGGGCTTTACCGCACCTATGATCAGAGATAATTACATGCATATTTAAGCATGCAATTCTCTCTGAGCATGCAATTCTCTCTGATCATGGGGTAGAGGTTTCTCTCTTATATGGTGTGATGCTCTAGGCAGGGCTGTGCGCCGCCATTTTCCAGGCGGCGCCGATGTAAGAGGAGGGAGGTCATCTCCCTCCGCCAGCTGCAGGTAGGGGGGTGGGGAAGGGCTGCTAGACCACCAGGTGGGGGGGGGGGGGGGGGGGGGGGGGGGGGGAGGAATTTACCCATGGCCCACTGGGTCACCAGGGACATCGGTGGGATGCTGGGGGGGTCAGGGGGACCGGAGGTCTGCCGGACCTCCAGCCCCCTGTTGCTGAGGGGGAGGGTCAGGTCGGGGTTCCTGTGGAGGTCTGCTGCATTGGGAATGGGGGCCAGCTAGCATGCAAATGCATGCTGGACAGGGCTCACCATTTCTCCCCAATGGTCTGCAAACCCTAACGCCAGCTCCGAGCCGGCGTAGGGTTTGCTGCAGCCAGCGAGCCAATCTTTGGTGCGCTGGTCGCTGATCATTGAAGTGAATAGGTTTAGCATGCACTTGCATGTTATTTGCGCTAAGAGCCCTGTTTTGCATGCATTTGTATGCTAGTTGTGTTCAGAGCCCTCGAGCGAGTTTCACTTGCTCAGGGGCTTTGATCGTGGGGTGGTAGCAAACGCAGGTGCTAGTATGGCGCTAACAGCCTCTAGCGCCTGCATTTGCTTCTGATCGGCCCATCAGTGAATAGGCAAGAGATCTGTTCGTACATATCAGGGGTGTAGCTACGTGGGGCCAGGGGGACATGGGCCCCCACAGATTATGCCCTGGCACCCTCTATATTTGACCCCCCCCCCCCCCCCCCCGCTGCACCATGCATGTAGCCCCATGCAGGACGTAAGGCGTCAGAAACAGATGATCACACCACGAAGGCGCCTGTGTCGACCGGCGCTGAAGAAGACTTTGGCTGGCGGGGATTGGGGACCCCCCCCCACCAGCAAACAAGGTACCTGATGTGGCAGCGGTGGGGGGGGGGGGGTCGGTGGCTAAACGGTGCCCCCCCACCTTGGGCTTTGGCTCCCCCTCCCGCCGAGGTCTGGGTACGCCCCTGGTACATATGATCCTATCTCATGTGCATTCATTGTGGAAATCTTGAAAACCCAACCGAGTTACAGCCCTCAGGGACTCTCCACATCACTGGGAGTCTGGTGGTTCAGGTTTGGGGCTTAGTTGGCTTCACACTGTTTCTGTGGTTCTAAACTTTTAATACAGACTCCTGTTCTCTCCTCTACAGAAGGCCCAATCCTATTCCAATGGCCTGATCTCTGCTGATGAGTTCCAGAAGCTTTTTGATGAACTGGACAAGGACACAGTGAGGGAGGTACGTATGTGTCCGAGTCTTGGGGTCTTTAGAGACTGGGGTTCTCAGCGTTTTGAGTCCAGAGTGGCACCACAGATTTCTAAATATTTCTTGAGCTGAATCCACTCATGGATTTTGTATGGAATTAGTTTGTAAGGAGAAAGACAGGGGAGCCAGGCTGCAAGGAGGGTAATTGACCATGGAATGACACATAATTGAGTTCAGGTTTGAACAGCAGAAACAGGGACAGTGGACCTTTTTTTTTTTTTTTTTGCTCGGGAGGGCCAAACAAACCAAGCTGTATTCTTATTCTCCTCCCCCCATCTCCATCTCTTTAGTTAGAGCCATGTGTCCCCCCTCACCGGTGGGCAACCTTTTTCTGCTGTCTGCTGGATTCTTCGGGCCTCAGGTTAATAAGGTGGTACAAAAATCATCCTTATGTGGTTGTATTTGCAAATTCATTCATACTTATCAGTTTGGCTACTGGTTCAAACTTGGAGTGGATGATTAGCCTATTGATTAGTGCAGCAGATTTTGATTCAGCAAAAAATCCCATTTTACAAAAATAAACGTATACAATATTGACAGGTTCAAAGCCAGCACATAACCAGTTATCTCTGCAACCTTAGAAACATAAATGGTTATTATTCCAGTACTGTCATAGTGACCGGTTGGGGGGGACGACAGATCCCCTGAAGGATTAAGGGGGCAACCCTCCATTTCATCCAGTGTGCTGCTCGATAGCAGCTGTTTCCCATACCGTAAACATGCTTGGTGTCAGGTGTAACTCCTGACTTTGATCTTTTAGGACATAGACATTTAGTCCCCTTCTCAAATGTGGAATAAAAGTCTATGAACTTGCAACGACCCCGCCCCACCCAGACCACATTCTCCTTGCCATTTGCATGCTCTTGCGTTTGATATACTACTACTACTACTATTTAGCATTTTTATAGCGCTACAAGGCGTACGCAGCGCTGCACAAACATAGAAGAAAAACAGTCCCTGCTCAAAGAGCTTACAATCTAATAGACAAAAATAAAGTAATCAAATCAATTAATGTGTACAGGAAGGAGGAGAGGAGGGTAGGTGGAGGCGATGGGTTACAAGTGGTTACGAGTCAAAAGCAATGTTAAAGAGGCGGGCTTTCAGTCTAGATTTAAAGGTGGCCAAGGATGGGGCAAGACGTAGGGGCTCAGGAAGTTTATTCCAGGCGTAGGGTGCAGCGAGACAGAAGGCGTGAAGTCTCTTGGCTTTGTAAAATGGGGACATAGACATTTATATAAATAAACATTTAACTGCCAGTTTTATGCATGTATCAAATGCGAATAGGGCGTTTGTAAAATGAGAGCCACTATCAAAACCTTAAGACCAAGGTCAAAAATCCTACACAAACCCAGGTTGTCAAAAAAAGAGCTCGGTGGATCAGGAACAATAAACAAATCATAATCATCCAACTCAAAACTCTAAAAACACTCATAGTAGGAAACCGTAGATCAGAATATGAAAATACCAGGTTTCTGTCTCTGCCTCAGAGCTTTACCAGCTTTGTTAAATGACCCTAAATACCCTCTAAAGATGCTGAAGAATAATTGGAGAGCTGAGGCCGTTTTTATTCTGTCTCCCTCCCTGCCACTTCTTAACTCTTCTTAACATATTCTTTGCAGCACCCTCCCTGGCCGGAGTATCGTTCCCCATTTCTGCAGACTCTTCAGTTCCTCTGCAGCCATCCCTACTTCAACTACTTGGGGAACATCGTAGCACTTGCTAATCTCATTTCCATCTGTGTGAGTATTTGGGCATCATAGTCTGCACCGTCCCTCTGAGGCTGGGAGTTTTCTTCTGAGGTGCCAAAATATTTGTAAAAATAAAACCTTGAGCCGTGCTTGCAACTATGTGGTGGTTAGAGTAACCTGGCACACTCTGCCGAGAAACAGTGCCTGTTAGTGCTTCTGAAGTTGGAAGCTTAGCGGAGGGTCTTGCTGACATTGTGACACTTTTCAGCAGTGGGGACTATAAGAGGGACAGTAAAACGTTTCTTCAGACCGGCATTATAGCAGCAGTGAGCAGAACTTGGCGAATGTGTTACGTGTGGAAAGAAGCAATACAGTCAGAACAGCTCTCACACTCCTGGCTCACCTCTGACCTTTGTGTGATGTAGGGGTGTAGCCAGCCCTCCGATTTTTGGGGGCCCAAGGATGAACTGAGGGGGAGGCACTGCATTTCTTCCCCCCCCCCCACCCATGCATTGAAAATATTATAGGGGATAGGGGATGCCGAAGCCCCACAAGCCAAAGAAATTTGCTGCCAAGCCGCTCCCTTCCTCCTCTTTATACTGTAGTATAGAGCAAGCTGGCGGCTTGCTTTCAGCCACCAGCTCCGAGTCTCCTTGTGCATGCTCAGAGGAATCCCAGCATTGGCAGCAGAAGGCCTGCCGCTGGCTTGCTTTATACTACAGTGGCACGAGGAGGGGAGAGCAGCTCAGCAGCGAATTTCTTTGGCTGGCGGGGCTTCAGCATCCCTGCCAACCATTTAAAGGAGGCTGCAGGTTTGGAGGGGGTCTGAGCCCAAAATATGGGGTCCAGGCCCCCAAAGTTCCCCCATGGCTATGTCACAGGTGTGATGTGCAGAAGATTGTAGAGCAGGGTTGTCCATCCTCGGTCCTCGAAGGCCGCAATCCAGTGGGATTTTCAGGATTTCCCCAAAGAATATGCATGAGATCTATTTGTATTCACTGCCTCCACAGTATGCAAATAGATCTCATGCATATTCATTGGAGAAGTCCTGAAAACCCGACCTGGTGAGGGCTGAGGTTGGACACCCCTGTCGTACAGCATGTCTGAGGGCAGAGAGAAATTCTGGCAAGTGCTAGAGCAAACATGACAGAGAGGCGGCAAGGATTTGTAGCACGCAGGTCTCACAATACACAATGCTTCTGTCCATGGAGAAAACTGGATTTTTTACAGGTTGAATTGCTATTATTGAATCTGTTGTTAAATTAGCTGGTGGCCATTATTTATTAGGGATGGGATGGGATACGTCAACAACATATTCTAACAAAGACGAGCAGAACAACACGTTTTGTGGGCTTTCGTTAGCCAATAGTAGCGTACACTGTTTACAAAGAAGGCTCCCATAAGGACAAAATGGCCAGGAAATCCTGAATAAAATTCAAATTCCAGGAAACGACCCCCCACCCCTTGTATATGCTGAGACTCTGCAGGTGGGTCTTGACACTTTGCATGTTCATCCAGTTTAGCACTGGTGACTATCCACAGCTGAAGAGATCGGCTGGGATTGGTGTTTGGGGACCGTGCTGTAATGGCAGCTTTCCTCTCACCAGGACTTTGTTTCTTCTTTAGGTCATCCTGGTGATGTATGCAGACAAGCCTGGCAGTGAGCGTGATGACTTCTTCTTGGGGGTAAGGAAGGCAGTATTAGGTTTTACAGTATTACTGGGAATGTGGAGCACTGTATGATGATGATAGGTTTTCAGGTAAAAGGTCCCTTGTCAGAAGAGCTTACAGTGGCTGTAGGAGGTAATGACTTACTCAAGGTCATGCAAGGTAGAATGGGGGAAGGTTCCATTGCAGTAGCAGGAACACTGTTTGCGCATGCGTTTGTGCTGTCTGCCACTGGCCTCATTCTCTCTCAGGATGGGCAAATCTTTCAGAAGGGCTCAAGATGGCACCACAGACCTATAAAAAGAGGGAAAACCAGGCATTCAGTGTATGTGAAAATAAAAATAGTGTGAATTCACAAAAATAAGACATCATAGGCTAGTGTCTATCCCTACCCCATCAGGATTATAGTATTAAACACATACTTGGATCCCCCTGTCCTCCTACAGCACAATTGGCCTTTGAAAATCTCTCTTCTCCGCCTCTGGGTGATGCCTCTCCATTGTAATCTTCAACCCTTGTGCTTCTCTCTCCTCCACACTCAGAACTCTCCCTTTCTCTGTTTCAGGCAATAAACTGTTTCTTCATCCTCTACTACCTTCTGGAAATGGTGCTGAAAATATTTTCCCTAGGACCGAGGAGCTACTTATCCTACCCAGGCAATGTGTTCGATGGCCTGTTGACGGTGATTCTGCTGGTAAGGGTTGTTGGTATTGGATGTTGCTTTGTAATTAGCCTTGATCAGGCTGTGATCGTTTGAGGAGCAAGATTTGAGATTTGCTGTTGTTTAAATACCATGTATTATATATAGCACACATGAGTTTTCTGAGCTGTGCAAAGCCTTACTGTATATTACCTACTTGCACGTAGGACTTGTTATGGAACTATATTGCTATGTAGAAATAGGTTCCTGCCAGTCCTGAGATGTAGAACAGAACTGCTTTCCCTGTGTGCTTTAATTCTCAGGTGGGTTCTTAGACTGTCGCTTTGCCAGTTTAATCCCAGGCTCTTAAGAGATCCATTTGGCCGTGTAACACTTCCCTGAAGCTGTATTTCTGTCATAGATGACCCTTAGAAAATCAGTCTGTCAGCCTGGCTAATGGAAATGTCTACAAGAAGTGTTTTGGCCATCAGTGCCACATTGAGCCTGCAAATAGGTGGGAAAATGTGGGATACAAATAAATAAATAAAAAAATAGCTGCCTCACTGCTCATGGGTGCAGGGTGGGAGGTGGCAGCAAGGGGGGCATTTGGCCCCCGCCCTGGATTGGGTAATGTATCACTTATCCTATTACTAGTTGCTTCATAGAAAGCTCTCTTGAGTAATGCAGATAATTAGTTTGCCCCACCTTGGAAAAATTCCTCACTACCCCACTGTCACTACTCAGGGTGCTGTAGAGAAGGAAGGTCTGAATGAAGCTGTGCAAATAGAGACTGAGCACCTGCTTCCACAAGTGTCCTTCAGCCATCAGCAAATACTGCCATATATTCTAGGGCTGGCACACGGGTAAGATGGTGCTGGGTTCAGTCCTGCTCCTGTGTGTTTCAGTAGTAATTTAAATAAATCTGTGCTGCTGCTGACAGGAAGTCCAGAGCAGATAGTCTGACATTGTTTGTTTTTGTGATTTGGAAGGTTTTGCAGATTGCAATGATCGCACTGTACAGCTTTCCTCACCCAGGCTGGTAGGTGAACTTTAACTACAGCTGAATGTACAGGATGTGGGGCAGGGGGAGGAAGGTTTAACTCTTGGTGATGCCTATATAGTCTGTCCTCATGAAATATTATTTAGAATGTTGGCTTTAAACTTTAGATTCTGTTTTGTATCATTTGAACTGTGTCCTACATCTTTCCTGTGAAGACAGCTGGAAGGCTTAAGAATCAAGTAAAAAAAAAATACAGTTCAATGAATTTAAGCAGAATCAGTGCTAGTCACAATCAAAGTAATCCAAAACAAGTTTAAAATACCCCAACAAAAAATGACTTTTTAGAACATACCTAACCTCTTATCTAGCTACTACTGAAAAAGGTGTGAGCAAAAATCTAAAAAAATAAAAATCTAGTAACAGTACTTTTCCTGGAGCTTCCTCCCAGTCTTAGTGCTGTCGAGCTGTCTGCATTCAGCAGGAAGAACTGATAATACAGAAAATCGGCCTCATGCCCTTGTTGCTTCTGGTCCCTGGATTAATATTTTTTTTGTTTACTAAAAATACCCTACCACTCATCCCAGTATTCGCTGCTGTCTCTGACTGGCCCCAGTGTATGAGCCATTATAGACATTATGATCATAGCTACTGCAAATGAACTGGAGAGAGCAGTACAAGGATGCCCTCATTCAGCCTCTAGTCAGTATCCCCGTGTAATAAAACTCTGGAATTCATTGCCAGAGAATGTGGTAAAGGTGGTTAGCTTAGCAGGGTTTAAAAAAGGTCTAGATGGCTTCCTAAAGGAAAAGTCCATAAACCATTATTAAATTGACTTGGGGAAAATCCACTGCTTATTTCTGGGATATGCAGCATAAAATGTATTGAACTTTTTTGGGATCGTGCCTGAATTGGCCACTGTTGGAAACAGGATGCTGGGCTTGATGGACCTTTGGTCTGTCCTAGTGTGGCAATACTTATGTACTTATGTACTTAATGTCTCACCCCTTCTTTGCTACCAGTTTTGAGTATGTTGGAACCTTTGCTGTGGTGCTGATTGAGCACTCAGGCACCAGTAGGACATTAATAATTGCCTTGTGCATGTCACATGTGTACAATTTGGTTTTATCCCATAAAACAGTCATACTTCAGTAGTTCATAAGTTGTTTTTCAGTGCTTCTTTAAGAAACAATTAAAAAATATCTCAAATGTGTTCTCCGGGCTTTCTTTTTTTTCATTAATTGATGCTGTGGGTAACAAACAGATCTCTTTATTCCTCTGAACGGATGAATGTGCAGGCCCTTTCTTTGCCGGGAGAGTGATTTTAATGTCCTGACAAAAATTGATATTTGTGATTTGATTTTTTTTGTTTGCCATAGGAAACCCGCCATGCTGGGACTTCTCTCGCTCTGGGAGATGGTTCGGCTGGTGAACATGTTCATCGTCTTTCGGTTCCTGCGGATCATCCCTCACATGAAGGTGGTTTTCCTAAACCTTGTTGTAGAATTGTTCTTCCTTTGTATCCTGGGAAGTCTTAGGGAAAAGAGGGATTGTGGGGATTGCATTTTTTTCTGGCCCTTTGCACTGTTCCCTGTTGCAGAGAAGGTCTCTTATTGCTCTAGGGCAGGGCTGAACTTAGCAGCTCTGGACTGTTGTTCTCTGCCTTCCTGTCATTAAAATGATCTCCTTGCTCACTTAGACCAGTGTTTCCCAAGTCCAGTCCCGGAGTACCCCTTGCCAGTCAGGCTTTCAGGATATCCACATGGAAAGGGAAATGGGACTTGATATACCACCTTTCTGTGGTATTTTGCAACTACATTCAAAGCGGTTTACATATATTCAGGTACTTACTTTGTACCTGGGGCAATGGAGGGTTAAGTGACTTGCCCACAGTCGCAAGGAGCTGCAGTGGGAATCGAACCCAGTTCCCCAGGATCAAAGTCCCCTGCACTAACCACTAGGCTACTCCTCCACATGTATATGAACTTGATTTGCATACACTGCCTCTATTATATTTGCATACACTGCCTCTCATGCATATTCATTGTGGGTATCCTAAAAGCCTGACTGGCAAGGGGTACTCTGGGACTGGTCTTGGGAAACACTGACCTAGATGGAGATCTCTTTAGCTGTGGGTTGCAGTGGCTACCTCCTGGGGGGCAAAAAAAAAACGATGTCCTTTTGATCTGTTTCAGATGATGGCTTTGGTTGCTGGCACTCTTGTTGACCTAGTGAAGAACTTACGAGCTTTTGCAGGCATCCTAGTGGTAAGTCAGTTTTTTTTTAACATTGTATACTTGAAATCACTTTGCCATTTTCTTTCTATTTCAGCGTAACCCTAGAAAGCTCCCAGTCTGTGGTGGAATACACTAGGAGGACTTTGTAGGGTTTTATCACTTGGCCTGTACTTACTCTTTGCCTTGCTGGTACCAACTCTGTGCCGCCTCCCTCTGTCTCTTATCTTCTGAAGCTCTGCCCTCTGGGATAGTTATTTGTTTAGTAATATTGTTATACTGCTCTGGGGTCGATAGGATCATCAGAGCGGTTCACAGAGTTCTGAAGGAAGAGCTGGAAGGTCAGAAATACCAAAAGAAGCATGGGACCTTTGATGTGATGTGTGAGTTCGAGGGGAGGGGGATATAAATGTAAACACTGGTGTCTAGGCACTGGAGACTCATGGTATCCTACTTATCAGTGATTTGAGCGGGAGTTAAGCCAGTGCTTTAGGCCATATTGACTTTTGTGGTTAGTCCAATGAACTCTTCATTTGTCTGTATCTGTTGGAGTCCAGAGTTGCAGAACAGCAGAGATATTCCCTAAATGTCACACCTAATGGTGGACATGTGTGGAGCTGGCAGGACATTTAGTCATGATGGAACCCTTCCAAAGAGCCAATCAACACAGAAGACATAAGAGAGGATGGAGGTGATGTTACACTAACTTAGAGTACCAGTTTATCAGTAGCTGACACTGGTAAAAGGGATTGGTGGTGGTTCTTCCTCACTCAGCCAATAGGTGAGCGGGGTGCTTGAATGGCAGCTCTTTGATTGGCTGGAGAAGAGGTATCTAGGGCCCTTGGAACTGTGTTGAGAGTTCTGTCTTTGCGTTTTTGTTCTTGTAATGCACTCTTGTGTTTTTCTGCTGTATTTATTAGGGACTTTGTATGCAGTGTTTGGGCTCAAATGTCTTTGGAATAAGTGTACTAATAAAGGTTTTTCTGGAGCATCTTACCCTTATATGTGGTGACTGATCTCTTGATATTGGGCTCTCTCCACCCCATTTCCTTGTTGTGTTTGGAATAAGTGTAGACAGAAGGTAAAGGGAATCTGTTTGCTAAGTGTCAGCTCTGTTATGCCATCTGCTGGCTATCTTGTGAACTGCATGGCTAGTATGTTCAGTTGGCAGGTTATCTTGAGTAAGAATGCAAAAAGCAGGAGAATGTGTCACCTATGTAGGGTATAAATAATCAGTTCTGCGTGTAATACACATCAATCCAAAAATGAAAATAAAAACTGGATGTTTTGACACTGAGTTTTATCTCTAGTGATAATGCTTTTGCGACTGTCAGAAATGTTGCTGTGTCCTGAAAGGATCCCAATGTGTACCATGTCTAATACTGAGCTTCCTCCCCAGGTGGTGTACTATACTTTTGCCATAATTGGCATTGGGCTGTTCAAAGATGCAGTTATCGCTCCAGGCAATAAGAGGTACCCAGATGGCTTTAAAGCGTACAGATAGATAAGAGTTTTCAGTAGGCCAGATATAGCATATAGGAGTGAGGAGATTTTGAATGAGAAATGCAATGGGGTGGATAGGACACTTTTGGAAGGCAAGAAAAAAAAAAAAGGTGCTGACTGAAATAAAAAGCCCTGGAATTAATTACTTATTTTTCCCAACTCAATCTCAAGGTGCATTGCAGTTCAGGGATAATAGATATATTGTAAATCCAGGGACCCAAGTTTTGTACGGTAGGGAAATTTGAATAGTTACATGGAATTTGTCATGACGTGAATCCTAATGTATTTTGACTTGCAGTGTTCCGTTAAACACGTCATCAGTCAACAGCAGCAGCCAGTGTGGCACCTTTGAACAGCTGAATTATTGGCCAAATAATTTTGATGACTTTGCGGTAGGTCTTGCTGTTGTACTGAGCTCACTGCTACCTCTTCCATCCCCCCTTTTCCACCTATGGCTGCCATCGGATGTGTGAACCCCTTCTTCCTGTCTTTTACATGTCTGCTCATAGATGCAGTGAATACTCCAGTGAGGAGTTAGAGCATTACCAAGGTTTGTCTCCTGCCCTTCAGGAGCTGTGTGTGTGTGATGGTTTTGTTTTTGTTTGTTTATTTATTTATTTATTTTTGCTTGTTTTATTTTTATTTTGTGCCACTCTAGTCTTTGACCATTCTGATAATCAGGGGTGGCCCAAGGCAAGATGCTGCTTGAGGCAGGGATGAGATGCCACTGCTGCCACCCCTTCCAGTCTGGCATCTCCCCCTTTCTTCCTCCACTTCCTTCCCCGAGTTTACCTTCTTTTTCCATTTTCCAAAGAGTGGCAGCGATTCCCATACACTGCTCTGCCTTCAGCACTGGCCTCTTCCGTATTGTGGACCACCTCTGAGGAAACAGGAAGTTACATCAGAGAGGTGGGCCACAGTAAAAAGAAGAGGCCAGTGCCGGCAGCAGGGCAGTGTATGGGAATCCCTGCCACCGCCTTTTCAAACGTGGAAAAAGAATGTAAACTCGGGGAAGGGGGTGGAAGAAAGGAGGGGGAGATGCCGCTCCAGGAAGAGTGCAGCCTGAGGCCCCCCGCCTCAGTTGGTCTAATGGTAGGGCCGCCACTGCTGATAATCCTCTGTGTCCTCTCTCTCTTTCCTTTAGGCTGCCCTGGTAACACTCTGGGATGTCATGGTGGTAAATAACTGGCAGGTTTTCCTGGAGGCCTTTTCTCGATACACAAGTCCGTAAGTGATTGATTTGTTTGTTATCTGCGTGAAGGCAAATGTCAATCTGGTTTGGTGGGATTGATGGTAGGTGCGGGGATTGGGACACTTAAGGCGACTTAACTTTGAGGATGATTCATAGAACTTTATTGGCTTGACAGTTTTACTAGTGTAATATCTGCTTCAGGGTTTGATCAGTGGTGGACCAGGTGTGATATGGAAGCAGAAATCATTATTTTGCTATTGAACAGCAAGACAGGTGCTTACATACAAAGGGAATGTTTCATTCCAGGGTCTTCAGACTCTTGAAGGGTGCATGTGCCACAGTGAAACAGATGTGCTTTTTCCCTTCTCTTCACTTTCTTCTGTCCCTTTCTCCACTTAAGGAGTGTGTAAAGGGTGAGTGGGTTTTATTTTTTTCAATTCAAATGGGAGACAGTAGATTACATTTATAAAAAAGGAATAAAGAGCTTTACTGAAGTCTGAGCTTTTTAAAGATAAGAATAAACTTATTAATCAACTAATCATATCCACTTTAAATGATTTAGATATATTTAAGAAATCTTAAAATACTCATATAGGAAAAGCTAATAACAGAAGTGGTTAAAGGAGTGAATTATCTTCTTCTGCCTGTAGTCTCTGTTCAAAATTAGGTAAATTGGTGATTCTTCGTGGTCTAGATTTACACTGATGGTCCAGGACAATTTACTGGTTGATGGCTTTAACAGTCTGAGGGACCAATGCAGAAAGCTACTATGGGCTCAGCGTGCCCTTAATGAGCAGTCTACCTGCTCGTTAATGGTTGCTGCATGTTAAAAAGGTTTCTGCATTGAGGTTTACTCCTGTGGTAGATGTCAGCTCACAGCCTGTTAAAATACATGCTAAAGACCTATCAGCTACCCCGCAGCAATGCAAGGTATGTGCTGATATCTACCGCTGGGGCTCAATGCCAGAAACCTACCGCCAGGTCTGCGCTTAGGGTCTGTTTAATATAGTACTGATTTGATGCTCCGCATTCTTGAAGGATCCTTGTGCTTTTTTTGGCTATTTTGCTCTGTTTAGGTGTGGTTTGTATTTCCCTCTCCTATGTTACCTTCTCAGTCCTTGACATGACTGCTGCCCCCTCCCCCGACAGGACCAGTCTCTTCGCTCCCTAAAAAATATTGCCCTGTGGCATGCCCCCAGACTTGTCCTGACCCGATTAAAAAAAAAAAAAAAAAAAAGAGTCCCTGCTGCTCTAGTGGGCCCCCTCTCTTCCCTGACCTGCCTGCCCCTGACAGAACCAAAAAATCCCCCACCCCACTCCCTGGTGTCTAGTGAGCCCCCTCCATTTCCCCACCCCGACCTGCTTTCCTCAGTATTAAAAAGAAAAACCCACCAAAAACAAAAAATCTTCCCAATTGTCTAGTGGCTGGCATCCATAACCCTTTTCCTGTCTCTCCCTGGACACCCCATACCTGAAGGGACAGGAGTGATGCTTGTTTGCTCCTGTGATGCACCGTATGGGGCCAGCCTACCCTACAAGGGAGAAATTCCACTCGAAAAAGTAGAAATAATTTCTAAATAGGAATGGTAAACTTAACAGTGTGCAGCGAATGTAGTGACAGGGCTAATTCTCAGGCTTTGCTACTGATGTACATCTTTGTTTTGAAACTTTGCCTGCTGTTTATGCATCTTCCCATCCTGTTGGACCTCAGTTGTCTTGCTTATCTCTCTGCAGGTGGTCTAAGTTGTATTTTGTGGCCTGGTGGCTGGTGTCCTCGGTTATCTGGGTTAATCTGTTTGTGGCCCTGATTCTGGAGGTAAGAATGTTTTCATCCATAGGCTGAAGAGTTGGACACACTGACTTCCTGATACCTCGTGACTCGCACTGTGCTGAAACATTTCTCCAAATATTACACAATAGCACTTTTTGTCCCGCCTGCTACACCTTCCTAGCCCTTCCCTTCAATTTCTGGCATATGGGTAAGATGCATCACCTCCATCATGTTCTGCTCTTCTTTCGAGGCTGGGAAAGGGCAGCTATTGTCCAGTCTTTTTAAAATAAGTCCTTTCTAGAAGAAGCCTAGGTTGTAACAAAAAGGGAAGTCCTGTTTTTGTGCAGTGCACTAGTTTATCACTGGGTAACTAGGAAATCAGAGTGCAAGCCATTAAAGGCTGGGATATTCTGACAAGGGCCATTTACGACTGGATTCTATTGTGAAAGCTGATCTAGTCATCTCTTCCCCTGGCCTCTCCCCCTCCCTTCTGGGAGTACTGTTTTGACATCCTAAGCTGGGAATTGACCCCCCACCCCACACCAGTGGTCTAGTAGAATGCTAACCTCTCAATGATAACATGCCTTCTCTTTTGCTGTTTTGATCTGCCAGCAGCCTTAGTACCAGCAGTAAATGAAGAGACATGTTTCAGTTTTGTAACAGCGCCCCCTAGGTGTGGAGGTAGAGAAGGTGCTTATTTTTATAAAGACATATAGGTGCCTTTGTGTTTTTATAAAATTGTAGTTCAATGCTGAAGAAATCTTGCCTACATTTGTGGCACAGATGTTTGCTTGGGAGCAGGTGTAAATCTAGACACACAAAGTACATGTGTATTATTTTATAAAATTATGCATATAATTTGCAATTCTGCTTTTCCTCTGCCCCAGAACATTCCTGCTCTAAACTCACATGCAAGTTCACACTTAGTTGCAGTGCATGTATGTTATACAAGAGACCTTTTATATGCGTAAATCAGAACTTCACACATAGAAATGTAGAAAAATGAGGGCAGGTAAAGACTATACGACCTACCAGTCTGCCCATCCATACCATTTATTATCCCTTCCTCTCACTTAAAGATCCTAAGTAAAGGGTCATGGATTTGATATAATGATTTTCTGTGGTACATCCATAGCAGTTTCCATATATTATATACAGGTACTTAATTACCTCCATTAATGGACTTTATATTTACCTTCCTCCTCCCTCAACTTCCAGAATTTCATCCACAAATGGGATCGCAGCCAGCGGCAGAACCTGTGTGAGGCTCAGGTCGAGTACCAGATGACCGTGCAGCTGATGTTCAGGTATTTCACGGACCTTGCTTATGTTTGAGGGGTGAGTGAGTGGGTGGGTTGTTTTCCTGTCTGATGCCTACAGCTGGTCTCCACTGTACCCTGTACTGCTGAAGTTCGTCCTCAGTAGCCTACAGTTCCGTCTCATCTACACCCACAGGTTCGCGCTTCCCCTTTCTCATTAGTGTTCAGTGCACTGGGTGAAATTTTCCATGTGCTGTGCACCTTGCAAATGTGGATATATAGCCATGTGTTTGCTTGCCTTACTGTATTTTCATCAGCAAGTTTTTTGTTTCACTACAGTAACTTAATTCTCCCCTCGCACCCCCATGCCATGCTTTCTTTATCCTGGCTTTTACTGTAGAGAGGATTTGGAGGAGCCCACGGAGGAAGAGCTGCTGGAGAGGCTGCACCATCATCCTCATCTGCATCTGTCCCGATGACCCAGGTGTCTGGCTCTTCAAGCAAGCGAGCAGGGAGACACAGTATTGGATATCCACACCAGCAGACATCCCTGCCGTCTGTGCAGAAGAGAAGAGTCTCTATAGGGGCATCCATGTCATCTCAGGGGAGAGCGCACTGGGCACTTAGCCCATCTGTGCAGAGGAGAGAGGCGGCATTGATTGGCCACATCACCAGCTTAGAGAAGAAAAAAAACGTTCAAGCAGTTGGAATGGTTTGTTGGACAATCATTGATCAGAGCTATTGCTGCACTGCTGAGTTTTAGGATTTTATTATTCTATAACAGAAACTTTTGGAGGAACCCCCCCCCCACACACTTTTTTTTAAAGATGGGTAGGTTGATTTTTATCTTTTTTATACTCCTTTACTAGGTCTTCCAAAATTTTTGGAGTGCTGTTTTGGGCCAGCTTTGTCACTTTTTGGAATCTGTTTGGATTGGTGCTGTAACCTGCACAGATTAATGTATAAGAAGGAGACGCTGGGCGTACGCATGGTGCACTTCAGAACTTGTGCAAGATTTTTACAAAATTAGGGGAACCACTTAATTGGGGTGCTTTTTATTTTTGTTACAAGTAATGTTGTCTCCAGGTCTCATCTCCCTGGGTCGCAATGACCCTTGGTGTCTTGAATGCAGTGGACATGTTTTCCAGGATGTAACCACTCTGTGTACTGACCACTACTCAGCCGGCTGATGCAGATTCTGTAAATTGGTTCCTTTTTTTTTAAATTTTATGTTTTAATTTGGACCTAAGTAATGTCATTTAGATTTTATCTTATGACACCACCACTGAGTTTGTGTTTCTGCTGCTAGTCCATATCACTGTGTACAAAAGAAGTCAATAAGCCAACCTGATCTGAAGTGATAACCTTTTTATTGGACTGACTAAATACATTTCCTCACTTGCATTTGGGAGTTATACTTCTGTCCTCAGGTCAAAACTGGTGTGAAAATGTCCAGTTCCAATAAAAAGGTTTTGTTAAGTATTATTTTCACTCTTGAGACCACCAGCTGCTCACCAGTGGCGTAGCCACAGGTGGGCCTGGGTGGGCACAGGCCCACCCACTTTAGGCTCAGGCCCACCAATAAGTGGCACATCTCTGATGTGACTGGTGAGGCTCCTCAAGCCTCATCACCAGAAGACTCCCGGCATCTCTCCCTCCCCTCCCCCACAGGCATTTTGGCAGCTGTCAACTTAACCCCCCCCCCCCCCCCCCCAAACTCTGTACCTTTTCAATCTTTCAGTGTTTCGTGAACAGCGACTCATTCCCACAACGCATGCCAGCCAGAGCCTTCCCTCTGATGGCACTTCTGTTTTTCACAATAGTGGTACCAGGTCAGAGGAAAGGCTCTGGACTGGTGAGAGCAGTGGATATGAGTCACTGTTTGCAGACAGCGAAGCACTTAAGACTTGAAAATTTATGCAGGGGAGGGTGGAAATGAGCAATTATTGGTTGCCTGGGTGAGGGAGTGAAGGAGAGATGCCAGATGGGATTCTTGTGCCCACCCACTTTAGGCTCAGGCCCACCCAAAATTGGGTATCTGGCTATGCCCTTGCTGCTCACTATTGTCCGTGGAACTAACTGAAGAGTGATAGCATGGCTGGAGCTTCCTTTAGAAGCCTCATGAATAATTACTTGGACTGTCCAGTACAGAAGATCTTGGGGTTCCTGATTTTGGACTGATTTGGGGGTTCTACTTCTCTGTGGTGTGCATGAATATACGAGAGAAAATCCGCCAGCAAGCGGAGAACTCAAATGCCCCACGGTAAAAACAGTAATGTGCAAAAAGTGGGAGAGCGACCAAGGATACCAGAAACTGGAGGATGTTCTTTAATAAAAACTTTCATCACTATAGGTGAGAACATCCTCCAGTTTCTGGTATCCTTGGTCGCTCTCCCACTTTCGTGCATGTATATACATCATATAGGTTTTATTCTGTTGTTCCAGTGGAGAGATTGTCTCCTGTTTAGCATTCTTTACCAAAGTGAAAGATAAGTGACCCATGGCAGGGGTATCACATTGGTTGCATTTTTTTCTGCAGTCATGTATGCAGGATTCAGAGGCAGCTGGCAGCATCCTAATAGCTGCAAGAGGACATTTTGTTTTTAGAAGAAGAAGAAGAAAAAAAAAGTAGCCACCTTTCTGCTACTTATGTTAATTCTCTTAAATCTCCTAGTTCAGTTTCTATTTAGAGATCATGGGATGCTGAATGGACCCACAGCTCTGCTTACCTCCCTGTAGGAAGGGAGTTGTATACTGCAGTCTCTAAAGTCTTCTCCTGCAAGATTTTCTAATCATTTGCAGACTTAGACCATAGAGAGGGGCAGGATCACAGGAAAGCTTGTCATGGTTTAACTGGTTTGATGTAAGAACATTCAAGAGGCTCTAGTTTATGAAAAGAGAAAGAATCAGCAGGTGATATAAAACGCCTGTAAACTGTATTTTTATTTTTAAACTTTCAGTGCTTAATTTTTATCTACACACTAAAGAGCCTGAATTAAACCTGCAAAATGAAATGAAATGAACTTTGAGAGTGTCTTCTGATGTGTGATTTTTTTCTTTTTATTTTGTTCTGTGACATGTGAAGGCTCATTTTTACATAGAATGTTGGGATCAGATGTCCAGGTCGGGACGTGCTCAATTTTGTCAATATTTTACAAAAGGTTCTGCTGATTGCACAAATTATCAGGTTATGCAGGAGTGCATGTGCATTTGATGGCACGCACAGCGAGAGCCGCCATTTTACAGATATACACATGGGGAAAAAATTAGCAGCATGAATCCATCAGCAATTTTGAACTTTTCTATGCAATTGGTGCTGCTTCCCCTTGTAACTATCCTATTTTACAAACTTACATATGTTATATTACACCAATTAAGAAGCAAGGCCACAGTTTTTATTTTTCTTTATTTTCTTCACTAGGTGATTAAGGAGAATGACTTCCTTAATTTCTCATGTAAATTCCTGGCCAGAATGACCACAAGAACATAAAAATAGCCCTACTGGGTCAGACCATGGTCCATCTAGCCCAGTATCCTGTGTCCATCAGTGGCCAATCCAGATCACAAGTACCTGGCAGAATCCCAATTAGTAGCACTATTCCATGCTACCAATCCCAGCACAAGCAGTGGCTTCCACGATGTCTATCTCAATAACAGACTATGGACTTTTCCACAAACCGCTGTTACTACATCCTCTGGCAAAGCGTTCCAGAGCGTAACTATTCATTGAGTGAAAAATACTTCCTCTTGTTTATTTTAAAAGTATTTCCATGTAACTTCCTTGAGTGTCCCCTAGTCCCTAGTCTTTGTACTTTTGGAACGAGTAAAAAATCGATTCACTTCTACTCGTTCTGCACCACTCAGGATTTTGTAGACCTCAATCATATCTTGGTATGCTTTTGAGCTGGTGTAAAACCTGATGGGGATTTTTGTTTTTCTCATTAAGGGGTGTCCCCTTTGTAAAATGGGGAATATACATGTAGACGTTTGTCCCACCCATGTCCCTCCTAAACCACACCCCCACCACACTCCCTTGAAGCCTCTACATGCTGTAGTTGTCCATGTATAAATAGTGGCTTTCTGAAATCACCATTTACACGTGTGTGTATATTCTATGCCTGTAAATGCCACTCCTTCCATGTGTCTGCACTCTACTCTTGTAAAAATGTCACTCTTTCCACATGATGCTGCTTCCAAAAGAATACCCTTTAGATATTAAAAGTCAAAATAAGGGTCAATGAACAGGTTGTCACTGAGGGGCCCTTTTACTAAGCCGTGGCCTGCGGCAGTGCAAAGTGTGTCTTGTGGGTGTGCACAAGACCATTTTTTTACTGTCCTTGAAAAAGGGCCTTTTTTTAAAGAGGCTGGAAAATGGACATGCAGCAAAATGAAAAACAGGGCACTTCTATTTTCAGCCTGAGACATTACCACCATCCATTGACTTAGTGGTAAGGTCTCACACGCTACCCAGGCGGTAAGCATGCAGCACACGTCAACTGCCGTTTACTGCCGGGTAAATGCCTCATGGCAGAAAATAGAAAATATTTTCTACCATGTGTTTTTAGCGCACACCAAATTTGGAATTAACTGCCTGGGGCACGCACCTTTGTAAAAGGGCCCCTGAGGGCTTTATATTGGATATATATCGAGACATATTTCACAGTATCATTTTGTCCTTGTTTATTGCCAAGCTTGATTATTGTAACATCGTTTATTCAGGTTTGCCACGTTCACAGATAAAGAAACTGCAATTGAAGTATTGCAATAAAATTACTATAGCATGCTAAAACGTCTGATCATGTTACCCCTATGTTCAAAGAAAGCATTGGTTACCTATAGAACAAAGATTTACAAATTATTATTACTTACTTTTGAGGCATTTAAGGTGGGCGTCCCAGATTTTTTGGTCACTCTTACAATCCCATATACTCCAGCAAGAGTTTTATGTTGAATAAATGATTTATCGATTGGTCCTTCCTGGACTGAAACAGGCACATCTTGAATCAACAACACATAGAGGGGCATAATTGAACGAAAACGCCTATCTCCATGGGCGTTTATCTCCGAGAACGGGTCCGTGAAGGGGTGGACCGAACCGTATTTTGGGAAAAAATAGACGCCCATGTTTTATTCAACAATGTGTGAGCTGGGCGTTTTTGTTTTTCAGCGATAATGGAAAATGAAAGCGCCCAGCTCAAAAACGAATAAATCCAAGACATTTATTCGTGGGAGGGGCCAGGATTCGTAGTGCACTGGTCCCCCTCACATGCCAGGACATCAACCGGGCACCCTAGGGGGCACTTTTACAAAAACAAAAAAAACAGGTAAAAGAGCTCCCAGGTGCATAGCACCCTTCCCTTGTGTGTTGAGCCCCCCAAATCCCCCTCAAAACCCACTGCCCACAAGTCTACACCATTACTATAGCCCTAAGGGGTGAAGGGGGGCACCTACATGTGGGTACAGTGGGTTTGGGGGGGTTGGACGACTAATAAGCATTAAGCAGCACAATTGTAACAGGTAGGGGGGATGGGCCTGGGTCTACCTGCCTGAAGTCCACTGCACCCCCTAACAACTCCTCCAGTGACCTGCATACTGCTGCCAGGGAGCTGGGTATGACATTTGAGGGTGAAAATAAAAAGTTGTGAAACATCATTTTTTTGTGGTGGGAGGGGGTTAGTGACCACTTGGGGAGTCAGGGGAGGTCATCCCCGATTCCCTCCAGTGGTCATCTGGTCATTTAGGGCACTTTTTGGGGCCTTATTCGTGAAAAAACAGGGTCCAGGAAAAGTGTCCTAAATTCTAGCTAAAAACGCATACTTTTTTCCCATTATCGGTGAAATGCGCCCATCTTTGTTCGGCAGATAGCCACGCCCCAGTTCCGCCTTCGCCACACCTCTGACACGCCCCCATCAACTTTGTCCGCATCCGCGACGGAGTGCAGTTGAAAACGTCCAAAAATCGGCTTTCGATTATACCGCTTTATTCATTTTTGTGAGATAAACGTCCATCTCCCGATTTAGGTCGGAACTTGGGCGTTTTTCTCGTTCGATTATAAGCAGGATAGTGTCTTCTATTTTACAGCTCCCACTACATGGAATATTTTACCACTTAATATCTGCAGTATTACTTCTGTTAAAGAATTTAAGAAAACTATAACAACACGGTCATTTGAGCAAGCTTTTTGACTCATAGGTTTTTCTGTAAAAGAGTGCCATTCTTTCTTTGTCAGTTGTTTATCCCTTGAAGCATTCTTGAATTGATGTTTTTAATTTGTCTCTTCTTACCTGTTGGTTGTCGATTGGTGTTTATCTTTTCGTGTGTGAATGTTTTTCTATCCTATGATTATTGTAGTTCCTTTCTTGTTGCTTTAAAATCTTCATTATTGATTGTACACCACCCTGTTCTTTGTGTCACCATGGGCGGTATAGAAAGTCTGAATAAACTATAAACTTGACTAATGTGAACATCTGTGCCCAGGCTTTAGGATTTAAAAGAAGAGTTCACTCTGGGTTTTTGAAATGTCACAGCATCCAGTAGACGCAAAGGCTCTTGTCTAGCCTAAAATGATGCAAAATGGAATGCTTCTCTTTACTGTCCTGGGATGTGCCGTGAAGAGAGGATGGGTACAAATTCTCTGCTGTCAGTCTGCCCTTGTCCAAGAGCAAGAAGGCTCAGGACACTGGTGCAAGTGTCATTCAGTCACAGTGGGGGGGGGGGGGGGGGGGGGCCTGCAATTTTTTAAAATTAGTCATTTGAATCTGCCGAAGGGGTTCGATGACACAATCTAGAGAGGTTTTCCTAGAGGATCTGAGCACCTATTAGTAGCTGTATATAAGGGCAGTCTTTAAACATAGGCAAACTAGGCATGTATACCGGGTGGGTGGGGGGAGGAGGTTGTGTCATCTGAGAAGTATTAACTCCATAATTCCAAAGATAGACTTTTGCCTTGGTACGTCGACTGCTAGTAGAAAAAAAGAGTTGGATGGAGGAGACCAGAGTCACCTCTGCTTCTACAGGTCTGTCTACATTCTCTCTTCCCTTGTACATTATCCTCCAGTTGGCAGGACGAGTTGGTGAGTAGTGATATTTCTTGCCTTCTGTTTTCTTCTTCCAGTCTTTTCTTCTGCAGTTAGAACCAGGGGACCCCATTTGTTGGAGTTTAAAATATATTTCAAGGGGGGACCCAGCATGATTGTTCATTTTCCTAGGGCCACCAATGTGTTAATTCTATCCTGGCTGAGTATAGCATTTCAAACAGATACATATAAGTAAAGCCTTATGGTTGTATGAATTAATGTAGAATCTACTAATCTTCCCTCTTGAAAATGCATCGGGAACAAGGTCCTTCAGTTTCACTGCTCATGCATTTCAGGATTGGAGAGCACGGTGTTTCCTGCTGGATAATCTAGAGAGCAAATAAAACAAGTACTATGGAGCAAATGTGCTGTGAAGGCGGATGTGATATAAATGTTTGATCCCTTTAAATTGTTGCCCATATTCCTGGATCCACAATCTAGTCTTCACCGAGGAAGATTTGGGTGGGATACCGGTGCCGGAAATGGTATTCGAAGCTGACGAGTCGGAGAAACTTAATGAATTCTTTGTAAACTTGGAGGATGTAATGGGGCAGTTCTACAAACTGAAGAGTAGCAAATCTCCTGGACCAGATGGTATTCATCCCAGAGTACTGATAGAACTGAAAAATGAGCTTGCGGAGCTATTGTTAGTAATATGTAATTTATCCTTAATTTTGTGGTACCGGAAGATTGGAGGGTGGCCAATGTAACACCGATTTTTAAAAAAGGTTCCAGAGGAGATCTGGGAAATTATAGACCAGTGAGTCTGACGTCAGTGCCGGGCAAAATGGTAGAGACTATTATTAAGAACAAAATTACAGAGCATATTCAAAAGCATGGATTAATGAGACAAAGTCAACATGGATTTAGTGAAGGGAAATTGCCTCACCAATCTACTATATTTCTTTGAAGGGGTGAACAAACATGTGGATAAAGGTGAGCCGGTTGATATTATGTATCTGGATTTTCAGAAGGCATTTGACAAAGTACCTCATGAAAGACTACAGAGGAAATTGGAGAGTCATGGAATAGGAGGTAGTGTTCTATTGTGGATTAAAAATTGGTTAAAAGATAGAAAACAGAGAGTAGGGTTAAATGGTCAGTATTCTCAATGGAGAAGGGGTAGTTAGTGGGGTTCCCCAAGGGTCTGTGCTGGGACCGCTGCTTTTTAATATATTTATAAATGATCTAGAGATGGGAGTAACTAGTGCGGTAATTAAATTTGCTGATGACACAAAGTTATTCCAAGTCGTTAAATCGGGGAGGATTGTGAAAAATTACAAAAGGACCTTATGAGACTGGGAGACTGGGCGTCTAAATGACAGATGACGTTTAATGTGAGCAAGTGCAAAGTGATGCATGTGGGAAAGAGGAACATGAATTATAGCTACATCATGCAAGGTTCCACGTTAGGAGTCACAGACCAAGGAAGGGATCTAGGTGTCGTCGTCGTCTGATACGTTGAAACCTTCTGCTCAGTGTGCTTCTGTGGCTGAGAAAGCAAATAGAATGTTAGGTATTATTAGGAAAGGAATGGAAAACAAAATTGAGGATGTTATAATGCCTTTGTATCGCTCCATGGTGCAACCGCACCTCAAATATTGTGTTCAATTCTGGTCGCCGCATCTCAAAAAAGATATAGTGGAATTGGAAAAGGTGAGAGCGACGAAAATGATAAAGGCGATGGGATGATTTCCCTATGAGGAAAGGCTAGAGCGGCTAGGGCTCTTCAGCTTGGAGAAAAGGCGGCTGAGGGGGGAGATATGATAGAGGTCTATAAAATAATGAGTGGAGTTGAATGGGTAGATGTGAAGCGTTTACGCTTTCCAAAAATACTAGGACTAGGGGACATGCGATGAAGCGACAATGTAGTAAATTTAAAACGAATCAGAGAAAATGTTTCTTCACTCAATGTGTAATTAAACTCTGGATTTCGTTGCCAGAGAATGTGGTAAAGGTGGTTAGCTTAGCAGAGTTTAAAAAAGGTTTGGATGGCTTCCTAAAGGAAAAGTCCATAGACCGTTATTAAATGGACTTGGGGAAAATCCACTATTTCTGGGATAAGCAGTATGGGATCTTGCCAGGTATTTGTGACCTGGATTGGCCACTGTTGGAAACAGGATGCTGGCTAGTATGACAATCCTTATGTAATCTACAATAAGAGTCTGAATTAAGCATTTAATGGTCTAAAAATAATGCATAATATGAAGACGTTTTCCATGATCCGTTGCTTTTTAATGTCTTGATAAATGTGAATTATGTTTCGCTGGTTGTGGTTGTGAATAGATTTCTTGAACTGAAGTACATTGTTTATCCTCTTTTCTAGTGATGGTGTTGTGTATAAATGTTTCTTTTTTTCCCCCCTGACTATAATCACACTGATACAATAGCACTGGGCTTTCATGCCTTTAGAGAAAGTAACCTACTCTCAAAACTTTCAGAATCTTCCAATATGAAGATAACCTTCAGAGAAAGTGTAGGGTTAGAGGAAAATAACCCAGTTGTGAAACCTCCTTGGGGTAGATATGAAAGAGGCTTAAGTGGGCAGAAGAGGCTCCAGCCTGCTTAGAAGCCATCCCCAGATATTAAGAACATAAGAATAGCCATACTGGAGCAGACAGCTGATCCATCTAGCCCAGTATTCTGCTTCCAACAGTGGCTAATCCAGGCCACAAGTACCTGACAGAAAACCAAAGAAGATCAAGATTCCATACAGAATCCCAAAGTGTAACAAGAATCCATGATACCAATCCTGGGGCAAGCAGTGGATTCCCCACATTTATAATCTGCCTATCCAAGCATCAGATGGTAAGCTCTTTAGGGAAGGGACCTTTTGTACATGTATACTTATCACTGCTGTATGGCGCTGTGAATATACAATAGCGCTATACAAATAAGTATCATCGTTCCTTATTCCTAGAGCCAGCTTCAGTCTGTGCTTGGATTTTTTGGGTTTCTTGTGTTTCTTTAGCGTTCCTCCCCCCCCCCCCCCATTTCTGAAAGATTAATTCTGTATTTGAGTCAGAGAGCTGACAAGGCACACACTGGACGATGTTCAGTTAGTGGTGGTCAGGGTTTTTATGTCCGCTGCTGGCTGTATTCCTGGATATTCAGTGCTGGGCATTGGCCTTGATTATCCAGTTATAGGTTAGCCGCTAAAGCTTATGTGATTAAGAGGGGCATTTTCGAATGAAACATCCACATTGGGATTTGGACGTCTTTATAAAATGTCCAAATCAGGGGGCGGGGAAAACTGTATTTTCAAAAAAAGATGGATGTCCATCTTTTGTTTCGAAAATACTAAGGACGTCTTTGGATTTGGACATCCTTAGACATGGACGTCTTTGACTTCCGTCAATTTTCGAAACCAAAGATGATCATGTCAAAAACGTCCAAATGCAAGCCATTTGAACATGGGAGGAGCCAGCATTTGCAGTGCACTGGTCCCCCTGACATGCCAGGACACCAACCGGGCACTCTAGGGGCACTGCAGTGGACTTCATAAATTGCTCCCAGGTACATAGCTCCCTTACTGTGTGTGCTGAGCCCCCCCAAAACCCACTACCCCCAACTGTACACAACTACCATAGCCCTTACAGGTGAAGGGGTCACCTAGATGTGGGTACAGTGGGTTTGTGGTGGGTTTTGGAGGGCTTGCTGTTTCCTCCACAAACGTAACAGGTAGGGGGGTATGGGCCTGGGTCCGCCTGTCTGAAGTGCACTGCACCCACTAAAACTGCTCCAGTGACCTGCATGCACTGTCATGGACCTGAGTATGACATCTGAGGCTGGCATAGAGGCTGGCACGACATATTCTTAAAGATGTTTTTTGAGGGTGGGAGGGGGTTAGTGACCACTGGGGGAGTAACGGGAGGTCATCCCCGATTCCCTAAAGTGGTCATCTGGTCATTTTGGGCACCTTTTTGTGCCTTATTCGTAAAAAAAAAAAAAACACGTCCGGGTGAAAACGCCAAAGTTTTACTTTACGATGTCCCTGCTTTTTTCAATTATGGCTCAAGACCCAAGTGTTAGGCACGCCCAAGTCCCACCTTCACCACGCCCCCTTGAAATTTGGATTTCCTTGCAACAGACTTCAGTTAGAGATGGCCAAAATCGGGTTTTGATTATACTGATTTGGATGTCTGGGAGATGGACGTCCATGTTCCGATTTATGTCGAAAGATGGACCTCCATCTCTTTCGAAAATGAGCCTGTAAGTGTAATATTCAGCCCTTCACCGCATACGCTGAACTGCTTAAAGATGGAGTGCTTTTATGCAGCCCAATTTAAGTGGTTATCTTATGTGATCAAGGACTGAATAAGAACATAAGAGTAGCCATACTGGTCACACCAATGGTCCATCTAGCCAAGTATCCTGTTTCCAACAGTGGCCAAGCCAGATCACAAGTACCTGGCAGAAACCCAAATAGTGGCAACATTCCATGCTACCAAACCCAGGGCAAGCAGTTGCTTCCCTATGCCTGTCTCAATAGCAGAGTATGGACTTTTCCTCCAGAAACTCGTCCAAACATTTTTTTAAACCCATATGTTCTAATCGCTGTTACCACATCCTCCAGCAAAGAGTTCCAACTATTCGTTGAGTGAAAAATATTTCCTTCTATTTGTTTTAAAAGTATTTCCATGTAACTTCCTTGAGTGTCCCCTAGTCTTTGTACTTTTGGAACGAGTAAAAAATTGATTTACTTCTACTCATTCTACACCACTCAGGGTTTTGTAGACTTCAATCATATCTTCTCTCATCTGCCTCTCTTCCAAGCTGAAGAGCCCTAACCTTTTTAGCCTTTCCTCATACGAGAGGAGTTCATCCCCTTTATCATTTTGGTCACTCTTCTTTGAACCTTTTCTAATTCCGCTATATCTTTTTTGAGTTACTGCGACCAGAACTGAACTCATACTCAAGGTGCAGTCACACCATAGAGGAATACAGAGGCATTATAGTATTATTGGTTTTACTCATCATTCCTTTCCTAATAATTCCTAGCATCCTGTTGCTTTTTTGGCCGCCACCGCACCAGGGGCGTAGCTACGGGTGGGCCTGGGTGGGCCCGGGCCCACCCAAACTCAGCTAAGGCCCACCCAGTTTCTGTGACCGCCAATCACAGCTGCAATCAGTCACATCACGTACAGACGTGCAAGGAAGCCTCCTAGAGTCAGTCAAGGAAACAAGCAGCAGCACAGAAGCAGCTCTCCCGCAGCGCCGATCTTTACTGGGCGTGTGTCGGCGTTGGGAGTCAGGCATTGGGGCGGGTTGGCGGGGACCTGCTTCGGCGGATGATGTGGTTGCGGTGCCACGTACCTCAGGATCTGCCATGCCATCCCCAGCTCGCGTCGCGGTTGCGGTCAATTCTGCAGTGCTGCGATGATGATGATGCCTGCCTAGTGACCCTGTAGCCGGTCTCCCTCCAAACCATGTTAGCAGTAGGTAAGCACAGCATTGAGCTCCAGGACTCAACGCAGGCTGGTGAAGACCTGCTGCAAGGGGCAAAATCGGAGGGTTGAGCTGTTGAGCAGTGCTGGAGAAATTGGGTTCACTGTAATCAGCTTGGTGATCTTGGGCCTCCTTTCCAGGCAGCACTTTGCACCAGGTGATCTTGGGCCTCATGGGGGGAGGGGGGGTAGACCTCTGCAGGGAAGCTCAAAAAGTTGTTTTGTGTAATGCTGATGGGCTTCTGAGTGGGGGTGGGCTCTGTCTGCATTTCCCAGGTTAAAAAGTAAAGTTTTGTATTTCATTCATGGTGGGTTTTTGGGTGGAGATGTTTACAAAAAAGTGTTTAATGCTAGTGTGCTTCTGTGTGGGGGAGGGGGGAGGGAAGGGCAGGGCTGATGCCAGACTATGGGATAGGGGGTAGGGGAGAGGTCAGGGCTGATGCCAGGGTAAGGGGGTAAGAATAAAGCCACATTGAGCCTGCAAATAGGTGGGAAAATGTGAGATACAAATGCAATAAATAAAAAACAATAATAAAGGGATCGGGTAGGGCTGGCACTAGTTACAGAGAGGGGTGGGGGGTAGGAAAGGTTAGGGCTGATGCTGGGTTATATGGATGGAGGAGTAAAGAAGGGAAGGGTAGTACTGATGCTGAGCTATAGGGAGGGATGGGGGAGTAGGGAAGGGTAAGGCTGATTCTGGGCTTCAGGAATAGATTGGGGGGATAGGAAGGGTAGGGTAGGGCTGATGCTGGGCTATGGGGATGGATGGGGGGGGGTAAGGAAGGGTAGGGCTGATGTTAGGGTACAGGGATGAATGAAGGGGGGAGTCTTTTATTTTGTAATTGATCAGGATTGATCTGTGTTCTGCATGTGACTGAGGTGAGAGATTCTGCTGGCATGTGGTTAGTGTCAGGATCTATATCTCAGTCTGACTTGTCTGGCGCTGTTGTGTATATTCACTGCTTCCTTTTTAAAGATACTGTCATTGGTATTTGTGAGTTCAGAATTGTTGTTGTTTAGGTTTGCAGCATAGGCTCTGAGAAGCTTCTTCGCAGGATTTAGTGTTACTTCACTAAGTATCTGGTAGTGAAGGAATTTTGCGTTGCTATTATTGAGGTGCTCCCAGAATTTGAATATATTTTTCCTATAGAAAGCTGTAAGGAGGAAACGTTTTGTATGGTACAGATTCCAGAATAGGTGGGGAAAAAAATCTTGATGTTGACAGTGTAATTTTGCTTATTTCATCAGTGAGAAATCTGGGCTTTGCTTCATGCAGTTTTTGATGTGTTGGTGTAGACAAAGGTTAACATTTGTGAAAAATGTAAATTTATTAACGTGTGTAAATGAATTGATATTGAAATGAAAGTAAATTCTGTCAAGAGCAGTTTATATTTCCCTTGCTTCCCTTTAAAAAAAATGTAAATAAATTATATTAGGGCTTTTTTTTAGTTCTGCCACAGACTGCAAATTTCAGTGTGCCATCAACACGAACATTTGCTATAAAGCAAAGTTTGAAGGATATGTGCCATTGCTATAATTATTTTGCAGGGTATTTTCATTATAATAGACTGGTCAAGTTTAAGTTATGGGATAATGTAACTATATATTAAAATGTCAGTGTTTCCATTAAGTATGTATGTGGTTTATGTTGATGCAGGACAGTTGGGCAGATTATTTATTTAGAAATCCGTCATCAAGTGTACTCTAAGGCATTACTTAGTACTATCCCAAGAAACATACCTATATACAGACCCCCTGATATTTAGTGTTAAACCCAGATATTCACTTCCAGCCATTTCCGGCGTCTAGCATAGAATATTCAGTTTCATTTTTGACTGTGGCAACTTAACTGGTTAAGTCAATAGTCAGTGCTAACCCATTAAGTGCTTAACGATTAAAGATAGGCCTGCTATTTATGCGGCCTAATTTAACCGCTAAACATACTTGGTTTGGCACTGAATACCTGTGCCTAGCCACCTATGTTGCACGATTAGTGGCCAGTTAGTAGCCAGTTAGTGGCTAGCTGCTAAACGTGGATATTCAGCAGGAGATGACAGGTTATCTCCTGCTGAATAGCCATGGTTATGTGCTAAAATGCTATTTAACTGGCCAGGAGCCGTTCCTGGCTGGTTAAATAATTTTGAATATCAGGCCCATAGTGCCCACCCATATTAGTTCTGGGCCCACCCAAAATGTCAGGTCTGGCTACGCCACTGCACCGCACACTGAGCAGAAGATTTCAGTGTACTGACCCCCAAGGTGGACCCTAGCATGAGGCAACTTATGATTTGGATTAATCTTTCCAATGTGCATCCCCTTTCATCTGCAATTTGGATGCCCAGTCTTCCAATTTCTTAAGGTTCTAAGATCTTCCTGCAATATTTCACGTATTTTAACAACCTTGAACAGTTTTGTGTCATCTGCAAATTTAATCGCCTCACTCATTGTTCCGATTTCGATATCATTTATAAATACGTTAAGTAGCACTTAACCGTGTAAGTGCCAACTCTGGCCCCGGAACACCCACAAATTAGCCAGCTTTGGCGCAGGTGCTGACTGTGATAATTCGGTGGCGCTAACTTCTTAACTAAATATTGGCGGTTAGCCACAGACAAGCGATTTAAGTGGGCGGGAGCCTCTTTTGTCCGATTACATCATTTTTAATATTGCCCAGTTGATGTTCTGGGGGTTTTCTTGGGAGCCTGAGATTTCCAGCACCAGTGCTAGCCCTGCTTTTTTTTTCTATTATTCCAGATCAGTGGCGTAGCAAGGGCGGGGTGGTGGGGGCGGTCCGCCCCGGGTGCACGCTGCTGGATGGTGCAGAGAGCAGCCGTGCACCTGTCGGCTCTGCTGGTTCCCTGCTCCCTCTGCCCCGGAACAGGTTACTTCCTGTTCTGGGGCAGAGGGAGCAGGGAGCCAGCGGAGCCGACAGGCACACGGCTGCTCTCTGCACCCTCCAGCAGCCAAGAATGCACCCGGGGGGAGGGGGGTGTCATTGTGCGGGGGTGGGGGGGGGGGCTTGATGCACCAGGGAGGGGGGTGTCATTGCGCCGGGGGGAGTCATGCTGTACCCTGGGGGGACAGATGCCGCTGCACCCGGGGGGGGGGGGGGGCGCAGTGGCAATCCGCCCCTGGTGGCAGCCGACCTAGGATCGCCACTGCTCCAGATGCTAAAATGCAGGAGGAAAGGGGTGTCAAATGTGGGCACTCATTTCAGAAACTGGATCTGGGTGCAATAAAATGACATTTGCCCTAGTTTGAGTGTAGCTGTCATGAATAGGTCATAGGGACAGTCTGAGCCAGTCCTGGATTGACCCCATTGCATCTATAGAGTCATAATTTCTGCTTTTTCTTTGAGATAGTGGAACGACTGGTCTATGGATGGAAGAAGGTAAAACCAAGAGTGGATCATAGTCCAAGCTTCAATCTTAAGTTAACTTGAACATTGCAATATCATCTATTTGGGAGTTTCAAAACAAGTACTAAAGAAACTTCTTACCATACAGAACGTTGCATTATGTCTGATGTATTCTTTGAAAAGATTTGATAGTGTACCTTGGTATTATGAAAAGCTCCACTGGGTATTGTTGAAATTCTCCTGCGTTATTTATCAAGTTATTTATGGTTTAGCCCTAGCATATCTCTTGTACCACTTTATTTTTACACAAAAATTAAGAGTTACCAGATCACTAATTTTTTATTTTTATTTTTTTACTTTTCCTCCTTTAAAGAATCTAAGAAGTAGATTACTGGATACTCTTTTCTTTTTTTTCTTTTCATTTCAAGCAGTTCATTTGGATAAGGCTATTAAAGATGAATTATTGTCTACAGTTAATTACAATCTGTTTCGTAAACAGTTAAAGACCTATTTATTTAGAAAATAGGTGTCCAGTAATAGTGTTTAGTACTTTGTATTTCCTGGTAATGTCCAGTGATCTTAGAGCACATGAATCCGCATTGAACCGAAAGGTATATGGTAGAATATAAATTCATTGTTCATGTCAATGGAAAACACAGAAGAATCCGGGCAAGTTTACCAGCCTTGCTGCTCTTCCTGGAGGCGCACCCAGCCTGCTGGATTTTCAGAATTACCACAATGCGTGTGCATGAGACACATCTGGATATGGTTGAGACCTGTTTTATGGGAAACTAGCTCATGTATAGGTCTGGCTGCTTGAGAAGCTCTTCTAAAATACAAAATCAGAGTTTAAGAGGATACAAGTATACACCAACAAAAAAAGCAGATCCTCTTAACTCAAGTATCACTATAATGTCATACTTAGCTGCATGAGCAATATCAAACACAGTAATTAAGGGCAGTGTGCCTATAACAACGGAGTCTGTTGAGGCTTTTTCCTCCAATTTTTTGATAACTGTGTTTGATATTGCTCATGCAGCTAAGTATGACATTACAGTGATACTTGTGTTAAGAGGATCTGCTTTTTTGTTGGCTGCGAAGCTCTGCCATAGCAAAACTGGAGAAAGATAAAGTGAAAGGGAGGTGACAAGTATTTGCTGGATTCTCTTGTGAATAATAACAAGTAAAGGTATAGTTTATTGAACAATAATCTTTATTAACTTGCATAAGGTGACATTGGCATCAGGTGAAATGCTTGTATGAGTAGTCGCAGAATTGGTCCAGGTCTGGCTGAAGCACCTGTGCAATTTGTGTGTTAGTACAAAGCAATAGTTTTTATTTTTATGGACTCCAGCAAATGTATGTCTAAAAAAAGCCAACTATTCCAGTCTCTGAGAAGAACACATTCCAAATATTTCAACAATATGTCTTTGAGTCATGTATTTTATCCCCCTGTTAACCTGCAATAGAGTTTTTTCATTTCTCCATCTGGAACAATTTTTTTTTTTTTTTAAATGTGGGGTTGACTATTCTGTGGAGCATTTCTGTGCTTGTTTGAGAAGCTTATAGCTCAACCTCTTTCGTGCAAAGGAGACCCCAGGGAAAAGGAGTATAGAGTTGAAAGAATCTTTCCAGAGAATACTTTGAGGTTGAGTGATAAGCCATGCTGCTTTCAACTCCTAACATCTGTAGCTAAGTGTATGGGAGAGGCACATCTAATCATCTCAGCCAAATGTTCATTAATGCACCAATAGACCTGGTGTGGCTAAGGAGAGACCTTCAGCTTAGGGCAGAGGTGTTTTATCAATTTTCTACACTCTCTTCTATCAACTTCCCAGGTCCCCAGGCAGCCGAGTTGCTTGTGTTGCTGAAATGTGATTAAAGGGTGTGTATTTTATAGGTCTGGGTATGTTCCATATATAGTTACTTTGTATTAAGAAAGATTCCTTCCTTCCCCTTGGAACACCACCCAAATGGTGGAATGTTCACTCAGGAGCCTGGGTATGAGGCACGAGGGTACATAGACCAAGTTGAGGGTGATGGGAAAAGGTTCATAAGAGGGTGAAAATCTAAGCACTAGAGTGGGCTTTGAGAAAGAGGGGTAACGAAGGAATAGGACAGATGGACAAAGGACAGACTTGCTTATTTTGTAGCGATTGATCACATACCATCTCTGCAGAATCTGAGTGGGTGCTTATTGTGAAACTGATTGGGTTGTGATGTAGATGGATGGACACTGTTGGGTCAATATTTATAGCTACATGTCTGGATCACAGGTGATGCTGGCTAGGGTTGAATAACTTGACACTGTGTTGTCCAGATGGTGCTGGAATGATCTGGGGGCAGAGCATGGATGGTCCTGGGAAACATCTGAATAGAATACTGGTATTTACATGTGTATGTGTGCACAGAGATCACTTATAATCATTTACATACATATTCAGTGCATAAATATTTGCCCCTACCTTATAGAATTACCAGTGACTTGCCCAAGGTCACAAGTAGCAGCAGTGGGGATTTTGGGCTTCCTCTGTTCTCAGCCTCTTGCTATAACATTTGGCTGCCAGGTGTCCTCTCTGCATAGGACTTTTGTGTTTTTATTACATTTTGTACCATAAATTAGCATAAGCATCACTCACTGTTATATGCGCATATTGTTTACAATGAAAATATTAGACAAATCTCTTAAGGGTGTAAATTAATCCAACTTTCCCTGCTACCCAGTCCAGTTCTACTTCAGTCTAGACCCATTACTCCTTCTCCACTGAGTGCATTAAACCTCTCTCAAGGTAGTTGCATACCTACCTTCTTATCTCAGAATTAGGGGTTTCTAAACTGGTGCCAGTAATTCGACAGACTTCAGTCAATTAGCTAGGGAACATTTGACCTTGATTCGACCAGGCCTCAAAGCTCAAATTGGGTTCCAAATACTATGAAAGTGTTGTATTGTCTTCGATCTACCTTCTTTTGTTGTCAGTCACTCCCATCATCATCCTGTGGATCTGATTCCTCCATAACATCAAATGAAACAAATTTAAAGGTCTCCATCAGGATCTACAGACTCCCATCAAAACTCTTACCAGCTAATGAGGAGAGCACAACTAGACTACTGTAATGCTCTGTACATTGGTCAAACCAAACAGAACTTGCATCAGCTCTAACTAATTCAGAATGCTGCAGCCTGACTGCTAGAAGGCTGCAAGCGGCATAACCACATCACACCCTTCTTGCAAAAACTGCACTGGCTACCAGTACCTTATAGGGCTAAATTTTAAAACTCTTTGTTTGATTTTCAAGGTCCTCAGACAAAATGGGCTAGAGTACTTAAAGAATAAGTTAGCCCTTTACACATCTGTGAGACCTCAAAGGTGCTCTCAGGGATCATCACTATCTGTCCCCTCATCAAAAGAAATTTTGTGATGTGATACCTACCAGCGAGCCTTCTCATAAGTAGCCCCCAGAGGGGGCTGCTTATAACTTGAGACTACCTGTACTTCAGAAAGCTCTTCTCACAGCCTTTAATACATGTAGGGTGTCTTTTAATAAAGCTTAGTTCAAGTTATTTGCAGCAGGGCCCATTTTATTCCTATGGGCCCTGCTGCAGATAACTCGAGCTAGGTTTTAGTAAAAGACCCCCATAGTGCCTGATTATACACTCATTCTGCACCTTAGACCAGTTCCTTGTATTTTTTTTTAACTGTAGAAAGAACTTGCCTTGAGTTTAGCCACCCAATCTCAATTGACTCTCTACTACCGGGCTAAAGGCCTACCTGTTTGATGCTGCTTTTAATTCCTAACTTGTCACCTGCTCGTAACCTTATCTTGTCTTCCTCTCTTCAATAGTCCCTTTCCCTATTTGTCCTATCTGTCTGCCCTACCCTTATCCCTTATTTGTCCTGTCTGTCTGTCCTGATTTAGATTGTAAGCTCTTTTGAGCAGGGACTGTCTTTTCTTCATGTTCAATTGTGATGCGCTGCGTACGACTGGTAGCGCTATAGAAATGATTTGTAGTAGTAGTAGTACTACCCATCTTTTTCCCATCTATATATCTGCACTTGGCTCCCCAGCTTGATAGAAAAGGATTAACATCATAAGTACATAAGTAATGCCATACTGGGAAAAGACCAAAGGTCCATCAACCTGGCAAGCTACCCAAACGTACAAACATTTTATACATGTTATTCCCGAAATTATGGATTTTTCCCAAGTCCATTTAGTAGCGGTCTATGGACTTGTCCTTTAGGAAACCGTCATATCTATGTTATGTTGTGTTGCTTAGTAGGTGTTTCATTGGTATTATGCTGACATCGTATTTTATTTCTGTTATTTGAATATTCTTTCATGCTGTCTATTATGGTATTGTTTGTATTATACTGACATCATATTTGCAAGTTTACCTCATTTATTGTATTTATGTTTATATTTTATTTTACTATTGTTACGATGTTAGCAAAATTGTAAGTTTTAATGTTAAAGTGGACCTGCTGTACACCACCTTGATTGAACCCCAATAAATAAATAAATCTGGCTGGTGTGATGTGCCTGTCCCAGTGTGAAAGACATTTTGGCTGTTAGCTATTCTTTGTGTGTGATGAGTGTATTGGGATTATGCACTAAGGAAGGATCAATTTCAGGGTCAAATCAACATAACAGTGGCATTATATGGATGTACTTATCCATATTCCTGTCTACATGTCTTTCAAAAATTGCAGCTCTCTGGGCAGAACCAGACACAATGATATAAATGGTCTAAGCTCTTTTTGTCACTTGCTGTATAATGGGACATGTAAGGGCTTCTAAATTCTGACACAACTATAAGCAATTCGTCTGCTTAAAACTGCCCATTGAGTTATCAGAAACGTTCCAGGAAGAAATGTGGAGCAGCAAACTGGGGGGGGGTGGGGGTGGGGGGAAATCCTGTACAGCTGGGAGACAGCACAGGCCACAGAAGATAAGAGTCCCAGCACGTGGTGCATTTTTATGGTTTAGAGGATATGCTTAGCCCGCTCAGCTTTCTTAGATTTTTGTTTCATTGCTTTAATTGTAGGAATATGCCTTTGAGGTGGAGAGGGCAGTGCCAGCTGCTGTCTGGAGTGTTTGTTGAACTGGAGAAAATGAGGCACCTTATTTTACAGAGCCTCGGGCAGGAAGGTCAATGTTGTTCACTCTTAGACAAGGTTGATTGTTTTATTTATTTATTTTTTTGTGTGTGTGTTGAGGGACTTTATCTCTTCACCTGCCTGGACCACATCTGCTGGCAGCTGCTTCAACGTTATTGCTTAATATTCCTTTATCAAAAATACAGCCCACATTACCCTGTTTTCTGTCTGTTTGCTTTGGATCATGGCTCTTCTGAGTCCTAGAAATTGGACTGTGCCAGTGACCACGTTCCAGGCAAAACCCCCGTCTATGCAGAGTAACCCCCTTTCCCCCTAATTCTATGCAGTTGAGCCCCACCTTTACGCTTAGGGATGGATTCTATAAATGGCTGGAAAAGATTGATGCTAAGTACGATTCTATAAAGGGCAGGTGCCCGTTTTAGGATCACACTGGGTGCTGATTCCCACAGCCTAACTTTGGACGCCAGGCGTACGCCTGCTGAAACCTGGTTTAAACGCCGGTGACCAAATTGAGTATAGACACCCATTATTCTGTAACAACGCATGCAACTGTTCGGAATACCCATGCCCCTCCCATGGTCTCACCCCTGCACAGCCAGATGCATGCACAAATCCTAATTGCTGCCAATTAATGGCAATAATTGGTTATTGGTGGCCAATTATTGCTTGTTAAGGACTTGTTGGCCAATTAAGTTATGTGCGCATCTTGGGATCACTCCCAAATTTAAGTGCCCAAATCTGGGGGTTAGGGTGCAAAGTTGTGCACACGAGTTTTATCATAAGGTCAGTTGTGCACATAATATAATAATGAGCTGATAATTGATGTTAACTATAAATATTTGGCACCAATTAGCAGTCGTGCGCAACTGACTTTAATTGATATTATATAAAATGTGTACGCAAAATCCATAGTGGAGATTGGGTGGCAGAGCCGTTGGTGGGAGGCAGGGCTAGTGCTGGGCAGACTTACGATCTGTGGCCTGAAAATGGCAGATACAAATCAAGCTCAGGTATACATATAATGTAGCACATATGAGTTTATCTTGTGGGCAGCCTGGATGGACCATACAGGTCTTTCTCTGCCGTCATCTACTATGTTACTATGTTACAACTGCAAGAGGTTGTGGACCAGAGAGGGGCATGAGCATGGCAGGACTTGTGCCCCTTAACTACCTAAATTGAGGCACCTAAATGCAGACTTGCGCTAATATTCAATAGTGACAAGCCTTCTTTACAGACGTCAATTTCCCACACCCTCACTCTTCTCTTTTAGAGAGAACCCCCACTTTCCCTACCCACCATGGAGTTGGCTTCTGCTGGGTCTCACCGTTTCAGATGAGTTCCAGTCCTGTACACAGTGGCAGCCCTACTATTAGGCAAGCAGGGGCCTCAGGCGGCACTCCCTCTTTCCCTCTTAACCCTCTTCCTCGTGTTTACTTTATTTCTTTCTTTTCCAAAAGGCAGCAGTGGTAGTGGCAGTAGCAGCAGCAGTGATTTCCATAGGCTGCCCCGCCGCCGGCACCGGCCTGTTCTCCCTACCGGCCTGCCTCTTGATGTAACTTCCTGTTTCTTCAGAGGCGGGATGCACAGTAGAACGAAGAGGCCAGTGGCACCGTGGCAGGGCAGCCTATGGGAATCGCTGCTGCCTTCTGGAAAAGAAAAACATAAGGTAAACGCAGGGAAGAGGTTTGAGGAGGGAAGGGGAAACATGCTAGACTGGGCGGGGTTGGCATCTCATTCCTGCCTCGGGCAGCAGATTTGCCTTGGGCTGCCTCTGCCCGTACCACCGCCTTCCTTATTCAAGGGAAGATGATCAAAAGCCCCGCGCTGTTCCAAACAGCGCTCTAAAATTAGCGCTGGAACAGAGCAGGGCTTTACCGCACCTATGATCAGAGATAATTGCATGCAAATTTAAGCACACAATTCTCTCTGATCATGGGGTAGAAGTGCAGGAGGGACTCAGGCACAATCCTCCTGCAGTTGTTTGACAGGTCTGGGCTGTCAAAAGCCCAGACCTGTCAAACACAGGGGCTGGAGGTCCAAGGGACCACCAGATCCCAACTACTCTTGCCCCGAGCAAGGCGAAACGGGGGCTGGAGGTCTGGCAGACCTCCTGTCCCCCCAACCCCCCCCCCCCAACACAAGTTCAGGGAGGGCTGGAGATCCGATGGGTCTCCAGCCACCTTCGGTCCCCCCGATTCCCCTCCCCAACAGAGGTTCAGGGGGGCTGGAGATCTAGTGGGTCTTCAGCCCCCCCAACCCCCCCAGCATTTGTAAGAAGTCCCTGGTGGCCTAGTGGGCCACAGGCAATCCCCCCACCCCCTCCCCTAGGTCGTAGGAGGGAGGTGGCCTCTCTCCTCTTCCTTTGGTGCCACCTGGAAAATGGCGGTGCCCAGCCCTGCCCAGTGTATCCTAGGATGCGCTGGGCAGGGCTTCACACCATATATGGGTTTGCTGCAGCCAGTGCGTCAATCTTTGGTGCGCTGGTCGCTGATCATTGGGGATGAATAGGTTTAGCATACATTTGCATGCTACTTGCACTAATAGCCCTGTTTTGCATGCATTTGCATGCTAGTTGCATTCAGAGCCTGTGAGCACATTGTTTCATGTGCTCAGGGGCTCTGATCATGGGGCAGTAGCAAACGCAGGCACTAGTATGGCGCTAACAGCCTCAAGCGCCTGCGTTTGCTTCTGCTCATCGGCCCGTGAGATTGGCAAAAGGAATTTATCCTGGGGAAGCCTCCTTTCTTCCTTCTCCTTTTATCCTAAGGGTCTGGTTACTGTTCCCTTCTCTCTGAGGGTGTATCAGCATAAACACAAAACATGCAGATGGACAGACCACAACTACAGCCCAATCCAATCAAATACAATAATCCATAGTCCTAGTTTAATCCATTCAGTCATTTTGATTCTGTTAAAAAAAAAAAAGTCAAAGACAAATTGAAGACAAAGCCAGGATTTAATGTTTTCATCTCTCTCTTGTACATTCCCTCCTCTCGTATTTCCTGCCTCTATTATTTTTGTATCCTCACATTGATTTTGGATAGATGAAAGGGAAAGCACAAGCAGGATGAATGCTGGTCGGATAACAAGGAAGAGGTGCAAAGTTTGATGCCACTTCCTATCCAAAGATTTTGGAACAGATAATGGATATAATTCTGCCCCAGTTAGAAATGATTCTTAACTGTGCCCGCACCCCAAGAGTTGTGGTAAGAGGTCAGACAGGGTGTAGAGATGGGTCTTAAAAACTGAGGCAATTTATTGAATCTTTCTAGAAAGAATAAAGACTGGCAGTATAACTATACTGCTATAATTATAGCGACATATGAGTAGTTCTCATTGTTAGCAGCTAACAGCGACACAAGTAGCTGTCAGTTTAGGAAGAGGGTGCGAGGGTTTCATTCATCAAAGGGGTGCGGGAGCCAAAAAAAAAAAAGGTTACGAGAACCTCTGTTCCTCATGTATAAATCTATGGTATTTTGGACTGTATTTGCATTCCATTATATTGCAAAAGGGGGGGGGGGGGATATAAGGACTGTGTACTGGTCTTTGATTAGGGGAATGAGGCTTCACGTATGGGACAGGAATGTGAAGTTTGATGGCCTCACTATGAAGCAGGGGTGTAGCCAGACGACAGATTTTGGGTGGGCCAGGGCAAGAAGTGGGTGGGCACCAAGTGTTCTTCCCCCCCCCCCCCCCCACTGCCAAAAACATCTCAGCTGGCAGGAAAATGCTTCTTTCCACCTTGGCAGTCTGCAGCAGGCATGTGCTGAAAACTGAGCATGTGCAGGTGGCGGTATTGTGGGGAGTAGCGTTTTTGTTACCATCAGGGGGAAGTCTTCAGCTGGCAGAGCTTGGGATCCCCACCAGCTACTGCTAAATGTGTGCTACGGTTGGGTGGGCCTGAGCCCTAACTGGGCGGGCCCCTGCCCACTCAGGCCCACCTGTGGCTACGCCACTGCTATGAAGGAAGTTACCTGCATAATACTGCCACATGGCATGAGCTAAAGGGAAACTGATTAGACCTCTTTGGCTGCAAATCCATGTGTATTATAATGTAGAGCAGTGGTTCTCAATCCAGTCCTCAGGATATGGCCAGCCTGTAGAGGTTTTAGCGTGTGCACAATGAATATGTATGAAAGAGCTTTGCATGTGCAAATCTATCTCGTGCATATTCTGGAAACCTAACTGGCAGGAGTGTCCCAAAGGCTAGGCTGAGAAACAGGGTAGTTGCCAATGTCGCGGGCTGCAAAGGTAATTCTGTCACCTAAAAACTGGGGCCCTTCAGCGGGCAGTGCTGGCTTTATAGGAGGGAGAATGAGCATGCACGTTGGTAATGCAATCGCTTTGAGATGCCGCAGCTTCTGATCACTCGGTGTACTGTTCAGAGACTCTATTCAGGTGTGCGAGAGAGCAGGCTCAGCTGGATTATTTTACTCTCTTCCATCCCAAGTCCCTCTCTTCTCCTCTCCTCTTCAGTCTCACATTGAACATAATGCATCAGTCTGCCTCTGGCAGTATTATACTCAGCCATGCTCTTAGCAAAGAAAGAGCCAGGCCACTTTAATGTGGCATTCAAACCCATCTAATGCCAGGGAGAATAATCTTATATTTCACCAAAACGACCTGTATTTGGTTTCCTGTATCCTAGATAATTGAAGGTTTTCATTAAAAGCCTGGAACAATTGTTCACTATGGGAAAGGGGAGAAAAGAAAACCCCTCTGCTTTAAAATTCAAGGTGAAGGTGTTTAATTGAGACAATAAAACTCAGATCAAAGTGGCCAACAGCACACTATAAGAAGGGCAGATTTTTATCACCACATGTGAGAACTGTCCTCTTCTTTTGCTCTAATCAAATTTCATGAAAAAAAAAAAGAAATAAAAGCAACTCTTTCTTTTATGTGTGTAATTCAATCAGAGCTCTCAGCAGAAGAGACACCTGCCTTTGGCCGACAAACATTCCCTGTGCTAAGCAGTTGGTTAATCCATAAACCCAGGCGGGAGGCCCCAGGAACACCTGTTGCCCAGGTGAGTTTTTAACATCATTAATGTCCTCCGTCTTTGATGACACTACAGGATAACTGAACATATTATTTTAAGCCTAAGGTACCTCCTTATAAACTACTTGACAGTGTGACTCACTTGGAAACATGTCAACAGCAAGGTCCTGCTAATTTCGTGAAAAGTCCATCTACATGTTTCATCACATTGCACTGTGATCTGTTCTTGCATAATTACCCTGTTTAAATAGAGATCACAACTGAGGTTAATTCAGCAAATGAAAATGGGTTGGATATAGTAATTTACTGATATAAAACCAATATAGGATTCAGTTAAGCACATACAAACTTTCTTTTCTTATGCATGAAATGATAGAGGAAAAGACTGCAGAAACGTATGCCTCTACCAGTTTAACTTTTAGTATATAGGGCTCATAGTGTCAATGATCAATCTAAAAACCTTCCAAAACAAACCATATCTGATTAAATTTACATGCACTATCTCCATTGTATGTAAATCTATCTCGTGCATATTCATTGTGGATATCCTGAAAACCTAACTGGCTGGGTGTGCCCCGAGGACTGGGTTGAGAAACACTGGTGTAACCTATTGTAATTTATCTAATGCAAAGCTAGTGCAGACCTCTGAAAAGTGAGGTAAGGCCTTTACAGCAAATCAAGGGGCAGCGAGTCCCACAGCCGAAGCCCTGGCCCTGCAAATGCCTGCATTGAAGAACACTGCAACTTCATACCACGAGGAGCCTTCAAGGCCATTAAGAAACAAAGATTGAAAAACCAAAGGATTTTGCAGTTCTGAAATTTACAATTTAGAAAAACAGGGATACGTTTTCAAAATGTTCCTGATATTGATAAGTAGCCGCTGTTTTCTTAAGTGGAAACTGAGATTAATGTAAAACCCAGGTCATAATACCATTATCTTAATTTGTTTTTTTTTTCTGCCATGGGCGTCTCTAATGTTTAGCTTGCCCACAATTTTAGTGCGCGCTAAAAACGTGAACGCGCCTTAGTAAAAGACACCCTTAACCTTCATTATACCAAGTACAAAATAATACCTGTATATAATATATAAACCCTTTAATTGTAACCACAGGAAGGTGGTATATTAAATCCTATCCCCCCTTTTCCACTCAGTCATGAAACAGAACAAATTTGACCTGCTATCAATGGTTGGATTCACATTTGTGTCAAATGTATCATGTCTGCATTTATAAACCAATTGCTTCATCTTTGGAATCCTTTTCTTTCTGCTTTAATGGAATGTGTATCCATTTCACCACAGTCAATGCAAGAGAACTTCATTTCTTTATCAGGCCATTAAAACCACAATTCCAATATTATCTTTTTTGAATCCTCTAGAATTAACAAAAAAAAAGATTTCTCTCCCTCTCCTCTCTGTATCTCAAGAAATGATGATTTAGCAGCTATCCTATTTGCTGTGCAATAGAGGGTAGAGTTGGAGTTGGCATTCTGTGAGTATAGTTGCTGAGAGGGGGGAGGGGCAAGGGGCAAAATTCCTTGGGCCTGGACCTCCAGGGGAGGCCCAACGCAGGGGTCTCTTTCTCTCTTGCTCCTGACGGGATCCGAGTAATTGCATCCTGACAGGAGAAGGAGAGAGAAAACTCCAGTGCTGGGCCCCCTTGCATTGCCTGCCTAGTAGCTGCTGGGCCCTCAGGCCGCACATGCTCAGTTTTGAGACAGCATGTGCGACCTGAGGAAAGCAGCTGTATGGGCAGGTATTGCTGGGCAGAGGAAGGAGCTGCGCTCTCTGCAGCTGGCGGGGCCAGCCAAGGTACTTCAGGCAGGCAGCGGTGATGACGATTGGGGGGGGGGGGGGGTGCGGCAGCGGCGGTGATGATGATTCTGCCCCGGGCCCAGTGGCAGCGGCCCTGACCCAGGCCTGGCTCATTCTCTTGGTGACCTTGTCTGTGAAGAGCTCTTTTAAATGTTGGCTGACTTGTGCAACAGCTTTTGAAGGTGGCTGTTAACCTGCTCTCTTAAGAGATTTCATGATAAGAGTGACAACTTCCATATAAGTTCATCAATCATTTTAATCTGCTAGAATTTCCCCTTTATTTGCTCAATGTGTACTGCTTGGGTGTAGTAATGAGAGCACAAAGAACTTGGGTTTTACAAAGAAATAAGAGAAGGAACTGTGAAGGAGGTGAATGGGAAGGAAGGTGCCAGACAGGACACCTGACATAATTTTATTTATTTATTTATTTGTTGCATTTGTATCCCACATTTTCCCACATATTTGTAGGCTCAATGTGGCTTACATAGTACCGGAAGGCGTTTGCCGGCTCCGGTGAGAACAGATACAAAGTGATTTAGTGACAGGATAAAGTTCATGTGGTAAAGTCACATTTAGGGAAACGTGCAGCGGAGGAATTGAGTTATGTCCATTACGTACTTTAATTTTGATGTGTCGCAGAGATGAGGCATTTAGGTTGGATCGGCAGGGTATGCCTTTTTGAATAGGTTAGTTTTTAGTGATTTCCAGAAGTTTAGGTGGTCGTGCGTCATTTTCAATGCTTTTGGTAATGTGTTCCAGAGTTGTGTGCTTATGTAGGAAAAGTTGGATGCGTAAGTTGATTTGTATTTGAGGCCTTTGCAGCTTGGGTAGTGCAGATTTAGGTACGTTCATGATGTTTTTGATGTGTTTCTTGTTGGTAAGTCGATTAAGTCTGTCATGTATCCAGGGGCTTCACTGTAGATTATTTTGTGAACCATGGTGCAGATTTTGAAGGTAATGTGTTCTTTGATTGGGAGCCAGTGTAGTTTTTCACAGAGGGGTTTTGCGCATTCATATTGCGTTTTTCCAAATATAAACCTAGCTGCCATGTTCTGAGCGGTCTGAAGCTTCTTTAAGGTCTGTTCCTTGCATCCTGCGTAAATTCTATTGCAGTAATCTAAGTGGCTTATTTATTTATTTATTTGTTACATTTGTATCCCACATTTTCCCACCTTTTTGCAGGCTCACTGTAGCTTACATAGTGCCGTTAACGGCGTTAGCCGATTCCGGTCTGAACAAATACAAGGCTTAGTACCATTGATTGTACCAGGTTGCGAAATGTATCCCACTGTGAAACCTAAGATTTGATCAATTCTAAAGCAGAGCAGCTGGTTTTCTTGGACTTAGAATATTCTTAAAATTATCTTTATGGAAGGCAGTCTTTTGTAAACCAGTAAAATGAACTGACAGGCTATCATATGTGACTGGAAAGGAACCTAAAGGCTGGCTTCAGTTGACAGAAAGATTTAAAGAAGCTAGATTATTTGCATACAGGTGGATGTAAAGGCAAGCGGTTCCTGGTTAGTGCAGGTATGCTGGATGTCTTCAGTGCCCTTCCAGAGTGGGGTAGACATACAGTACCAGAAAAGGCCATGCAGTGGCAGCAAAGCCTTTAGCAACTCATCTATAAGACTTCCTGGCGCCAGCAAACAGGTTTGGAGTTGTTGGCTAGGAATGGCAGATTAAGGTGCATTCTCTGTTTTCAACTGGATTCTTTACTCAGTAAAAAGATGTGGAAAATTGCATCCCTGGATGAGAGACATATTTACATTTGTTTGATTACGCCACGTTGATGGATTTTAGCGTTCTTATGATGTATAATGGGAGGAAGGTAGTATCTGAATCTATAGCAAAGAATGTTTGTACCAAATGAACTTACTTGGGGTCTTTCTGTTCTTTCTGCCCTGCCTTTGCCCATGCTTATATCTAGCCCTTTAGGAGCAATGTATTGGTTGGTTCTGATGTGTTCCCAGCAGTATGGTACAGAGGCATGTGGGCATAGGCGGTCGGTGGCCCAACTGTTTGGGGAGGCTAAAGGGGCGGGGTTAGGGGTGGGGCCAGGGGGTGGAGCTTAAATCCATAATTGTCTGATCACACAGAAAAAAAATAAAAATAAATGTCACAATTAATACCTTTTATTAAATTTAGATATTAGTTATGTATCATATGTCAAAGAATAAAGTGGTTGCTCAAAGCATATACTAACCACAATCGCTCAACTGCAAAACACTATGCACAACTTTGTGCAAAAACACACTCTGAACCTTACTGTACCGTAAATATTACACTGGGCAGAACCTAATACACCAATATATCACCCATACGGAAAATGCAGACCGTCAACAATATTGAAACAAGGGATCATAATATCACAATTCTCATGTAGAGCCACAAAACATCCTAATTCATGTTTAATGTGGGATAAAATGTCATAAATAAGTAAATAAACTTTTAATGTTGAACACCTAATTCTCAAAATGGACATATTCCAAACACTATAATGAAAATAAAATGACCTTTTCTACCTTTGTTGTCTGGTGACTTTGTTTTTCTAATTGTGCTGGCCCAGTATCCGATTCTGCTGCTATCTGTCCTCTTAACTCCGTTTCCAGGGCTTCCTTTCCATTTATTAGTTTACTTTCCGCCTTTCTTCTTCATTTCTTGTCCTACATCCGTAAGTAAAAGCTGGGTCCTCCGCAAACTTGACTGTCCAGTGGATCCAGCTTTTGCCTATTTTCTTCATCCATCTGCAGTTTTTCTACTCTCTTCCTTTTCCGTCATCTCATCTCCTTCCTTCCTTCCTCACTCCTCCCTCCCCCTCCATGTCCAGCAACCCTCCTCTCCCCTCCCCTCCATCCACCCATGTCCAGCAACTCTCCTCTCCTCTCCCCTGCCCTCTCCTCTCCCCTCCATCCACCCATGTCCAGCAACCCTCCTCTCCCCTTCCCTCCATCCACCCATGTCCAGCAACTCTCCTCTCCCCTGCTTCCACCATGTGCAGCAACCCTCCTCTCCCCTTCCCTCCATCCACCCATGTCCAACAACCCTCCTCTCCCCTTCCCTCCATCCACCCATGTCCAGCAACCCTCCTCTCCCTTTCCCTCCATCCACCCATGTCCAGCAACCCTCCTCTCCCCTGCTTCCACCATGTGCAGCAACCCTCCTCTCCCTTGCCCTCTCCTCTCCCCTTCTTCCACCATATGCAGCAACCCTCCTCTCCCCTTCCCTCCATCCACCCATGTCCAACAACCCTCCTCTCCCTTTCCCTCCATCCACCCATGTCCAGCAACCCTCCTCTCCCTTTCCCTCCATCCACCCATGTCCAGCAACCCTCCTCTCCCCTGCTTCCACCATGTGCAGCAACCCTCCTCTCCCTTGCCCTCTCCTCTCCCCTTCTTCCACCATATGCAGCAACCCTCCTCTCCCCTTCCCTCCATCCACCCATGTCCAGCAACCCTCCTCTCCCCTTCTTCCACCATGTGCAGCAACCCTCCTCTCCCCTTCCCTCCATCCACCCATGTCCAACAACCCTCCTCTCCCCTTCCCTCCATCCACCCATGTCCAGCAACCCTCCTCTCCCTTTCCCTCCATCCACCCATGTCCAGCAACCCTCCTCTCCCCTGCTTCCACCATGTGCAGCAACCCTCCTCTCCCTTGCCCTCTCCTCTCCCCTTCTTCCACCATATGCAGCAACCCTCCTCTCCCCTTCCCTCCATCCACCCATGTCCAGCAACCCTCCTCTCCCCTTCTTCCACCATGTGCAGCAACCCTCCTCTCCTCTCCCGTCTGCCCTCGTTTCCTTCCTGCCCCCCCCCCGGCCGTACCTTTAAATATTATATTTTTGCTGGAGTCGCAGGCAGCGCCGGCATTGAAGGCATCAGCAGGCTCATCGCGGTTCCAGCAGCCTTCCCTCGTCGGATGATGGCTCCGCCCTCGTAGAAACAGGAAATACGTCAGAAGAGGGCGGAGCCATCATCCGATTTGCGAGGGAAGTCTGCTGGAACCGCGATGAGCCTGCTGATGCCTTCAATGCCGGCGGTGCCCGTGACTCCAGCAAAAATATAATATTTAAAGGTACGGCGGGCGGGCTGGGGAGGCTTAGCTTCCCCAAGCCTCTTATACGGGGTGCCTATGCATGTGGGCCAGTATTTGCATTGATGCCTATACAATGACTGGTAAATCTTCTCTGACCTATTGTACAACCCCTTGCTATATTGGGACCTATAAATGGAGTCCTGGGTGGGAGGAACCCAGCATGGAAAAAGTCATGAGTCCATCTTGTGCTTGAGAGTGCCTTGATTTGTGGAATCTCAGTGTGGGGTGTAGCTGATAATTATTATATAAGGGAGGACAATATTGTAGAATTTGTCCTTGGTAGCTTGTGTTGAGAACGTCTATACCCCCACCAAGTGACCCGTTGGAAAAGAGAGAAGGGGGTACCTGCTGTGTCAACCCTGACATTTGAGTGGGATCAGGGTCATTGCTGTTAATCTGGCCATTTGGTCATGGGAGGAGCCAGCATTTTTAGTGCACTGGTCCCCCTGACATGCCAGGATACCCACCGGGCACCCTAGGGGGCACTGCAGTGGACTTCATAAATTGCTCCCAGGTACATAGCTCCCTTACCTTGTGTGCTGAGCCCCTCAACACCCCCCCTCCCAAAATCCACTACCCACAACTGTACACCACTACCATAGCCCTTATGGGTGAAGGGGGCACCTAGATATGGGTACAGTGGGTTTTGGAGGGCTCGCTGTTTCCTCCACAAACGTAACAGGTAGGGGGGTATGGGCCTGGGTCCACCTGCCTGAAGTGCACTGCACCCACTAAAACTGCTCCAGGGACCTGCATACTGCTGTGATGGACCTGAGTATGACAGCTGAGGATGGCACAAAATATTTTTAAAGATATTTTTTGAGGGGGTTAGTGACCACTGGGGGAGTAAGGGGAGGTCATCCCCAATACTCTCTGGTGGTCATCTGGTCATTTCGGGCACCTTTTTGTGCCTTGGTCGTAAGAAAAACACGACCAGGTAAAGTCGTCCAAGTGTTTGTCAGGGTCGTCCTTGTTTCTTTCGATTATGGGTCGAGGACGTCTAAGTGTTAATAGGAACGCCCAAGTCCCGCCTTCGCTACACCTCTGATACGCCCCCTTGAACTTTGGCCGTCCCTGCGAAGGAAAGCAGTTGGGGATGTCCAAAATCAGCTTTCAATTATACTGATTTGGACGACCCTGGGAGAAGGACGTCCACCTTCCGATTTATGTCGAAAGATGGGCATCCTTCTCTTTCGAAAATGAGCCCACTAGTCTCCCGAACCTCAAGGTCAGCTCTCGAAGACCAGAGATTTTAACCTGGCTAAGTGAGAGGAGCAGGTTACACAAATAGTTGACTCCACTCTCTAGGCTTGCTTTAAAACTAACACATTTTCTTAAAATGTTAATTTACATCTGTTGGTTTGGATTTGCATTGGATATTTGCAGATCCAAAATCATGGTCATTGCTTAAGGGTTGACAGTTGGTGGCAGGATTTGGAGCCCTTGATTGCAGAGCTCTGAAGGGAGTTTTGGTGCATGACACCTATTTGAGGGTCATTACTGCAATGATGAGACAAGGTAACTCAGGACAGGTATAACTGAGTTGTAAAAGAAATCCAAACCAAAAATATTCAAGAGGTAGAGATCCGGCACGAGGGCCACAACCAGCTATTCCACTCTATGTTTACACTGTTACAAAGCCCACCACCCCTCCCCACCCCTACCCAACACCTTACCCTCCCCTTACATGTCTAATAGCCTACTGCGGGCCCTCGGGGGATGGGGGGGGGGGGAGTGGACAAAAAGTGCTCCCAAACAGACTGAAATTGAAGTCCCTCACGAGAAGAGAAGTCTTGTTCCCCCCTCCAGCTGCTCCATATGCAACTGCATGATCATGTAAGAGTGCCAATTCTGAAGAATTATAAAACATCACACTTTAATGCTCCGTAAATCTGTAAAAGAATGTCATTACAGTGCGTCACTCAGCCATAGTTAAATGCATTTTTAGGTTTGAAAAGATTTTTAACAATAAAGTTATAATTTGTCCTCAGCGAGGGCAGTCATAGATGAGAATTGCTCTAAATCTGTACTCTTGTGTTGAAAGCACCTGCATTTAGTTATGTGGACTAATAGAGATAGAAGCAACTAGGGGCTTGTGCTTTACATATCCATCACAGTCCTATCCAGTTTACATTTTTAAATCAGTACACTTCAATGTATTCACTAGAGTTGCAAGATGTAATAATATAATATAAACAGTGGAGTGTGTTGATCCTGAGGAATTCTATTCTTCCTGTTATATCCAGGACCAGGAGAGGGAGAGTTTGTCTTCTTGATGGACTGGTACAATCTATGGGCCCTGTTTACTAAGGTGTGCTAGCGTTTTTACCTCGCACTAAAAATTAGCACACACTAACTGTGTAGACGCCCATAGGAATATCATGGGCATCTACATGGTTAGCACGTGCTAAAAATGCTAGCATGCCTCTAGCATGGCTTAGTAAGCTGGGCCCTATGTGTGTGTTCTAGATATTGGAAATATAAAAGAGTAATGCATCTTTGTCACAAAATGCCTAGCCACCCATTTGGGTGTACCCTGTGACAACTTAGAGGGTCAATCCCCAGCACAGCTCAGGTCCGCCTGCACCTGCTGCTTGTGTTCTACATTAGCACCCTCCTCCCACCGACTGGGTCACAACCGCTTCTGGGCGAGTCTCCCGCTCTCAAATTTTCCCCAGTGATTTCTAGGTTACTAGGGCAACACTCCCAGTGGTTTCACAGTTCCCAGAAAGCACTCACAGACCCAACACACAAAACACCAGGATTCTTTATCAGTCCACACAGGCAGAACGAACAAACAATTGTGTTTATTCTGAGAACTTGGAACAGTGGACAAAAATGTGCAATTGGCAAACAGTAACACGTAACTGAAAAATGGATCAATTAGAAAACTAACTAAAACATTTGCATACTGTCTAAACAGTACCTGGGAAGATCAGGATATATAATTGTTCACAGAGCCTTAGCAAAAAGATCTGTCGCTTTCTTCTTCCAGGCTAAGACTGAAGGCAAAATCAGTACACTCTAAAGGAAATGAGTTTCTGGGCCAATCAGAGCCCAGTCAACAAGATTTGAAAGTATACTGCCGCTTGCTTCCTGCTTGTGTTAAAGAAAAAGAACATTCAGTTCCCTATAACAGCTTTACAGCAAAGAAACACCACCTGCTGGCCAAATAGGAGAAATATCTTTCAGGAAATAATTAAAATAGGAAAATATGTAATACATTTTACAGGCTTAAAACCCACTGTTTCTTCACAACCTTCTTCAAGAAGGACTTGTTTTATTCCCTAGAAGAATGCATGTTCTAGATGTTGGACAAATAAAAGAGCAATGCACCTTCTTCGGGAAAGACTTTTCCCTGTTCTATGTCCTAGAGAAATGCAGGTTCTAGATATTGAACCTATCAAAAGAGGACAGAAAATTGTTATTGAATTCTGGAGGAAAACATTCACCTCAGTATATGAAAATATCCCACAGAGATAATGGCAGAAAGCTTGTATTAACTATTTAATATTTAAGTTAGCTCACTAATAATTTTAGTGTGCTCATAATACTAGAGGGACCAGCACAGATCTAAAAGATCTCCTGTGTGTCTGTTAATGCTTTTAATCATTGCACAATTGTCTGCAAATTCTATATAGTGCAACTAGAGTTGCGTGTACAAATCTGGGCGTATTCTGACTTGTGCGCACAACTTAATTGGTTAACAAGTCAATCAGCATAAATAATTGGATGTTAAGCAATTATATGCATTAATTAGAATTTACGTGCACTAGTCGCTAACCCCTGGATTCTATATAGTGCACCTAGCATTTTGCGCTGACATCAAAGCGTATTCTGTAACAACGCACCTTATTTAATTGACTTAACAAGCCAATCAGTGTTGATAACATCACTTAACATGCAATAATGAGCACTAATTGGCAATAATTAGAATTTACATGCATAACTTGCTAAGCATATTCTATGACACACTGCGCCTAAATTCTAATGCGTGTAGGCAAAAAGGTGCATGGTTATGGGTGGGGAAGTGGGCATTTCGTGGGCGTTCCAAAATTTATACATATTTTTATAGAATATGGCTGTCTGTGCCTAAATCTACATGCCAGTATTTACACTGCATTTTTTGTTGGTGTAAATAGAAGTGCGTAGTTTTAGGCGCTAGGATATCAACTAAGCAAATTCTATATATTGCACCTAAATCTAGGCTGCTTATAGAATATGATTAGGCGGAAATGTTTTCCTTGCTGAATTTTTAGGCGCCATATATAGAATCCCCCCTATGCGTATTCTATAAAGCAGGGGTGTAGCCAGACTTTGGCGGGAGGGGTGTCCAGAACCCGAGGTGAGGGGGCACATTTTAGCCCCCCCCGGCGCCGCTGACCCTCTCGACCCTCCCTCCCGCCACTAACCCGCTGTTGCCTACCTTTTCTGGCAGGGGACCGCAACCCCCACCAGCCGAGGTCCTCTTCTTCTCGCAAAAGGCTTCCTTCTGTTTCTGACGTCCTGTCAGAAACAGAAGGAAACCTTTTGCGAGACGAAGAGGACCTCCTCGACTGGCGGGGGTTGGGGTCCCCTGCTAGCAAAGGCAGGCGACGGCGGGTTGGCGGTGGGAGGGGGGTTGGGCGGGTCGTCGGCAGGGGGGTCCAGGGCCAAATCTACGGGGGCCCAGGCCCCACGTAGCTACGCCACTGCTATAAAGTAGTCAGCGTAAATTCTACCTTGCGGATTTCAAAAGTAGGCCTGGCCATGGGAGGAGCATGGGTGGGTTGTGGACATTCCTAAAATTTACGTGCAGTGCTATAGAACAACCCATTCCATGAGTAAAGTTAGGTGCGGGCATTTACACCAGCTGTATTACATTGGTGTAAATGGCTGTGCCTAAATTTTAAACACATGGACGGCACTATGTGTATTCTATAAACCGCACCTATTGTAGGCGTGTTTTACAGAATACGTGCAGGTGCATTTTTCATCCACGCCAATTTTTGCGGCGCCAAATACAGAATCAGGCCCTCGATGTCTAGCATTTTTAACATGTGTTCTGTGTTTTGAGTACTGTAAGATCCAAAAATAGTACTGATCACTCATGAGTGTGACCTTTCCTGTTCTGGGTATTTTGCTGGTTATCTCCTGTGGTTTCTCCCCACTGCTATCTTTGCCCTGCCCCCCTTGAACATTGAGAGCTGAAACACTTACTTTATTATTATTTTTTCAGATTGGGGATGGGATGTGGATGGTGAAATGTATTTTGCCAAGCAAGTCAGGATGATTAGTGTTGATAATATGCCCTCTAATATTTCCTTGTAATCTTTATTTTAAGGAAATGTTTGAGAGTTAAGCATTTTCCCACAGCATTAAGACAATGTACCCTTCCTTGCCAAGATGTTCACATTAGATCCCCTTCATTTCTGAAGTCTGAAGGTAAGGTCTGGAAAGGATCCAGTGAGCTGGCTGCCAACTTGCTTTTCATTGATTGCTATCAGTATTCAATTTAACTGAAACATTTGATGCATTGTAAAGAAAAATCCAGGGCTGTTCATGTTAAAGATCTTGCAGAGTCCCAGTTGCACTGTTCAGGGCAGAAGATACTGCCTGACTGCCAGTGGCATCTCTGTATAATGCGGAGTGAAGGCAGAGCAAAGGCATATTGTCTAGCTCGGGGTCGGCTTAACCTATGGACCAGGCAAGGCTCTGGTCCAGGGCACTGATGCTAAAGGGCACCAAACGCCCGAGCCTGTGACGGCACCAGCCCATAGGTTAAGCTTAGCTTTTACTAGGGCTGCACGTTAATCGCAGTTAACGTCATGATGAACACATAAATTATTAATCGTGATTAAAAAATTGAATTGCAATTAATAATATACCTTCTGCCTGCCTCCTTCCCCGTCCGCACGTCGACACATGGTCCGGCATCTCTACCCCCCCCCCCCCCCGACCACTGGCAGCTCTCTCTTCCCTCTCTTTCCTACCCAGTTTTACCTTTTTCCATTTTCAGTAAAATCTTTGGCCCTGCAGCCATGGCAGGGTTACTGAAAAGCTGCCTGTGGCCTACACCGGGCCTTCCCTCTGACCCGTCCCGCCCCCTTGGCCTTCTGGTGCAACTTCCTGTTTGGGACGGGTCAGAGGGAACATGCAGGCTGCAGGCAGCTTTTCAGTACTGCTGCCATGGGTGCAGGGCCAAATATTTTACTGAAAATGGAAAAAGGTAAAACCACGTGGGAAGGGGCAGAAAGAGAGAGCCACTGGTGGTGGTCGGGGGGGGGGGGGGAGGTGCTGGATCACATGCGGGCAGTGGTGGTGGGGAATTAAGAGAACCGCGGATGGCCATGGGGGGGTAGTGAGAGAGAGAACCTTTGGTGGCTCTGGGGAGGAGGGGGGGGGGAAGGGAGAGAGAACATCTAGGGTGACATTCGGGGGGAGGTGGAGTGGAACCATGGAAGTTGCTGTTTGGGGGTGGGATGAGGAAGGAATTGTGAAAATTGCTGTGGAAGGGGGTGGGGCAGGGGGGTGGATGGGTGGGGCAGGTGGGAGGTGGGGCATGGTGGGGGGCGGGCAGAAAAACAAAAGTTGTCCAGGCCACACAACCTCTTGAGCCAGCCATGGTCTAGCTATATAGAAAGCATCAATATTCATCCTTTTATTTTCCTCATTTGATAGCAGGTCCCCTAAATCTAAGCACCATATGCATGCTTAAATTGATAGATTATTGCCATTCACTGAGGCACGGTGCACTTTTGCAAATAAATGGCAGTAGTATGCTAAGCTCTGTTCTGGAGTGTACATGTGCAAGTGGCTTAGGACCAGATTCAGGAAATGGCGCTGAGAAAAAGAAGCACTATTCTTTCTAAAGAGCACACGCCAATTTCCACGCCTACCTTTAGGTGCCAGTCTTATGCCTGCTGAAACCTGGTGTAAAAGCTGGTGCTTAAGTTAGGCACACTTACCCAGTATTCTATACCCAGTAAGTTTTAAGAACGCTGCTGACACACCCATGGTCATACCCCTTTTGAGTTATGTGCAGTTAGAGCTAGGTGCCATATCTCAACAAAGATATAGCGGAATTAGAAAAGATTTAAAGAAGAGCAACCAAAATGATAAAGAGGATGGAACTCCTCTCGTATGAGGAAAGGCTAAAGAGGTTAGGGCTCTTCAGCTTGGAAAAGAGACAGATGAGGGGAGATATGATTGAGGTCTACAAAATCCTGAGTGGTGTAGAACGAGTAGAAGTAAATCAATTTTTTTTACTCGTTCCAAAAGTAAAAGAGACTAGGGGACACTCAAGGAAGTTACACGGACATACTTTTAAAGCAAATAGGAGGAAATGTTTTTTCACTCAAGAAATAGTTAAGCTCTGGAACTCTTTGCTGGAGGATGTGGTCACAATGGTTAGCGTATCTGGGTTTAAAAAAAAGGTTTGGACAAGTTCCTGGAGGAAAAGTCCATAGTCTGCTATTGAGACAGACATGGGGTTTATGCCAGGTACTTGTGATCTAGATTGGCCGCTGCTGGAAACAGGATACTGGGCTAGATGGACCATTGCTCTGACCCAGTACTGCTACTCTTATGTTCTTATATGTGTGCAAATTTTAATAAATGCCAACTTACAACAATAATTGTTTACTGGCACCCAATTATTGAAGGTTAAGAGCTCGTTAGCCAATTTATAGATATAATATGGGGGTTAGTGCGTAATTTCAAGGGGATGTTCACAGGGGAGGGGCCCAGGTGGAGCATAGGTGCGGCAAACAGTTATACGCTTAGTTTACAAATACTGTAATCTACATGCATAAGTACTGCATTCAGGGGGTCTTTTATAAGCCGCGCTTGCATTTTTAGCTTACGGTGAATGCTAGCACAGCTTTGTAAAAGGCCCCCTCACTGTTCCCTCTAAACCAGTGGTTCCCAAACCTGGTCCTGGAGGCACCCCAGCCAGTCAGGTTTTCAGGATATCCACAATGAATATTCATGCACTGCCTTCACTGCATGCATATTTCTCTCTTGAATATTCATTGTGGATATCCTGAAAACCTGACTGGCTGGGGTGCCTCCAGGACCAGGTTTGGGAACCACTGCTCTAAAGTGAGCGGGAGTCCTTCAACAGCATTGTTACCAGCAGGGGATGCTGTTTCCCAGCACGCATTTTCAACAGTGAGGGACAGGCAAGCTCTGCTGGACTCCAGTGACTGAAAAGATAATATTGAACCATCACCCAATGCTGTTTGAGGACTCCCACTTAGCTTAGAGGGAACAGTGACCACATTTATGTGAGCCATAGACCTATCATAAGTCCTCATGTCTAAATGTAGATACGTTGCTGCCAGTTTATCCTAGTGTTCTACAAGAGTGTTTATGCATGTAATTGTTCTTATGGGGTTGCGGCTGGTAGAAATTTGGCACTAAATTTTGGTTACAGATTTGCCTCCTATCTGTACAGCTAAGCAGGTTAGGTTAGGACAGAACAAAAATGCCATCCTTATGTAAACAGCTTAGCTATATGTATAATGGCTGAATATCGCTGCTTTCTATATAGTTGCACTGAATGTACGTAAATGTTGGTCACGGGGTTTAAATATGGATCCACTGATGTACAGCTGGAAGGTTCTAAGATGGAGAATTCTCCAGCGCCAATTTTCTTCTAGGTCATATCAGGTCACCAACATGGAACCTTTGGAACTGCAACGAGTGAGTTTCTTTTCCTTACTGCAGCCAGAGGTGTGTGTGTGTGGGGGGGGGGGGGGGGGGGGGGGGCGGGCGTTCACCTGCCCATCTTGATCCTTTTATTTTCTTTCCTCTTTTTTTACATACCACTGGGCTTCCCTTTCAGTTATCCAGTGTGTCTTGCATGATCATAAAGGTAGGCTTAGGTGAGAAATGAAGAGGATAACGGAAAATATTATCCCTGAAACTAATTTATGTACTTTGGCTCAGTGTTGGAGGCAATATTGGTGAGAGAGGTCTCATTTATTGTATTTTTGTAATCAACAATTTTTAATGAAGAAATTGAACAAAATACGTTCTAAAAGGCCCTTTTACAAAGCTGTGGGACTTTCCTGTACACAGAGGCCGCTTTTCTGCTGCTGGAAAATGGCTGATTTTCTAATTCAGCATTAAAGGCTATGAACTAATGCTGTCATTAGCATATGGGCCCTTACCACCCCCCATTTTGGAGGTGGTAAGGGCTCACATGCTAATTACATGCTAATCAGTTAGTGCAGCCACATTGCCACATGCTAACTGATTAGTGCAGACACCCCTCCTTGGCCAAAAAAAAAAAAAATAATTTTTAGCACATGGACACTTCACTGTGCCCTATGGTAAGCCTTTTAAGCTGCAGTAAGCATACATTAGCACTTACCACAGCTTGGTAAAAGGATCCCTAAGTATAAGCCACCAATCTCTGCAACATCCATCCACTATTTCTCTTTAACAGGTGGTGGCAATGTTTCTTTTCCTTATATCATTAACACTGCATTTCAAAAAAGATATGGTGGAATTAGAACAGGTACAGAGAAGGGCAACGAAAATGATAAAGGGGGTGGGACAACTTCCTTATGAGGAAAGGCTAAAGTGGCTAGGGCTTTTCAGCTTGGAGAAGAGATGGCTAAGGGGAGATATGATAGAGGTCTATAAAATAACAAATGGAATGGAACGGGTAGACCTGAATTGTTTACTCTTTCAAAAAATACTAGGACTAGAGGGCATGCAATGAAGCTACGAATTTTTTTCTCTTAACATGTAATTAAACTCTGGAATTCGTTGCTAGGGAATGTAATAAAAGCAGTTAGCATGGCAGGGTTTAAAAAAAGGTTTGGCTAGCTTCCTAAAAGAAAAGTCTATAAGCCATTATTAAAATGGACTTGGGGAAAATCCACTGCCTATTTCTAGGATAAGCAGCATAAATGTATTGCACTGTTTCGGGATCTTGCCAGATACTTGTAACCTGGATTGGTTTCTGTTGGAAACAGGATGCTGGGCTTGATGGACTTTCGGTCCGTCCCAGCACAGCAATACTTATGTATTTAAATGTACTTATGTACTTAAAAGAAGTTTGTTGATATTTCAGTTTGACTATTACCTGCTACTTTAATTTCTAGCTGCTTTTTTCTCTTTTGTACCCCTGATTTTGTTGGATCTAGTAGAAGCAGGGATATAAAGAATTAAATTCAATGATAATTTCTCCTTCAAACAGACAAGGTGAAGGTTACAATGGGCAGGAAAACATTTCAAAGTCAAAGTGGTTTTTATTTTTTTCAAGCTAGCTGATGACGCAGGTGAAACAGAAATGGGTGAACCTATGAGCAAGGAAAGAGTTCACACGCTCTGCTAGCATCCTGTGGGCAGCATTAACTCTGGTTTACCTGATCTGTTAATGGTGCTGTCTCCCTAGACCTTTGGAACATTCCTTGGTGTAATGTGGGAAGAGTAATTTCTGGAATTAGCATATAAATTGGCAGAAGTCCGCAGTCCTTCCTGACACCAATGTTTCCTTGGCGTCATGGCACAATAACCTCTTATGTTAGGAAAATAAAACAGGTATTCATGTTTCACTGTCACTCTCCATCTAAGCACTTGATGTGTGTGTTGAAAACAGCCTTTAGAACATGTCAGGTTTGTGTAAGTTTAAGATCACAAGAGAATAATAACTGAAAGGCAAAATACTATATTGAGTGATGCTAATTAGAAGACGAACATTAGGAAACATTAATGTGGTAGAGTAGACATGTCCAAAGTTCAGTGGCCAAGCAGCAGAGGGCAAACATAAAACCTGACTTGACTACCAGTTTTCTTCAATAGGCAATTAAGAAACACAGTGGTCAGTGGTGGCTATATTTATTTTAACATAGGCAACCGAGACCCCTCGGGCCTAAGGGTATTCGTGATATTGCATAATAACAACGAGACACATGGCACTTTCTTAACATGGCACAACTCGGCCGCAGCTTTATTTTAAATACAAACAACATTATAAACATCATAAACCCTGGGTATACCCAAGCCAATCACCTTTCGGCTTAGTAGCCAACCCAGTCCGCCGTCATAGCAAGACTGACCAATCTTAAACCAAGCTCCCCGCCGTACAGCAAGGGAGCACAACCGTAAGCGCAGCTATCCCAGCTGCCTATCTCACACCATCAGGCTTGGGTACCCCACCAAAGCTGCGACAAATATAAACAGGTACATATCCATATTACTCGGGAGGGGGAGGGGGGCTGGGTGCAGGCTTCTGCCCGGACGCTGGAAAGAGAGCGTCCGGGCCCCACCCAGGGGTTTTAGACTCCTTTTTCCTCCCGCCTTTCTCAGCGGGGAGCGTTTTGTGAGGCGGGAACTAACCCACCGCGCCTCACTCGCTCCTCCCGCTATGTTCGGCATGCAAGCCCGTCAGGGCACGGCGCCATGTTAGTGGTGGCTCCGTGCACCCGAGGGGAACTGCACCTTTCTTGACTCTCAGTTCTCATTAGTAGGTGATCAAATGACCTGTAAGCTTGAGTGAGATTCTTATGCATCTGTGAATATTTGCAGTGGAAGGGAGAAACTTTTCCTTCATTGCATAGAAAGGGTGAGGGTGGTGATGGGGGGGTGGGTTGCTTGCTTAACCATTTGATAACACCAGGTGCTAAAAAGGAACCTGGAGTAGTGAATTTTCCTTGTGTCATCTTCACAGCATAGCCTGGAAGACTTAAAAATGTTTAGAGCCTGTTATGTATTTCCGTAGCAGAGATCAAAAACTAGCTGATAATTTTCTGTTCATCATTGTGTCATCTGCAATGTCTGCACAGTCTGACCCTTCTTCCGTCACAGAGAATACAGAGGACCCCAAGGAACAGTGCCCTATACACAGGACACCTCATCCCCTGACCACTCTTACATTGGGCAGTCCTGTGTTTTCAACATCTGTCTCAAAATGTTCATATTTATTTTAAGAAAGTATATAAAAATACAGGATAATAACAGATTACAGTTGAAATAAGTAAGTGATCCATTCAGTCTGTCTAGGCCAGGGGTTCTCAATCCAGTCCTTGGGACTCACCAAGCCAGTCAGGTTTCAGGAGGTTCACAATGAATATGCATGAAATAGGTTGTATGCAAATTTAACCCATGCATATTCGTTGTGGGTAGCCTGAAAACCTGACTGATTTGGCGTGTTCTGAGGGCTGGTTCGAGAACCCTTGTTCTAGCCAGTGGTTCTTAACCTTTCTTCTCTTGTGACACATCTGACAGACAACGTTGATGCATGTGACATACCGAACACTAAAATTCACAACTGAACAAAACATCTCTAAATATTTCATTGTTTAACTGTAAGTTTAGTATGAATTTGCTTATCCCATATCAAAAAGCTGTATGCAACACATCAGTCTCAGATTTCTCACTTGCTATACAACAAAACAAATATATATTTAAATTCTAGTGTCACCTCAGTAACAGCAACACAAAATCCCTCCACTGCCAGATACTGTGAAGCAGTACAAAAACCTGCACTTATGCTACTCAGAAACTATGTAGCAAACAGAAGCTGTGGACAGCAGACCTGTAACATTTTCAGTTTGGGGGTAGTGGGGAAGTAGAAATAGGGACTAGTTGCAGGGATTTCAAGAACCTGATGCTTAAGATTGCTGGTCTTTTCAGCTTGCAGGCACTGATGGTTGTAAAGGAAACACTGGCTTGCTGTGTATAACAAATGTTTTTTGACACACTTTCCATCTCTTGGGGACACACTGGTTGAGAACCACTATTCTAGACATACCTGTCCATACTGCAAGGTTATATCTCAATTGCCAGTTGTAAAAGCTTGACATTCTGTAGGACATCACTCTATCCTCAGCTTGTCTTTTGCTTCCTCATTGGTTCTTTTCCAACCTGGGTAGATGACCATAGAGGAATCTATCAACCATATTGGGGTATAAAAGAAATGAGTCTTAGTATGGGGCCAAGTTGATGAAGTCAAAGAGCCAAGAAATAGTCCGTTTGATATTATGAGGTCCCTAGCAAGCATTACTGCCTGAAAAGAAAACCTAGTGCATTCTCTCAGTTTCTGGAAGGGCAGGTTTTTATCCTTAGAAGTGCCTGCATTCCTCAGAATTGAAAGGTGAGTTAAAGGGAAATGGTGCCCACAGGACTAAAAAAGCACAGTGCATGATGATGTGACGGACCTAAACAGCATTGGTATCAAATGCCAATAAACTGCTGAGGGGTTAGATGCCACTGTGGGAACTTAGTACCTTGATGAAATGATTTCTGTTTAGGAAATAAAGAAAAAAAATTGTATGATGCCCTTGTGTGAGTGAAACCTGCAGTCACCTTATTTGAAATGGCAAAGGACTTGCATTTGGTTTGATAATACAAGATGGTCACCACTGAGTTGTGTTCCTGAGAAAAGAAACTTTTTCTCATCTATGGTTTATGTGGAAGCTTTGTCAGCCATTGAAGTGCATATATTAGAGGTTATGTTGGAATAAACTTGGAAAATACTGAAGTGCTTATTTCTTGATGATAATCAGATGAGAACCAAGAAAAGAGAAAGGCTTTGGAAAATAATAACTGTTTTATATTCAGTGGTTAATCGGAGTGGAAACATTCCAAGTAGCAAATGTCTGTTCCACACCGTTTACATGTTTGTACACTTGTCTGTCTGTTACTTGTATCTGATTATGTGTGATCTCCAAACCTGAGACCAGAGTGGAAGACAGAGTGGATAGGAGTGGCCTAATGATTAGTGCAGTGGGCTTTGATCCTGGCAACCTGTGTTCAATTCCACTGCAGCTCCTTGTGACCCTGGGCAAGTCACTTAGGGCCCCTTTTACCAAACTTGGGCAAAAGAGGGTCTGTGCTGGCATCTGTGCATGTTTTTGACACGTGCCGAGGACCCTTTTACACAGCAGGTAAAAGGTAGGTTTTGCTTTTCCACAACAAATGGCCATGTGGCAACTAAAGCACTTGCTAAGTGGGCATTTCGGCGGGGGGGGGGGGGGGGGGGGGGGGGGGGAATGGCCATTACCACCACCCATTGAGGTGGCGGCAAGATCTCCCGCGCCAACCCGGTGACAGCCAGGCAGCAAGCTGCACTGCCCAATTACTGCTGGGTGCACACCGGCACTACAAAAATAAATATATTTTTGTAACGCTGGATATGATGGTGCACTGAGGGTGGGAAGTACTGCCAGGCTGCTACGGTAGCCTGGTGGTATTTCCTTTTTAGCAAGTGGTAAGTCTGCGTTGGGCTTACCACCCCTTTGTAAAAGGGGCCCTTAACCCTCCATTGTCCCAAGTGAAAAGATTGTGAGCCCTCTAGGGACAGAGAAAGTACCTGCATATAATGTGTACAGTGTTGCATACATCTAGTAGTGCTATAGAAAATGATTAGTGGAGGAGTGGCCTAGTGGTTAGAGCACTGGTCTTGCAATCCAGAGGTGGCTGGTTCAAGTCCCACTGCTGTACCTTGTGATTGTGGGCAAGTCACTTAACCCTCCATTGCCTCAGGTACAAGCTTAGATTGTGAGCCCTCCTGGGACAGAGAAATATCCAGTGCACCTGACTGTAACTCACCTTGAGCTACTACTGAAAAAGGTGAGAGCAAAATCTAAATAAATAGTAGTAGTAATCCAACACTAAGTCATGAAGTAGTACAATAAATAAAGCAATATGAAGTAAAAACTAAGATTAGAATTAATCAGAAGTCCTATAACATTTTAAACATAAGGAGCTGGATTCAGAAAATGGTGCTCAAAATTTGATGCCTGAAAAAAAATCTGCCCTAACTGGGATTCTAATAAAGAGCATGCATTTTTTATAGAATTTATTTATTAATTTTAAAAAATTATATTCCGCTCTATCGCCAAAGGTTCTAGGTGGATCTTATACACAATTGCTTTGTGCCGATTCCTGTGCCAGTCCTATGCCTGCTGAAGCCTGGTGCCCAAGTTAGGTGCGCTGAGGCCGTATTCTATAATTCCGTGTGCAGCTTTTACTACTACTTATCATTTCGATAGCGCTACTTGATGTACGCAGCGCTGTACACTTGAACATGAAGAGACAGTCCCTGCTCGATAGAGCTTACAATCTATTTAGGACAGACAAACAGGACAAATAAGAGATAAGGGAATTACTGAAGTGGGGATGATAAAATATGGGTACTGAACAAATGAGTAAGGGTTAGGAGTTAAAAGCAGCATCAAAAAGATGGGCTTTTAGCCTAGATTTGAAGACGGCTAGAGATGGAGCTTGACGGACCAGCTCAGGAAGTTTATTCCAGGCATATGGTGTAGCAAAATAAAAGGAACGGAGTCTGGAGTTAGCGGTGGAGAAGAAGGGTGCAGATAAGAGATATTTACCCAGTGAATGGAGTTCCCAGGGAAAAGTGTAGGAAGAGATAAAAGTGGAGAGGTACTGAGGAGCTGCAGAGTGAATGCACTTATAAGTCAATAGGAGGAGTTTGAACTGTATGTGGAAACAGATAGGGAGCCAGTGAAGTGACTTGAGGAGAGAGCTAATATGAGCATAGCGACACTGGCAAAATATAAGTCGTGTGGCAGACTTTTGAACAGATTGAAGAGGAGAGAGATGGCTAAGTGGGAGACCTGTGAGAAGCAAGTTGCAGGCTAAGTGGGAGACCTGTGAGAAGCAAGTTGCAATAGTCTAAGCGAGAGGTGATGAGAGTGTGGATAAAGGTTCTGGTCGTGTCCTCAGAAAGGAAAGGGTGAATTTTGGTGATATTATAGAGAAAGAAACGACAGGTTTTAGCAGTCTGCTGAATAGGTGCAGAGAAGGAGAGAGAGGAGTCAAAGATGACCCCAAGGTTACGAGCTGATGAGACAGGGAGGATGAGAGTGTTATCCACAGAAATAGAGAACTGGGGAAGAGGAGAGGTTGGTTTAGGGGGAAAGATAAGAAGCTCAGCTTTTCAGAACACCTCTGACACACCCATGGCCACGCCCCCTTACGTGTTATACACTAGTGGGGTTAGGTGCGGCGCGATATAGCATACAGCCAGATGTGTGTGCAAATTTTGGTGAGTGCCAATTAACACTCCTTACTCATTGTTCTAGTGAAATATACCTGAGAAGTTAGGAAAATGAGGGCCTTAAGGAATAAATGATTTGAATCAGAATACCACACTGCTCCTAATGTGAATCCACAACTGGTCCTCAGGCCCCAGAAGAATGAATGGTGGAGCCCTTACCACCCGAACTGGAACTTGTGAGCAATGATTATATGGTGAGCACTGTCAATGGTCTTGTGCTCTCTCACGCATATGCATTTTCTTGAGTCTGTTATGCAGTTATGAAGTGTGATATGCCAGGATCAGAGCAGGGGATGCCAGGATCAGAGCAGGGGATGGAAGTGAAACTCTTGGGTCTTCTCTAGCGATCCATGTGCAGATAACAAAGGCCGCACTCTCTCCAAAGAAATTGCCAGCTATATCTGCTTAGCTTGAAAACAAAACTAGAATGAATGCTTAAAATTGCTGCAGTGTGTTATTTTCATCCTTTCAGAAGGCAGGAGGCTGCTATGTAACTAACCACTGGTTTTGCATTACTTAAGCAAATTAGCTGCTTGCAAATAATTAAAACCCTGGCATATTGTCTGTGCTGTTTTCCCTCTCAGCAGCTGGCTGAGTTCAGCATACATGGTAAGAATATTCTCTTTCATTAGCATTGTCAACAATTCAATCAAATACATCCCATAATTTCAAGTAATGATATGGGCAAGATCCACCACCTCTAATTAATTAAATGAACACAGATAATTTGGAGTTGGAGCAACTGTGGCATCTTTCTCTGAATTAGTGGCACTGGTGAAAGCATTTGACTTTTTGCATCATGATTAAACTCTGGATGACGCAGTAGGAATTGAGACCTAGATATGAAATTCAGTACTTTTTTGATTTGTGTACTGCAGTTCGGCATATTACATCAAACGTGAAATGTCGGTGACGCTCCTCCCTGGAACTTTAGAATTTTTCAGAGGAAAGATTTTCAAATCTTCCAGTCAAGTCTCACCCAGGAGACCTGGAGATTTTGTTACAGCATTATGGGTGGAGCTTATAATTCTAAATGGTTCTAAATTGAAAATTTAGTTGTTTATTTTTAGGAAATTAATGGTTTTGAAGGACAGTTAAATAGGTGCTTATTGGTATTTTTCATGGTACCTACAGTGCTTCTAGGTTAAATAAATTTAATAAAGCTTAACTCTATCTTTCCTAAAAATAAAAATCACCACAGCTCCAGCACTCCCACTTTCTTCCGGAACTCCTCAGTACTCATGCACCCTTCTCCAAGCACTCCCCAGCATTTTCATTCCCTTCCTTTAAGGTTGCCAACTGGATCCAGATTCGCTTGACAGGGTTGATCCAGTCCTGGGTTTACCCTAATGCATGCAGGGCTGTGTAGTCTTGCATTTCTTCGGGAACTCAATGGGGAAATCAGAACTGCAAGTCCCTATATGCAATGAGGGAAAAACTCAGGACTGGATCAACCTTGGCGTGCAAATTTGGATCCAGTTGGCAACTCTACGAGTCAAAGCACAGTCCCAGCACTTCCCAGTATTCGCAATCGCTCACTCTCAGCACGGCCTCAGCAGTCTCATTTCCTCCCAGCGCTGTCTCAGCACCTCACCCTCTCCCTACAGGCCCAGTACTCCCATCCCTCCTTTTACTTTCCCAGCACTTTCACCCCCTCCCAGCACAATCCCAGCATTTTCACCCCCTCCCTGCAGTTCCTCCACAGGTCTGTGCTCAGCTCCGAGAGCCTCAACCCTCACTTCAAGGCTGCTGTCAGGTTCTTGGTTGTAGTAACAGCAGCAGCTAAAGGAGTTTGACACTACTGGCAGCCATCTCCTCTCCATCACCTCTTCTTGTTTTTGGCAAGAGCAAAGAGGGGAGTGTTACTGGCAGCAGCCTGATGACTTTACCTCGGTGGACTGAGAATCTCACTCTGCTGCTTCTCTTTGGTGGATAATGATATTCATCAGAGAGGCAGGTCTGTCTTCATCATTGTGTCTGTTTTATCAGGGTGGGGGGTTAGTTTATTATAACCTAAATCAGAACTCCTCTAAAAAAGGACTTGATATTCAGCTGGTCTGGCCAGCTTCTGTGCTGAACTTTATTTCTATATGTAGCAGTGCTATCCATTTAACCAGTGCCACTGAATGTACCTCTGCCCAGCAACTGGGAATCCTGTTCAGACAAAATGGATCCTCAGGAGCTTAGCTGAGATTGGATAACAGAGCCGCGGAGCTGGTGGTTGGGAGGCGGGGATAGTGACGGGTAGACTTATACGGTCTGTGCCAGAGCCAATGGTGGGAGGCGGGGATAGTGCTGGGCAGACTTGTACAGTCTGTGCCCTGAAAAAGACAAGTACAAATCAAGGTAAGGTATACACAAAAAAGTGGCACATTTCTTGGGCAGACTGGATGGACCGTGCAGGTCTTTTTCTGCCGTCATCTACTATGTTACTATGTAACTGTGCCGACACCTATCTGTTTCGATAGACTTGCATTTCCTATGCAGGACTGGAAAATGATCTTCAATTTGGGGTTAGTCTGACTCCTAAAAGCAGTCCTTGATGTCCCACCCTGTCGTGTTTTGCAATAAATCATCAAACCAAAAACTCAGCCCGAGCCTCCCAAAGAGACTAAGCTACAGAACAACAGAGAAGATGCACACTTTCTATTATCATAACTTGGCCCACATATAGTAGCTAGTTTATATTCACTGGGTCTCTGAAACCACTACATCAAGCCATTGGCACGTTCACTTGCACTGCAATCAATGAAGTGACCATAGAAAATGCTTTACAAAAGACTAGCAAGGAAGTCTGCCACAGGCCTACATCCTGCTGTTAGAAAAACACAATCTGTATCCTGGCATCATGGCCTTGCAGCTGCCAGGCACTCTCCTTATGTGGCCATCACTGTTGGCTCTGAAGTGGAACAGATAGAGGAGGAGGAGGACCAAAAGTAATGCATTCATCAGTGCCAGCACGGATGGAAGGCAGTATCGAGTCACTGTCAACCAGATGCGTGTGCTCATTTCCTCCATAATTGGACTGCTGTTTGAAAAATTAAGTTGGCGTCCAGAAAATCCCAGCCTTTGCGGCATTTGGGTATAACTTTTGCAGTTGGGCAAGAATAAATTACAAAAATTTCACACAAAATAAGGGGCTAGGCAGATACTTGGAAGAGAAAAATGAAGGGAGAATTTATGAAAGCTGTAACACATTGTTCTGACATGATCAGGGAGGCTCCCAACACAGAAAAGAAAATGAAAAGAAATAGAGGAATGATTTCATCTATACATATAAGTCATTCACTTTAAAGTCAAAACAAACTATTTATTAAAATGTACACTAGGAGATACTTCGTTCGATCTCAGTTATAATATAATGGCTTCATGATCTATATAAATGCAAGAGAAAATATCGAGCAATGGTTGAGATACAGGAAGAGAGATTTAGGGCCAGATGTGTTGAGGTGATTTCCCCATTTTTGTTTCTATGAGGAAAATTCTTAGCAGATGGACCAAAGGCCAAAGCCACAGAATGGGAATAAATAGTACAGAGGCCTCTTTGAGCCAAATGTATTAAAGGATTTTCTTCTTTTTATCAATAAGCTACGTGTGGACCCAGAGTCAGCCGAAGGGTATCTAACACTAGGTGAACCTTCAGCAATGTGCCTCCCCTTAGTCCAGCATCTTCCCTTCCCTAGTCCCCCTAAAATCCAGCATCTCTCCTCCCCTCCTTGCCATGCCCAGCATTTCCCCTCTATCCCCTGCTGCCACCACCTTACCTCAATCTTCCAAAACACACATGGGGACTTTGAGTACCCATGTGCACTCCAGGCTCACAGCATCCTGCTGCTTTTATGCAAAGTTAGGGTGGAAGGGGGTGGGACATGGCCAGCCTTCAGTGTGCACTGGTACTCATGGGCCTGCCACTGGAATGCTGCCCTCTTGCTGGCTGTGCTATCACTGCACTGTCATCCCTCTGAAAGATGCCACCTTAGATGGACGATTAGTGTCAGGATTGGCCCCGCGTGGCTCTTAAATTTCTAGAAAGTTCAAAATTCTTGGGATGTAGGGCACCTGGCTACTCCTCATACCTTGCTGTCTTCACTTGTGGAGAAAGTTTACACATGTTAATAGGCAAACTGAAGCTTCGAAAGAAACTGGTAATATTTCTGCCACTATATGGAGTTTTTTTTGTACATCAATATTTCTGCTGAATTCCTTTTCTATGTTTTTTCCCCCTTAAATAAAATTCCACAGAAAGACGGAGGAAAAGACGGGCACAGCAAGCTCATCATGTGATGCCCTAGTTATTGAGTGATGAATACTGCCACTGCTCACGGGCCTCGGATCAGGAAGTCACAATAAGGCAACTATCAGTGTAATAGCTCTGGAGTAAGGGAGGCAACTGTAAAAACTTCATGCCCAGGTCAGCAGTTGTTTGCCAGTGTAAGAAGCCCCATTGAAACTGACTCACCCCTTTTATGGCTAAAAGCAGTCACACTGTGGACACAATTACTTGCTGTGAAAAAGGATCTCAAGGTGATGAAACAATGCGACAAGGCAGTGGCTGTGGCCAGAAGGATGCTAGGCTGCATAGAGAGGGATATAACTAGCAGAAGAAAGGAGGTGTTGATGTCCTTGTACAAGTCATTGGTGAGGCCCTACTTGGAGTATTGCATTCAGTTTTGAATTTAAAAAGACTTGGTGGTTCAGAGAAACGCAACAAAAATGGTATGGGATTTGCGCCACAAGATGTATGAGGAAAGACTTGATGACCTAAAGATCTATACCCTGGAGGAAAGGAGAGACAGGAGTGATATGTGATACGGACATTCAAATATTTGAAATGTATTAATCTGCAAACAAAACTTTTCCGGAGATGGGAAGGTGGTAGAACTAGAGGTCATGAATTGAGGTTGAAGGGGGGCTGCCTCTCAGGAATAATGTCAAGAGGGGATGGTAGATACCTGGAATGCCCTCCTGTGGAAAGTGGTGGTGATGAGAATTAAAAAATGCATGGGATAAACACAAAGGAATCCTGTTTAGAAGGAATGGATCCAAATAAGTTTAGCAATGATTAGATAGCAAAACCAGTAACTGGAAAGCAAAGCCAATGGTGGGCAGACTTCTACAGTCTATGCCTGGAAAATGGCAAGGAAAAATCAATACCAGTTATACGTATGAAGTATCTTGTTGGGCAGATAGGATGGACCATACAGGTCTTTATCTGCATTGTCTACTATGTCACTATATAGGGGCAGAGGTCGATCCACTGAGATCGAGGGAAGAGAAGCACATGCAGTGTCTCATTTTCAAAACTGTAAAAAGGAAACACTGGTACACTCAGTGGCGATCCTAGCCGGCATGACATCCGGGGCGGATCGCCGATGCGCCTCCCCCGGGTGCAGCGCGGCCCCCCCGGTGAAATGACACCCCCCGGGTGCACGCCGCTGGGGGGGGGGGTGCTGCGGCGCGCGCCTGTCAGCTGAGTTCGCTGACTTCGCTAACTTCACTGCAGCTCCCTCTGCCCCGGCCGGAACAGGAAGTAACCTGTTCCGGGGCAGAGGGAGCTGCAGTGAAGTTAGCGAAGTCAGCGAACTCAGCTGACAGGCGCGCGCCGCGGCACCCCCCCAGCGGCGTGCACCCGGGGTGGACCGCCCCCACCCCCCCCCCCTTGGTATGCCACTGGGTACACTGCATCTGTTATTCATAGATCTTGGGATTTTGAAAAGGAAACCCTACCTGGAGGTTTGGTTTTGAAAATAACTTTGCAAACCCTGCAGTTATTTCATAGTAGGGTTACCATATGTCTCCAGAAAAAGGAGGACAGATCGAGCCAGTCTGGGTTTTACTTTCATTGTGTTCAATGGAAGCAAAACCCGGACTGGATCAATGTGTCCTCCTTTTTCTGGAGCCATAAGGTAACTCTAGTTCATAGGTGTCAACTTTCAAAATGATCGGAGGTGCCAAATTTATTTACAATGACCTCTCCCTGGATCCTGCTCAATATCAGGGTTTCTCAGTGCCCATAGAAATGGCTCCAATGGGTTAGTTTAAAATTGCCTCAGCTAAGTGTAACCCCTTCCTGCCTGGACCAGTATTAGGTGGGGCTCTTACATAAAATGTACTTGTTTTGTTGGTGGGTCTAGGTTGGGACCAGTAATTTCTGGGGGTCATTGGCAAGATCAAACACACTCTCCACACTTCGTTGGACATTAACTCAATCCAGGCCAGAATTTGGGATTCTGATCCAGAAGGGTTTACTTAAAATAGAGTCTTTTAGCAAAAGGGAGAAAGGAAAAACAGAAAGCAAAAGCAGCATCAGACACTTACAGTCTCTTATTTGTTTCTTCCTGTGAGACTCTTCTTTATATCTTTACACCACTCAGGGCCGCCGAAAGACAAAGCCAGGCCCGGGGCAAACACCCCCCAGGGCCTGCCCTCTTCCAGGCCCTCCCCCCTCTCTGGGCGGCCCCGCTTGTCCTGCTCTGCCTCCTGTCACTGTGCACAGCAAAATTCCCCAGGGCCCGGCACTAGCATTGCAATGCTCTCCTGTTCCTGTGCGCGGCAGCGCCATAGAGCAGAGTCCTTCCTTTCTTCCTGCTGCGTCCTGTTTGGATGCGGCAGAAAGTACTCTGCTCTGTGGCGCTGCTGCACACAGGATCAGGAGAGCAATGCTAGCGCCAGGCGGGCCCCCCTTGGATGCTGGGCCCTGGGGAATTTTGCCCCCCTCTGCCCCCTCTCTTGGCAGCCCTGACACCACTGTCAGTCTCTTTATCTTTGTTGATCCCACGAATCTCCTCTGTGTCCCCTCCTGCTTCAAAGGACCAGGATCCTCTGCTTCTTGCATTTCTTCAACTGCTCCACTCCTGTCTCCTTGTCCTTAAAAGAGGTGGTGGGCCACTTTCAGGCAAGTGAAGAAGCCTCAGTATCCCTGTCACTACTCAAGTTTTAAGTTTATTACAGGTTTACGACCCCCGCCCATCGCTAGTTACATCTAGGTGAGTTACAAACTAGAAAAATCAGGGATGTAATAAGAGAGTACAGACACAAGAGGGAAAGGGAATGAACTACAATATTAATAGGATAGCGGGGGAAGGAAGAGAGGAGGGATATGCTGCATTTCAGATCTATCTCTGGAAAAATGTGCATAGCAGCTCTAACCAAAAGCATCCCGGAAAAGGAACGTTTTCAGATTTGTTTTAAAATCCTGAAGCTTCAGATGTTCTCTAAGCGGTTGTGGGAGTTTATTCCAGTTGTTCAGGCCTTGGACTGAAAAGATAGTTGATCAAGTATGTTCATGGAAGATTTCCCAGAAAGACGAAACTGTCAAAAAGACTGAGTTGTCGATCATAGGGATCTCGCAGGAACATAAGGGGTCAGGAATTGAGAGAGATATTGAGTTTCTCCAGAGAGTTTGATTTTGTGAACCAGAAGCATTGATTTATATGTAATTCTATGCCTTAGTGGAAGCCAATGAGCTTCCCTGAGGAGCGGGGAAACATCGTCAAATGTTTTCGAACCGATAATCAGTTTTATGGCAGTATTTTGCACAAGTTGGAGACATTGAATATATTTGCAGTTGAGACCACAGCGTTACAATAATCGAGTTGGATTGTAACAAAGGAAAGGATTAGAATGTTTAATGCTTGAGGATAGACTATTTCTTTTACCTTCCTGGTAAAATGGCTGGGCTAGCCAAAGACCTTCTTCCCCTTATTCAGAAGTACAATGGTTGGGGAAGGAGGAGCCAAAGACAAATAATTCAAACAGAGCTGTTTGTTTGTTTGTTTTTTCACCAAAGTTTCCCTCCAATAAAGGGTTCCTCTCATTTAATTCATTGGTCAGGAGAGTCCTTCCCTTGTTCTAGAAGTTGTGGGGGCATTTACAAGTCAAAGCTTAGCATTTTAGTAGAGCTACTAGAGGTCTCTGTTATCCTCACAGAGGAGAACCTTTGGGGTCTCTACATAAGATCATAAGAACTGCCTAATGAGGTCAGACCAAAGGCCTATCCATCCTAGAAGTGAAAGTTGCAGGTGCTTAGAGAAGGTGAGAGAGAGAGGAAGAGAGAGGGGTCCATTGCTTGCCAGCCCTTCTGATGTATTAGTATGAGCTTTGCATGCATCAGTGTGCATAGTGTGGCTCTCAAGCAACATTTAGGCTGGATTTCCATTGGTCAGATCTCTTGATCTCACAGATGCTATCTGATATTGAAAATATGTAAGTCAATCCGGTACATTTTTCATTCTACTTTGTAATGGTGGCCAGAATAGCTTGTGAAAGAAATTATTAAGGTCTGCTTAGCCTCTTTGAACTTTTACTGTTCTTATTTTTTATCAAAATGGAGAGGCCTTACCCAGATTTGTTGACAAAGCGACTGTGGGTTTCCTCATCCCATTCCCCCTCCCACTATGCCCAATATACCCAATCAATGAAGCAAGAAAACAGTTGAGCACATTTCTCCGAGATTTTGATATATCCATACTCCTTCTGAACTGTTAAGTTTTCTTGTAAGTATCTTACAACTGAAGGCCCAACATTTGGTTAAACAAGGCCCTAACTTTTACTGTGCTTGCTATGAGAAAGAATCCTCCAATTCAATATTGTGCAAGGGGGTCAGGTTCCTTTTGCTCTCCACACATCCCAGAACATTCCTCCAAATAGCATTTGAAGATTTTCCACCTCATTTTCATTGCTTGCCATTTCAAGACTTTTTTTTTTTTTTTTTTTAATTCTTTATTTATACATTTCACATATACAAGAACAAGAACACCTCTTGTACAATCTAGGAGAACTGTAAGAACATCTTTTCACAGGAAATCACAACCCACACACACTCACCCGCCTCCCCCATTAGTCCACAAATAGAGCCAAGGAACCAATCACCATCTTGGGCAAATTAAAACCATATAATCCAACACAAAAAATGACTCTGAAGGGAGTAGTGGCAGCAATTATAACCGAGGTGGGGATGCATTCTCCGCCCCTGCCTCCAGAGAAGGCGCTCCCCTATCCCCCCGGGACTCCAGGAATGCTTTCAACTGCATAGGTTCAAAAAACACATACTTAACAGCGTTCATCTTCACCACACATTTACAGGGATAATTGAGCCAAAAGAGGCCCCCCAACTGAAACACAGTAGGGCGCAACTTAAGAAAAGCTTGTCGCCTCCTCTGCGTTACCTTGGTCACATCAGGATACATCCGTACTTGTACATTCAGAAACTTTTCTTTCCGAAACTTAAAGAATAACTTCAAAATCCTATCTCTATCAAACTGAGAAACAAATGTCACTATAAGAGTAGCTCGCTCCTGCCGCTCCTCTTCACCCTCCAACTCCCGAATAAAGTCCAACGTGTCAAACTGCCCAGTGATATCCTCACCAGCAGCCCGCTCACCCTGGACCGCTCGCTTAAAGGGCTGCAGATAATAAATCTGCGAGATAGGCGGGCATGCCGGTTCAGGCACTTTTAACACTTCAATAAGGTATTTTGTAAAAGTCTGTAACGGTGCAGTCAGCTGTACCTTAGGAAAATTAATCAACCGCAGAGTATTTACCCTCTGCCGGTTTTCAAGCGCCTCAATCTTCCTATGCAACCATTTATTTTCCGTTATCATGGTTGCTTGCACCTCTTGAACCGATTGAATGGCCCGGTCATGGGCCTCAGTTCTGTCTTCCACCTTCTTCACTTGCAGACCCAACTGAGTAACAGTCTCAGTTGGAAGCTGAGAGGCCTGCGACAGTAACAACATTTTAGTAGATAATGAAGTTTCCAGTGTTAATAAAGCATCCCAAATCGTTTCCAACGTAAAGTTAGGAGGCTTAGGTAACAGTGAGGACTTACTCAAGACTGCAGCACTCCTCTCGGATCCCAAGGCAATACCAGCTCCCTCCTCCAGAAGCGATCCCACCAAAGCAGTTTCTCCCTGCAAGCTGAAACTCCCCCCTTCCGGGGAATCTTGCGTGCTCCCAGCTGCAGCGGGTCCCATCACAGAGCCAACCGCCCCTTCTTCGGGAGCCAGGAAACCCTGTCCGCTTACAGCCCGAACCGACGCAGGCATGGGAGGCGGTTCCCGCACCTCCTGGCTGAGCTCCGTCTCAGGCGGCAGGGACGCTTCGCCTCTCTCTGCCCCTCCCGACAACGAGACACCCGAACTCAGCTGGCTGCCGCCCACCACAACGAAGCGGTCCAGCGTTCCCAGAGCGGGTCCCGCGAGTGCCCCAGGACCAGGCACCCGCTTACCCTTCCTCTTCGGCATTCTCGAGGCAAACAGTAGTTAGGTAAGCAAAACACCGCCGAGCTGCCTCGCCGTCCTCCCTTCAGGCCACCATCTTGGTCCCATTTCAAGACTTAAGGCAAAAGGAAGGCTATCAAATAGAAGAAATTGATCAATGATTGCATAACTTCACTTATGAGGCATGCAAAACAGTGAACTAGCAATTTCCTCCTTCTCTTCTGGGCATCCATCTCAGTCAGAACCAGGAATGTTTTCTGTTGCGATGACTGTGTTTTATATCTCAGTTCCCCCCACCCTCCCTAAACATTAATATTTTTTTAGTCCGCTAAAGCCAATCTAAGTTCTAAGTGGATCACAATAAAATGTCAGCTGGAACAATATTAGTGAAAAACACAATGACAATACACTTTGACGACTCCAGATTACATCAGTAAAACATATTTCCTAAACAGAGCAGTTTTTAACTGCTTTCTAAAAGACTGATAGAGACAAGTTGTAAATCTTCTGGAAGATTACTCCACACTTTAGCTACCTGATAGGCTAAAGATGCTTGATATAAAATCAGAGATTTCATCCCTTTAGGAGAAGGTAGAGAAAAAAAAAAGAGCTTTTTCTTTGGTTTCGCCCTGTCATTTCAACTTGAAAATGTGAAAACATATATTGAGGTAATGATTTATATAAAACCTTATGAAGAACACATGACAGTTTAAAAAGAATTCTTCCCTCAATTGGAAGCCAATATAATTTCTGATAAAACATTGATATTCTACCTGACTTAGGTAAGGAGAAAATTAATCTAATTGAAGTATTTTGTAAGGTTTGGAGTTTTCTAATTAATGATTTGGAGCACCCCAAGAAAATTAAATTACAATAGTCTACCTGAGATAACATTAATGTTTACACCAGCATCCTAAATTGTTCTAATTCAAAGTACTTTCGAATTCTATCAGGCTTATTTTCAAAGCACTTTGGGAGGCTAAGTTCCATAGGTTTCTATGGAACCTTGGGAGGCTAAGTGCTTTGAAAATATGCCTCTTTTAAAGTAACTTACACATTAATAGAAAGCACATTTTAATTAGTTGATTAATGTAAAGTTCAAGTGACAATGTTTTGTCAAAAATGACTTCTAGAATTCTAATTGATGACAAAAGAGCATATTCAGTGTTGTTTACCATGATCGGTGAAGGAAGAACATTATTTGATGTTACCAATAAAAATGTAGTTTTGTCACTCTTTAATTTCAGTGCATGTTTCAACATTCATGAGTCAATCAGAGACAAACATTCTTGAATCAAGGGATTAACCAGGTATATATATATATATACACACACACACACAATCCTGAATTTTCCAGAACAAAACCCAAAGAACGTAAATAAACATGAAATAAAATGGGTGATAATGGCGAACCCTGGGGCACTTCGCAAGTACTCCAACAGTTAGAAAAGATCCAAGCTATAAGATCTTTCAATTAAAAATTGACAAAACCAATTTAAAACATTACCTAGAATAGACAACATCACCTCATGGATCACCAAGTCAAAAGCACTTAATATATTAAATTGTAAAAGCACTGCATTTTAAAACCCTGGTTCAATAGTAATCTGAGATTATCTAACCATATTTCTGTACTAAAATTTGGTCAGAATTCTGATTGCACACAATGTAACACATTGTGATTCTCCAAGAATTTTAAAAGTTGACTTGCTACCAACCCCTCCATAATTTTAGTAAACAACAGGATCGATGCGACTGGCTTATAGTTTGTTAGTATTTATGAGGATTCTTTTGGATTCTTCACAGTGGGTGTAATGATAATACCACCCATGCGACATGGAAACGTACTCTGGGCTAAATGTTTGAAGCCAATCCATAACTGCAACCTGAAAACTACGTGAGTAACATAGTAGAAGACGGCAGAAAAAGACCTGCACGGTCCATCCAGTCTGCCCAACAAGATAAACTCATATGTGCTACTTTTTGTGTATACCTTACCTTGATTTGTATCTGCCATTTTCAGGGCACAGACCGTAGAAGTTTGCCCAGCAATTGCCCCGCCTCCCAACCACCAGCTCCGCCTCCCACCACCAGCTCTTCCACCCAATCTCGGCTAAGCTTCTGAGGATCCAATCCTTCTGAACAGGATTCCTTTATGTTTATCCCATGCATGTTTGAATTTGGCAACCTTCCTGAATGGTGTCATATGCTGACATACTATTATATCTCTGTTATTTGAATTTCAATGCTGTTAAATGTGTATATTTTTGATACTGTTTCATGGTAGTCCTATTATTAGGTTTTAATTTTCAAGTTTACCTCATTTATTATATTTGGCCATTTTTACTATTGTTATGCTGTTAACAAAGTTGTAAGTTTTATGTTAAATTGTACCTGCTATACAGTGTACACTGCCTTGAGTGAATTTTTAATTTATTTTTGTTACATTTGTACCCCGCGCACTTTCCCACTCATGGCAGGCTCATGCGGCTTACATATTGTATACAGGTACTTATTTGTACCTGGGGCAATGGAGGGTTAAGTGACTTGCCCAGAGTCACAAGGAGCTGCCTGTGCCTGAAGTGGGAGCCAAACTCAGTTCCTCAGTTCCCCAGGACCAGGACCAAAGTCCACCACCCTAACCACTAGGCCACTCCTCCACTCTTCATAAAGGTGGTTAAAAGAAAGAAAGAAAGAAAGAAAGACAGACAGACAGACAGACAGACAGACAGACAGAGAAGTATGGCTACCTCGGTTAATGAGTACAATCAAAACAGAACCCAGTTTGCTTAACAAGCAATGCTTAGGCTAAGTGTATATATATAGCCTAAGCAGGGGCGTAGCCACGGGTGGGCCTGGGTGGGCCCGGGCCCACCCACTTAAGCCCAAGGCCCACCCAGGAATGGTGCACCCCGAGTCGAGCCGGTCTTAGGGCGGTGCGGGTGACAGGGCCTTGCGCTCTAAGAGGCCCCGCGTGGCGCGCCTCCTTCCCTCCCTCGGCCCGACCGGCAGCCCTCCGCTCCTCCTCCATTCCGTTCCCCCCTCCACGCAAGAGCGTTGAACCTGTCCTTTTTCTTTTCAGTAGCAGCGAGCGACATGAAGTCACTGCTTCAAGTTCTCCCTTTCCTCTTCACACAGTGCCAGTCCCGCCTTTACGATGACGTATTTCCTGTTTCCGCGAAGGCGGGTTGGACACTGTGTGAAGACAGGGAAGGGAGAACTTGAAGGTGGCGAACTTGCAGTGCCTTCACGTCGCTCGCTGCTACTGAAAGAAAAAGGACAGGTTCAACACACTCTTGTGCACGCGGGGGGGGGGGGGGGTGGATGGAGAGGACTCGGGCTGTTGGGGAGGTGAGGGAGGGCAGGGAGAATCGCTGACCATGGATGGGATGGGAGGGGGCTCAGAGGGCTGTTGGGGAGCTGAGGGAGGGCAGGGAGAATCACTGACCATGGATGGGAGAGAGGGGGGAACAGAGAGGACTCGGGCTGTTGGGGAGCTGAGGGAGGGCAGGGAGAATCACTGGCCATGGATGGGAGGGGAGGGGGAACGGAGAGGACTCGGAGGGCTTTTGGGGAGCTGAGGGATGGCAGGGAGAATCGCTGGCCATCACGGCAGGGGGAGGGAGAGGGAGAGAACAGATCGCTGGACATGAAGAGGAAGGCGGGGGTGGGGAGAGAACAGATCACTGGAGGGGAGGGGAGAGAGGAAATTGCTGGACATCAGGACATGGATGGATGGATGGATGGAGGGGAGAGAGGAAATTGCTGGACATGGATGAGGAGAGGGGAGGGCAGGGGGAGTGAACATAAGGACACAGGAGGATGGTGGACATGGTGAGTGAAAAATATCAAATAGAAAGAAGACACTGCATAAAACAGAAGACACTGGGACCAAAGCGAATAGAAAAACTAAATGATCAGACAACAAAGGTAGAAAACATTTTTTAATTCAGAATTTATTAATTGGAATATGTCAGCTTTTGGAAATGTGCATCTGTGATATTTTGCATGTAAGTTTCAATTTTTCTAGTATTGCTGCATGCTGAGTCTGACTTCTTGAGGTAACTTTCCAGTTCAGAAATTTGCCTTCATATTACTACTACTACTACTACTATTTAACATTTCTAGAGCGCTACACTGTTTTGTCATGTGTTTTTCATGTGTGATCAAGGTGCAGTATTCTGCTAGAGTGTAGTATTTGCAGCCATTTTTGTTTTGTTTTGTTTTTTGTTTCACTAGGTTGTGTACTGGTGTTTTAGAGCCCGGTGTAATTACAGTGCTGCCTTTCCACGCATAAGGTTGTAGCTCGTCCTGTCCTTGGAATTAGTGCTGTTATGGTTTGGTAAGGTTATGAGTGTGTTTTTCCACAGGTTTGTGTATAGTGTTTTGCAGTGGAGAGATTGTGTGTTGGCCTTACTGAGGTGGCACCAAAACATCAGAAATGGTGTAGAGCCTAAATCATGACACACACTACCTCTTGAAGGATCTATATATGGTCGTTAATAAAAGGAGCTCATTGTGAACACTATCCACCCTAAAAAGGTGTTTAGTGGCTCTACATGAGAATTGTGATATGATCCCTTGTTTCATATTGTTGACGGTCTGCATTTTCCGTATTGGTATATTGGTGTATTAGGGTCTGCCCAGTGTAATATTTATGATACAGTAAGGTTCTGAGTGTGTTTTTGCACAAATTTGTGCATAGTGTTTTGCAGTTGAGCGATTGTGGTTAGTATATGCTTTGAGCAACCACTTTATTCTTTGACATATGACACATATCTAATATCTAAAATTCTTTGACATTTGATACATATCTAATATCTAAATTTTATTAAAGGTATTAATTGTCAATGGAGTGGAGCTAGGGAGATGTGCCAGACCGGAGACTGGAGGCGGGGAAGAGAGAAAAGTGGTGGACCGATTGGTATTAATTGCCTTCAGAGAAAGTCTTCAGCTAACAGAGCTTGAGGATCCTCATTAGCTAAAGTATTTATATTTTGAGGTGGAGGTATGGCGGGCAGAGATAATTTTGTGCCCACCCACTTTAGGCTCAGGCCCACCCAAAATTGGCTGTCTGGCTACGCCACTGAGCCTAAGCATTGGAGCAACAGTCTTTGGCTAGGGTCCATACCCTGAATCTGGCCACCAGGTGTCACCCTTGGGAAATATTCTTCCCACCTTGCCAGTGGTGGTGGTGGGCTCTGAATATCCCTGGCCCCAGGGAATAAAACCAGGCACTTTTCTGCACTGAGCCCTTGGGTCGGCCCATGAGCAGCTTGTTAAGCAAACTGGGCTCTGTTTTGATTGTATTCATTAACCGAGGCGGCTATACCTTGATCTCCCTAGCGTCAGTGGCAGCACTCTCTCACCTGACCTGACCTCGCATTCTGAACAGGATTTTGCTTCCTAATGCATTTCTTCCATGGACTGTGTGTCTGCAGTCTGTGAGGAAAGCCTTTTGAAAAGAAGGGGACTAGGGGGCTTGCGAGCACAGCTTTTATTTGACTAGATCTATTACCAAACTTTTAAGGGAATAAAAAAAAAGCATCTTAATGAAGATTTGTTGGGTTCTCCTGATTACCTCCCTACTGTAATGAACTTTATTCTGGACAGGGGTAAAAAGAGGTTTCTGCTTATAGAGGAGGACAAGGGGGCTAATTCATTTTGGCAGCAGTAAACAGGCCATGTTGATTGCCCCTCTTAGAAACATCAGCTTTCTTTTTCTTTTTTTTTTATTTTGCCTGTATAAAGCAGCTCCCCCAAATCTTTCTCTTCTGAGCCCTGCCTGTGTTTCACATCCCCCAACCCACGATGACATACCTCACCCAGTTGCCGCTGCTAACAACAACCTGTCAACTCATTCTTTGCAGCCCTTTGTGTCCCAGCCCTGCAGCTGTCGTCAGGGGCCGCTCCAGCAGTCTGTGATCAGTCAGCTGCGAAATCTTTGCTGAACAACTTGGTATTCAGAGCTCTGGTCTGGGCCACTGGACTGCTTCCTTCTCCCTGGCAGTAAATCTCAACACCCCCCAGCCCTCTTTCCCTGCTTGTCAGTCAGCGGCGCCAGCCCCGGTTCTGTCTCCCTCTGCCTTTCCCAGACTCTGCTGTGCTCTGAATCTTAACACTGCCCCCAGCGCTGCTTCACTCCTGTTACTGAAGCCACATGTGGGGCCGGAGGTGCTGAAGTTCCTGCCCCTTCCTCCACTCTCCTTTATAAAAAGGAGCTTTACTGGTGGCATTGAAGGCCCTTAAAAGAGAAAGTTGCTTGTGATCCCTTCAATGTCAATTCAGAGTCTCGTTTTTAAAAAAATATTGAATGAAGTAGGGTTCTCGCATGTTAGTTCACTCAGATGCTTGCAAATAAAGGTCAACAAACAAGGGGCAGTGATACCGGTTTTTGCTGGATCACCAGTCCATTTGTGACTGCTTTTTTTTTTTTTTTTCAAAAGAGTTATTATACTCCTTTCATTTGATCGTAAAAGAATAAGAACAATACCTAGAAAACCATATCCAACCTAGACTGTGCTTGGACATTTAGGCAAATGCTGACCAGTACATGGGAGACTGCACCTTGTCAGGCATTTTAACTTGTAACATTTCCTAGTCGCAAAGGTGGCCCCTACTGGAAATGATTTCAGACAGTTTTCAGGTATCAAGCAGCAACTTTTTTGATTGCAGCTTCCAAATGGTATTGAAGCTCTGTCCAGTTTTCATAGCTTTAAAAAGATGCTTCAAACTTATTTTTTAAAGAAATATGTTTTGAATTTAGTAAAGTACTGACTACCATTTGTTGAGGAATTTTGATGTGCTATCCTAGATGTATTGTCTAGTTCTTCTTATTGTTATCAGCTTAGAACTATATTTGGTAATAATGGACTATAAGTATAGTAGCTGTAACTGTATGTATTTTGCACTGACCCAATGAAGGGAGTTTAACTCTTGAAAACTGGAATCAAACCTTTACATTCCTGCTTTGTGGGTGCTTGAGTACTCCTAATATTGAACAAACTCCTTGACTCTGGCCCAGATGCATTAAAGTCATCTGTAGTTCCTGTTCCTTACCGATTCCATAGCAAATCAGTAGGGAATGGGAATTCACTAAGGAAAGGGAATGCAAATGAGCTACTTGTTGTAGCTCCGTTGCATTCACCATTACCTCGGTAGCCAGTCGGAGAATTGGGATGTCCCATTCGGTTATGCTCCTCTTCCAGGTCTCTTCAGCCAATCAAGCACGTCTAGCTTGTTGGTGTCAGCTAAACGCACTCTGATTGGCTGAAGAGACCTGGAAGAGGAGCATAATCGAAAGGGATGTCCCGATTGACTCGCACGTCCCCGATTCCCTTCTCCTCGTACAGCTACAGAAGGTGAGCAGCGCCGGGGAGACAAAACTAAAAAAAAAAAAAACGGCGAAAAGACAAATAAAAGACGTCCCTCACAAGCGCAGGCAGAGTACGTCCATAAAGGACGCCCCTCACGTGTGCTCGCTGTTTTTTCTTTTTTACCTTTTTTTGGGGCCCTTTTCCTTTCCGATTCCCTCACAGGAGCCCCAATGAGAGGTGGAGACTCGCGTTAGGGTTCCCACGGTAAGGGAATCGGAAAACGGTAGTGTGTCTCATTATAATGAGCTGCAATGGTAGTGCAGCTCATTATAATAGCCTTTGGATAATTTGCATTCCGTTGCCTGCTACCGTGACAGGGAAAATGCCCTTAGTGCATGCCCCCGGTAAACTACTTGTGTTTTAAACTGGCTGGAACCAGTTTAAAATGCAAGTTGTGGGCTCGTTAGGTTTAGTGCATCTGGCCTTGTGTCCAGAGAGAGGTAATTTCCACTGGGTTTAGCATAGCATCCCTAATCATTCTGGAAAGTTGGCTCCTATGCAGATGGAAGTAGCAAGTGTATCTGCAGAATCTGCCAGGTTTGCAGCCAAGAGCAAGAGGGCAGCAGAGCTTTCTCCAGTTGGCGTTGAAGGCAAGGAAAAAAGGAGAAAGGAGCCAGACCTACTTCAGGGTGTTTCCTCTGAGGAGGAAAGTCATACATATAGGGACTCAAGAACTCAGGTACAAAAGGGAGTCTAAGAGTCAAGGCTAGATCCTTGGAGTAACCTGAAGAGGGCGCTAGAGATAAGGGCGACCCTTGTATGTCTTTTATTTAATTATTTATGCATTCTTGTATCCCACTATTATCCAAAAACAAGTTTATTTATTTATTTATTTGTTACGTTTGTATCCCACCTTTTCTCACTTATTAGTAGGCTCAAAGTGGCTTACATAATTCCGAAGAGGTGGTTAAAGACTACAGTGTGAACAAATACAGTATAGGGGTACTATTACAGTGACAAATACAGTAAAGAAGTATCGGTAAATAGGTTGGGGTGATTCAGGCAAAATGTTAGGGTGTGATCATGCGTCGGGGTTGAAAACTGTCCGTTCCTGATTAAAATGTCATATTTCATTATTCGGTATTTATGTCAGATAATGTGGAGTATGCCTTCTTGAACAGGTGAGTTTTTAGTTTTTTTTTCAGAATTCTAGATGATTATTCGTAGATTTCAGGCGTTTTGGTAGAGAATTCCAGAGCTGTGTGCATATGTAAGAGAAACTTGACGCGTATGTTGATTTATACTTCAGGCTTTTACAACTTGAGAAATGAAGAGTTAAGTATGTTCTGGCTGATTCAATTGTGTTTCTAATTGGTAAGTCGATTAGTTCAGACATATAGCTCAGAGCTAGACCATGTATTATTCTGTGAACAAAGGTACAAATCTTGAAAGCGATACATTCCTTGATTGGTAGCCAGTGTAGTTTTTCCAGGAGGGGTTTTGCGCTTTCAAATTTAGATTTTCCATAGATAAGCCTGGTTGCCGTATTCTGAGCAGTCTGTAGTTTCCTTAGGATTTGTTCCCTGCAACCCGCATATACTCCATTGCAGAAGTCGACATGTGTTAATACCATTGTTTGAATCATGTTGCGAAAAGTTTCCCTCTGGAAGAATTGTTTTACCCGTTTGAGTTTAGGTTCAAAGTGGCTTACAATTACATTTTGGTGGAATTACGATCGTGCTTTGCAGAGTGAAGAGGGCATCTGAAGTTCTTGTAGTTATTCAATAGAGTTTGTGAGGAGATAGATTTGACGGGGAAGGTAACTGGTAGTTTTGTAGTTAGCTGTAGAACTATTTGAAGAGATAGGTTTTCATTTCTTTACTGAATTGAAGGAGGTTTGTGATACTTCTTATGGCTTTTGGTATTGAGTTCCACCATTTGGAACCCAGGTAGCTAAAACCTGCTGTGTAGATGGTTTTGTAGGTACTATTTCTGCAGTTGGGTAGATGTAGTAGCAGGTAGCTCCTGGTTTCTGGGCTTGCGTTTCTTGGGGGTAACTTGATCATGTCCACCATATATTTGGGTGCCATTCCAAATAGTATTTTGAAGATTAGGGTGCTCGCTTTGAAAAGCAGACTTGCCTTGATTGGTAGCCAATGTAGTTTTTCAAGTAGTGGGGTTGGTCTCTCGTATTTTGATTTCTTGAAGATCCGTCTTGCTGCTGTGTTTTGGACTGAGCAGCTGCTTTTCCCAGTTTCTGTTTCATCCTGGCTAATTCCTGATGTACAGCTCTTTATGGACAGAACTTATTTATTACATTGTCTTACTAGCTTTGGTGAGGTGTGATAATCAGATACTGGAAATAAATAAATAAAAATAATCAGAATTATTCATTATTATTCAGTAAATTCTTTGCATTTTGTAATACTAAATTCTGACCGGAACTGTGGATTTTTTCTTGTGTGATGTCATTCTCACACTATGTAAGTGTTTTCTTCTCCCCATTGGAAGAAGCCAGTGAGTTTGCCAGTACTTGGCAGCGCTAGCTGTCCCCTACCTGGTAGCCAAGGAGGACAAGGGGATTGCACAAATTACTGAATACAAAGCTGTGCAAAGTAATGATTAGGTGCCTGTTTTCAGAACATTGTGAAATACCCAGTGCATTTTTTCTAGCGAAAAAGGTGCCCAAATGCCAGGCCACCCTTCAGGGGTGGGGTGATCACTGAGGGACCCACCCTACAATAGCCAGGCCACCTACAACCAGTCACAGAATCTATGACAAGGCAGAATTGGTGTGTAGAGCCTGAGCTCTTTCATTAAAACGTGGGGTCCATGGGCCAATTTTAGCAGACAATAGAAAAGGTGCCAGTACTCAGTACCCCGAAGTACCCCCTCAAAAAAAGCCCTGGAAATACCACAAGAAATATGAATACAGATGAATTTAATAAAATAGTACAGCCTAATAAAAGTATAAATAAATAGCAGTATAGAAAAGAAGGATAGTAAAATTCAATTATTCTAACATGACCATGCTTCTACAAATTGCCTTTATCAAGAGAAAATTCACAGAAATTACATTAATTGCCACCAAAATGCACTGATTAAATAAAGCACAAGACAAAAAAGACAAAAAGGAATTGTCAGTCCAAAACCTTGTGCCACTGTGGGATGAAAAAGATGTGATTGTTATTTTATTTTTGTTACATTTGTACCCTGCACTTTCCCACTCATGGCAGGCTCAATGTGGCTTACATGGAGCAATGGAGGGTTAAGTGACTTGCCCAGAGTCACAAGGAGCTGCCTGTGCTGGGAATTGAACTCACTTCCTCAGTTCCCCAGGACCAAAGTCCACCACCCTAACCACTAGGCCACTCCACCTCCTCCTCTTCTGCCCACTCATTTCCGGCACAGGCCCACCCAAAATTGGGTGTCTGGTTACGCCCCTGGTTTCAGACAGAGATTCCCTTGATCAGAAGTTGTGATCTTCTGGTGATAATGGGTAATCCAGCTTGTCTTCTGTGACTGCACTGTCTCCCTGTTGCAGAGACTCAAAACTCCAACAGCTGTCTACATGGGAGATCCCTGGTGGAAGGAGAACTGCTGTATTTAAAAAGACATTCCCAGAGGTGTGTTCAGAATGGAGGAAAAGAATTCACAGAGATCCCATTTTCTAGGTGTTGATGTCGCTTCACACTTGATTTGCGGCAAGTTTCAAAGTCAAAATATGTGTGTACTTTCCCTTTGAAAATTGCTAAAAATACCAACAGAATTTGTGTCAATACACAGTTTGAAATTCGCCCCCTAAATTCACTTTCATAGTTCTGAATTCTACTGAGAAGCAACTTGGAACCAACTAGAAGGAAGGCTGAGCCAGTTCTGGGGGTGTCTTTATCTTTCAGAATCATGCACGCACATCATGCAACTGACGTCTTCACTCTCAAGCAGATGATCAAAAGCCCCACGCTGTTCCAAACAGCACTCTAAAATAGCACTGGAACAGCGTGGGGCTTTACCGCACCGATGATCAGAGATAGTTGCATGCAAATTTAAGCACGCAATTATCTCTGATCATGGGGTAGAAGTGCGGGAAAATTGTGTCTGAGCATGCGCTCAGCACAATCTTCTTGCACTTGTTTGACAGGTCTGGGCTGTCAAAAGCCCAAACCTCTCAACCACAGGGGCTGGAGGTCCATGGGAACACCAGACCCCAACTACCCCTGCCCTGAGCAACGGGGGCTGGAGGTCCAGTGGACCTCCGGTCCCCCCCGACGATCCCCCTCCCAGGTTCAGAGAGGGCTGGAGATCTGGTGGGTCTCCAGCCCCCCCTAGTCCCCCAGCGAAGGGTCCCTGGTGGTCCAGTCCCCCCTACCCCCCTACCTTGTGGGTTGGAGGAGGGAGGGTAGCCTGCCTTCCTCCTTTTCCTGCGACACCACAAAATGGCGGCGCCCAGCCCTGCCCAGTGTATCCTGGGATGTGCTGGGTGGGGCTATACACCCATTGCTCAAATCACTAGGCTATAGCACAGTAAAAATGCTGAACTGATTCATGTGATGTGTTTTCACTAGATATACATTTTTCCTCATGACTTGAGAACACAACCTGGTGTAACTGATGACATTATGGGCACTGTTTATTAAGGTGCACTAGTGTTTTTAGCGCGTGCTAAGTGTGTAGATGCCCATAGGAATATTATAGGTATCTACACGGTTACTGCACATTAACGATTAGTACATGCTATAAATGCTAGCATGCCTCTAGCATAGGTTAGTAAAAGGGTCCTATGTTTCTCTTTTCAGGGTTTTATTTCTTTAATCAATGTATCTTTGTAGTATTAGGCCATTTTTTTATTAAATGCAGAATTCCTTTTTAATAATATTTCCCAACTGTTTTTTATTCAGTTATGGTCAGATTATGTCCTTTATTCCTCTCCAAAATTCATTTAACATTTTTTTTCCAAAGCTTACAGTAAATATAGTGCAGATACTCCTGCAACCTCCAACCCCATTGAAAAATAATTTCTTCCTTATTCCTACAGGCATTTTTTCATCCTTACTTTGGTTTATTGATATACAACATAATATAAGGCATTCTTTGAGTCTCAGGGAAGAGTTTTAAGTGGTCTTGTAGCCTTCCAGTGTAAACCCTGCCTATTAATTCTTTCAAAAGGGATTTATCTGTACAAACAACTGAGTGCAATTTGAGGTCACTTTTGGGATTTGAGCAGTACTGCAATATTGAGTTACTAGTAATTAGTTACTGTAGTTAATTACTTTCTTCTGATCAATAAAGTAGTTGACTATTTATTCACTGTCCCAGTAACTATTTTGAAGAGTAACAAACACAACATGTCATGACAGAGGATGTGGTTGGCATGAGTTGGCCAAACCTCCTTGAAATAAGCATCAAGAGATGAAGTTATGCTATATTCACATTGGGGTTGTGTGTATGATGGATATTTTACCTCTTCATGTACCATAAGGTTTTTACTATAAGCATTCTTGGATGTGGTATCGGTAAAGGAAAAGCAATTAGTTACTCTAAGCAGGCAACTATAATCAATATTCAATTACCTTCTTAAAGGTACTTCTAATGCAGATGATAATGACAATGATGATAAAGCATTCTTTACTATAAGAAAGTCAAATGTTTCAGACAGTGGCGTAGCCAAGGTTGGGCCCAGGCCCATCCACTTTGGGCTCAGGCCCACCCAGTAGCAACATACCTATGATGTGGCTGGCAGGGATCCCCAAGCCCCACTAGCTGAAAACTCCCAACAACTGTCCTGCCTTCATACCTTTTAAGTAGCATATCTTAGCCTGCGGTGAGCAGCGACTGATACATACTGCTTGCACTGGCCCCACAGCCCTCCCTCTGATGTATTCCCACCTATGCAGAAACAGGAGGTTGCATCAGAGGGAAGGCTGTGGGGCCAACATGAGCAGTGTGTATTAGCTGCTGCTCTCTGCTGGTGAAAATCTGCTATTTACAAGGTATGCAGGGGAGGGGGATATTTGAGAGACCATATGGCATGCAGGCGAGCGAGGGAGAGACCAAATCCCTTGTTGGACAAGGCAGAGTTCTTCTGCCCACTCATCTCAGGCCCAGGCCCACCCAAAATTGGGTGTCTGGTTACGCCACTGGTTTCAGACAGAGATTCCCTTGATCAATACCTACAGACCCAGTCAGAAGTGATCAGAAATATTGCTGTCTGGCTTGAAGGAAATTTATCAGACTAAATAATCTGCTTCTTTCTAGTGTAGTTGTTGAATACTTTTTTAGGGGTGCTGAATTAATGACTCACAAGCCACTCACATGAGTGCCAGTCCTTTTCAAAATTTAGTTTTACTAGAAGCAAAGTGGATTGAATTATAGAGCAATAAAGTTCTTGGGATAACAAGGTTAGTAATAGTTGCATTCATTTACGTTTTACTCAAAAGTATTGTATTAGGCAATAACTTTTTTTACTTTCACTTAAGTACATTTTTTAAAATGTGTTCTTCACCATACTTTTACTTAAGTATTAAAATATACATTTATTTTTACTTTTACTTAAGTACTTTGACCTAGTACTTTGAACAACACTGCCTATTGCCCCTTATTCAGAAATAGAAATCCCGGCTTTATTATCAGATACTTGACACATGCATCCTTATAAAAAATTTGCCTTTTTAATGCTATGGGGAGGCAACTGCTTGTATTTTTGGTACAACTTTTACACAAGTGAGTGTTGCTTAGTAGATCAATTTTCCAAAATGATTGAGCACAAGCACTCACAAGTAGTGGCATACTGTGGCTGCCCAGTACCCGGGGTCCAATATTTACATCTGCTCCCCCTCTCTGGTGGTCCAGTCCCACCTGACAGAAGGAAAGTGCAACTATTGGTGCAGCAGGCCTGGTCCTTCTCCAACCTACTTTTCCTGCCACTAGTGTCTCTCTTCCACATGAGTCACAGCTCAGATCAGCATTTTGACCTGCTTGATGCCCCACAGATATCTACTGCGCAATGGGAGAGACGCTAGTGGCAGAAGAAGGGGTTAGAGAAGAGTGTGGCCTGCCATGTCACCAACGTCTCTCCTATCCTGCTGTCTTCCCTCAATCTCCCTCCCCTTGTGGTCCAGCATCTCTCCTTTCTATTTCTTCTCTCCCCTGTGGTTCATCATCTTCCCTCTTTTCATTAGGCCCCCTTCCCACATGATCCAGCATCTTGCTCTCTCTCTTCTCTTTTCCCGTGCCCCCTTTTGGTCCAGTATTTCCCCTTCAACCTTCTTTCCTTCCTCCTGCTACAGTTCCTTCAACCGGCCAGACTGGATGCAGCGAAAGTGACAGAGGCAGAAGAACTGAAACAGCAACAAAATGAGGGGGCTGAAGCAGAAATCTAGGACAGCTGGAAACAAGCAGTTAGTGTGACACCTGTGCACAATTTTCCGGGTGTGCAATGCAGGAAAGGGTTTTGTGCAGAAGCAAAACCTCACATTAGACACCAGAGCACATCATATGAAAATCATTGGTAATGAGGCTATTATCTACTCTGCCCCAATGAAGAGAACTGCTGCAGAAGACTTTAAGACAAGCATAACGTAGGAATTTGAACCCCAGGTCTGAGGAGGCATAGAAGAGTTAACTCATTCTTCTACAGTAGCATCTGTAAGGATTCTTTTAATTCCTATTATTTTAATGCTATGATCTCCTTAGATCCCCAACCTCTGACTCCCAACCCCTGACCCCTCAACCCCTGACATCAAAGGTGACTCATCCAATCCCCCACACCAGAGATGACCCCTCAATCTTTGATCCCCCCCGATCTTCCCTCTAACACCAAAAATATCCCTAATAGTTTAGCAGACCCCTCATGCACTACCTCTTAACCTCAGAGATGACCCCCTCAATTCTTCTGACACCCTCAAAAATTTTCCTGGTGGTTCAGTGGACCCTGACTTGCTGCAACCCCCCTTGACCCCCCCCCCATGTACCTTTAACAAGAGGCAGAAGCAATGCCCACTGGCTCCACTTCTGTGTCATCATCTTCCAAAGTGGTGGTGCCTGACCCCCAAACAATGCATCCTGGGATTCATAAAGAGTCCTATCATTCCCCAGTTAAGTATGTGGGTTCCAGCATTGAATATTGGTTGGCAACTGCATTACTTCTGGGTCCACTAATGATCAGGAAAGAAGAAGAAGAGTGACCAAAATGATAAAGGGGATGGAACTCCTCTCGTATGAGGAAAGGCTAAAAGGTTAGGCCTCATCAGCTTGGAAAAGAGCTGGATGAGTGGAGATATGATTGAGGTCTACAAAATCCTGAGTGATGTAGAATGAGTAGAAGTAAATCAATTTTTTACTCATTCCAAAAGTACAAAGACCAGGGGACACTCAAGGAAGTTACATGGAAGTACATTTAAAACAAATAAGAGGAAATATTTTTTCACTCAATGAATAGTTAAGCTCTGGAACTCTTTGCCAGAGAATGTGGTAACAGCGGTTAGAGTATCTGGCTTTAAAAAAGGTTTAGACAAGTTCCTGGAGGAAAAGTCCATAGGTTGCTATTGAGACAGACATGGGGAGGCAGCTGCTTGCCCCAGGATTGGTAGCATGGAATGTTGCTAATAATTGGGTTTCTGCCAGGTACTTGTGACCTGGCTTGGCCACTGTTTGGAAACGGGATACTGGGCTAGATGGACCATTGGTCTGACCCATTATGGCTACTCTTATGTGCTTTTTAAATAATGGCTTCTCTCCATAATATCAGGATATATGGTTTGTGGCTTATTTCCGGCTTCTATAGGAGGAATAATACTTAATCGCTTCTTGAAGTCCCCTACTTTGGATGTACCTAAACCATCCAATTATTGTTCTACAGCAAATATTTCAATTGTTTGCTAAACTCATAGAAGGGATAATAGCCAAATAACTGGGTGACTATTTGGATCCACATGATCTGCTAATGAAAACTCAGTCTGGTTTCAGAAGTGATTTTAGCATGATACACTCCTGTTGTCGTTAATATCTGAAGTTAGATGTCTATTGTCCAAAGGTCAAACTAAATCAAAAAGCACAAACAGGTCTCCAGGAACAGGACAAAGGTAATCTTTATTGTAAAGACCCGATACGGGCTGTGTTTCGGCATCCAAGCGCCTGCATCAGGGGTCTTAGAAGCTGTTCTCTGTTGGAAGCCCAGAGTGAGAGAAAGTGTGTCAAGCAGAGTGCTGAAAGCTGGAAGCTTGATTGAGCTGCAGTCTGTACCTGATGCAGGCGCTTGGATGCTGAAACACGGCCCATGTCGGGTCTTTACAATAAAGACTACCTTTGTCCTGTTCCTGGAGGCCGTTTGTGCTTTTTGATTTGGTTTAGTCTCTTGGTGTACTTGGAACCCTCTCTTTTTTTACTAGTGTCCAAAGGTCATCAGGCTGTTGTCTTATAATTTGTCTTATCATCAGCATTTGATTGAGTAGATCATACTATACTGTTAAATTTATTAAGGGAGATGGTTTTGGTTTGCCAGATTTTTGAGCCATAGAACAAAGAGTGAAAATGGAGTACCACAGGGATATATCCCCATTCCCCTATCATATTTAGGGGCCCTTTTACCAAACTGCGGTAAAAGGGGTGTTTTTGAAATGTGCTGAGGCCTCCTGGTAAAAGGCTGTATTTTTTTAAAGAAATGGCTGTGCGGCAAGTGATCCCGTTGCCACGTGGCCATTTTGGGAGGGGAGCACTTACCGCCACCTATTACCACTGCCTGACTACCGCCGGGTAAAAACCGGTGCTACAAAAATAATAATATTTTTATAGCACTGAAAGTGGTGAGAGCTGGGGGTGGGAACTACTGTCGGGCTGCTGTGGTAGCCCGGTGGTTGTTCCAGATTAGAGAGCGGTAAGCCTGCATTGGGCTTACTGCCGCTTCGTAAAAGAGCCTCTTAGTGTTCAGATGTCTACATTATGTCAGTTTTTGGATCATTCTGGAATGGGCTTATACTGATATACAGATGATGTAAGCATAATAATTCCTTCTTTAATGTCCTTAGATGTCACCATCTTGGGCATTTGTGCTTTCAAAAGATGGAGGTCTGGCCTACTCAATATGGTTTAACACCAAAACAACTAAAATTTTATGACTTAGGCTATCGTCCATAGGGTTGGATAGACTTTTAGATCAAACTAAGGAATTGGTGCTAGAACCTTCTTCAAAGATATTGGGAGTTATAATAGACCCCCTTTTGACAATGATGTTACAAATTAAACAGCTTGGCAAAAAAGTATTTATTAAACTGTATCAGCTCCATAGTGTTAGAAAATATATTTTTTGCAAGACCATTTTCAATTAGTTGTTCAAGGAACCATAATTATTGCAGTTAGACTACTGCAATTTGTTGTACTTAGGTTGTACTAATATAGTAATGTAATGGGTGCAGTTGTTGGAAAATACTGCAGCCAAACTATTTTTTGGAAAATGTAAATTTGATAAAAGCACTCTGCTGCTGATTGATCTTCATTGGCTTCCAACTGAAGCATGTTGTCATTTTAAGTTATGTGCTTTAGGGGGAATTCATCAAGCTGCATTAGGGCCTTGATGTGCGTTAAGTGAATTAGCATGTGCTAAATTCTAAGAAGCCCATTTTATACCTATGGGCTTCTTAGCATTTAGCTTGTGTTATTTATTTATTTATTTATTTATTAGTAGGATTTATTTACCGCCTTATTGAAAGAATTCACTCAAGGCGGTGTACAGTAAGAATAAATCGAATAAGAGCAATTGACAATTACAGCAGTAAAAATATTCAAATAGCAATACAAGTATGGTGATAGTATACTACTTACAATGTCAATACAATATGTAATAAAACATTTTAATTCACAGTGTAGGGTATAAGCAAAGATGGAACATGTAAGGTAAGGGTTAGAAAGTAAGGTGACTAATTTAAAGAAAGTTGCATATGAGGTCAGAGAGATGGTTAAATATTATCTCAGGTTAGGAGTGGATAAATCCTAATTAAATAATGCAGAACATTTAATTCTTGATGATTCTTACATAAGTTTAAAAACTATTTTGACACCTTACAGAATTTTCCAATTCCCCTGAATTTAGCTCCCATTACTTCTCAGACAGCAATCCAGTGCATAGTTGCTGTGGTGTGTGTGGAAAGGAGAAAAAGTCAGAAGTGTATACAGACAGGTGTTACCTTTTCAGTAGGACAAAAATGGAGCCAGAATATAAGGGTTACAATATAGCTTAGAATTTAACATACATGCTGGAGCAACAATTAAATCTTTAAAAAAATAATAAATCTTTCTCCCAACAGACTTCATAATGTTGCAATCCTGTTATCACTTCCCATCACTTCAAATATGTTAATCCCCTTAACGTACGTTAAGGTCCTAGCGCCTGCACAAAGGCCCTAACGTTGCTCGATGAATTCCCCCCTTGGTCTTTAGAATTTTTCAGGGTCAGATGCCAGCATATCTAAGGGGCCCTTTTACAAAGGCACGCTGAAAAATGGCCTGTGGTAGTGTAGACGCGTGTTTTGGGCACACGCAGAATCATTTTTCGGTGCACCTGTAAAAATGCCTTTTTAAAATTTTTGCCAATACAGCGAGAAGACTCCTGACGCAGGCCTATACAGCCTATACGACCGAAACACAGCTGTTTCTCCCTGCTATCTTTTGGCTAATAAAGTTGATTTTTAATTTTTATAACCAAAGTGTCATCTTTTTGATGTTTTTATATTTTTAAAATACATAATTTGTGATTATTTTTATATTTTGATAATTTTCTTATTTTCATTTTTGGGCCATTTTATTTTTATTTGTGTTTTTGTTAGTCATCTTTGCTGTTTTGTCTTCTTTTCGTGCAGCAAAATGAAAATTGCTGAATATCCATTTTGGGTATGACACCTTACTGCCAGCCATTGACCTAGCTTTAAGGTCTCACGCGGTAACTGAGCAGTAATGGTCTACGCATATAAAATACCGATTACCGCCCAATTACCACCTGCTAGCCAGAAAATAAAAATATTTTCCGGCGTGTGTAGCAGATGCATGTCAAAAATGAAATTACTGCAAGGGCCATGCGATAGCCGGGTAGTAACTCAAGATTGATGTGCGTTGGTTGCGCGTAGGCGCCTATGAGGCTTAGTAAAAGGGCCCCTAAATCCTTTGATTGTATTCTCATATTTTGAATAGCTTTTGTATTCAACAGATAAGTTGAATCTTCAATATCTATCAATAAAACAAGTGAAATTAAAGAGATTTCGTGTTTCTACTTTTGCATATCAGGCAGCGAGTTGCTGGAATATACTTCCTTTGAGTATTAGGTCTGATATGTTATCTAAAATTTAGGAAACTATTGAAAGCCTTCTTTTTTCAAAAACATTTTAATGTAATCTTATTTAAATTTTAATGTATTTGTGTAAGCTTGTGTTAATAATAATGGCTTGTACCTCACTAGAAAAAATCTGCACTAAGATAACTTGGTGAGTAGTTGAATCTATGCTTTGCTAGACTTTCTCAAAAATAACAGTCAAGTAATTCACTTGTTCAGATAGCTACAAACATCAAGAAAAAAAGAGGGGATGAATAGAAAAAGAAAGATGTTATTTTTTCTTTTCCCCTAATAAAGAAAGCAATCTTTCAGTTATTCAAAGAGTATAACTCAAGTCTAGAACATTTGAAGAGACCTGATATTAAAATGAAGGAAGGATAGGAAAAACTGTGAAAACATATCAAAGTTTTTGAGAAGAATATTTTTCCTTTAAAGTGCTGGTAGAGACCATCACCCCTAGATGTCCTAGGTGATGTTGCCAGTACAAACAACCTTCCCAAAATGAGGTGCTGGTTCCCAGAAAACAAATTTATGAGACATGGGGAGTGGCATTTTCGATGTCTAGATCCAATTTTGGATTGACAAGCACAGAAGAAACCAAAGCCTTCACGCAGGTCAAAGCAAGCAGGCAAAACAGCGACGGAGACACAAAAGATGATGAAAAATAACTGACGGACTCCTAAGAGTTCACATTAGAAGTTTATTCCAACAAAAGTACTGGACTCGAATCATATTTATTTTTATACATACATATTATGTACAGTTTGTATGCTTTTAAATACAAACTACTTATATATCCACATGAGTTTTTAATGTATATATTACTCACATATAATTTTTATATGATTATGATTGTTTTTATATGATTATGCTTGTCCTATTGAATTTTCTGCACATTTTACAACTGTGTCATCAATTGTTTTGTTATCTTTTTATTTATATTGATTTTATGTTATTTATTTGATTATATGATTATATATTTATATTGTTTAGGGACTCCTGAGGCAGACCCCTGCAGCCGAAACACGATTTGTGTTGAGTCCAGTACTTTTTGTGGAATAAACTTATGATGTGAACTCTTAGAGTCCATTGGTTGTTTTTCATCATCTTTTGTGTCTCCTTCGCTGTTTTGCCTGCTAGATCCAATTTTGGACATTTTGTGAAAAATGTCCAGAAATCCAGTAGCAAACATGGCGGTTTTCAAACCAGATAGATGTCCAACTTTTTGTTTTGAAAATGGCCATTTGGTGGACATTTTTGTGCTCTGTGCTCAGTGTATCTATCTTTTAGGACAAGTAAAAAAAGTCCAAGGGAAAAATGCACAAAAACAAGCTATTCGGATTTATGGAGGCCATTTGGTGGACGTTTTTGTGCTCTGTGCTCAGTGTATCTATCTTTTAGGACAAGTAAAAAAAAGTCGAAGGGAAAAATGCACAAAAACAAGCTATTCGGATTTATGGAGGCCAGCATTCTTAGTGTACTGGCCACACAGACATCCCGGCAGAGCAGTGGGGCACTTTAATGGACATTTTTAAATTTTTGTTACATTTGTACCCCGCGCTTTCCCACTCACGGCAGGCTCAATGCGGCTTACAGGTACTTATTTGTACCTGGGGCAATAGAGGGTTAAGTGACTTGCCCAGAGTCACAAGGCTGCCATTTTATTGCAGTGGACTTCACATAAAATGTCCCAGGTACACATCTTACCATTACCCCCTTATACTGTATGGTGAGCCCTCCAAACCTCACCAAAATCCTACTGTACTCAACTCTATACCTCTACAATAGCCCTTAAGCTGCAGGTGTAACCTATATGTAGGTACAGTAGGGTTTTTGGTAGGTTTTGGAGGGCTCACACTTTCTGTCACAAGTGTACCAGTTTCTGTGGGATGTGGGCCTGGATCCCCTTCTCTACAGTGCACTGCACTGACCACTAGGCTACTCCAGGGACCTGCTTGCCCTGAATATTGACTTCTTTGGTGCTATCAGCTTATCCCAAATATGTGCCAAAATGAGTAGGATCTTGCTCTAACACCTTGGAGGCATAGGAAGACAAATAGATGTGCAGAAGAGCATTCTGGGGAAAATTTTCTAAAGGATTTTCATATATATTTGCCTGTATATATGCATAAAATGAAAAAGGTTTTCATGGTGACAATAACACGTATTTGTATGTGACTTGGGCGCAGGTATATTCTGGGGCGGATATTGGGTAAAGCGTATGCAAAGGTTGATTTATATGCTGATTTTATGAAGTTCACAACTACATTTACACCATCTACTGAGCTTGTGTAAATGTACGTGACTTCGTATTATAGCCATGATTTCTGCACCAATAATGATGCAATTTAAGAAAGTCACATTGGTACCTGCATGTCCTTATCAAATAGGTTTAAAATAGGCAATGCTATTATAAAATTACTCTCTCCAAGTGCATCAGAAGTACCTGATATGTAGCGCCCCAAAAAACATGGGGTCTAAAGTGATCACCCCACTTCCTTCACCCTCTTCTAAGACAGCCCTGTTCATATGACATGATTTTGTGTTCCTGGCCATTCTTTTAGCCTCATGTCCATTCAGCAGATTGCCTTTCTGCCTTATTTTCGAAAGAGAAAGACGCCCATATTTCGACCCAAATCGGGAGATGGGCGTCTTTCTCCCGTGGGTGTCCAAATCGGTATAATCGAAAGCCGATTTTGGGTGTCTTCAACTGCAATCTGTCGCGGAAATGGCCAAAGTTGATGGGGGCGTGTCAGAGGCATGATGAAGGCGGGACTGGGGCGTGTTTATCAGCCGAGGAGAGATGGGCGTCCTTGGCTGATAATCGAAAAAAGAAAGGCATTTTTAGCGCAAATTTGGGTCACTTTTTTGGACCTTCTTTTTCATGAACAAGTCCCAAAAAAGTGCCCTAAATGACCAGATGACCACCGGAGGGAATCGGGGATGACCACCCCTGACTCCCCCAGTGGTCACTAACCCCCTCCCACCCAAAAAAAACAACTTTAAAATCTTTTTTTTCCAGCCTTTATGCTAGCCTCAAATGTCATACCGAGCTCCATCACAGCAGTATGCAGGTCCCTGGAGCAGTTGTGAGTGCAGTGGACTTCAGCCAGGTGGACCCAGGCCCATCCCCCCACCTGTCACACTTGTGGTGGTAAATGGGAGTGCTCCAAACCGCCCCCAAAACCCACTGTACCCATATCTAGGTGCCCCCCTTCAGCCATAAGTGCTATGGTAATGGTGCAGAGTTGTGGGGAGTGGGTTTTGGGGGGGGATTTGGGGGGCTCAGCACCCAAGGTAAGGGAGCTATGGACTTCAGAGGTAGTTAACTTTTTTTTTAATTGTTACAAGTGCCCCCTAGGGTGCCCGGTTGGTGTCCTGGCATGTGAGGGGGACCAGTGCACTACAAATCCTGGCCCCTCCCACGACCCAATGCCTTGGATTTGTTCGTTTTTGAGCTGGGCGCCTTCGGTTTCCATTATCGCTGAAAAACAATACCGCCCAGCTCAAATCCTCACAAATCCGATGCATTTGGCTGGCACAAACCGCATTATCAGAAAAAAGATGGACGCCCGTTTTTTCTGAAACTACGGTTTGTCCCGCCCCTTCACGTACCCGTTCTTGGAGATAGACGCCCATGGAGATGGGCATTTGCGTTCGATTATGCCCCTTTTTGTGAACTCTGGCAGTGTTGACCATGATGTAGGAAATGAATGTATTCTGTTACTCCCATCATTTCACAGGGCCAACAGAACATGGTACTAGTCCTGGAATTTGAGAGGTGTCACTGCATGTAGTACTAAACATTTTCTTTTCCAATATAACAACATATTCTGCAGGTCGTGACGATCATTATTAAGGCTCTTCTACTAATATGCTGTAGATTAAGAAATCAAATCATCCGCACTAAGCAGAGAAACTGGAAGAGAAAGCCATTAGGAATTCTGATAAGGTTGGATGAATAAATTTGTTTCCTTTGTAAACCCTAATCCATGTTGTATTGCCTTCTTGGACATGGCTAATTTATTTGGAATTCCATTCTGTCCCTGACAGCATTCCTGCCTCGCAGTTGGATCACCCAGAGCAAAATTACAGACCAGCTTTCAACTGTCGTAATAATCCAACTGGAAAATTTTTTCCAGCTGGCTCTGTCTTTTCTGAGCGCCTAAACACATTTAAAAAAAAATACTGAAATCCTCTCATTGTAAAGAGCCCTAACTTTATGGAACTGAAAAGAAAATGTATATTGATTTCTCCTTAACGTTTCCCTTCATGAAGTCATTTCACTGTGCTCTTTGTAATCAAGAAATGTGTTCGGTGCCTGTTAACATTTAGGTGGGGAGTTGGGTAGAGGAGACAGGTAAGAGACAGGAGATGTGATAAGTGTCTTCCTATTTTACTGTCATGGCATCTTTTCCCTTCATTCTCCAAGGACTCAAATCCCAGTGTCATCCATTCATCTATGTTTTGCCTGAATATTTATTTATTTTTTAAACGATATTTTATTCATTTTTAAATATAATCACAAGCAAATATTCTTGTAAAGAAATAACAGGAAGGCACTTGAACTGTGCAAAATAAACAGAAAATTAATTTAAGGAAAAACGCTTAAGTACATCCTTGATTTAGTGACCACACCGGAGAAATGAGGAAATATTTCTTACAACAATAACAACATATAGGAAATATACGACCAAATGATAGCAAGAATAGGCATGTTGAATTACTCAAAAGGTGCTAGAGGGTTTGTATTTGCTTGGGCTGCAGGAGTAGAATTCAATGTATTGATAGATATGAATATATAATATGAAGCGGCATTGTAGAAAGGACATCCAAACCAGAATTGAGACATCTAGCTAGTTCAATATTTTCCTTTGTTTTGTCTCATTTCTGTTTATGACCTTTAAGGTGGACTAAAATATCAACTGCACCACTTTACAGTAAATGTCGGCATATAATGCCACTATGGTTCATCTAGTCTGCCCAATACGGTGGCTAGAATCGTACCTGTCATTTCATGTAGGTTACAACCCTCTGAAACAATAGTATCACTTGAATAATCTGTATTATCTGCATGGAACTGAAGTAAGACCTGGAAGTGAGGTTAAATGCTCTGATTACATTGTATCACATTGTTTTAACTTTTATTGTTTTTAGTGTTTTGTTTTTGATGTTTTAAAGCTTGTTTTATTGTGTTTTATATATTATGATGTTACAAGATGATAATGTATATATGATTTATATATCAACAAGAATTTTAGATTGTGAGGAATAGAATTTTTTTTAACTTAAAATTATTACTATTAGTACCTTTCAAGTATGTAATATCTGTATCATATCTCCCTGGTCCTTCCTTTCTTCTAGGGTATACATAAGCAAGTCTTCAAGTCTTTTCTCATACATCTTCTGGCAAAGACCCCATATCATTTTGGTCACCTTCCTCTGAACTATCTCAAGTCTTTTCATATCCTTAGGGCTTCTTTTACAAAGCTGCACTAGCGATACCCGCAGTGCAAATGAGAGGAAGCCCATAGGAAATGCATGGGCTTCTTCTTAATTGCCGCACAAGAATTGCTAGTGCGGCTTTGAAAAAGAAACCCTTAGTGAGATAAGGCTTCAAAAATGAAATACATTACTCCAGCTGGGGCCTCACCAACATATTGTACAGGGGTATTTTCACCTCTTCGCTTCTGCTGGTTATGCCTCTCTATGCAGCCAAACAGGCAAGTTGGTAGTTTGGGCAGTCTGCAGAATGGGGGGCAAGTATTAGTAGTGGGTAATGAGGATCTGGTGTGCCATGTGGTTTATTGCTCTCTGGGGGTTTTGATGGTTGATTGTTCTACTTTGTTGGATTCTATTTTGTCTTTAGATGTGGATGTGAAGAAGCTGTGTGTTTTAGGGGATTTTAATTTGCCATTAGATCCTGGAGTAGCTGAGTATGGTGGTGCTAGTCATGTGCTTTTTGAGGCATTGGCAGCCTGGTCCTTATAGCAAATGGTGTGTGAGTCAATGCATGAAGCAGATCACATGCTAGATCTCATTTTTCTATCATATAAGTTATGAATGCATATGTTAGGTTCAGTTTAGGTTTTGAAGGTGGAGTAGTCTGATCATTGTGTTTTGGTGTTTAGTGTGGATATGAAGTGAGGTAAGGAAGGAGTGGTATGCACTGAAGACAGTGAACATATGTCCTAAGTTTGAAATTGTAGATCTGAAAAGGGAGTGGTTGCCCAGGTTAGATATTGAAGATCTGGGAACGGTTGAAGAGATGACTGATCTTTGGTATCTGTCATTGGTACAGTCCTTGGATGTGATTGCTCTGGAGCCGATGGTTGTGTTGCATGACAATCAGGTATCATGTTCTTAAAAATCGGGTGCTTTGGTGGAGATATGAATTGAGACAGACTGAGAGGGTGTGGAGGAAATTTAGGGATGAGGAGAATTGTGAGAATTATAAGATAAAATTACAGGAATATTTGGTTATCAGTGAGAGTGTTAGGAATGAGAGTATTATCAGAAAAAGGTGAGAGATGCTTTGAATCGACCGAAGGAATTGTTTAATGTTGTGAATAGTTCGGTAGGAAAGAATGCTAAGTCTGTAAGGTTGGGGTTTGCTGCATGTGAGTTTGCAAAGTTTTTGGGACAGAAAACTGAAACTTTGGTTGGGAGATTTAGGCAGCCTGTTGTGGGTGTGGAAATGCAGCCAGTGCTGGATGTGGAGGACATGGTGTGGGAAACTTTTCAGGAGGTATCTGAGGTTGAGATGGTGTTAGTGATTTAAGTGTTGAAACCTACAAAGGCATTAATGGACCCTTGTTCTTCAGTGGTTTTGAGACAATTGGCATGTGAATTGATGCCTGTGTTATGAGTGCTGGTGAATACGTCCCTTACAGAGGAGGTTGTTCCAACATTATTAAAGTTGGCCACAGTGAAAGCCTTATTAAAAAAAGCGGGGTTAAATCAGTCAGTAATGAGTAATTATTGTCCCATTTCTATGCTCCCGGTAGTGGTGAAAATTGTGGAAAAAGTGGTGTTGGGGTAATTGAGTGAATATGTTGATAGGAATGATGGGTTGGATTCATTTCAGTTTGGGTTTCGGGATGAGTGTATTGTGTAGTGGTTGTTTATGTCAATGGTGGATGAGTTGCGCTGTTGTATGAATGAGAATAATATTTGCTTAACAGCCGACAGTAATCATTTTGGAACTTTTTCATCTTTGTTTGCCCTTTACTTAATAGCACCAAGGCTAATTTTGCTTTATTGCAACTTCTTGATTGGAAGTTTCTAACATCCTGGTTTTATCAGCATCCTGGTTACCATAGACTGAAACTCTTCACACTAAGGGGGGAAGTTATCAAGGTGGGCTACTGTTAAGATGTGTTATTTTACCACTTACTCGTGCTACCTTATCACAGAATTTGTAAAATAACGCGTTTAAAATTAGCCCACTTTAATAACGTCACCTCTAGTTTGTTATTGTGAATTGTACAGTAGAAACAACGTCAACGTGTATGAAGTAACATGGTATAGTCAGTAATACAGCCTGGTATACTCAGTTTCTATTTCTTTCCTGTTATATTTTTGCTTAGGGGAACAATATTCAGTGAATAGGAGCCTATTACTTTGCTGAGAACAAAACAAGACTTCTTTGTTTCCTACTTTTAATATCTCACGGTGATCTGTTATAACAAACATTTCTTCCTTTTTGAACATGCTTGGAAACTAGCAGCCTAATCTCTTAACAGTGCAAACTTTTGTGGTTCACAGAGCCTGGCTCCAGAGAAAGCATTTGTACACCTACTAATTGAGTAATGAACATACATTTTACTGGCTTCTATGCTCTGATTTTTTTTTCTCTCCCTTCTCTCTTTCAATTTGTCCAAAATTCAGAATTCAGGGACATTTCCTGCAAGATGACTCCTGAAAGGCTCTTGGACAGTGCGGAGCTCTTGAAGTGATAACTAGCTGGCAAAATAAAGGCCGTGATTGTTTCTCCGGAGCTGGAAACCGCTGCGTGTGCTGCTGAAAAGAAAAACCAAGAAGGGTGCCCAGTTTCGTTGAGCAGCTGCCGCTGGAGATGTTTAAGGATTATGTCAGCATTGGGGAGAAAAAGAGGGTGAAAAAAAAGGAAGCCAAACTTCATAGAGATGGGAGTTTATGGACCTTTTTTTTCTCCCCAAAGGCCCTTTGACAATACTCTCATTGTCAATATAAGAGCTGGTAACATTTTATGAATAGCACATGAAGCTTCTTGGCAAACTGGTACGTTGCATATCCTAAATCTGTCATCTGAACTCTTATATCACATGCTAGTGAGATCACTGTCATTGGAATGTTGAAAGCATTGCAGTGCCGTATAACAGTGGCTGCTGGGAACAAGCTCTCTTATATAATTAGAGTTTCTAATGCTATGTACCTCATTATTACAGCTCCATTATGGAACCAGAAATTTGGAGGTTTCTAGTCATTTTAATAATAGTAACACAATTCATTTCATGGTCCTTTCTAAGTTCTTTGAAAAAGCTTCCCCGACAGGAACAAAGATGAATGAGGAACTTCGAGTGTTTTTGCTGGGTGAGAAGCTATTCAAGATATTATATCTTTTTGGTTCACCTCTGGTTACAATATTATTTTTTGAAATGTGATCTAAAGCAAATCTCTCCTAGTTGCACCCTTCTCCTCCATCGCTAACTCCAGACTCCGCTCCTTCTATCTTGCCGCACCTTATGCCTGGAATAGGCTTCCTGAGCCGTTACGTCTAGCTCCATCCCTGGCTGCCTTCAAATCCGGGCTAAAGGCCTACCTGTTTGATGCTGCTTTCGACTCCTGACTTGTCACTTTTATCTTATCCTTGTGTCCTTCTGTCTGTCCTTCCCTTATCCTTATTGATCCTGTCTGTTTGTCCTGATTTAGATTGTAAGCTCTTGAGCAGGGACTGTATTTCTTCATGTTCAATTGTAAAGCGCTGTGTATGACTGGTAGCGCTATAGAAGTGATTTATAGTAGTAGTATTGTATACAATTCTGGAGAATGTACCTTCAAAAGGAGATAAAACTGGATGAAGTTAGAACAAAGGGCAGATACCAAGATGGTCAATGGATTTTGTTACTAAGTATATGGGGACAAATACTGAAAGAAATAGTGGCCACAGGGGTGGCTGAGCACTTTACATAATAGGAATAATATCCACTATGCATATTTCCCCAAATTTCTACTGTTAACTCTACCACATCCTTCTACTAACTTAAGCTGCTATTCAGCACTTTTGTTTTGACTACACAATGCTCAAGACAGTACCAAAACTTAGTAATGGCTATTCCCACTGGCACTGATTAAATGAATTAGTAGGTAAAAAAAAGACCAGGCATGAGTTTCAAAAGAGGTTCTGCACAGCAGGAGGGGCCTGGGGAAGCTCCTTTGAAAATAAGGTTCACAGAAGTTTTACAATGATGGGACAGACCGGGCCATGCATCTTTCCCCTGCCATGTTTTCCTTGGTCAAAAGGTCATTTCTGGAGTTCCTGTCAGAGGTGTGTGGTATCAAGGGGTCACACCATTATAGAGAGGAAACCTGTAAGAGAAGTGCTTGAGTTAGAGGCCCTGTCTTCTCAGTAGATGCAGGGAGTGGAAGAACTTGTGATGAGACATATCTCATGGCATCATCTTCTCTTTTCTAAACTGTATTGCAGTTGAATCAGTTTTTCCCACTAAACTGTCATTTCTATGTTTTTTTCTTGCACTACTAATAATTAAACAAGTAATGTTACCAAAGACAGGGATCATTTTATATGTTGATGCATATTCATAGGAACATTTAGCATTTATAATATGTCTTTTATCCGGGTGAGTTTTGCCAGGATAGTTCCTTTCATACAACTTTTGGGAATTCAATTGCGCACTGTGTAACTAGAAACTAAAAATGCTTGTGTGCTGCTGACAAATTAACTTGAACTGACATTATTTTTTATAAACGTTTCTTGGGACAACAAAAGCAGTATATTAAAATCTACCAAACAGTCCTAATGGGGTGCCATGAATTATTAACTAGTTTGCAGCACAGTTCAGAGATATTACTCATACTGAAACCCTGCTAACAATATGCTACTGAATTTTTCAACTTCATCAGACCACTGGTAGGATTCATCTGTTTAAAGGGATCAGTACATTCCAAATAGCCAGAGGTTAAGCCAAACACCTTGGGAAATATGCCGTTCTATTGACTATGTTTAGAATATTAGTTATCCATAATTAGGGATCCTGTTCCATTAGGACTTTTCTTGTTCTTTTTTTTTTTAAGTAAAAATAAAACGAGATCATTATTGGCTGCCAATTCCTTACCATATTCAATTTAAAGCACTATTATTGAGTTTTAAGACTTTTCGTCAAGGTACACCAATCTATTTATCTTCATTAACAATTCCATATAAATCTGTGTGGGTCCTGCGGTCCATAAATGATCATCGTATGGTCCTTCCGGGACCACGCTTTGCATAACTGGAGACAACTCGTCATAGTGATTTTTTTCTTCATTGTTTCCTATCTCTGGAATTCTCTACCTTTGTCTCTATGGGGTGAACTCAACATAATGACATTTAAATCACTGTTGAAAGCATGGTTATTTAAGCACGCTTTTACTAGCGATTGAGGGAGCTCATTGTGCTCTTGGTGCCTGGGAGACAGAGTGGGAAGAATGATTTTTAACTGGTATAATTTGTTTTAGGTTCTAGGTTCTTTTACAAGTGCATGTATTACCTTTCCTATCAAGATATTGTATTTCCTTTCTTTTCTGATATTTTGTGTTTTGTAACCGCTTTGTTCTGTCCAACAGTTAAAGCGGTATATCAAGGTTTAAATAAATAAATAAGAAATAAAATTTAATAACATGGTGCCTAAATGTAGGCACGACAAAGAAATGCACTGGGGGGGGGGGGGGGGGGGGTGTTCTATATATAGTATCTAAAAAATCAGTGTGGAAAACATTTCTACCTAAGCCTATTCTATAGGCTGTGCCTAGATTTAGGTGTGATATATAGAATACACTTAGGTGGCAATCATAGCGCCTAAATCTACGCCCATCCGTTTACACCAATGAAAACATGGTGTAAAATGTGTAGATTTAGGTGCAGAGGGCCATGTTCTATAACTATGTATGTAAATTTTGGAATGCCCACGATAAGGTTATTACCCCACCTATCAGTGGCGTAGCTAGGGGGGGCACAGGGGGAGCGGTTGCGCCCCTAAACAATCTTTTGAAAAAAATGGCGCCTCTGCACCAAAGGCTCTTACCGCCTTGTGCTGTATTAACTTTTCCTCCCAGCCGCTGCCTTTTGAGTCTGTGGCAGCCTGGAGGAACCGCAAGCATCCCTTCCCTGCCCCTCACTGACTGGTCACTCAATCTGCTGCCTCCCTCCCCAACTGACTTGGAAGTTGGCTGCAACAAAATGAAGCTGTTCGCTGATAGCCTATGCGCGCTACTGTGCCGCCTCTCTCTGCCAATTTCCCTCCTCACCCCCCCCCCCCCAAGATGTAACTTCCTGTTTGGGATGAGGGAGCAGAGGAAGGAAACCGGCAGAGGCAAGGCACCAGTGGCGCACATAGGACTATGGCCCCGCACGCGGCTTCATTCTTGTTGCAGCCAAGTTGGGGAGGCAAGGCAACGACGTGAACTAAGAGGTCGAACTGAAAACATTGAAAGGCAAGCCACTGTTGTATCTATCTTTTACCTTTTGCTTCTATAGTCTCTCACTCTTCCTTTCCTCCACTCCGTGCAGCCGTTACACTCAAAGCAAGCAAATCTAGGAGGAGCTGCTCTATTCACGTTGTTGATTTTAATCATTGCCAGCATTTTTATTTCATCTTCTTTTCCTTATTTATATTTTTAAGCATGCTGGCTTGTTCAGCATAGGGATGTGTATGCAGAGGAAGTATTGGTTTCATGGATTAAAATGCTTCTTCTTTTTTCTAAATTATGTCATCTGGAGGGGCTGGTTATAGGGACTCCCTGTATTCATGTAGAGATGTTTTCAGGTACTTAACAATCAGACTTACTATTTAAAAGTATAATTTTTAAAAAAACATTAATTAGGTTGAAACCTGGGAGAATTTAATATTTTTTTTCCTTTGCCTACATCAAAAGATTATGGCATGTGGGAACTTTCTCCTTTTGTTTTGTGGATTGCAGTGATATATTATAAAAATGCATTTGCCTTTTTTATTACTACTATTTCACAGAGAGGTATTGAATAATGAAGGGAAGGCATCTTTCATGCAGAAGTTCTGTCCAGTCAGTCTAAATGTGCTAACATTGTCCAGATCAGCACACTATTAGCCGTCAAGTTCATACAAAGTTAATTATGTTTAATGGAAAATAAATCTGTTGGCTCAGGCTGCTTACTACTGAATATTCCATCATTTTTTCATTAGTGCTACTAAGTATTACATATTAAGGGCATTTGCTTTAAACTTTTGTTTAAATTCGTTTATTTAGTTCTTATATGCACATGGTTTTGCTTTTTAATATCCAAAGGTGAATGAATCCTAAGGGTGGTTGAACAATTAGGTATAAACTGTTGTTTCTGACTTTACTTGTTTTGGACTGCTTTGGGTCCTGCTGATCTGTACATCTGCTGTCTAGAATTTTGGAACATGGAAATAAGAAAATAAAAAGTTTGGGATGTACTCTGTAGAAGTTGTTTTGCAGTGTGTGTATGGATGCCTGTTCTGGTGTGTGCATGTGATATTTGAATAACTGTCTAATGGCTATGATTTCTGAACAAGTGGCATCACTACATGTCTATGTACTTGCTCCCATGATATAACTGAATTCTGTGGTGATGGCACAAAGAAAGCAAGTTTGGTTCAGTGAAGACTAACCTGTTCCTTAGTTGGGCTCTAGTATTACCATAGTGAAAATGAGACCATACCATGCCTCTGTGGTTACCATAGTGAAAATGAGACCATACCATGCCTCTGTGGTTATGTTCCACTAATAAGTTAAACGATTAACTGACTTTCTTGAAAGGACTATATAAACTTTGGATACATGACTAGGGATACAGACCTATACTTACAGTGGTGGAAATAAGTATTTGATCCCTTGCTGATTTTGTAAGTTTGCCCACTGACAAAGACATGAGCAGCCCATAATTGAAGGGTAGGTTATTGGTAACAGTGAGAGATAGCACATCACAAATTAAATCTGGAAAATCACATTGTGGAAAGTATATGAATTTATTTGCATTCTGCAGAGGGAAATAAGTATTTGATCCCCCACCAACCAGTAAGAGATCTGGCCCCTACAGACCAGGTAGATGCTCCAAATCAACTCGTTACCTGCATGACAGACAGCTGTCGGCAATGGTCACCTGTATGAAAGACACCTGTCCACAGACTCAGTGAATCAGTCAGACTCTAACCTCTACAAAATGGCCAAGAGCAAGGAGCTGTCTAAGGATGTCAGGGACAAGATCATACACCTGCACAAGGCTGGAATGGGCTACAAAACCATCAGTAAGACGCTGGGCAAGAAGGAGACAACTGTTGTGCCATAGTAAGAAAATGGAAGAAGTACAAAATGACTGTCAATCGACAAAGATCTGGGGCTCCACGCAAAATCTCACCTCGTGGGGTATCCTTGATCATGAGGAAGGTTAGAAATCAGCCTACAACTACAAGGGGGGAACTTGTCAATGATCTCAAGGCAGCTGGGACCACTGTCACCACGAAAACCATTGGTAACACATTACGACATAACGGATTGCAATCCTGCAGTGCCCGCAAGGTCCCCCTGCTCCGGAAGGCACATGTGACGGCCCGTCTGAAGTTTGCCAGTGAACACCTGGATGATGCCGAGAGTGATTGGGAGAAGGTGCTGTGGTCAGATGAGACAAAAATTGAGCTCTTTGGCATGAACTCAACTCACCGTGTTTGGAGGAAGAGAAATGCTGCCTATGACCCAAAGAACACCGTCCCCACTGTCAAGCATGGAGGTGGAAATGTTATGTTTTGGGGGTGTTTCTCTGCTAAGGGCACAGGACTACTTCACCGCATCAATGGGAGAATGGATGGGGCCATGTACCGTACAATTCTGAGTGACAACCTCCTTCCCTCCGCCAGGGCCTTAAAATGGGTCGTGGCTGGGTCTTCCAGCACGACAATGACCCAAAACATACAGCCAAGGCAACAAAGGAGTGGCTCAGGAAGAAGCACATTAGGGTCATGGAGTGGCCTAGCCAGTCACCAGACCTTAATCCCATTGAAAACTTATGGAGGGAGCTGAAGCTGCGAGTTGCCAAGCGACAGCCCAGAACTCTTAATGATTTAGAGATGATCTGCAAAGAGGAGTGGACCAAAATTCCTCCTGACATGTGTGCAAACCTCATCATCAACTACAGAAGACGTCTGACCGCTGTGCTTGCCAACAAGGGTTTTGCCACCAAGTATTAGGTCTTGTTTGCCAGAGGGATTAAATACTTATTTCCCTCTGCAGAATGCAAATAAATTCATATACTTTCCACAATGTGATTTTCCGGATTTAATTTGTGATGTGCTATCTCTCACTGTTACCAATAACCTACCCTTCAATTATGGGCTGCTCATGTCTTTGTCAGTGGGCAAACTTACAAAATCAGCAAGGGATCAAATACTTATTTCCACCACTGTATTTATTCAATATCACAATTCTTCATGTACAGCAACAAAACAACCTTTTAAGGTTGATAGTTTTTGCAATGAGCTCCTTTTATTACTGACCAGACAGAGAGAAGAATTTTCATTTTTGGCACAGTATATGTCATCACAGGAACAAAATATAAGAAAACCAATGGACTGCATTAGTGGTTTATAGCCTGTTTAGTTATGTTTAAACAGAAGAAATCTGCATGAAACAAAATATTTATTTTTATTTTGACTTATAAAACCAATTGTCCCTGAAACATGCCTCAAAACGGAATAATCCATTTGTGTATCTACAATGTAAACTTCTACAAAACAGATGAAGTTAAGATGTGATTCCATATGCCCCTATGAAAGGAGAGTTTAATTTAATTTTACTTCCATTTCAATTCAGTATATTCCATCTTTATAACACCAGCTCTGGAACTCTTTGCCAGAGCATGTAGTAACAGCAGTTAGAGAATCTAGGTTTAAAAAATGTTTTGGACAAGTTCCTGCAGGAAAAGTCCATAGTCTGCTATTGAGACAGACTTGGGAAGCAACTGCTTGCCCTGGGATTTGTAGCATGGAATGTTGCCATGATTTGGGTTTCTGCCAGGCACTTGTGACCTGTCTTGGACACTGTTGGAAACAGGATACTGGGTTAGAATGGCTACTCTTATGTTCTAAGTCAGCTGTTCAGGAAGAAAAATACAGAGGTACACAGCTATTTGATAGTGAGGACATAAAATGAAAGATCAATGCCAGACAATGCCAGACAAAGAAAGGAAGAAGACAAGAGGAGAGAGAAGTGGAAAGGCCAACCTGGAAAAGAATTTGGAAAACTGACTCATGGAAAATGGAAAAAAAAAAAGTCTGGGACCAGCACAATTAGAAAATTAAATTCCCAGACAACAAAGGTAGAAAAGAAAAAAATATATTTTTATGTAATACTTTGTAAGGACTGAGATGTACCTGCTTTGTAAAATGTACATTTTTTTCTTTTTTCTATTTTTATTTTACAAAGTACAGGAGAAAATTCATTCTGTTTCTCTTTTACCAGTATTGCACTGAGTCTGGCTTTCTTGGGCAGAGTGGAGGAGGTCTCTATTTCAACTTTTGTATGTTTTTTTTTGTGGCTCCTTATTCTGTATTAGATGAGATGAGGGTCTGTCCATGTTCTGCATGTGTGACTGAGATGAAGGATTCTGCTAGCATGTAGTGTCTATGTAGGAATGTGTAACAGTACAGCTTGTTCCAGTTTCCCAACAGTAGGTATATTGGTGCTCTAGAGTCCAGTGTAATATATATAGCACTGTCTTTACATTGGTGGGTTAGAGCTGTTATGATGTGGTAAGTTAGGTGTTCTAGGGCAGTGTTTTGTAAGTTGGACCTGGAGTACCCCCTTGCCAGTCAGGTTTTCAGGCTATCCCCAATAAATATGCATGATATAGATTTGCATAACTGTCTCCATTACATGCAGATTCATTGTGGATAGCCTGAAAACCTAAATGGCAAGGGGGTAATCCAGGACCACCAAGGGAAACAATGCTCTAGGGCCCAGTGTAATATTTGTAGCACCGTGTTTTCATAGGTGGTTTAGGGCTATTATGGTATTGTAAGTTTTCAGTATAGGTTTTGGGTGTCATTTTGCAGAGTTTTGTGTTATTTCACAAAGTGTCTGGCCCTCTTTGAAAGTAGGCTGTGGGGCAAGGGGCGCCTTTTGTGGCCCTTGTCACACAAAACAAAAATGCTCAAGGCTAGTGGTCTCTATCTGATTTAAACAAAGTGTCCAGCACTGGAAGGAGTGTATGTGCTGTTCCTGAGGTGATGGTCACAATTTTAATATTTTTACTTGTAGTTGCCTGCTCTGGCCAGTCCAGAGATCTCTTCTGCGTCCTATCTCCTGATGTAACTTCCTTTTTCCTTGTAGGCAGGACGCAACAGAGACAGCCTGTATTAATCATTACCCGCCACAGCCACTACACCTGAGAACAACACTGACACCAATTGGCGCCTATTTTATAAAAGTCTGCTCCCCCTGATATCAAAACCTGGCTACGCCTCTGCCACCTATAACCATGCCCCTTTATTCTGTGCGCATTAGAAATTAGGCGCAGTGCGTTACAGAATATGATTACCGAGTTGTGCACGTAAATTATAATTATTGCCAATTAGTGCTCATTATTGATTGTTAAGTGCTGTTATCAATGCTAATTAGCTTGTTAAGCCCAATTCAGTTATGCACGCTGTTATAGCATCTGCTTGGATTTCGGCACGGATCTCTAGGCATGCTATGTAGAATCTGGGGGCTAGTGCCAATTCCATTATGTTATTAAGGCATGCCTAACCCATTATAGAATAGTACTGTGAAGCTACTTTGGCACGCTAAAACTTAGGCGTGACAGCTTACACCAGGTCAGTGGCAGGTATAAGCTGGTACACCAAAGTCTGCCTTGTAATGTGTGCATTTGATAATATTCTATAAGGTACAGGTACATGCATTGCTAGGCAGAACGCCCATGACACTTCTATGGTCCACCTGCTGGTATATCCCATTTGCTGTTATGCACCGTCCTCCAGATTTTATAAAGGTCGCCCAAAGTTGGGTGCCCAAATTTGGACATGGATCCCAGATGCGCATGGAACAAATGATTCAATTAGGTGCCAACAATCAATTATTGGAGTTAATTGGCACTCAATTGGCACCAATTATAAGTTAAATATGCATCTGCCCTATGCCTTAATTATGGGCAAATCTGTAAATGGCTAAACTTTCAACAATCTGCATACTTGCATCTTCTGAATGAAGGGGTGATGACAGAAGTGGAGCAGGGCAGAGTTTGTAGACATGTGTGTAGTTAGTGATATAGCTACATGAATATCTGCTGATGAAAAAATTACATGTAGAAAATGCAGGTGCATTCTCTGTGTATACTTTTTCTGTGGATTATAAGACAAAAGCCTGCTTGAACTTTCACTTTGACTGTTGATGCAAACCTCATGGTGAAATGCAGAGTTTGCAAGAATGTGAGCGATATGAAGTAGTTCCATTATCTGTGAAGGATTCAGAGCTCCTTACACTCACCCCTAAGCACCAAGGAGGCAATTCTGCAAATGACGTTGAACATGGCACCAAGAAATGAGTCTAATAAAACAAGTACTCTACTGCTAACTTTTCATTACAGTACTACATTTATTGTTCCATTGTCAATCATCTCAATAGTAAGAGGTTACCATGCAACTCCCTTACACACACCATACACACCTTCAACCACTCCAAATATATTTGTGTATTATATATGTAATCTGCAATATACAGTAAGTATAATACATACAATGTTGATAATACTTTGACCAATACACAACAATATGTCTCATAAACTTTGGTCCATCATTGCCATAAAAGATCAGCCTCAACCACTGTTGTTAATCCAATCAGGTTACGTACTCAAATCACCTGTCCATTTAGTTCAACATGTCCATCGTTTAAAAGCCGTTACAAGGCTTTACATACGGCAAAATGATGAGTGTCAAAGAATATATTATATCCACTTTCAACGATTATCCTCAGTTGTTTAACTCTGTAGTGGATCCGTTGCGCAGCATGGGAAAGGCTTGCATAGGTAGCCACATCAAAAAGGTCACATGCGTGTCCTAACTTTAATTCCACCTGGATTCCTCTAGTTCCCCCAAGAAATGAGTGCCAGAAACAATAGTGCAAACAGTATTCTCTAATGGCTAGTATGTGGCAGGGGCAGACTGACCATATAGGCAACTGGACAGAGCTCGAGGGCCCAGAGGCTGTCTTCCTCTTTGCAAACTACAGCCCCCCCTGAGTCTCAGTGGGCCTTTCCCGGTCCCACTTTGAAGGGTCCTGTTGGTCTAGTGGCCTCTTCGGGGCCCCACTCTTTCCTGCCCAGTGCTGCTTCTCTACCTAGCACCACCACATTTTCAAAATGGTTGCTGGGATTTCCCTGCCGAGACCTGCAAGATGACCACAGGAAGTCTCGGCAGCCATTTGAAAACATGGCAAATGCCGGGCCGAGCAGCGGCAATGGTCAGGAAAGATTAGGGTTCTTTCTTGCCCCAGAAGAGGCCACTAGACCACCAGTGCCCTTCAAGGTAGGACTGGGGAGGGCACACTAGTGTGTGGTGGGGGAGGGGGTGAGGCAGCATTGTGCAGGGGGCAGGACGGCGGTATGCAGATGGGAGGGTATAGGCAGCACCTGGGGGGGCCCAAAGACCTTTACTGCTCAGGGGCCCAGAGCACTGTCAGTCCGCCTCTGATATGTGGGTATGTGTTATTATAGAACATGAGAATAATGCCCTGCCAATGGTATGCCTAAGTGTTTGTGGCTATCTTGTAGGTGTTTGTGGCTATCTTGCAGCAATTTCACATGCAATTTAGGAAAAGGGATGAGATTTGATATACCGCTTTTCTGTGGTTACAATCAAAGCAGTTTACATATTATATATAGGTATAGTGGGAATTGAACACAGTTCCCTTGGTTTATAGGCCATTACACTAACCATTAGGCTCCTCCTCCACAATTCTGTAAGTTATGCACAACTCTGGTGATCCCGCTCATTTCCTAATTATGCTTCGCCCTTGTGTACATGCACATATGCAGGCATGACATTGCCCATGTATGTTACCGCCAACCACATAAGCATGTAACTCTGCCTACTTGTGGTGTCTATTAGCTGCATATGTGCTATTGTTCTGTAACATATGTGGGTATTTGGTGCCTAACCCATTCTTTATGGAATTGCCTTTTAAACCAGCTCAGACTTTTCAGCTCACATATTCTTACTGTTGAGTCTGGATATATGGAAAGTCTGTGCCCATTCTCAGAGTACTTTCGTTGGCAGATATATCGCATCAGAATGGCTCTAATTTTAACAGAGACCAGCTGTCCCATTAGATTAGTTCTTGCACTGGCAACTAAAGATTATGGTACAGAGACTGTACAAGCACCAGTCTCAGGCAGAAAGATAGCCAGGTCTTTTGGAAACCTGGATTGACTTAAAAATCTTGAGTCACTTCCTCAGGAAGGTGGGATGTCCCTTGGTATATATTCGCTGGTTGTGTGGGTGGAAAAGGAAAAGGAGAATCAATGGTCTTGGATTCCTAGATCTCCCGAATGCCCCAAACCAGAGGGAGGGAAAATACGATTAGGGATAATAATATTACAATTTGGTTCAGTCTTGGATTCATTTGCAAATTAAAATGCAATCACAGAAGTCAGCAGTTATGCTAAGGCTGTCACGTCATATATTACTACTCCTACTTATCTTTTCTATAGCGCTACTAGATCTACGCAGCGCTGTATACAAACACATTTGCAGGACGCACCCAAAGATTTTGCCATTGCTCAGTGGAGTTGTAAATTAGTAGCACATTTCGGAGCAACGCAAACAAATGCTCATAGAGATGAAATGGTAAACAGAAAGCCTACAGGTTGCTTACAAAGGAGATGTTTACAGAAAGATATAAACAGGATAGAGTTGGTCCAGAAGGTGGCTACAAAATTGATAAGCGGTCTCGGTCATAAAACATATAGGGACAGGCTCATGAACCTCAACATGCATACACTGGAAGAGAGGTGGAAGAGAGGGGATATGACAGAGACATTTAAATACCTCAATAGCATTAATGTACAGGAGGTGAGCCTTTTTCAAATGAAAGCAAACTCTGGAATGAGAGGGCATACGATAAAGTTAAGAGGAAATAGGCTTAGGTGGAATCTAAGAAAATACTCTTTCATGGAAAGGATGGTGGATGTGTGGAATGGCCTCCTGGTGGAGGTTGTGGAGACAAGGACTGTGTCAGAATTTAAGAAAGCGTGGGACAGGCATGTGGGATTCCTTAGGAAATGGAGGAATTAGTAGTTACTGAGGATGGGCAAACTGGATGGGCCATTTGGCCCTTATCTGCCATCATGTTTCTATGCTAGTGTAAACTGCTGTAACTGTATTAGTAAAGGGCAGTGGCATAGCCACAGGTGACTTAGGACTCAAGCCCACCCACTTAGGACTCAGGCCCACCCAACAGTAGCACACATTTAGTGGTAGCTGGTGGGGATACCAAGCTCCACCAGCTGAAGACTTCCCCCTAATGGTAACGAAAATGCTACTCTCTACAATACCAGCACCTGCACATGCTCAGTTTTCAGCACACGCGTGCTGCAGACTGCCAAGGTGGAAAGAAGAGTTTTCCTGCCAGCTGAGATTTTTTTGTTGATGGGGGGGGGGGGGGGGGGTGGGGGGGGGGGGGGGGGGGGAGAACACTTGATGCCCATCCACTTCTTGCCTAGGCCCATCCAAAATCTGTTTTCCTGGCTACGCCCCTGTAAAGGGCACTGAATTTATCTTCAAATGGACATGCAATGGTCACGAGCTGCTTAATATGAGCAATGGAAATCAATCACTTCCTGTGATTGTTTGCTGAGAATTAGAATCATCTGAACTCTGCCTGTGGTTGGCTTTAGCAGCAACCCTTACCCTTCTTTTTTTACTGGTGCCTGATAAACTTCCAGGTGAGCACAAATACCCGGCTATTCAATGTCAGGGACCGCACATGTCTGGGCATTGCATATCTGGAGTTAGGTCAGCCTGCTACAGGAAATGGCTTGCAAGCCACTTACCTCCATGGACTGAATACTACCCTCTAAAAGAACGATACACGAGTAGTAGATCCTGGAATGCCTCCTAACCAGAATGGTTTTAAGGATATCTGCAATGAATATGCATGAGAAATGTTTCTGTGCAGTTCTTTCTCATGCATATTCATTATGGATATGTAAAAACCACACCGGAGGACACTACAGGACCAGTTTGAGAAACATTGCCGTACAGAGAAACATATAAAAAGCAAGAGAATGGAGAGACTGGGCTGTTATTGACATTTACACCAAGAGCTCTTTGTACTAATGTACTGCAAGTTCAATGCTCTGGAAAGAGTACAATTTGAACAATATATGCTCATTGATTTATATGAAGGAAGCTATACTGAATGATGGCAAATGTATATGACCCTGCTACAGACACACAAATTGAAGGAAAATATTTTAACAGCTGTCCAATAATTCAAATAGATAAACTAAAAAAAAAAAAAAAAGATACTAGTCCAAAAACGGAATTTAGCACATCAGATATATCAATGAAACACACAGATGCCCCAGTGTTTTATAAAACTTTCTAATCCACTTAGCTCAACAAAGTAATATTATGGACCATCATAAGGTTACTTGCAACTTCAGTGGTGTATATATCTTTCACACATCCTCATCAGTTCAATTTACTATCTCCAGACATTTTATTCATCCATATTTATTGAAAACGCTTATGTGGCAAATGTCTTGCTGAAAAGAATGCTCTAAATATACCTAATAGCAAGCACATCTGATTTTACTTCATTTTATAAGAGGAGGAGGAGAAGACCAGTTTGTTGTTGCAATTAATTTCACAAAACTGCCGTGTGAATTTCCTCACCAGTGTAAAAAACCTCCTGGTGATCAATTTTTAAAAAAAATTATAGAATTAATTTTATTTAATTTTTCTTAAGTACTTTCTTGCTTTCTTTTCTTTCAATCTGAATAATATCTTTCAACCGGAATAATATTTCCCTATTAGGGACCTTGAAACATAAGGACACTTATTCTGATTTAGAAAAATTAGCATCTATCACAAAAATGTACCACACATTTGTGTGTCCAGTAATTTAAGGCATGTTCGAGAGAGCTACCAGCAAATTCCAAGACAGCAAAATATAAACAAAACTGTCACATTTCAAATTAATTGAAGTCCAGATAACTAAATAAAAGAGTCTGGCATAATGTTTGAACTATTTATACATACTCTTTACTAAACAGAGTCTTTTTGAGATACACGTATCAGTAAAGTCTTCATGGCCATAAAAATCCATACTCGTGCTTTCGGAGCACAGAACGTTTATTTGGACATCAATATTTCACATGACTTTGAAAAATATACACTGTGCAAAATAGGAATGATTCAAAAAGGAAACATCTCATTATTAATGAAAAGTGAACTTATCCTTTGCTGTTACGGTCATGAACTCTGGATAATTTATATGGCTGTTACTCAAATTCGGTCAAAAAGGAAAAAGATAAAAACAAATTATGATTTATTTAGTAGGGATTCCTCTTTCTACAGGAGTCATTCACAGCCTACTCTGACTTCCTTTAACCCTTTCCTAGGATTTGTTTTGCTGACTTTTGAACCCCCCTCCCCCCCACAGTGGTGAGTTATACCAAAGAAAAATAATTGAAGTTGTAACTTAATTTGGTTTTTCAACACACCCTTATCCCATAATTGGAACTGTACATAGTCCACAGACACTATGTGGGGATAGCAGTGTTTGAACCATTCTAGTATGCTTCTGGGAGAGACAACCATCAGGGGATGCTGATTTCCTTTGAAAAAGAGGCCCTTCTTTGTTAGAACCTGCTAAACTATTATTCGGGGAAACTCTGCTCAACTACTACAGAATGTCTTTTGGAAAAACACAATAATTCTCCTCAGATTTTTTACATGTGGAATATTTATCCTGTAGCTAAAGAAACTTGACTTGTAGCCAAACCACTGAACATGAGCAAAATCTACTGCCAAGCAGAGTTAAATGGAGAGAGACATCTACCTCTATAACAACTTCTCATCATGTGTTTGAACAGCCACTCAAACATAGAGAAGCTCATTATTCAACAACATACTTTTTGTGGTTGGGTTTCGGAATAATCAGAAATTAAGATCTCTTTAGAAAGGAAGGGGATGGTGGTATGAGAAAAGAAACAAGTGAATAGAACTATTGTTCCTTCCCTTTTACTGTGGTCTAATTAATATATGCTACTCTGAATACAGTAGTTATTATTAACATCCTCATGATGAGTATAGTACTTTAAGTGTACACATTGTCAATATTTAGAGTATGCATTACATTGTCACAGGACTTACTTCCTATTGCAGTGTACTTCAATGCAAGGTCAAGGGCTAGTGGCAGCCCCTGGAAACCTCTGTGGCAGCCCCCATTGTCTTTCTGGATTTTATTTCCTTCTCTGTCTCTCCACCCAGGCTCAGAACGGAAAAGGGAAGTGGATGGAGGGAAGAGCGGCATGCTTGAAGATCAGGGCTTTTCACAATAGACAGAAGAGAATGCATTTGGAAATGCTCATCTTCTTGAGGCTACCCCCAATGAAGTGTGAAGGCAGGCTAGGAGGGAATGAATGTCATTGACGCACACTGGTCAGCAGTATCATGGCCCTGCATGGGAAGATATTTGGCGGTTCTCCTTCAGCTCATTAGAATGTAAATTGGCCCCAGCTTAAAAATTAATGAAGGCCACCATCCTACCTTGTCATTGTCTATCCTCAGTACTGTTCTGCTGCTATCAACGCTGTTCTGGGACATTTTTTTCCCTACTTCTTGGAGGCACCCTATTAGTCCTTGCCATTGAGAGAAGGTATGCTGTTGAGACAATGGATGGTTTCAAGCTTCAAAAGGACTGGCATCTGCATGCAGAGCACAGGTCCCTCATCCTACTGTCTGCAGTGATTTTCTTTTAGCATAGACTCATAGTAGTAGAGACCGACTCAAAATAATTCTCATACAATTGTTACCAAATAAACTCTACTCTTGGAAGGAGGATTGTAGTCTTGGACTAAGACTGAATCCCATTCTGCTGCAGATTTAATCCTGCTTCAACATGGCACAGGAAAGTGGAAAGGGTGTGGAAACTAGTAAAAATAACCAATGACTCACCATTTGGCAGATTGGAGGACCACAGGGCTTCAATCCTTGACTTCCCTGCTAGGCAGCAGCTGCTATACTCATTACCTTACAACAAGGCCCTCTGTTCAAGATGACTTTAAAGTAGAGCAATGGTGTCTGAGTTGGATGGACCATGCTTGACCATTAGCCTGGACACTGTAGCCCTTAATTTAGAAAAAAAATGAATTGAGAAACTCTAGTTCTCTAGTCACATACTCTTCATATGGCTATATATCTGTACTTTACATTTCATCTGGGGTAATTTTGTAAATCATTTTCCATGTGTAAGTCCAAAGGCTTTTATAAAATTATTAGTGGTGTATGTGTGCTGAAAGATTGCCCATACTTTTATGTGAACTGTGTGTAGGCACACTATAGGGTGTAGTTTGGGTTTTAAAATAAAATATGTGGGTACGTGCATTGAGTACACATGCACATTTGCACCATCTTTGGAGCAGGTGCAATTAAGTGCATTTATATACATATATATTGTGATAAGGTGGGAGAATTCAAGCCAGGCAGGATCAGGTGTGGGGCCAAACTACACATCCCAGAAGGTAGTGGGAAAGGGAAGCAGGAAGGTGAATTCAAAAACCTGTCAGGGACTTCACATTGGGAAGGTGGAGGGAAAGACTGGAGAGAGCAGCAGCTATGGCACTCAATGACCAGGAGGGGGAGCAGTAATGGAAAGACTCAATTTCCCTGGGTCAAAAATCAATACAAGATGCCTTCCACCTGGGAGGCAGAGGGGGAAGCTAATCGACAGGCTGGGAAGGGGCCAGAGTTAATGGAGTGTTTGGAGGAAGGAGAAGGAGAGAGTACAGGATTGCCAGGTTTGGAGGAGCAGATGGATATAGACTGTGATTGTAATCTGGTGGAGGGTTGCAGGGGTTTGAAGGCAGTGGGTGGTCACAGGAGTCAAGTTGCTGTGTAGAGGGAGGTATACTGTCATCCTGCAACCACTCAAGAGAAAAGACTTTAAAACTGGAAACCAGGAGGTTTGAACTTTGGGGGAACTGAAATTTACACGGGGAGTTTTCTTTTGCTATGATTCTTTTTTGGAACTGCATAGGACATTGCCTAAGTGAACTGAGTTGTGAAGAGGGGGGGGGGGGGGGGGGGGGAGGGGAGAATAAACAGCCTGAACTAAAAAGCTGTGTTGCCTGAGGACTTTGTGTATGGACTGCTGGAGGGAGGAGCTGGATTGCTGAAAACGCCGGTTACCCGCAGACCAGACAGGAGAATCCTTAGGAAGCTGGCCACCACCCCAGAGGGATTGCTACCAGGTTATTACAATATATATCCTGAAAACAGGCTCGAGTTCAATGTGATTTACAGTTTAGTTTAAAAATACAGAGTTTGAATTTCAACAACAATAAAGTAGTACGATGGCTGACAGTAACAGATTAGCAAATAAACTACAAATAATGGACATATTGATAGATTCACAATACAGAAAAGAGACAAGATTATCGACTGGTTGTTATTATATTAACTAATGTAGGGGCCCTTTTACAGAGTGGCAGTAAGCCCGGGCTTACCGCTTACTCTTCCGGGACTACCGCCAGCTCAACGTGGCTGCCGGCGGTAGTCTCGCCCCGAGAACGTGCCATTTCCAAGGGAAAAGAAAACCCCAGGAAATGGCTTGCGTGGGGGGAACCCGGTGGTAATCAGGCATCACCGTGCGCTGCCCGGTTAGCACGGGAACCCTTCCCATCGCATGGCCACATGGTAAGAGTTCTCTTACTGTATGGCCATGCGTGCCTGGGGTCTTTTTACCTGCTACGGTAAAAAAGGCCCTGGTGTATGGGAAAAAATGGCCCCTGCTGCTGGTAAAAGGACCCTGGAATGAATTCTGGAATGAATTGGTGAGGAAAAGAGTTTTTAGCAATTTTCAGAATTGTAAGTAGTTAGCATGAAATCTAATAGATTTTGGGAGAGAGTTCCAACATTTGGTTCCAATATAGGTGAAATCAGCAGAATGTACTGATTTATATACCACATTTTAAAAATTTGGTGGATGAAATATGAGAGAGTCCCTGGCTCCAAGGAAGGCTTTATGTGAAGATATTTGTATTAAATGGTTCATATAATCTGGAGCCAGTCCATGCGATATCATCTATCTATCTATCTATCTATCTATCTATCTATCTATCTATCTATCTATCTATCTATCTATCTATCTATCTATCTATGATCTTTTTCAGTGACATCAGGCTGTGCTTATAATGCTCATCTCAATGATCATGCTCTACAGCAAAGAAATGTAAGGAAAACATCACTCGGGGAGTTCTGTACTTGTTTATATTTTACTTCTTGAGGAGGTCATGGGAACCCCTGGGAATGACAGTCATTTATAATGCAACAAAAACATGCTTCTGAAGAGCACGGCCCCAAACCCTGTGAAACACAGTCCATATCTATCTGAATGTCCTCTGATCCTTTTCATACTTTTTAAATAAATGATTCCCACTGGTTGTAATGTAGGGGACATTCGAATGACTTCAATAATTATACTTATTGGCATAAATATTATGCTGTGTTCTAATTTCTTTACTATTAAAATTTGCATTTCTCTTCTATCTTTTAATGCTTGCATTTTATTGGATTGTAAACCACTCAGAAAGTTCGCTCATGAGTGGTCTATGAACATCTAATAAACTTGAAACTTGAAAATAGAACTCCTTACTCGCAAAGCTGCATATCTAGCGTTCAGCTGTGAAAGTGGAACGCATGCCATACTGGTAGTGCATAATCTGTGACAATTTTAATTGGGAATGATTAAACATTTTGCCTTTGTTCTAATGATGCGAGTGTAAACAAAATCCACGCAATACCTTGCCTAGGAATCTTGAATCCATCCTCTTTTTCTCGTACGCTGGCAACATACTTTACAGATGGCATCCGAGGGCAAAGGCTCTACATGAAAGGGCGGATGTTGTGTGGAGTTGCATTTGATCTTCACAGTTTCTGTCTCCCTTCACTAAGCGTAGAAGAATCAGGAAAATAGTACAGGTCATAGTTAACACCCAGCTGTGGAATGGTTAGTGCTAGTGTAACATTCTAAGACCTTACTTTCTCAGGCCATCACAGAGGATTCTGTTTATCATTTTCCTTACATGACATGTTTCTAGTTACTGGATAAATGTGCAGGGCCGGCACAACACAGTAAAGCAGAGTAGTGTGGTATGAGGTGTTGACATGGGGGTGGGGGTGGGGTGGGGGGTGGAGGCAGAATAATGCAGGCGAAGGAGTTCCCCACCATGCTAGCCTTGTTTATAAGCCCACACTCAAACCTTATTACTCAAGACCTTCCAACAAGAGGTCAATCAAAGGGCGAGACAGGGCAGCACTGGATGTGTGGGTCTGTGCTGGAAGACCCTGAACCACTTTGATTTCTTCAGGCCAGGGCAGAGCTAAGGTGGTTATGGTACTGACAGTGGCAGCAAATTCAACAGGAAGGGGGATAGGGAAGAAGTGATGAGATGCTGGACATGGGGATGTTAGGAAGGAATGATGAGATAGTAGTGATGGTGTGGGTGGGGGAGACACCAAGGTGTGGGTGGGGGAGACACCAATATAAATGTACATGTTGCAAGTGAGCGTTGGATGCCCTACCTCCATTCCTGGAAATATGCAACAGTAAAGGAGAAATATTTTTTTTTTTGATTTATAGAAGTTTTTATTGAATAATGGTGTTACAGAACACTTAAGCAAGGATATTGTGCAAGTCAACTCAACACACATTCAAACAAAAAGGAGAAATATTTTAAATTCTTAAATGACTTTAGAACTTGAAGACCTATGATGTATATTTTGTCTTTCTCTTTGCACTGATATGGTGTACCCAGGTTTGCAGGCTCCATCCTTCAACTGCTTAAACTTGCCATAAATTTCTTGAATAAGCTCACCAGAACAATGCTGTACCTCTCTCACTCCTTGTAGCTGCAGCTTGGCTCAGTTACCCTTCCACCTATACTGCTTGATCTGGATTCCTCAATTACACTACACCTCTTCTTTGATTACACTCTAGGACTCCTAAGTCAAGGACCACAGCAGTATAACATACTACTACTACTTAACATTTCTAAAGCGCTACCCAGGGTACGCAGCCGCCTGTACAATTTAAACATAGAAGGACAGTCCCTGCTCAAGGAGCTTACATGGTTAGACCATGGAACTGTAAACATTGCCAAGCCCATCTTGATTCCCACCCCTAAATTTAGAGGGCCGATCTATAACAGGCTGCATGGTAGGAACTTATTTTCAGAAGAACCTTAGATGTCTAGGTTCCATTAAAGAATACTAGCAAAACCCTGCATACATTTGCCTAACATATAGGTGCTTGCACTTATGTAGGCCACAGAGCTCCTAAGTGTGGAAGGGACATGCATAATTTACATGTCTTAGTGGGGCCAAATGCCCTGCCCAAGCTTCTCCCCATTGCAACTACACGCCACGTAAGTTAAACAGCTTTTTTGCAAAATAGCACTTAGGCAGCATGTTGCCATTTACAAGGTGGAGGAGTAGCCTAGTGGTTAGAGCACTGGTCTTGAATCCAGAGGTGTCCAGTTCAATCCCATTGCTGCTCCATGTGAACTTGGGTAAATTACTTAACCCTCTATTGCCTCACCAAATTAGATTGTGAGCCCTTCAGGGACGGGGAAATACCTAGTGTAACTGAATGTAACTCACCTTGAGCTAATACCTGAAAAAGGTGTGAGCAAATCCAAATAAGTAAAATATATATATATGCATAGGTGCCTATATGGTTGCATTCTAAAGATTTACACTTGTAGGACTAGATTCTATAAATGGCACCTAAAAACTCTGCACTGAAAAAATGTTTAAGTGGTATTCTATAAGCCATGCCTAAAGTTTGGCATGGTTAATAGAATAAACAGGTCATGTATAAATTTAGGTGCCACCATTTACACCAATGAAATGCTCATGTCTAAATTTACACATGGAGCACTGTTATTGTATAATTATGCATGTAACTCAAAACCACACCCCGATCTACCCCAAAATGCCCATGACTTCTCATTTCCACACCCCCCTTGTTTGGGACATGTGTAAATTTTAGGCTTGGATCTGCAACTAACTTTACATGCGTAATCCCCAATTAAATCTGATTAGTGCCAATCATTGCTTGTTAAAAAGCCAATGATTGGCACTAATTGCATGCACAATGTTTGGCTACCTTGATAGAATCAGGGGGATAGGGCTGGATTCAGTAAATCGCACAAAAAATAAGCACCAGGAAAAATCAACGCCCAGTGCTATTCTATAAAGGACGCTCCAGGATGAACGCCCTTTATAGAATAGCGACTAGCGAGTTGTAAGGACTTACACCAGCTTAAACCTGGTGTAGAGCCTGGCACACAACTTGGGTGTGCATCTCCCAAATTCTGTAACACTGCGTGAAATTCTTTGGAACACCTCTGACCTGCCATGCTCCTCCCATAGCTACGCCCCCTTCTGGGTTGAGAATTTGGGGGCAGATTATTATAGAATTGTGCACAGCCATATTCAATGTAAAAAGCAAAATTAGTGCCAATTAGCATCATTAATTGATTGTTAAGCAGCCAATTCGTTAACTAATTTATTTGCCTCAGGGATCTCAGGATAATGCCCAAATTTGGGCAGGCAACCGAAAGGTGGAAGAATATTCCAAGAAATTATCAGAATGCAAATGTCTCCAAAAGTTATTCTCCACTAGAAGTCACATGTAACATCTGGACCCAACACGGTCTGTGTTTCAGCTATATTGCCTTCCTCAGGGGTCACACTGTGATACAGACACGCTAATCTGCTGTGATCCTTATGCGCTATTGAATGTATTGTGGTTTTTTTCCCCACATTTTTCAGTAGTGATGAGACTTAACTTTCATGTAGACTTGTTCAATATTATTATTATTAACATTTGTATAGCGCTACCAGACGCACGCAGCGCTGAACATCTGACACAGAGAGACAGTCCCTGCTCAATAGAGCTTACAATCTAAAATAATACAGACAGACAAGGACAATTAAGGGCGAGGGAAGTACTGGGTGAGAAGGAACAAGGGGGGAGGCAATGAGTAGTGGCTAGGAGCCAAAAACAGCAGTGAAAGGTGGGTTTTCAGCATAGATTTGAAAACAGGTAGAGACATGATGAGCTGTGACCCCTGAGGAAGCCATACAGCCGAAACACAGACCGTGTTGGGTCCAGATGATACATATGACTTCTAGTGGAGAATAAGCTTGATTGCTGTAGAAATATTTACCTGTCCAATTTGGGCACCATGTATAGAAATCCAGGGGATAATGTAAATGAGAGGACCTAGGTTATGGAACTGCTTCCTTGCTGCCTTTGGTCACATTACTTATCCTTCTGGTAGCCCAAAAAGAAGCACAAAGGGCTATTAAGAATGGAACAAGTCAGCTTTATTGATGACCCAACACGGGCTGTGTTTGGCGTAAAACAACGCCTGCCTCAGTGTCAATCACGTCGTAGCTCTTCACAATGAGAATCCGCTCAGAAATAATAACAAATTCAAGAGACAGAGCAGCATGCCAAGAAATCGCGCCCTTTGAGCTTCTTTTTGGACTATTTATACTATGTGCTTTAACCCTCTGTATTGCTTGTTGTTTTATTCTTCTGGTATTCGTTCTCTGCAAGCATGGGCAGCATAACCACATGAATTGTCTGTATTGTGTCTTGTGCACTAATAGTGATGAATATGGATATTTTATTAAATATTACAGAATAGTGACAATTCACTCTTTTCAGGTGATGCAAGCTGGCTTCCACTATCATCCACCGAAGTGCCATACCTGTTCCCCATGGCTGAGAGTACCACCCAAGTGAAGCTCCTGCATGATGAAAAAAACACAACTATGCCTCCGTTCTTGTGTAATGCTCTGCAGGAGTGGAATGACTAAGGATCCCCTATCTAAAGTCTAGACTGAAGTAGGAAGCAAAACATATGTGAGTCTGAGGGTGTTGCAAGAGGGAGAGAAGGGGTGGGGGGAGATGAGCAGTCTAAATGCTAGTGATGATAAAGTTTAAAACGTTCTAGTTTAACCTATGTTACTAGACTGATCAGTGAGAAAAGACTGGGTTACCAAAAAAGGGAGGATTCTAGGACCACAAGAACAGTCCTACTCAAAAGGTACACTGTCAAGATGATATATTCTAAATGCATTTGGGCTGAGGAAATTTATTTTAATAATGGACTGTGTTAACATAGTGGGGACATTATGAGTGGGAGAGTGCTGGAGCTTTGTGGGTCAAATTTCCATCACAATTACAATAAAGTGCTTATTGCCTCTGGAAGTCACATTGAGGTCTTAAAATTGTCCTTTAAAAGAAGTATTTTGATGTTAGCCGTATGTGTGGGTGAATAAATGGAACCATAATTTTATTTGTTCTTAAGGCCAGATTTCAAATCATTCTACAGGAAATGGCAGAAAACTGAAATGGAAACTGTATATTAGAAACTTGCAATACATTTTGCCACCAGCAAATATTTTAACTCTTTTTAATAACACAGAAGTTTGGCCATGAGATTTCATTTCTGTTAGTGTGGGATTTGAAGGCAAAAATTAGCCAGCTAATGGAGAAAATGGATGCAGAGTTTTTATGAAATCTTTGCTCTTGGAAAAATGATCTTTTTAGCTACAATTCAGGCACTATTCAGCTAATTAGATGGTTGTAGAGAGTGCAGATATTCTCAAGATTGAAGAATTGCTATTGTTGGGCTAAAGTTTTAATTCAAACTGTTCCTGATGTAGAGATTTTAGGATTCTGCTCCCTTATGGATTACAGAGTCCTCTATTAGCTCTACCAATGGGCTTTGACTTGTGAATACCCCCACAGATTCTGGAACAAGGGGAGGGCTTTCCTGACTGACATGAGGGGACTCCAGTGACTGACATGGTGGGAGGAGACCCTTCTTGGATGCAGACTGTGGGTGGTATATAAACTCAGCCCTGTTTGAAGTTCTTTGTCTTTGGCTGGTTGGCTCCTGCTTCCCCTGCACCAAACTCTAAAGGGAAGAGAGTCTCTGACTAGCCCAGGCCAGTGCATCTGAAGACAGAAGGGGTAGGAAGCAGAAGCAGAGCTGCTTAGACTGCTGCACTGGTATTAGGTGTTACCTGTAATGTGGAACCGGCCCATTACCACATTCTTCAGAGGAGAAGAGAAAAACAGCCTAAGATCTAACCTGAGAAGCAAGAAGGGACCTGACAGCCTCAGATCTAAAAAATCTAACACAAGAGCTCTCATCTGGGCAGAAGCTGCCAGATATGGGACACTGTGATTAAATACTTTCATAGGAACCTCCAGAATACCTAAAGCCCTAATGAAACTGATAAGAGACTGGAACCTATTTTTTGCTTTACATACATAGTAACATAGTAGATGACGGCAGAAAAAGACCTGCATGGTCCATCCAGTCTGCCCAAGACAAACTCATATGTGTATACCTTAACTTGAATTTGTACCTGTCCTTTTCAGGGCTCAGACCATATAAGTCTGCCCAGCAGTATTTCCCGCCTCCCAACCACCAGTCCCGCCTCCCATCAGCGGCTCTGGTACAGACCGTATAAGTCTGCCCTCCCCTATCCTCGCCTCCCAACCACCACCCCCCTCTCCCATCAGCGGCTCTGGTACAGACCGTATAAGTCTGCCCTCCCCTATCCTCGCCTCCAACCACCACCCCCTCTCCCATCAGCGGCTCTGGTACAGACCGTATAAGTCTGCCCTCCCCTATCCTCGCCTCCCAACCACCACCCCCTCTTCCCCCCAACTGCTCCGCCACCCAATTTCAGCTAAGCTTCTGAGGATCCATTCCTTCTGCACAGGATTCCTCTATGCATATCCCACGCATGTTTGAACTCCGTTACCGTTTTCATCTCCACCACCTCCCGCGGGAGGGCATTCCAAGCGTCCACCACCCTCTCCGTGAAAAAATACTTCCTGACATCTTTCCTGAGTCTGCCCCCCTTCAATCTCATTTCATGTCCTCTCGTTCTACCGCCTTCCCATCTCCGGAAAAGATTCGTTTGCGGATTAATACCTTTCAAATATTTGAACGTCTGTATCATATCACCCCTGTTCCTCCTTTCCTCCAGGGTGTACATGTTCAGGTCAGCAAGCCTCTCTTCATATGTCTTGGAACGTAAATCCCATACCATCCTCGTAGCTTTTCTTTGCACCGCTTCCATTTTTTTAACATCCTTTGCATTTTTTGCTTTACATTTCCTGTAAATAGTTGTCTCTGTTATTTAAAACTCAGGTTTTAATAAACTCTTTTGGTTAGATCACATGTTCAGGCCTGGACTGAGCTATTGTATGGTAGTGGAGTGAATGGATTTTATGTGTACACAACCTCACAGGGAAAGTTGGTCCTGGCTGTGATCTATGAAACCTTCATATTTTACTAAAGTAACCTACCTGATGCTTATCTGGGTGAAAAAATTTCCCAATTCGAGACCAATTACATTAAGCCACCAAGAATGAAGTAAATAACAATCCAGCTCATTTTCGAAAGAGATCCCCGGCCATCTTCCGACACAAATCGAGAGATGGCTGGCAATCTCCTGAACCCGGCCAAATCGGTATAATCGAAAGCCGATTTTGGCCAGCGCCAACTGCTTTCTATCACTGAGCCGGCGAAACGTCAAGGGGGCGTGTTGGTAAGGTAGTGAAGGCAGGGCGGGGGCGAGATGGGGGCGGGGCAGGGACGTGCTCACGAGATGGCCGGCTTTGCCAAATAATGGAAAAAAAGCGCCAGGCTTGGCGAGCATTTTATCGGCTTTACTTGGCCTCTTTTTTTTCCATGACCAAGCTTCACAAATGAGCCCCAACTGACCAAATGACCACCGGAAGGAATCGGGGATCACCTCTCCTTACTCCCCCAGTGGTCACCAACCCCCTCCCAACAAAAAACAAACTTTTTTTCCAGCCTCTATGCCAGCCTGAAATGTCATACCCAGCTCCCTGACAGCAGTATGCAAGTCTCTGGAGCAGTTTTTAGTGGGTGCTGTGCACTTCAGGCAGGTGGGCCCAGGCCCATCCCCCCTACCTGTTACACTTGTGGTGGTAAATGGGAGCCCTCCAAACCCCCCAAAAAACCCACTGTACCCACATGTAGGTGCCCCCCTTCATCCCTTAGGGCTATGGTAGTGTTGTAAAGTTGTGGGTAGTGGGTTTTGGGGGGGATTTGGGGGGCTCAGCACACAAGGTAAGGGAGCTATGTACCTGGGAGCTGTTCTTTTTTTTTTTTTTTTTTAATTTTTAGAAGTGCCCCCTAGGGTGCCCGGTTGGTGTCCTGGCATGTGAGGGGGGCCAGTGCACTACAAATGCTGGCTCCTCCCACGACCAAATGCCTTGCATTTTTCTAGGTTTGAGATGGCCGGGCCCGGTTTCCATTATGGCTGAAAAATGAAGCCGGCCATCTCCTCTACACCCGGCGATCGATTTAGCCGGCTCCAACCGTATTTTGAAAATATGGTTGGCTCCGCCCCCTTTGCGGCCCCGGCCCCGAAGATGGCCGGCCAGCTATTTGACCGGTGCCGTTCGATTATGCCCCTCAATGATACTCATCTCTTTCTCAACCTCACTCAGTTGAGTAACTATTTTTAATAGCAAAGACATTTCCATTGAATGCAGGCAGGAGGAGTAGAACACCTTTTTTTGGTTGGAGGGGCGAAACACATCAGTATCTGGCCCCACTCCTAAGCTCTTTAATTGCTGTTGCTGTGCTGGGCAAAATATTGCTAAACCTATGGATTTTGCATGCTCGATTTCTAGAATCCCAACTAAGGTTAGTTACACATTTAACTGCTAATTATAGAAATGCACCCCAAGGGTTAGTCCGTGCTACAATTGTGTATCTTTGTGCCCAACCTATACACCAAGGGTTAGTATGCACTGCAATCAAGTACCTTTGTGTCGACCTATACACCAAGGGTTAGCTGCACTGAAATTGTGTACCCTTGGCTGACCTATACACCAAGGGTTAGTCATAAGAACATAAGAGTAGCCATACTGGGTCAGACCAATGGTCCATCTAGCCTAGTATCCTGTTTCCAACAGTGGCCAAGCCAGGTCACAAGTACCTGACAGAAACCCAATTATTAGCAACATTCCATGCTACCAATCCTGGGGCAAGCAGCTGCCTCCTCATGACTGTCTCAATAGCAGACTATGGACTTTTCCTCCAGGAACTTGTCTAAACCTTTTTTAAACCCAAATACGCTAACTGCTCTTACCACATCCTCTGGGAAAGAGTTCCACAGCTTAACTATTCATTGAGCGTAAAAAAATTTCCTTTTATTTGTTTTAAAAGTATTTCCATGTTACTTCCTTGAGTGTCCCCTAGTCTTTGTACTTTTGGAATGAGTAAAAAATCGATTCACCTCCACTCATTCTACACCACTCATAATTTTGTGGACTTCAATTATATCTCCCCTTAGCCCTCTCTTTTCCAAACTGAAGAGCCCTAACATCTTTAGCCTTTTCTCATATGAGAGGAGTTCCATCCTCTTTATCATTTTGGTTGCTCTTCTTTGAACCTTTTCTAATTCTGCTATATCTTTTTTGAGATACGGCGACCAGAACTGAACTCAATACTCAAGATGAGGTCACACCATGGAGCGATACAGAGGCATTATAGTATTTTCACTCTTATTTACCATCCCTATCCTAATAATTCCTAGCATTCTATTGCCTTTTTTGGCCACCCCCACACATTGGCCAGAAATTTTCAGCGTATTATCTACAATGACACCTAGATCATTTCTTGGGTGCTGACCCTAAGGTGGACCCTAGCATCATAAGTACATGTGTTGCTATACTGGGACAGACCAAAGATCCATCAAGCCCAGCATCCTGTTTCCAACAGTGGCCAATCCAGGTCATAAGTACCTGGCAAGACCCCAGAACAGTGCAATACATTTTATGCTGCTTATCCTAGAAAGAGGCAGTGGATTTTCCTCAAGTCCACTTTAATAATGGCCCCCACCCCCTCCGTCGATGGAGCAACGATTTCTGGGGGGTTTCGGGGGCTGGAGACCCACTGGACCTCCAGCCCCCCCCCCCCCCCCCCCTGTTGATGGATTGACGATTTCTGGGGGTTTCGGGGGGCTGGAGACCCACCGATCCTCCAGCCTCCACCCCCCCCCCCCGTCGCTGGGTGGGAGGGCGGGAGAGGGTTTGGCCGGCGGCAGCCACAACGTTTTCTGGGGGTTTGGGGGGGGCCTCATTGTTCGGGCCTCGGGGCAGGCTGTTTGACAGGTTTGGGCTTTTGACAGCCCAGACCTGTCAAAGAAGTGCGGGAGGATTGTGCTGAGCGCATGCTCGGCACAATTCTCCCGCACTTTAAACATGATGATCAAAGATAATAGCGCTGCTTAGATTTGCATGCATTATCTTTGATCATCGATGCAGAAAAGCCCTGCGCTGTCCCAGCGCTATTTTTAGGGCGCTGTTTGGAACAGCGCAGGGCTTTTGATCATCTGGGCCTTAGGAAGCTAGCCAAACCTTTTTAAAACCCCGCTAAGCTAATTGCTTTTACCACATTCTGTGGCAATGAATTCCAGAGTTTAATTACACGTTGAGTAAAGAAATATTGTCTCTGATTTGTTTTAAATTTACTGCTTTGTAGCTTCATTGTGTGCCCCTTAGTCCTAGTATTTTTGGAAAGAGTAAACAATCGATTCACGTCTACCCGTTCTACTCCACTCATTATTTTATAGACCTCTATCATATCTCCTCTCAGCTCTCTTTTGTTCAAGCTGAAGAGCCCTAACCACTTTAGCCTTTCCTCATAGGGAAGCCATCCCATCTCCTTTATCATTTTCGTTGCCCTTCTCTGTACCTTTTCTAAGTCCACTATCACATCTTTTTTGAGATGTGGTGACCTTGCACAGAGCAATACAAAGGCATTATAACGTCCTCATTTTTGTTTTCCATTGCTTTCCTAATAATCCATAATATTCTATTTGCTTATTTAGCCACCATCACACACTGAGCAAAGGGTTTCAAAGTATCATCAATGATGACACCTAGATCCTGTTGCTGGTTGGTGACTCCAAATTGGAACCTTGCATCATGTAACTATTATTCGTGTTCCTCTTTCCCACATGCATCACTTTGCATTTGTTCACATTAAACGCCATCTGCCATTTGGATGCCCAGTCTCCCAGTCTCACAAGTCCTCTCGTAATTTGTCACAATCCTCTTGTGATTTAACATAGTAACATAGTAAGTGATGGCAGATAAAGATCTGAATGGTCCATCCACTCTGCCCAACAGTCGCATTCATTATCAATTCAAGATTTAAATCAACAATGAACGTGATATTATTTACTTGATCATGGTTTTTCTTTGGTGTTTCTGGGACTTAGACCATGAAAGTCCACTTGGCTCTGTCTTTGTGTTTCAACTACTGGAGTTGCCATCAAAGCCCACTCCAGCTTATCCAAATCTGTCTTGTCATTTGAAGGACAAAGACTGTAAAAGTCTGTGCAGCACTGTCATCACTTTCCAAACCACTGGAGTTTCCGTCAAAGCTCTCCCCAGCCCACCCTAAACTGGATCACCAAATGTGAGACTCAGACTGTACAACCCAGCCTAGCATCAGCCTTAGTTGATGCAGCCAGAGTCGCCATCTAAGCACCACTTCTCATGCAAACACATATGCAACCCTTTAAGTTTTGTTTTTTATATCATTTATTTTCTAATTAGAAATCCTCTATGTTCATCCCATGCCTTTTTGAATTCTGCCACAGGTTTTTTTCCCCACAACCTCCCTTGGGTTCCATAGTTGATCTGGACTTGACGTGTCTTTTGAACTACATAATAAAATTGGACTTTAAACATCGTCTAGAGACTACATTCATTTGTCATCTTCGCTGTGTTCTTTGTGATTTTGAGTCTGTGATGTTTACATCAATCTGTTCCAGGCATCCACCACCCTCTCCGTGAAAAAGTCTACCCCCACTATAACCTCAATTCATATCCTCATCACTTTCCCTTCTCAGAAAAATATTTGTTTCTATATTACTACCTTTCAAGTTTTTAAACGTCCGTATCATATCTCCCCTGTTCCTCCCCTCCTCTAGGGTATACATATTCAAGTCTTCTAGTCTCTTGTGCAAGCCTCGCATCATTCTTGTCATCCTCTTCTGGACCGTTTCAAGTCTTCTTACATCTTTAGCAAGATACGTCCTCCAAAACTGAACACAATACTCCAGGTGAGGCCTCACAAATGAGTTGTACAGGGGCATCAACACCTCCTTCTTCTGCTGATTACACCTCTCTCTATACAGCCTAGCATCCTTCTGCCTATAGCCACTGCCTTGTCACACTGTTTGATTGCCTTTAGATCCTCAGATACCATCACTCCAAGATTTCTCTCCCTGTCTGTACATATCAGCCTCTCATCGCCTAGCACACATGTCTCCCTTGGATTTCTACTCCCTAAGTGCATCACTTTGCACTTCTTTGCATTGAATGTTAATTGCCAAGCATTAGACCATTCTTCTAACTTCTGCATTTCCTTTTTCATGTTTTCCACTTCCTCCGGAGTGCCCACTCTGTTACAAATCTTGTTATCATCTGCAAAAAGGCAGACTTTACCTTCTAAATGTCACTCACAAATATATTGAACAGAATTGGCTCCAGCACTGATCCTTGAGGCACTCTACTACTCACCTTTCCTTCCTCCAAGTGAATTTCATTAACCTCCACCCTCTGGCATCTGTCGGTCAACCAGTTCCTAATTCAGTTCACCACTTTGGGTCCTAACTTCAGCCTGTCAAGTTTACTCAAGATCCTCCTATGAGGAACCCTGTCAAAGGCTTTGCTGATATCTATGTAGATTACATCTAGCGCATGTCCTTGATCCAATTCTCTGGTCACCCAGTCAAAGAATTCAATCAGATTCATTTGGCACGATTTACCTTTGGTAAAACCATGTTGTCTCAGATTTTGGAACAACTTTGAATAGCTTTGTGTTGTCAGCAAATTTAATTGCCTCACTAGTTACTACCATGTCTAGATCATTTATAAATATATTAAAAAGCAGCGGTCCCAGCACAGACCCCTGGGGAATGCCACTATCTGCCCTTCTCCATTGAGAATACTGACCATTTAACCTACTCTCTGTTTTCTATCTTTTAAATAGTTTTTAATCCACAATAGAACACTGCCTCCTAACACATTACTCTCCAGCTTCCTCTGGAATATCAACTGGCTCACCTTTATCCACATGTTTGTTCACCCCTTCAAAGAAATGTAGTAGATTGGTGAGGCAAGATTTCCCTTTCCTAAATCCATGTTGGCTTTGTCTCATTAATCTATGCTTTTGAATATGCTCTGTAATTTTGTTCTTAATAATAGTCTTTACCATTTTGCCTGGCACCAATGTCAGGCTCACCGGTCTATAATTTTCTGGATCACCTTTGGAACCTTTTTTAAAAATCGGTGTTATGTTGGCCACCCTCCAATCTTCTGGTACCATGCTTGATTTTAAAGATAAATTACATATTACTAACAATAGTTCTGGAAGTTCATTTTTCAATTCTATCAGTACTCTGGGATGGATACTATCTGGTGCAGGCAATTTGCTACTCTTCAATTTGTCAAATTGCGCTATTACATCTTCCAGGTTTATAGAGATTTCATCCAGTTTCTCTGACTCATCAGCTTTGAATACCATTTCTGCCATCGGCATCTCTCCCAAATCTTCCTTGTTGAAGACTGAAGCAAAGAATTCATTTAATCTCTCCACTATGGCTTTGTCTTCCCTGAATACCTCTTTTACCCCTTGGTCATCTAGTGGTCCAACTGATTCTTTTAACGCCTTGTTGCTTTTAATATATCTAAAAAAAACGTTTTTACTATGTGTTTTTGCCTCCAAATGCAATCTTTTTTTCAAAGTCCCACTTTGCCTTCCTTATCAGCGTTTTGCATTTGACTTGCCATTTCTTATCCTGTTTCTTATTATTTTCAGTTGGATCCTTCTTCCATTTTCTGAAGGATTTTGTTTTAGCTCCAATAGCTTCACTTTTTAACCATGCTGGCTGTCATTTGGCCTTCCTTCCTCCGTTTTTAATACATGGAATATAACTGGCCTGGATGGTATTTTTGAATAGCATCCACGCCTGATGTAAATTTTTGACCTTTGTGCTGACCTGTACTCCAAGGAATAGGCTGCACTGCAATTGTGTACCTTTGTGCCCAATCTATACACCAAGGGTTAGTCTGCTCTGTATTTGTGTACCGGTAATTTGTGCCCAGCTGATACACTAAGGATTAGTCTGTGCTGCAATCTTATGCCTTTGTGCTCAAGTTATACATGAGCCATATAATCTTGACTAGGTACAAAAGCATCAGTGTAATAAGAATAGGCATTTGAGTCTTTCAAAAACAGTTGTATTAGACATCATTGGCAACAAAGGGCATGTTGTCAGAAGCGTAAGTCAATACATGGGATGATTATTTATTGTACCGTACAGACAAAAAAAAAAGAAAAGAAAGAATTTCCAAATGTAGACCCACACATACAGATATAATACTAGAATCTTCATAGATTAAGTATTCTGTGTACTAATCTGGTCCCTTCCCCACAAGACCCCATTTACAGTTCTAGCATGATCTGTGTGCAAAATCTTAATAACCTTGCCACCCAGACACCCAAGCATTGTGCCAGTAACCTACTTGAAGCTAATCTCACCAGGGGATGGTTAGAATGTCAGACTATCAATGACATCACACCCCACGCTGTCTCCATCCCCGTACTAAAGATCGGATTAGAAGGATGTTAGATTCCCTTTCCGGTGTTTACAAGAGAACTCTTCCATGGGGCATAACAAAAGAATTAACTAAGACTTCCTCTTTCACACAATGTTTGATGTGTTCTAATCTTGACCTTCGGAAACCATTTAGAAGAGATTTCCACCCGCAGTATCACTGAATGGGTTTCCTCTCTAGTACAAGTTCTGTTCCAGGATTCAGAGTTGGTGGGGGGGGGGGGGGGGGGTGTTCTCTATATGTTGTGCCTTGCAGAGCATGTGCTGAATTCTCCCCTTGAAGACCACATAGGTACTATATCAAGAAGATATATATTCTATCCATCATGAAGATGATGAAGCTGATATATTCAGTTTAGTTGAGTTCAATCATAATCTTTCTATACACAGTGCATATAACAAAGCAATTTACATTAGAATAACAACATTAAAACTATCTGGAGGAAACAGGTTAATCAGACAACAGTGGTTTATAGAGGCAATATGAAGAGAGACAGATTAAACCCCACACACTGTGATAGGGAGTGGGAAAACGATCACAGGTACTAAAAGGCTACTGCCTTCTTTCCTGGCACTTCACTCCACCAAAGCCTTTTAGAGAAAGTGGGTCTTTAAACCAGCCTTACATTTGTTATAGGAGGACTCTCCTCTTAGGTATTCCATTAAACACTGCCAGAGGTAAGGGGCAAGAAAGAATGCAGTCCGGCATAGATTCTAATCTGCAATGAAATGAAGTGGGAAGGTGTAAAAAGTTAACATGTTGTGACCTTACTGGACATGAAGAGGCCATGGGAATCAGGTGACAAACCAAAAAAGATGGCGCGCTTATAAAGAAAGCTCAGGTGGCCAGGAGTAAGTCCTCAAACTTAACTCAAAAAGCAACAGGGAGCCAGTAACTGGGCAATAAATAAAAGTGTGATGTGGTCAAACTTGAGCTTAATCAAGCAGTTTGATTGCAGTAGTTTGGACATTTTGCAGTGGCTTTGAAGTGACAAGATTAAGCCCAGCACCCCAGATATTGCCCTAACTAGGGCAACTGAACCATTCATATAAAGACAGGACCTAACAGCATGAACCTGCATAGAGCCAAAAACAGGATCTGATCACAGATGATAGTTGGCATTCAAATGAGAACGTCAGGTCAAAGCATTTCTTTTTTTGTTGAAGTTAAGAAATACTGAATTCTTTGTAAGTCATAATATCTATCAGCCGAATGCTGGAATCAACCAGAAATGTTGATGTCCAAAGGCTTGTGAGTAGCCACAACAGTCCCTTGTGATTTTTTAAGGAAAGTTTTGTTTGAAAAAGCACTCTGCAAACACTTCAACTTCTAATTACCATTACAAACAAAGCAGAAGATGAGACTAAGCAAAACACTATACAGAAGATGAGAGAATCAATAAAATGTAACTGGAAAACAATGAGCACAAATGCTCAAAGTCTAAGCAACAAAATTCAGAATCTGCAAGTCCTGATGTTAGAGGCAGACTTAGACATTGCTGCTATCACAGAGACATGATTCAATGACTCCCATCAATAGGACACAACCATACCGGGCTATAATCTCTTTAGGGAGGATACAGACGGTCAAAAAAGTGAAGGAGTAGCTCTATATGTGAACAGCAATATTAAAGCAGATGAAATGCAGGGAGCCTGGGGAAAGGAGGAAGCAATATGGATCTTTTCAAAAAGACAAAATAGAAATTCTATTCACACATATTTATTTATTTATTTATTTATTGCATTTATATCCCACATTTTCACACCTATTTGCAGGCTCAATGTGGCTTACAATTTTCTGTCATGACTTATGCCATTTCAGAGTAAAGATACAATTGGTAATAGATATATAACATGGATAATAAAGTGAACAGTCAAGTAACAAAGGGAAGAACATACTACTACTACTACTACTATAAATCATTTCTATAGCGCTACTAGTTGTACGCAGCGCTTCACAATTAAATATGAAGAAATAGGTATCACATATTGAACATGAATGACATAATAAAATTAACCAATACAGTATAGGGAGAAAATGCTCTGATTGTTAAGTAAATGATGGTGAATTATGGTTCAATCATGAGTCTTTATGGTATACTAGTAAAAAAGCCCCGTTTCTGATGCAAATGAAACGGGGGCTAGCAAGGTTTTCTTCTGTGTGCATGTGGGAGTGTGTGTGTCCCTGCCCTCTGCCCTCTCTCCCTTCCCCTGTGCTGTCTGTCCCCTCCCCCTCGGAGTCGAGTCCTTCAGTGTTAAGTTTCTTCCTGTGCTGTGTTTGTGTTACAGAGATAGTGAGGGCTTCTGCCCTCTCTCCCCTCCCCCCTCTGAGTCCTTCACTGTTACAGAGAGAGCGATTTGATTTCTGCTGTGTTTTCCTTCACTGTTTGTGTTACAGAGAGAGCGAGGACGGGGTGGGGCGGGGCAGACACTCATGGGGAAACCGGATATCTCTCCCCCTTCACACTTCCGGCTGGAGGCTTCATTTAGAACGTTGGTGGTGCCTTTTATATAGAGAGATCATGTTAAAGAGATGTGTCTTTAGGGCTTTGCGGAAGTTAATTATGCTGTGAATTATTTTCGCCTACATTCCTCCAACACAAATGGAGAAACTGGATAAAGATCTGGTCATGGATATCTAAAAATTGGGAATCAAGGGGAGGTGCTATTGCTGGGGGATTTGAACCTGCCAGATGCAGATTGAATGTCTCGTCTGCAGAATTAGAAAGAAGTAAGATCGTAAGTGACTTTCAAGGTGTTCTGCTCAGATGAATGGTGACAGAATCCATGAGGGAAGGGACGACACTGGATCTAGTATTCACAAATGGTGATAGTGTGCCTAACATCTGGGTAGGTGCCCACCTGGGCAGTAGTGATCACCACGCAATATGGTTTGATAGAAGAGCTAAAGTGGAGTGCAGCCACACAAAACTCAAAGTTTTTGGTTTCAAAAATGCTGACTTCAGTAAAATGGGGGAGTACCTGAAGAAACAGCTGACAGGATGGAGGACATAAGAGAAGAGGAAAGACAACAGTCTAAGCTGAAAGGAGCTAAAAAAATGGCAATAGATCTTCATGTAAGGAAAGTAAATAAAAGCAAGAGGAAAAGGAAACTGATATGGTTCTCCAAACAAATGGCTGAAAAAGGCAAAAGAGGTAGTAGCATTCATGAAATACAGAAGAATGTAATAAGAGGAACACAGAAAAGAATATGAGATAAAGTCAAAGAAGAGAAACATAGCTGGCAAAAACACAGGAGGAAGAAAAAAATGTTTGGAGATATAATAGTAACATAGTAGATGACGGCAGAAAAAGACCTGCACGGTCCATCCAGTCTGCCCAACAAGATAAACTCATATGTGCTACTTTTTGTGTATACCTTACCTTGATTTGTATCTGTCATTTTCAGGGCACAAACCGTATAAGTCTGCCCAGCACTATCCCTGCCTCCCAACCACCAGCCCTGCCTCCTACCACCGGCTCTGGCACAGACCGTATAAGTCTGCCCAGCACTATCACCGCCTCCCAACCACCAGCCCCGGCACAGACCATATAAGTCTGCCCAGCACTATTCCCGCCTCCCAACCACCAGTCCTGCCTCCCACCACCGGCTCTGGCATAGACCGTATAAGTCTGCTCAGCACTATCCCCGCCTCCCAACCACAAGCCCCACCTCCCACCACCGGCTCCCACCACCGGTGATACGATTTTTTTCAGGTATTTTGGGGGAAAGGAGGAAGCCTAGAAATGGAATTTTAAGACGGAAATATGCTGAGAATTGCTATGTGTAAAATGATGAGAAAAAAGTGGACATACTAAACAAATACTTTTGTTCTGTGTTCATAGAAGAAAATCCTGGAGAAGAACCACAGTCAGTCAACAAAGGTATATATGGGAAAGGAGTAGATATTGCAGTTTACAGAAGAAAGTGTTAATGAATAACTTGGAAAAACTGAAAGAGGATAAAGCCATGGGGCCAGATGAGGTATGTCCCAGGATATTAAGGAAGATCAGAGAAGTTCTGGCAGGTCCACCTAAAGATTTGTTTAATAAACCCTTGGAGATAGGTGAGATTTCAGGGGATTGGAGATGAGAAGATGTGGTCCTTCTTCACAAAAATGGGGCCAGATGAGACCTAGGACAATGAAAGATAGTGGCTTGCCCAGAATCATGAGGAATGTCAGAACAGTATGATTTGGACCCTGGTTTCTCTGGTTCACATCCTTTTCTGTAACTGTTAGGCCTCTCCTCCCCTCCCCTCCCCAGAAGTCCCTTACCCTCTAGAAAAAGGGTTGAAAGGTATTGTAAGCCACACTGAACCCGCAAATAGGTGGGAAAAATGTGGGATACAAATGCAATAAATAAATAAAAAATACATCTGGGCATAGGTGCCGACTCCGTGGGTGCTGTGGATGCTCGAGCACCCCCAATATTTTCTGACCCGCCATCACCCAAACAGAACAAGCTGTTGGAAGTTCCGGTTCCAACCCCAGCCTGACCTGCCCACCTCTTCTCCCACAACAGTCCTCCGTCCTTGCCTTCCTGCCGCCCAGAATTTAAAACTCATTTTTTTTAATCTCAGGTCACGCGGCAGTGAAAGGTGAGCAGGCTCGCCTTTAGCCTTCCCTTCTCTCTCAGTGTCCCTCTCTCATTTCCTGTTTCTGCATCTGGGGCTAGATGAGATACATCCCAGGATATTAAGGAAGCTCAGAGAAGTTCTGGCAGGTTCACATAAAGATTTGTTTAATAAATCCTTGGAGATGGGAAGATTCCAGGGGATTGGAGATGAGAAGATGTGGCCCTGCTTCACAAAAATGGTGACAGAGAAGTGGGAAACTACAGGCCCGTAAGCCTCATTTTGGTCCTTGGAAAACTAATGGAGACACTCCTGATGGAAAGGATAGCAAGCTTTCTAGAATCTAACAGGTTGCAAGATCCAAGGCAACATGGTTTTCACAAAGAAAGATCATGCCAAAGGAATCTAATTGGTTTCTTTAACTGGATAGCCAGAGAACTGGATCAAGGATATGTGCTATATGTAGGCTACATGGATTTCAGCAAAGCCTTTGATAACAGTTTCTCAGTGGAGGCTCATGAATAAACTGAACAAGCTGAAGTTAGGACCTAAAGTGGTGAACTGCATTAGAAACTGGTGGACTGACAGATGACAGAGGGTGGTAGTGAATGGAGTTTGCTTGAAGGAAAGAAAGGGCTGATTATCAAACCTATAAATGGCAAGTGACCGACTCACCTGCAAATGCGCAGTAGAGACTTCCCTCTCTGTCCCGCCCCCGCGTCAAGACGTGATGACGGGGGGAGGGGGTGGGACAGAGAGGGAAACTGCGCGGAAGGGGAGGGAGGGAACCGCTGACGTCGCTACCGCTCCCCCCCCAGGGTAGCCGCTACCGCCCCCCCCCGGAGTCGCCACCATCCCCCCTTCACCCGGCCCGGGCCCTCTCTTCGTTATTCAACTTACAGCAGCGCCGAAACAGCAGTAAGCAGCTCAGATTCAGCTCCCGTCGGCCTTCCTTCCCTGCCTGTGCCCCGCCCTCGCCGACGTGACGTCACACGAGGGTGAGGCACAGGCAGTGAAGGAAGGCCAACGGGAGCTGCTGCTTGCTGCTGTTTTGGCGCTGCTGTAAGTTGAATAATGAAGAGAGGGCCTGGGCCGGGTGAAGGGGGACGGGGCGACTCCGGGGTGGGGGGGCGGTAGCGGCTACCTTGGGGGGGGGGAGGGGACATGGGAGGTCTCAGAAGGAGGGGGGCCTTGGAGCTGGGAGGGCTGGACTGAAGGGGGCCTTCCAGCTGGCTGGGAAGAAGGCACGGGGGGGCCCTTACAGTTGTGAGGGAATGGGGCCCCTTACAGTTGTGAGGGAGAGCAGGGGGCCTTGGAACTGGGAGGGAGGGAAGGGGGCCTTGGGAGCTGGGGGGAGGGCCTTGGGAGCTGGGGGGGGGGGGAGGGCCTGGGGCCTTGGAACTGGGAGGGAGGGAGGGCGGGCAGGCAGGGGGCCTTGCAGCTGGGAAGGGGGGAGGACTGGAGCCTTGGAGCTGGGAGGGAGGGACAGAGGGGTCCTTGGAGCTGGCAGGGAAGGAGGATGGCAGGGGGCCTTGCAGCTGCAACGGGAGGGGGGCCTTGGGAAAAAGAACATTCCAATACGCGCCCGTTTTAACGGGCTTAACGGCTAGTATTTAATATATTTGTGAATGACATTGTTGAAGGGTAAGAAAAAAAGTTTGCCTTTTTGTGGATGATACCAAGATTTGCACCCTATTGGATACCTTGGAGGGAGTAGACAATATGAGAAGTGATCTACAAAAATTAGAGAAATCGTCTAATGTTTGGCAGTTAAAATTTAATGTGATGAAGTGCAGAGTGATGCAATTGGAGTGTAGAAATTCAAAGGAGCTCTATTGCTGCCATGTACAAACCAGGAGAGGGACCTAGGAGTGACAGTGTCTCGGATCTCAAGGTGGTGAAACAAAATGACAAGATGGTGGCTGAAGCCAGAAGGATGTTGGGCTGCATAGAGAGAGGCATAATCAGCAGAAGAAAGGAAATGTGAATGCCCCTGTGCAAGTCATTGGTGAGGCATCACTTGGAGTACTGTGCTCAGCTTTGGAGGATACCTTGCTAAGGAAATAAAAAGAGACTTGAAGCGGTTTAGAGGAAGGTGATAAAAGTAGTATAGGATTTGTGCCAAAAGTATGAGAAAAGACTTGAAGACCTAAATATGTATACTGTAGAGGAAAAAAGGAAAAGGGGAGAATGTTTACATACTTGAAACAAACCTATTTCAGAGATAGGGAGGCAGTAGAACTAGAGAACATGAACTGAGGTTGCAGGGTGGTAGACTTAGGAGTAACGTCAGGAAATAGTTTTTCACAGAAAGGGTAGTGGATGCCTGGAATACCCTCCTGGTGGAGGTGGTAGAGACAAAAAGCAATGACGGAATTAAAAAACATATGGGATAAATGCAGAGGATCCCTATGTAGAAAGATGATGGGATAAAAGCCAAACTTTAATGACCATCACACTTTAAACGGAGGTATAACCTGCTTGGCGTGGCAGGTACAACTCTGGACACTTTATTGGGCAGACTAGATGGACGATACAGGTCTTTTATCTGCTATCATTTACTATGTTACTATGACAAGGCCTGGAGGTGATGAAGATGAGCAATGTGATGAAATTTAAAACTGCTTGGATCAGACATAGAGAGCACTGAGTTCAACATGGTTGAAAGGTCTGGTTAAAGACATGAGGGCATAAGGGTTAGGGGAAAGGAGAAGGGAGGATGGTGCTGGTTTCAATAATGGAGTTTACATACTTATAAACCTCAAAAGGAATGAAAGGGAGAGTAGATGGAATGGATGGGTAGACTAGATAGGCCATATGGTCTTTATCTGCCTTCATGTTTCTCTGTTTCAAAATATAGAGAACTAGAGGAAGGATTTCCACTGGGCACAGTGGGCAGGTTAACTGGTCTTTATCTACCGTCATTTACTAAATTACTATGAACAGTACCAGTTTATGGTTCCTACAAGATATAAAAGACAATGGATCTAACTGCTGAAGTCATTGATGCTTGACTACCTATTTATTTGTTTGACTTTACAGTCCCCAGGCAGTGCTTTACTGGTAGTTATGAGCTGCCAAATGGAATCCCTAGCAGAAAAACTTTTAAGGCTCCATTAATCATTGGAGGCCCAGCATGTGACTTAAAGCTGTGGACACCGGCAGCGACCCATGGGGGCTAGAAGTATCAGTGACACAGAGCAGGGGAGGTGCTTGGCATTCCTGCTCAGGGGCCCACCCAGAACAGACATATGTTTATATAACTCTCCCACTGACTCCTTGAAATGCCCTCTGTCTATATCAGGGAACACACAATGAGCTAATTAAAGTATCTTTTGCTATTTCTTAAAACATCGATATATCGATTTTGAAAATACAGTTACAAGAATTATATGGTCTTGGGATGCTAACTCTTCTGATTCGTATCATCTGTTCTACTGTGAATAATGATTTGGTTAAAATAAATATCAAAACACAGTAATTAGGAGTGAGGAGAGGCAAAGGATACAGGAAAGAAAAATCTGTGAACATTTAAGCATACTGATGTGGACCATTGTAGAAGATTTCTTTGTGTGGGAGAGTCCGGCATACTTTAAGCTTCTACATTCCTGCACTTTGCAATGCTTAACATTCTTGCTTCATCGAACATCGGTGACACAGGCTCTGTAATTAACACCCTTTGAAGGATTCACTAGACAAAATATATCATGGGGACTATTTGGTTGCTAAGGAAACAGTGCTAGAAAGGGTAAAAACACACACACAAAGCCACACTTCACAAAGATAGAAAGTGAAATGAGAAAGTGGTAGAGAGCTGGAAGTTCAGAGGCTGCAAAACACCTTATCTTAAGTTCAACAATTCAGCTCCAGAACTGGCAGATTTACAACCTGGCTTAACTAATCTGTTACTGTCTATGTCAGGTCTATTGTTGGGGATGTGTGTTACTTTATGGATTTTTTTTTCTCAGTGTTTTTATCTGCTCCTCTGTAGCGTGCAGTGGGATGAGCAGAACCAATGAGTAGGTGAAACACTTTTGTGCAATGTTAGAAAGCTGAATTGCTTTCTAACATTGCACACAAAAATCCTTACCTTCTCTAACGGAGACAGACAAGAAATGCAATTTTTAAAAAAAATGGTCTTTCAAAAAGGAATGAAAAGATGGCAGACTGTCAGCCATCTTATTTTCTACAGGCTTTAAATGTCCATGATGCATTGATGAACTTACTGTACAGGAGGAAGCATATAAGAATGTAGAACAGGAACCAGCAATGAGACGTGAGACATGAGGAACCTGAATTCTGGGAAATGGATGGACATCCAAGTGTCCACTGAGAAGGGAAATCATGTTTGAAGCTAGCAATGCTGCCTTATCATTTCTATATACCTGTCAGTGATAGAAATAGATGATTATGTATGGCATAAAACAATATCCTCTATGGTTATTCATGATTAGATTGATCACATTGTCATCAAGATCTTCGGGACACACTTGGGGAACTCTGCCTGAGACTAAATCAAGTGGGATTTTTACAATACAAACAAAAATTGTTCAGTGGAATGGAGGATAAAATAGAGAGTCATTTTAGATGCTGAGCTTTAGGAGAAATATCTCTATGACTTTGTGAAAATTGTCTTCTTCTAAATCCCTCCAAAATGATGGCCTTCTGGTTCACAGGCAACCGTTCAGCACCTCCGTTTTCCCCCTTACTACATGATGTCCCTATTCCACTTGTTTCTCATTTTTAAGTACCTTGGTATTATTCTAGATCAGGAGCTTTCTTTTAACTAGCAAATCTTTTGCCCTTGTTAAGACTTGTTTCCTCTCCTTGAGGCAATTTAGAGTGATCTTACATAGACGAATCTGCACAGAAGACCATTCTCTATGCACTTCTAATGTCATTTTCGGAATACTGTAATGTCATTTACTCTGGCCTCCCTCAGTATCAACTCTGGTACCTGCAAACAATTCAAAACACTGCTATTCGTATTCTCTCACATGCTACCCGTTTTTGATAGAGTCACGCCTCTCTTCATCCATCACCATTGGTTGCCTATATTGCCTCGTATCCAGTTTAAAATTCTCATTCTCACCCGTAAGATTCTATATTCTGACTCCTCATCCTATCTTTCCACCTTTATTCATCCTTAATGCCTCACCCGGGCTCTACGCTCCATCAACGACCAGTGCCTCCAGATTCCCTCAGTTCATCAAGAACCAGAGCTTTTTTTTTCCTGTATTGCCCCATCACTTTGGAATGCCTTCCCACCCTCTATGGGAACCCTCATTTCCTTAGCAGAGGAGTAGCCTAGTGGTTAGTGCAGCTAACTTTAATCCTGGAGAACTGGGTTTGATTCCCACTACAGCTCCTTGTGACTCCTGGTAAGCTACTTAACCCTTCATTGCCCCAGGTATGAATAAGTGTCTGTATATACTATGTAAACTGCTTTGAATGTATTTGCAAAAACCACAGGAAGGCAGTATATCAAGTTCGTACCCTAGATTTAGATCCCTGTTGGAAACTTATCTGTTTGAAAAAACTTTCAGCATCCAGTTGGCCAGTGACAATGCCGCGAAGGTTTAGGAGGTCCTGCAATCTTCTCCCTCCTTCCTTTTCTTAAATTATTTGAATCTATTCCTCCATAAGAACCTCCTCCTTATCCTTCATTTTTGCTATACCTTCTGTCTATTCTCTGTCTCTCTCAAATTAATGTCATTGTTTTATGATATATTATGTATTTATTGTACACTACCTTGTTATTGCTAAAGGAAAGGCAATTTATCAAATAAAGTAAACCATAACCCATAAAACAGAAAAATAAAATCTTCCCTTAAAGCAGTACAGCTTCCAAATCTTCAAACATGGATATTGATAGACAGGATATTTTATCTATACTGGTGGAAGAGGAGCCAGACCACTGTCCCTTAGAATTACTGAACTTTCCATTGTGAACCTACTATATTCTTTAAAATTAATATCTTCATCAAAAGTGGAGAGGTGTGGTAGCCATGTTAGTCCACTCTTAAAGGTTATCAATAGAAATCAAACAAAATAAAACATGGAAAAGAAAATAGGATGATACCTTTTTTATTGGACATAACTTAATACATTTCTTGATTAGCTTTCGAAGGTTGCCCTTCTTCGTCAGATCGGAAATAAGCAAATGTGGTAGCAGATAGTATATATAAGAGAAACATCAAAGCATTACTTTGACAGTCTGACAGAGTGGGAGGGTGGGGGTATGCATCAAAAGTGCAAATTAGTTTGCAATTAATTATGTTATTTTTTATTATTAATTATGATTGCATTTGCTGTTTTTTTTTTTTAATATTGAATTGTTATTTTCCATACACATTGCTAAGGATAGGGTGGGGAACAGTTGGCAGGTAAAAGCCTGGCTCTTCTCCCAAGCCTTTAATACATAAGGTACATAAGTATTGCCATACTGGGAACGACCAAAGATCCATCAAGCCTAGCATCCTGTTTCCAACAGTGGCCAATCCAGGTCACAAATACCTGGCAAGATCCTAAAAAAATACAAAACATTCTATACTGCTTATCCCAGAAATAGTGGATTTTCCCCAAGTTCATTTAATAATGGTTTATGGACTTTTTCTTTAGGAAGCCGTCCAAACCTTTTTAAAACTCTGCTAAGCTAACTGCCTGTGACTAACTATACACAGATTTCTGCACCTGGACTAGCTTAATACACACATTCTAACTTAGATCAGTTCCTTATATCTTGTTTAATTGTACAAAGAACTTGCCTTTAGTTTATCCACCCATCTATTTATTCCAACTGACTCTGTACCACCCATCTTGTCCCCATCTATATATCTGCACTAGGCCCCTCAGCTATATGGTAAGTTGTATTATAGAAAAGCACTGAATGTTCTAATGTGTGCTTATTAGATGTTTCATTAGTATTATGCTGACATCGTATTATATCTCTGTTATTTGAATTTCAGTGCTTTAAATGTGTATATTTTTGATCCTTTTTCATGGTAGTCCTATTATTAGGTTTCAATTTGCTGTTTTCAAATTTACTTCATTCATTGTATTTATGTTTATACTTGGTCAATTTACTATTGTTATACTGTTAACAAAATTGTAAGTTTGATGTTAAACCACCTTGGGTGAATCTCTTCATAAAGGTGGTTAATAAATACCAGTAAGTAAGTAAATAAATAAATAAATAAAAGAAAAATGAGGCAAAATGAATACACCACATGCCAAAATAACATACACAAAAGACAAGAGATTCTTTAGCTCCTTGTTAGTGTGATCCTAAACCCGGATAGTACCATACTGTCTTGTCTGAAGAAGCTGGTAACCATTCTCCTTCTCTTGAAGGGTTTGCAGTGTATGTGGCATTTGATACTGTATTAATCACTGCTAAAAATTACATTAGCTTAACAGACATCTGTTACCCCATTTTTGAACCTAGTCCCTTCCATTTACTCTTGTGTGAGTCTATGAGCTTACTGACTTTCTTTGCTGGGAATTTTGTTCTGCATTTCAGCTCCTGTTCGCTCCTCTGAAGCTTTTGTATTCATGTTGATTAATTACAATGTAAAGCACTTCTGTGGTGGGGCCATGTGCTATCAGTCATGCTACACAAGTTAGTGATATTGAGAATGCACTAATCACATTACTGGAGACACTTTTCTTCTTATCTTTGGACCTCACAGTTTCATTCAGCTTCTCTTTATATTTCCAGCTCATTCAGAACCAGGGACTGGATCTGATGCCCAAGCCTTCATTTGTAACTACCTGATGATTTTTCCCCTTGTACACATCCCTGCCCCACAAATATACCTAGGGTCCTGGTTACTAAGCCGCGCTGTAGGCACTCTATCATTTTTAGCGTGCGCTAATGCTAGAGACATCCATAGGAATATATGGGTGTCTCTAGCGTTAGCGCATGCTAAATTTTAGCGCACACTAAAAATGCTAGTGCACCTTAATAGAGAGAATCCACATACGTGGAGAACTCAGTAGATCCCACGGGGCATAAAATGAAAATAAAAAAAGTGGGAGTATGAGCCAGGCTATCCAAAGACTGGAACCAAAATGAAATTAAAATATACAACGTTTAATTGTTTTAAAACAAATAATAATAAAACATTAAATGTTGTATATTTTAATTTCATTTGGTTCCAGTCTTTGGATAGCCTGGCTCATATTATTATTATTAGCATTTGTATAGCGCTACCAGACGCACGCAGCGCTGAACACCTGATATAAAGAGACAGTCTCACTTTTTTTATTTTCAGTGCACCTTAATAAACAGGGCCTCTAATCTGGTCACTACAGTGGGCCCTCAACCTGGGGCTGCACCAGTAGCGTAGCCAGAGTTTAATTTTTAGATGGGCCTGGAGGTGGACTGGGTGGGCACAGGCCTTGCATTTCCTCTCCACCCGCTACCACCCACCCCCCCCACTTGCCCGCCTGCCCGCCCTCCGCCTCATTTCCTCTCCATCTGCCTGCCGCCGCTGCATTTCCTCTCCATCCGCTACCCCCCCCCCCGTGACAGCCCCCTGCACATGGTCAGTTCTGGTAATATTTACTGACCTGAAGCGCCATTCTCCCTCCAGCACCGGCGATTCCCATATCCAGCCTTCTGCCAGCGCGCGTCGTCGGAGCCTCTTCTCAGGCGCGTCCCGCCTACTCTGCAACTTCCTGTTTTCCGCAAAGGTGGGACACAGGAAGTTGCAGAGTAGGCGGGATGTGTCTGAGAAGAGGCCCCGACGATGCGTGCTGGCAGAAGGCTGGCTATGGGAATCGCCGGTGCTGAAGGGAGAACGGCGCTTCAGGGCAGTAAAAGTGAGCAGACCACGCGGACGGGGAGAGCGGGCAGAAGAGGCTGGGCAGGCCTGGAGCAAAAGTGGCTGGGCCTGGGCCCTTCCAGGCCCACCCGTGGCTACGCCCCTGGGCTGCACACTAGTGAGCCCTGCGGAACCTAGCAATCCAGCCAGCAGGAGTCACTATAATGCAATTCCCATGACTCCTATGCACAATTACAACAGAAAGTTAAACTTGGAAACAGGCAAATTAAATTATAATAACAAGAATAATATGATACAGCATCAGTACAATAGACATTAAAAGAATAAAGTATTCATAGAACAGTACAAATTCAATGTAACACCATGCACATGAAAAAAATCTTAATATACAGCAAAGGAGACGTACAGATGTGCAACACAGACAGTCAAGATAAGGTATAACATTACATCATGTCACTCCTCACCGACAATTATTTATTTATTTAAAGTATTTATTAAGCCACGCAGTCCAAAAGTATTTGGCGGCACACAAATCAACACACACAAGAAAATATATAAAATAAAATAACAGAACAAAATCTTTCATACATAAAGTTTACACAATAAAACATAATGCTGTATCTCAATAAAAACTAGACTCATAAATAAACTGATGTCATATTTCTCCACAAATTCTGTATACTCTTTAAAGACCAGCTAAAATAGAAAGGTTTTCAAACTTTGTTTAAACTCTGCACAATTCTGCAATACTCTCAGTGGGGATGGTAATGCATTCCAAAACTTTTGGCCAATAACCTTCAAGTTTAATCATATTAAAAGATGTTATTTTCAATAAATTGAATTGAATGACCTAAGTGACCTAACAGGTTGATAAATTCACACTTTTGCAGCAATAACAGGTGAAATACCTTAGACACCAATAATAAGATTTTGAATATGATTCTTTGTTCTATCGGGAGCCAATGAAGTTCTTTCGATAGAGGTGCAATGTGGCAAAATTGTGAAAAACCTGAGACAATTCTTGCTGCAGAATTTTGAGCTATTAGTAAAGCTTTCAACTAATTCTTATTCAAACCTACCAATAAACCATTACAATAGTCAAAGAATGGCGTAACCAAACTTTGAACAACCAGTCTAAAGTTAGAAGGACTAAGAAGGTCTCGTAGTCTTCTCACCATCTTCAGTTTAAGGAATACCTGCCTAACCATTTTGGTAACTTGTGGCTTTGTAGGTAGAGAAGAATCAAAAACGACCCCCAAGTTCAAATAGGAAATTTTGAATCCTTAATCACAAACTGTTACGATTGTGCCCATGTTTCATGCTCTCATTCACCTCGCCCCCTGGTGGTTAGACCTGGTGGCTGCTGTGGACTGACTGCTGGCTGTTTCCCATGTTCCAGAAGGTATTCTAGTCCGGTCCAGATCTTCCAGCCTTCCAGACTGTTTTGGGAGTTTTTTGGAACTAAGCAGTGCCCATACCTGGTGAACTCCCTTGTAGGTTGCCTTTATTAACCACCTGGAAGCTTTCTAGTTTGCCTTGCAACAGAGGTCCTCAGAAGAGTGTTCTTCTGTGAGTGTTTGTTGCTGTGCTTTCCTTGCTACTTTCTGTTCCTGCTAGACTCTGCTGGTTTCCTGGTTTTCCCTTCTGACTGCTGCCTGCCCAGGACTCTGCTTGCTTCCTGGTTTATTCTTCTGATTGCTGCCTGCCCAAGACCCTGCTTGATTCCTGGGTTCCTGTTGATTGCCGCCAGCCTACTGACTCTGTGTGGTTCCTGGTTTCCCTGCTGCTTTGCTGCCTGCCAGTAAGACTGTGCTTGTTTCGTGGCCTATTCTCCTGCTTGCTGCTTTTGCTTCTGTTCCAGCCCAGCCGCTTCAGTCCGGGTTGTACCTGTCTGTCTGCGTTCTGCCTTGTCTCCTGTTTGGGTGATTCTCCTGCCGCTGCCGCTCCTCAGCAGTGGCCCAAGGGCTCACTTTTCCTGACAAGCGTGACACAAACCCCCCGATATGGGAAGATGGTAGAACGAGAGGACATGAAATGAGATTGAAGGGGGGCAGACTCAAGAAAAATGTCAGGAAGTATTTTTTCACGGAGAGAGTAGTGGATGCTTGGAATGCCCTCCTGCGGGAGGTGGCGGAAATGAAAACGGTAACGGAATTCAAACATGCGTGGGATAAGCATAAAGGAATCCTGTGCCGAAGGAATGGATCCTCAGGAGCTTAGTCAACAGGGCCGTGCCTAGGGTCTCTGGCGCCCCCCTGCAGCCTATCAGTTGGCGCTCCCCCTGCAGACTATCAGTTGGCGGCGGCGGCGCCCCCCCCCCGTGAAAATGATCGCTCACCACTTGCCACACTGACAGGAATTGTCAGCAATATTCTTAGAAACAAATTGCTATACATTGCAAAATAAGATAGCAGATGTAAATTCTCAAAGTGGACATATTCCAAACACTAAAATGAAAATAAAATGATTTTTTTTTCTACCTTTGTTGTCTGGTGACTTTCTTTTTCTGATCATGCTGGCCCAGTATCTGATTCTGCTGCTATCTGTCCTCTTAACTCCGTTTCCAGGGCTTCCTTTCCATTTATTTCTTTCCTTTCCTCCTTTCTTCTTCATTTCTGGTCCTCAGCTTCTGCCTATTTTCTTCATCCATGTGCAGTTTTTCTCCTCTCTTCCTTTTCCCTCATTTCATCTCCTTCATCTCTCTTCCCTCCCCTCTATGTCCAGCAATTTCTCCTCTCTCCCTGAGTCCTGAAGTCCTTGATGTCAGAAGAAGGCGGAACACAGCGAAGGGAAGGCTAGAGACGTCGGGAGCGCCGCCTCCTTCCCTGACGCTGCGCTGCCGGAACCGCCGCCACGGAGGTAAATTTAAAAAGAAAAAAAAAAGAAAAGGGATGTTGGGGGAGGGCGAGCAAGGTGAGCATGGTGCGGCGGCGCCCCCCAGAGGGAAGCGCCCCCCTGCCATGCTTACCTCGCTTACTGGGTTAGCACGGCCCTGTTAGTCAAGATCGGGAAGCGGGACTGGTGGTTGGGAGGCGAGGATAGTGCTGGGCAGACTTATATGGTCTGTGCCAGAGCCAGTGGTGGAAAGCGGGACTGGTGGTTGGGAGGCGGGGATAGTGCTGGGCAGACTTGTACGGTCTGTGCCAGAGCCGGTGGTGGAAAGCGGGGCTGGTGGTTGGGAGGCGAGGATAGTGCTGGGCAGACTTATACGGTCTGTGCCCTGAAGAGCACAGGTACAAATCAAAGTAGGGTATACACAAAAAGTAGCAAATATGAGTTACCTTGTTGGGCAGACTGGATGGACCGTGCAGGTCTTTTTCTGCCGTCATCTACTATGTTACTAAAGTTACTATGTTATGATATTCAGCCATTCCTGCGTGGCAATGCCGACAAAGTCCATTGAAAGTGAACGGGCTATATTGGCATTTGTCGTGCTGGGATTCGCTAGCGTGGTTTGGTAAAAGAAGCCCTTAAGTTTAGAATGTGTCCATTTTTTTGTACTGCAGAATCAACTAACTGCTTCCATCCTAAAATATCCAGAATGTTTTTTAAAATTAGAAACAGTATCTCATGACCCATTTCTATCAGCATGAAAATCAATGTATTTCCAGGAAATAAATTGAGATCAAGAAACAATTCTGTCAAAATAGAAAGATTGCTATACAGAATTCCAGGAGCACAATAACATGAAACAATATTTACATGAGAAAAAGTTAAACAAAGAATTTCCATTCCTTCAAGCTCCACAAGAGCTTTTTTTTTTGATGAATTTTAAAGATTCTTTGAAATCTATCAAGACATCCCCACCTCTTTTTTGCTTACAAGATTGAAATACAGCTAAATAATGTGGTGGACACAATTGATTAACCAGTACTGGGTGGAGGAGTGGCCTAATGGTTAGTGCAGCGGGTTGCGGACCTCAATTCCCACTGCTGCCTAACGGTTGACAGAGGGGTAAGATCCTGGGGAACCAGATTCAATTCCTTATGTAGCTCCATGTGTCCCTGGGCAAGTCACTTAGCTCTCCATTGCCCCAGGTACAATATACTTAGACTGTGAGTCCATCAGGAACAGTGCAAGTACCTGTATAGTTATTATTTAAACCACTTTGATTCATGCTTCGAAAAAGGCAGAATATCAAACTGACAAACTTAAACTTCAGTTGATAACCAAAATTCAGTAATACAAAAAAATATCTATTATTATTATTAACATTTGTATAGCGCTACCAGACGCACGCAGCGCTGAACACCTGATACAAAGAGACAGTCCCTGCTCAAAAGAGCTTACAATCTAAAAATACAGACAGACAAGACAGTTACGGGTGAGGGAAGTAATGGGAGCTAAAAAGCATCAGTGAAAAGGTGGTTTTTCAGCATAGATTTGAAAACAGGTAGAGATGGAGCTAGACGTATAGGTCCAGGAAGTCTATTCCAGGCATAAGGTGCCGCGAGAGAAAAGGAGCGAAGTCTGGAGTTAGCAGTGGAGGAGAAGGGGGACGACAAGAGAGATTTGTCCAGTGAATGGAGTTCACGGGGAGGAATGTAGGGAGAGATGAGAGTGGAGAGGTAATGGGGGCTGCAGAGTGGATGCATTTAAAGGTCAGTACGAGAAGTTTAAACTGAATGCGGAAGCGGACAGGGAGCCAGTGAAGTGATTTGAGGAGTGGGCTAGTGTGGGTATAACGATTCTGGTGGAAAATAAGTCGTTCCGCAGAATTTTGGACAGATTGGAGAGGAGAGAGATGGCTGAGCGGAAGACCAGTGAGAAGTAAATTGCAATAGTCCAAGCGAGAGGTGACAAGGGTGTGGATAAGGGTTCTTGCAGCGTATTCAGAAAGGAAGGGGCGAATTTTGGTAATATTGTAGATAAAGAATCTCTAACTACATCAAACAATATAGAGATTTTATTCCTTACTGATCTTGCACTAATTAAACCAATCAGAAGTGTTTGCCTCCTAAATGAGGCTGAAGGTCCAGACAAAGGAATTGCTCTCAAGAATTTATCTGTTTCGGCTTATGCAAAAAAGATAACAGCCTCTACCTGTAATAATGGGAATAGTGAACCCTTCCATAAAAGGGCAAAACTCACAAGAGATATAACCTCAGTGTTCAAAGATTCCTCCCAAAGTTCTCCCAAAGGAGCACCCAAAGGAATGCTCCTTTGTTGTACTCCTTTGTCAGCGTGACAAGGAGGTGCAGCGTGACAAGGAGGTGCAGAGCCCTCTGGCTCATAATACCTCTGGCATTGAGCCTGGCTCTTTGAAGCCTTGATGCCCTGCCCCACAATGATTACCCCTGCCTCAGCGTGTCCTATGAAGTGGCTCATCAATAGGATTTCCTAACTAGAAAGTGACTGACCTCTTCTTAAATTTCAAGTATTCCTTTTCTTATCTATCTGGCCGATGCTCAGAACTCTTGTGCTAAAGCCAATAGCACACACCCCATAGTTCTGGAACAAGCATGCCAATGCTCAAAGGAAATGGTATTCAAATTATATGCGTGCTGTAAAAGAGAAAGCAAGAGGGGGCTGGGAACATGCTTGGCACGTGTGAAGAAGAGTTTTCTGGTAAGGGCAGCTCTTGTGTGCATGCACCAAGCACACCCGAAAGTGAAGCACACATCGGCACCACTCTTCTGCCCCTTTAAATATAAGCTTTTCAAAAAATTAGTTTTACTTGGGTGGCTTACATTTAAGTGCAGAAAACAGGCGCCAATGTGTGCTTTCACTTTTGGGTTTGCTTGGGCTCGTGCACATTTCTTTCTCTCAGTAACGATGCTTACAGGCTTGCATGGGCTTTCTTCCACTTCCAAAAGAAACCAAAGCTGGCAGATTTTGAACTGAAAAATCAAAAGAAATCCTCTTTTTAACCCCCGCCCCCCCCCCCCATGTCAGCTCTGACCTGCGGTAGGTTTCCAGTAGTAAGAGCAGGGTTTGTTTGTGTGCTGTTCTCCGAGCATTAGGAGGGCATAGCAAACGACCTTATTAAAATCCATTTGATTACATTTAAATACAATTTGCGGTCATCTCTGGTGCACATGATTCCTGCACTAAAGCCATCTGAGCATTCTGCACAGAATAACACCATTGCTAGTCCTGTCCTAATTGGCTCTAACGCTGGCATTGAGTTCTGAACATTGGCCCGTAAGTTCTTGTAGGAGTCCATTCCATCAATGTGGCTCTATCATGGTCCCATACACACTAAAACTTAATATCTTTCACAGAGGGTACAGATGGAAGATCTTCCCCTTCAGATCTAGCATTAGGGAAGAGGGGGGGGGGGGGGGGATACAAATAGGGCAATTGCTCTGAGCCTCTGTGCTACAGGGAGTCCCAAGCCTGCCTGCAGCTGAAGGAATGACAGCCCACTGGCGGACTCTGGGGCTCCCACCCAAATTTCTGAGCTTTGCCCCAGCTCCCCTTGTGAACACAGAGTTTGCACAAAGGATGCTGCAGAGATTTCTTGGGCCTCCTTTCATGTTAATGATCTCAGACACAGGCATACTGCAAATTGAGAAGAAGTACCTTTAGATGTGACATGAAATAGTGCCTCTGTTACCTTGAGTGAAAGAACTGCACATTTCTCAAAGCCTGAGCTTGGAAATAGCCTCTGGGGTTAAACACTGTTTCCTATAAACTCTTTGATAACAGTGCTGATAACAGTCCATCCACTACAGATATCCTCAATCAATAGCTCCATATCACTGCTGAAAGCAGCCTTACTGGCAGATCACAGCAGATGGGAATTAAGCAAATAGCATTTGTCTTGCCTTTCAAACTGATTTCCTGTTTTTATCAGGGATGTGTGTCCATGTGTTAATCAGATCGCTAATAGAGAGAGTGAATTTTAGGAAAGCAGACGCCACTTGGTTCATTCAATGGCAAAAAGCTACAGTTTGTGCTATAAAACCAAACAAAAAAATAATAATAAAAAGCTGAAATAAAGAAGAGAAAAGATAAAAGTCAGCCAGAAAGCCACCAGTTCTCCCCTTTACACTGGACTAACTTTAAAAACACATTTTCTGGGCGTGAACTTGCAACAGAGGTTTTATTCCTGGGGCCAAGCTGCAGTTTCTCAGCAGGAATATTCAGCAAAGAGGAAAGCAGGTCCATGTGTAACACACAAAGCAGCCATGCCAGCCAGGACTGTGGATAACTCAGCCGTCACGCAAAGAAAGAAGCTCAGTGCAGATCTTCTGGCTTTATCCTGGGTTTTAGGCATTCTAGGATTTGTGTGTGTGTCCTGTATTATAGAACAGTTTTCCGTTTGAATTGTGAGCAGAAGCTTTGCTTGTGTTTAGAAAGAAGCTGAAAGATTTTCTGTTTCCAGATGGGTTATAGTGGTGGAAAGGAAGTTGGTCCTTTTTTTTGATGGCAGCAGATTAAGATCATTTGATATATTGGTGATATAGATATTTTGTAAACCGCTCTGATTGACCTTTGACCAAGTATGCTTGGAAATTCTTTTTAATCAAGCCTGAGGCACCCAGAACAATGGGGAATATTTCTGTATCTTTCTGCCACATTTTCTTGGTCTTGGACTGCATTTCTTAGTACTTGAGGATCTTCTCTCCCTCCACATGTCTCGCAGAGCGATCACTTGGGACTGACACCTCTATGATCAATGCTGTTTACTGTTTTTTCCTTTTAACACTTCCGGCCTCCTTGCGCCCAGCTTTTTATCAGTCCCATGTTATTGTAACCTCTTCATTCTCCACAATTGTCTTAAGGTCATTATCCCAGTGCTTTTCTATTAAATTGAGGTTGCGGTGTTTACAAAATTTCCAGTCAATGAGACATGCCACCTTGTTGTGCTTTTCCGTATAGAAATATTTAGCCATTAGCACATCAAAGCCAGTTACAAGATAAGTGATTGTTCATATCAAGTAAAACTTGGTGTAAATGCCTACACCTAAGTTAGGTGCGGACCGGGTGTATTCTATAACAACGCGCAATAGTTTTTAGAAATGCCTAAGATCCGCCCATTCCATGCCCATGGCCATGCCCCTTTTCAAATATGTGCCTTAGAATTTACGTGCCTTATTTTACAGAGTTCACTTAGACCACTGTCAGGGGCATTTTCGAAAGAGAAGGGTGCTCATCTTGCGACACAAATCAGGAGATGGGCGTCCTTCTCCCAGGGTCGCCCAAATCGGCATAATTGAAAGCCGATTTTGGGCATCCTCAACTGCTTTCCATCGCGGGGACGACCAAAGTTCCCGGGCATGTTGGCAGTGTATCGAAGGCAGGACAGGGGCGTGCTTAAGAGATGGTGTCCTCGGCCGATAATGGAAAAAAGAAGGGCGTCCCTGACGAGCATTTGGCCGACTTTACTTGGTCCATTTTTTTTCACAACCAAGCCTTGAAAAGGTGCCCAAACTGACCAGATGACCACCGGAGGGAATGGGGGATGACCTCCCTTTACTCCCCCAGTGGTCACCAACCCCCTCCCGCCCTAAAAAAATTAAAAAACATTTTTTCCAGCCTCTATGCCAGCCTCAAATGTCATACCCAGCTCCATCACAGCAGTATGCAGGTCCCTGGAGCAGTTTTTAGTGGGTGCATTGCATTTCAGGCAGGTGGACCCAGGCCCATCCCCCCCTTACCTGTTACACTTATGGTGGTAAATGTGAGCCCTCCAAAGCCCACTCGAAACCCACTGTACCCACATGTAGGTGCCCCCCTTCACCCATAAGGGCTATGGTAGTGTTGTACAGTTGTAGGGAGTGGGTTTTGGGGGGGGGGGGTTGGGGGGCTCAGCACCCAAGGTAAGAGAGCTATGCACCTGGGAGCAATATCTGAAGTCCAGTGCAGTGCCCCCTAGGGTGCCCGGTTGGTGTCCTGGCATGTCAAGAGGACCAGTGCACTATGAATGCTGGCTCATCCCATGACCAAATGCCTTGGATTTGGCCGTTTTTGAGATGGGCATCCTCGGTTTCCATTATCGCCGAAAACCGAGGTCGCCCATCTCTAAGGTCGCCCATCTCAACATTTAGGTCGACCATCTCTAATGTCAACCTAAATGTTGAGATTTGGGCATTCCTGACCATATTATCAAAATGAAAGATGGACGCCCATCTTGTTTTGATAATACGAGATGCCCCACCCCTTCGCGGGGACGTCCTCAGAGATGGGCGCCCTTAGAGATGGTTGTCCCCATTTGATTATCCCCCTCCACGCGTGTAAATTGTAATTAATGCCAATTAGTATCAATAATTGCTTGTTAAGTGGCAATTATCAGTGCTTAATTATCTTAAATTAAGTTACACGCTAAGCAGAATACAATCTGATTTGTGTGCGTAACTCAAGTCGCACTATATAGAATCCGGGGGTTGATGATGGAAGTAGACTCTGGATGCTTGCTGTCATACATCAACACTTTAAATCTGTTGATGCTGTTAAATAGGCCTGGAAACCTACATAGTTCTGTATGAATAATATATTTCTATGAGACCCGTTCCTCCTTCGGCTCTAGGAATATAGGACTAGATTCAGTAAATGGTGTCCAGATTTGGGTGCTGAAAAAATGTACACTGAGCAGTATTCTATAAACGGCGCTCTGAGTATATAGCACTGGGATCCACGCCCAACTTTTAAGTGCAAGGATTTACACCAACTGAACTCTAGTGTAAATTCTCAGGTGTAAATTACGCACGGATCCCCCCCCCCCCAAATTCTATAATACTGTGCATGTCTTTAGTGAATGTCTCTGACCTGCCCATGCCCTTCCATGACCATGTCCCCTTTTCAGTTACACACTAAAAAATTTACATGTAGAATAGTGCCTAGTAAGATATGCACATAAATCCAAATTGTTGCCAATTAACACCAATAATTGATCGTTAGTACTGGGTTTGATGGACCTTTGGTATGGCAATACTTATGTTCTTATGTATTAGCATTAACTGGAAGCGGCTGTGAGACTTTTGAACCAATATATAAGACTAAACACAACTCATAAAGGGAAAGGGAAATGGGACTTGATATACTGCCTTTCTGTGGTTTTTGCAACTACATTCAAAGTGGTTTACATATATTCAGGTACTTATTTTGTACCAGAGGCAATGGAGGGTTAAGTGACTTGCCCAGAGTCACAAGGAGCTGCAGTGGGAATCGAACTCAGCACCCCAGGATCAAAGTCCACTGCACTAACCACTAACCACTAGGCTACTCCTCCACTCCCTCCAAATAGTTTAGGGGTTCTTTTACTAAATTGCGGTAAACAATGGGCTTAGTGTATCCTAACATGGGATTTTCCTGCGAACTAAGCCCATTTTTACTGTGGCAATGAAATAGGCTTTTTTCTAATTGATTTTGCACCGTGCAATAAGTTTTCAATTAGTAGGTAGGACATGCAAAAATATTAACATGAGAGCATTTACCTCCTCCTATTTAGAAGGTGCTAAGTTCTCCCAAATTAACCTCATATTAACCAGTTAGTGTGCAGTTATGTGATCGTGCTAGCTGGTTAGCACTTCCACACTCACTGTCCACCCATGACACATCCCCTCAAAAATGTTGAAAAAATAGTTTATGTGCAATCCCGTGCGTAAACAGAAAAATTACTTTAGCATGTCCCGCAGCAAGCCTTTTTGGTATGCGTTAGAGGCTCAGAAAATAGGGTGGGCCTACATACAGATCATTTGTGTATACATGTACATTCATATAATCTAATTATATGACATTATTATACGTGTAGTCTGGTATGTGCTATACAAATGGTTAACAATAATCATGATACTATGTGTAATCCCCCTGATTCTATAAATGTCATTGAAAATTTCATATGCAAATTTAGGTACGGTTCAGATTTGAACACACAATTGAAATAGGATAAATGAGCCAATTAGTGCCAATAATTGGCTTTTGAAGAAGTAATTATTGGCACTAATTAGATTTAATTGTGTTACACGCATAAAGTTAGGCTTGGGATCCATGTCTAAACTTTACACATGGCCCAAGAAATGGCGCACGGAAAGGGGACGGTCATGGGTGCTTTGAGGTGGAACAGGGGCGTGTCTTTGAGTTACATTCATAATTGCAGAATAACAGTGCTTCGTGCGTAAACATAAGTGCGGGCATTGGTGCCGCATTTTTGTTGGTGCAAATGGTCACGCCTAAATTTAAGCGCCACTATAAGCTTAAGCGTTATTCTATATACCGTGCTGAAATTATAAGCGCGGCTTAAAGAATAATGCTTAAGTGTTTTTTCCAGCTCCGATTTTTTAGGAACCAGTTACTGAATCTACCCCAATATGTATAAGGCGTGTATCTAGTATTTATAATGCAATGTTAGCATGAGTCACAGTATTTGCGTACCTGTATCAGCCTCACCTCTTTTCAATTATTCCTCAGACAGATTCAAATATTACAAGTTGATTGAACAGCTCAACTGCTTCCGGTGAATAGGTTGCCAAGTTGTACACCTGCTGTGACATGCAAATCCTTTAAAGTGACCCCTGTGTATGCCCAGAACATGTGCATCTTCTGCTTGGTTAACACAGAGCTGCATTTTATAGAAATATATTTTACCGGATTTGAACTGTGTCCCAGATGAATTGTTTCTCATGCAATGCAGAACATATTCTTGTAAAGGTCAGAGCAGGGACGATGTGCTGCTAGTGCTACACTTTAAAGTGATAACCGGGCCAAGGCCTGCAATAAAATCTGAACCCAAAACATTTTTAGATTGGCAGAAGGGTGCATGTAATGGGAAGGGAATCATATTTATGAACATACACAGGTCACGCTCACAGTGATGTTTGCATATGAGGAATTATTAGTAATCTGTTGGAAGAGGAATACCAGAAAATAGAGACTGGACAGCTATTATCTTCTCTTGGCTATGATACACAAATAGTGTTATTCAAAAAGGACTATTTCTACTACTACTACTACTACTTAACATTTCTAGAGCGCTACTAGGGTTACGCAGCGCTGTACAATTTAACAAAAAGGACAGTCCCTGCTCAAAGGAGCTTACAATCTAAAGGACGAAATGTCAAGTTGGTGCAGTCTAGATTTCTTGAATAGAGGTATAGTGGTTAGGTGCCGAAGGCGAAATTGAAAGGTGGGCTTTGAGCAAGGATTTGAAGATGGGCAGGGAGGGGCCTAGCGTAGGGCTCAGGGAGATTATTCCAAGCATGGGGTGAGGCGAGGCAGAAAGGGCGGGGCCTGGAGTTGGCAGTGGTGGAGAAGGGTACTGAAAGGAGGGATTTGTCTTGAGAGCGGAGGTTACGGGTAGGAATGTAAGGGAAGATGAGGGTAGAGCGGTAAGGGGGGGGGGGGGCTGCAGATCGAGTGCATTTGTAGGTTAGTAGGAGAAGCTTGAACTGTATGCGGTACCTGATCGGAAGCCAGAGAAGTGATTTGAGGAGAGGGGTGATATGAGTATATCGGACTAGGCAGAAGATAAGACGTGCAGCAGAGTTCTGAACGGACTGAAGGGGGGGGGGGATATTTCATAAGGCTGATTTTATTTATTTATTATTTATTGGGCTTTATTAAGTACCTTTATGAAGAGATTCACCCAAGGAGGTGTTCAGCAGGTACAGCTTGATATAAAACATACAATTTGTTAACAGCGTAGCAATATTACAATGACCAAAAATAAGCATAAATACATAAATGAGATAAACTTGGAGACAAGCAAATTTAATATGCACATTAAAACAGCACAGTAGAACATTCATATAGCAGAAATGTGATAAATGTCAGCAGGGTGCAAATCATACATCATAATAAGTTGCATGGAAAAACATTCATATAATACAAATATGATATAAAGTCAACACAATACAAATGAAGCCCCTAAATAGGCCCACATCAGAATATTTATATAACATAGAAATGATAAACACGAAGTTTGCACAATACAAGTGACATACTTGAATAGGCTCACATTAGAACAATCAAACAACATAGATGTGATGCCTGAAGCCAAGTAAAACTGAGTTCCTGTGGGTCCCTAATACAAGCAGTCACATACGAGACATCAAAATTTCTTTTGGGAGATATGAAATCCCCCTCAAATCACAAATCAGGAACCTTGGAGTATAGCTAGATCCAAGCAACCTTCAGCAACTTCTTCTATCATCTGCAATTACTACACTGCTTATTTCCTTCAAGAAGGCAAATCTTGTCACAGTGGTTCATGTAATGATAGCACTATTTATTTATTTATTAGGATTTATTTACCGCCTTTTTGAAGGAATTCACTCAAGGCAGTGTACAGTAAGAATAGATCAAACATGAGCAATAGGCAATTACAGCAGTAAAAATTGTAAGCTCTGTTGAGCAGGGACTGTCTCTTCATGTTCAAGTGTACAGCGCTGCGTATGTCTAGTAGCGCTATAGAAATGATAAATAGTAGTAGTAAAAATATTCAAGTAACAATACAAAGTATGGCATGGTATACTACTATGGACTCTATATTGGTGTGACTACAGGTTTGCACCAGTTCTAATTGATTCAGAATGCTGCAACAAAACTGATAGAAGATTGTATGTAACGTGATTGTATCACACCATTTCTGCAAAAACTCTCCTGGCTACCAGTACAATTCAGAGCTAAATTTAAAACACTTTCTGAACTTCAAGACCCTTAAAGGTGAGGGAACAGAACAGGATCTCCTTCTATATACCTCCAAGGTCGCCAAGGTCCTGCCAAGGAGTATGCCTAACCACACCCTCTCCAAAGGACATCAAGTGATTTGATGCCTGCCAGCGAGCCTTCTCTGGAGTAGCCCACACACACTGGAATACAGTCCCTGAAAGGCTTTGCCTATCTCTACTTCAGGACGCAGGTGAAAGCCTGACTCTTCCCCCATTAAACGTCTTTAATGGAAGAAGCAGCTAACTAGCTAGTTTCACCTACACAAGGACTAACACTGGCCTCAAATGCAGTACTGTAGCTGGACTTGCTTATCCACTGCTTGCCCTGGGATCAGTAATATGCTGCTATCTGGGTTTCAGCCAGGTGCTTGTGACCTGGATTGGCCACTGTTGGAAGCAGGATACTGGGCTAGATGGACCATTAGTCTGACCCAGTAGGGTTATTCTTATGTTCTTACCCTAGTTGAGATCATATTCATGCACCTTTCAAACTCCACATGCAGCTTTCTTTGAGTTAGTCCCCTTATTCACTACTTAACTCCTGTTTATATGTTCGACCTTCGCTTATACCCTATGCTAACATAGTAACAAAGTAACATAGTAGTTGGCGGCAGATAAGGACCTGTACAGTCCATGCAGTCTGCCCCAAAATATAAACTCATTACATATGGTATGAAGTGATACATCATATGTATACCTGTTCTTGATTTATCCTTGCCATTTTTAGGGCATAGACCATAGAAGTCTGCCCAGCACTGGCCTTGTTCTAAAATTTCTGAAGTTGTTGTCAAAGCACCTGAGAAGCTCCACTCTGAAAAGCAGGCCTTCGGGCCGAAACACGGCCGTGTCGGGTCACTTTTAATGTTAATTACGTTATTTTTTATGTGAATAAATAAACTATTGGTATCCCTCCGTCCACTCTCCTCACTTTTTGTTTTTATATCTCACGGTTCCGTGAGGATTTTACCTCCTTTTTGTTTATCTAAGTTCCCACTCTGGCCCATCCAAGTCTAATTCAGCCTCCATCAGGACACAGACCGTAGAGGCAGCCCAGCACTGGTTTTCCCACCTAATCTCACCTGAGCTTCTTTGGATCCAGTCTTTCTAAACAGAATTCCTTTGTGTTCCACGTATTTTTGAATTCCGTTACCATTTTCATCTCCACCACCTCCTGCGGGAGGGCATTACAGGTATCTACCACCCTCGCAGTGAAAAAAAATACTTCCTGACATTATTCCTGAGTCTGCCCCCTTTCAATTTTAATTCATGACCTCTAGTTCTACCACCTTTTCATCTCTGGAAAAGGTTTGTTTGCAATATTTGAACACCTGTATCATATCACCCCCCTGGTTCTTCTTTCCTCCAGTGTATAATGTTTAGGTCAGCATGTTTCTCCATGTGTGTCTTGCTGCCTAAACCTCCTACCATTTTCATCGCTTTTCTCTGAACCACTTCATATCTTTTCACATCCTTAGCATGATAAGGCCTCCAAAACTGAACTTAATGACTTGTACAGGGGTATCAACACCTCCTTTCTTCTGCTGGTTATACCCCTCTCTACGCAGCCTAGCATCCTTCTATTATGATGTTTTATTGTGTTGACATTGTAAGTATTATATTGTGCATATGTATTCTGTTATTTGAATATTTTTTCTGTTGATATTGTCCATTGCCTATGTCCAGACAAATCTTGCTGTACACTGTCTTGGGTGAATTTCTTCAACAAAGCAGTACATAAATCCTAATAAATAAATGAAATAAATAAGCCAGTTCAATACAGTAAAACATCTTAACAGGCTGCTGAAGGGGCAAATGCAGTTTTGAGACGTGGAGGGGCATAATCGAACGGGGACGACCATCTCTAAGGGTGCCCATCTCTAAGGACATCTCGGCGAAGGGGCGGGGAAACCCTATTAATCGAAACAAGATGGGCGTCCATCTTTCATTTTGATAATATGGTCGGGGACGCCCAAATCCTCAAGCATTTAGGTCGACATTAGAGATGGTCGACCTAAATGTTGAGATGGTCGACCTTAGAGATGGGGCTACTTCGGTTTTCCGGCAATAATGGAAACTGAGGACGCCCATCTCAAAAAACGACCAAATCCAAGCCTTTGGTCTTGGAAGAGCCAGAATTCGTAGTGCACTGGTCCCCCTGACATGCCAGGATACCAACCGGGCACCCTAGGGGGCACTGCAGTGGACTTCACAAATTGCTCCCAGGTGCATAACTCCCTTACCTTGGATACTGAGCCCTCCAAAACCCACTCCCCACAACTGTACACCACTACCATAGCCCTAGGGGGTGAAGGGGGGCACCAACATGTAGGTACAATGGGTTTCTGGTGGGTTTTGGAGGGCTCACATTTACCACCACAAGTGTAACAGGTAGGGGGGAGATGGGCCTGGGTCCGCTTATCTGAAGTGCACTGCACCCACTAAAACTGCTCCAGGGACCTGCATACTGCTGTCATGGAGCTGGGTATGACATTTGAGGCTGGCGAAAAAGTTTTTTAAAGTTTTTTTTTTAGGGTGGGAGGGGGTTGGTGACCACTGGGGGAGTAAGGGGAGGTCATCCCTGATTCCCTCCGGTGGTCATCTGGTCAGTTCGGGCACTTTTTCACAGCTTGGTCGCAAGAAAAAAATGGACCAAGTAAAGTTGGCCAAGTGCTTGTCAGGGGCGCCCTTCTTTTTTCCCATTATCGGCCGAGGAACGGCCCATCTCCTAATCAATGCCCCAGTCCCGCCTGTCGCTATGGTGCCGACACGCCCCCCGTGAACTTTGGTCGTCCCCGCGATGGGAAGCAGTTGAGGACGCCCAAAATCGGCTTTCGATTATGCCAATTTGAGCGACCCTGAGAGAAGGACACCCATCTCCTGATTTGTGTCAAAAGATGGGTGTCCTTCTCTTTCGAAAATAAGCCTGATAGATACATAGAGATAGATTTACTCAAGTAGCCAGAATTTGAGCACATTTTATTTCAGTGTGTTTTTTTCTAGTGAAAAGGTGCCTTCACTCAAATGCCAGGCCATCCTTCTGGGTGGGGTGATCACTGAGGGACCCATCCCATAATAGCCAGACAGGCCTCCTAAAATCAGCCACAGAATCTATGGAAAGGCAGCATTGGTATCCTGAACCCGGGCTCTTTCATTAATACTTGGGGACCGTGGATCAATTTTAGCAAGCAATGGGAATGGTGTCAGTACTCAGTACTCCCGAGAACCCCTGAAAAAAAAGCCCTGCTTTATTTACACACATTATTTTCCTACCTAAATCTCCATGCAAAGGATTCTAATAACAAAAGCGAGCTTTGCTTTGAAGTTTTTTGCAGAATCATTGTTGAGAAGGGTACAACTTTTTTTTTGCATAGTTATATTATGTGTTCATAGTTAATGAGCTGCTTTCCAAAATTTTGCTTTGCAGTTACTTAATGCACAGTACATTATTATAATTATTATTATTTATTGCATTTGTATCCCACATTTTCCCACCTATTTGCAGGCTCAGTGGCCATGGCTTACATAGTTTTTTAATGGCTTACATAGTTTTGTTATGACAATGTCATTCTAGAATATCAGATAAAATTAGTAATGTGCAGAGATTGAGTCTTAATATCTGTGGAAAAGTGCATATACAGTAAATATATAGGACACGCTGAGAAATGCAATTGAAAGGCTGACTTAGTACAACTGTGCTATAAGTTAATTCAACAAAGCTGAAAGGAGGCTTAGAATTCTCCTGTGAGAAACCTTCATCACCACTGGATGTCACTGATGAACTGGTGAACATGCACTATCACACCTCATGCAGACATTTGTGCTGATAGGATGTCATTGCATGAATAGCATGAATTCTCCAGGTAATGAATGAAAAGGCAAACTTTTAAAATCCACATAGAAGATCAGAAGAGAGAGGATAAAGAGAATTAGGGAGGAGAAAGATGTGATGAAACTAGGAACATCATAAGAGGGGCAGCAAGCAGTGAGAGGAAAAAATGTGTGAATACAGAGAGAATTAAGTGAGGAGAAGAAGGGAGAGGAGAGAGAATGCTAGGGAATGTACGGGTAGAGTGAATAAAGGGGAGAGAGAGAGGAGAGAGAGAGGGGGGGAAGGGAGTGATTTCTCAGGAAGTGAGTTCAGAGGGAAGGGAAGGGATAAGAGAGAGAGAGAGAGAGAGAGAGAGAGAGAGAGAGAGAGAGAGAGAGAATTAAGGGATGAGAGACAGAGTATTGGGGAAATCAAGTACAGAGGAAATTAAGGGGGGGGGGGGGGAATGTACAGGGGAAAGCAGGTACAGGACAAATTAAGGGAACCAAAGAAGAGAGGGAAGGGGGAGACTGCTGGAGACATAGAGAAGAAAATAAGGGACAAGAGAGAGATAGAACTGAGGAAAGCAGGTACAGAGGGAATTAAGGGAACAGAGAGAGAGAGAGAGAGAGAGAGAGAGCAGGAGGGAGGGAGGAAGGGAGGGAGGGAAAGTGATGAAGAAAGATAAATATAGAGAAAAGAGTGAGAGAGATGGAGAGGAAGTGCTGGGAAAGTGAGTACTAGTGTGTACTAGTGAATTAAGGAAAAAGGGAGGGGAGAGAGAGAGAGAGAGAGAGAGAGAGAGAGAGAGAGAGAGAGAGATGGGAAAAAGGAATACTAGTGAATTAAGAGAAGAGTGATGAGAGAAAGTGAAAATAGAGGAAATAGGGAAATAAAGGAAAGCATGTGTACATGGAGGTGATTAAGGAAAGAGGGTGCATACTGAGTTAAGAGTATGAATATTGAGAGAATGAAGGTACTGGAGAAGGAGAGAGAGAGAGGGGGGAGGGGGGTCAGTGTGGCTTATTAAGCAGCACATGTGGCTGTCTAGGGTGACATAAGCTATCCTCGATTGGAACCCTAAGTACATTTTTTGTAGAGCAATCAAATTTAAACTCATGAAGGCAGGAAAAGTCATCGGTCTGTTTCCAAATAGCAGGCTTCCCCTTCCCCAGCACACCTGTGCTGCCTTTCCTTTCCCTCAATCACTCCTCCTTATCAATACTGGGGAAGGCCTGTTGGCAGCAGTGGTTAGCATGGTTATAGACCCTGGCCCTCCATACTGATTTCTGTCCAAACAATAACCCTGTGAAGGAGGAGACAAAGTGAGATCTATGAGTTGTATGGTTGCAACTTGGGTTACAGGTTCATGTGGTGTGAGCAACCCAATTTTTTAAGGACCAGTACTTTAAAAGGTAGGGGAGAGAAAGGCCAAGGCTGTCAGAAGGGGTGGGCAAGAAAAAGTAACTGCCCATGATACCAAACCACTCTTTTGACTTAGTCTGAGCCTAAAATAGAAAGAGGGGGAGGGGTATGTAATGAAAGCTACTCTTGCCTGCCAAACCATTTTATCCAGCTCCTGCTCTGAATAAGGGAATAGACGGAGACTATTTATTTATTTATTCATATATAATAATATCAATTACAAGTGCACACTTGCACAAGAAACTCAGAAAGAACAAATACAAAAAGCAACCCATGGAGTGTATTTATATGTGAGTGTAAAAAAAAGACACTTGTAAGAGTTTTTAAGAAAGAATATAAGTGTGGAAACAGAGTTTGTAAGGTAGAGAGAGGTTCACTGATGGGCAGATGATCAAAAGCCCCACGCTGTTCCAAACAATGCTCTAAAAATAGCACTGGGACAGCACGGGGCTTTACTGCAGCTATGATCAGAGATAATTGAATGCAAATTTAAGCACGCAATTCTCTCTGATCATGGGGTAGAAGTGCGGGAGGATTGTTTCTGAGCACGTGCTCAGACACAATCCTCCCACACTTGTTTGACAGGTCTGGGCTGTCAAAAGCCCAGATCTGTCAAACACAGGGGCTGGAGGTCCATGGGACCACCAGACCCCAACTACCCCTGCCTTGACCAAGGCAAAATGGGGGCTGGTTCATCACAGGTTCAGGCGGGTTGGAGATCCAGTGGGTCTCCAGCCCCCCTAAACCCCCAGCGTTCCTGAGAAGTCCCTGGTGGCCCAGTGGGTGACTGACGACCCCCCCCCCCTGTGACAGGAGGCTTGAGGTCCAGCGGACCTCTGGTCCCCCCAACCCCCCCAACACAGGTTCAGCAGGGGCTGGAGATCTAGTGAGTCTCCAGCCCCCCTAACCCCCCCGGCATTCCTGAGAAGTCCCTGGTGGCCCAGTGGGCCGCAATCAATCCCCCAACCCCCTTAAGTTGGAAGAGGGAGGTGGCTTCCCTCCTCTTCAATTGGCACCACCTTATATGGTGTGAAGCCCTACCCAGTGCATCCCAGGATACACTGGGCAGAGCTGGGTGCTGCCATTTTGCAGGCAGCGCCGATGGAAGAGGAGAGGCCACCTCCCTCCTCTAACTTAAGGTAGGGGTGTGGGGAAGGGCCGCTAGACCAACAGGTGGGTGGGGGGAATTGACTGTGGCCCACTGGGCCACCAGGGACATCTCAGGAATGCTGGAGGGGGGTTAGGGGGGCTGGAGACCCACCAGATCTCCAGCCCCCCCTGAATCTGTGTCAGGGGGGTCGTGGGGATCGGAGGTCTGCCGGACCTCCAGCCCCCTGTCACTGGGTAGGGGGGGTCGTCGATCGGGTTGAGGTTCCTGTGGGGGCTGTTGAATTGGGGGGAATAGGGGCCTGCTAGCATGCAAATGCATGCTGGATAGGGCTCACCACTCCTCCCCAATGGTCTGCAATCCCTAACGCCAGCTCAGAGCTGGTGTAGGGTTTGCCGCAGCCAGTGAGCCAATGTTTGGCACGCTGGTTGTTGATCATTGGGGATGAATAGGTTTAGCATGCATTTGCATGCTACTTCCACTAAGAGCCCTATTTTGCATACATTTGCATGCTAGTTTTGTTCAGAGCCCGCGAATGCATTGTTTCACACGCTCGGGGGCTCTGATCATGGGGCGGTAGCAAACGCAGGCGCTAGTATGGCACTAACAGCCTGTAGCGCCTGCGTTTGCTTCTGATCATTGACCCATGAGTGAAGGAGAAAGAATGGAGAGATATAGGTGATAATATGGTAATGAAAGCTCCTGAGATATCCTTTTAACACTATTTTATGACTACAGGAAGCATTGATACTGAGCAGACCACAGCTGACAACAAAGTGGTAGGAAATCAAAGGTACCAAAGGCAGGTGGCCCTAAAAACTTATTTAAAATGAAGGATAGCAATATTGTCAAATGATCTAGCACCACTGCCTTGAAGAGCTGACCTCCCTGTGCCTGATTTAAGATTCTGGATATATTTGTATAATCTTGCACCAAAGACAATAAAACCCAATTTACTCTGAAAACCTTAGGCATGGCACAGTAGAATCAAGGAAACAAAAATACATTTTTCAAAGTGCCAAAAGGTATTTCTGAACACTTAATGAGTGATTTCTCTGAGCCTCTGCCATCCCACTCTTAGAGCATGAAGGACTTTGATGTTGCAGAAAGACAGAGGGATCACTGTTCCACTATTTCCAAAACTTGGAATGCAATGCAATTGGGACACTGCGGCTTTACTGCACTGTCAATAAATCTTGGTTAGAGCCACCCTAAGAGCTCTTTCTCAGGTGTTTACTGCCAGGATGCTCCTGGGTACCAATAGAGAAGTTTCTGACATGAAATCACCAAGTCAGAAGACTGAGGGTGGATAAGGAATGAAAACAGAGCGATGTGTAAGATTTGCAGAAAATGTGGGATGAAAAAAGAAGCAAGACAGTGAATTTTTGCCAAGGAAGCTAGTGAAAATATTGAAAGTGAAAAGGATTTCTTGTAGAAGAGTAATTTCTCTCTGAAAATGGCATGAGCATTTAGCATCTTCCAGCATGTAAATTTTCAGTTTGTGCAGTTTTTCATACAGAGTATATACAGTGTCCCAGGCATTACACAGGGGTTAGTACTCAAACTACATTTCCATCCTTGCACAAGTTACCAGAAATCTAGAAAGTGATAAGAACAATAACAGCAAACACTAAAATGGAGAAAAAACGTCTATGAAATACAGAAGAAAAGGAAGTAAGGGAGGACCAACAAAGGAAACCTTAGAGTCACAAGTTTATTATAATAATACTTTAAAAAAAAAAAAAACATAAGCTGCCAGGTCTACATAAAACAAATCCCCCAAAACAGTAGGAGTTCAGAAGAAGAACTCAACATAGTGCTGTGTTTCGGCACAACCGCCTTCAAGTGTCTGTTGTTGGGGATTAAATAATCCTCAAAAGGAAATTATTGGTATAACTGCTTTCTCTGGTAAACGCTCCAAAGTAGTGAAAGTTAGCAGAAACCTGCAATGTGCACTAACAACAGTTTTTGCCCACATTCTCTACCTATAGATTCATCTCCAGTCTATAGTGCTACCAAACCAGCAAACAGATCTACGTTATTATTTATTTATTTGGACCGGGCTCACACCTTTTCAGTTGTAGCTCAAGATGAGTTACTGTACATTCACTAGGTATCTCTCTGTCCTCAAAGGGTTTACAATCTAAGGGGTACTTTTACTAAGGTGTGATAGGTGCTAACCCGTGCCTATTGTAGCAAAAATGGCCTAAAAGGGGATATGCGAAAGTGTTCTGTGTTAGTTTTGCCATCTGTGTGCGCTAAGCATGCAGTAATTATTACAAATTTTTTGGAAGGGTGTGTCAGGGATGGAGAACGGGCATAGATATGCTAATCAGCTAGCGTGCTGATATCACCACTGTGCTAACTGGTTCATGCATCTCTAACAAGGGAGCCTTTAATACCTCCTAAATAGGAAGCAGTAAGTGCTCCAGTGGCCATGCGTTAATGCTAACTATGCACAACCACTTATTACATAGCAACATAGTAGATGATGGCAGAAAAAGAAACCTGTACAGTCCATCCAGTCTGTCCAACAAGATAAACTCATAACATAAGATATGATGCGGTACTACATATTTATTTATTTATTAGGATTTATTTACCACCTTTTTGAAGGAGTTCACTCAAGGCGGTGTACAGTAAGAATAAATCAAATATGAGCAATAGACAATTACAGCAGTAAAAATATTCAAATAACAATACAAAGTATGGCGTGTATACTACTTACAATGTCAACACAATACATAATAGAACATTTTAATTGACAGTGTAGGGTATAAGCAAAGATGGAACATATAGAGAGGTAAGAGAGTAAGAAGAAGTTAGAAAGTAAGGTGACTAATTTAAAGAAAGTTGCATATGTATGTATACTAGATCTTGATTTTTCTTGCCATTTTCAGGGCATAGACCGTAGAAGTCTGCCTAGCACTGTCCTTGTTTTCCAACTTCTGAAATCGTCATTGAAGTCCCCCTAAAGCCCATCCAAGAAATGGAAAAAGCTCTTTTTGACAGCCTCGCTAACAATGGGCTTAGTATGTGGGGAAAGTCCTGCATAAGGGCCCGCTAAGCCCATTTCTTAGCACAACTCAGTAAAAGGGTCCCTGAGTTTGTACCTGAGGCAATGGAGGGTTAAATGACGCCCAGGATCACAATGAACAGCAGTAGGATTTGAACTGTTTCCAGTCCAGTACTCTAACCAATAGGCTGCTCCTTCCCTCCACTTCTACTGCTCCAACTGGAACTCTAATTAAATGACATAATGGTCAGTGCGTCCTAGTCTTTGATGGCTTCTGAATCATGGAGAGGAAGAGTAAAGTTATTTGATATTCAAGTCACTTTTTAAATCATGTTTTCTAACGAAAAGTCTCTAGCACTTACAATGGTAAAACAGTACAAGAAAAGTCTGCCATGTACTCTACCACCCGATGGGAAATCCTAAAGGGTCAGCTCATTGGTTTCTGTGGCAGATTTTGGGAAAAACCATCAACCCCCTGCAGATTCTTGGGAAGTTCACTGCAAATTGCAGATGATTTGATGGAGATTTTCCACGATTCATTGAAGCCGCTATGAATTTTATGAAACAGGTATCCAAACATTGGTGTCGCATTTGCCTGTGAAGTCTGTAAAATTTCTTAGGTGAAAATGGCAAAAATATAAAAAGAGGAAATCCACGAACCTGGAACCCAGTGTAAACTTCTACATCCCTCAGGACTGTTGTCTAAATCCAATGCAATATAACCTTCCAGTCTCTGCTTTGTATCGAAACAGGTTTCCAAACAATGCGGAAGTATGGGATTTGGGATTTTTACCTCATGCTTTTCTCCGCATCAATAGCAGGCCTATCTTTAACCTCTAAGCACTGAACCAATTAACGTTGACTATCGACTTAACCAATCATGTTGCTGTGGAAACTGAAATTTATTTATTTATTTGTTGCGTTTGTATCCCACATTTTCCCACCTCTTTGCAGGCTCAATGTGGCTTACATGGTACCGTAATCGGCGTTGACCGATTCAGGTGTGAACAAATACAAGGTGTGAGTAATATCAAGGTGATATTATGGTAGAGTGAGATACATGTATATGATAAAGACAGTTGGGGAGAACATCCTTGGGGAAAGGAAGAGTTAGTTTATGTCCATTATGGTCTTTGGTTACGTTGTGTCGCAAATGTCCAGGTTTTTTTATGTTGGGTCGGTGGGGTATGCCCTTCTGAACAGTTCTGTTTTTAGTACTTTCTGGAACTTCCAGTGCTCGAGTGTGGTTTTTACTGCTTTTGGTAGTGCGTTCCACAGTTGTGTGCTCAGGTAGGAAAAGCTGTGGTCTGCTCGGCATTGAATATCCGGAGTTTAAACGTGCTGCCTTTCGGCTGAATCTCAGGAGGGGGGGGGGAAGGGGTATGGATTCACATCACATTAAAATAAATACATGATCCAGGTTCTAAATATCAGATCACTCTAGCAGTTGGGACGTACAACCAGTGCAGGGCAGAATTCTACAGTCTGTGCCCCAAAATTGGCAGGGAGAGCTAGGAATTAAGTATGTGCATATCATATCACAATCAAGGCATATGATATGATTACAGGTGCTGCTTATCTCTATAGGGTAAGGGGTAGAATCATAAAGTTGATATTAGTGAATAAATTATGCTAGTCAGTAGTGGGGGAGGGGAAAACATTCTTAGGGTGGAAAGCAATGGTATCTTGGTATTATGTTCCAAGATTGCATCATATAACTGCCCATATGATGTTACCAACTGCCCTGTTTATAATGCTACTACTACTACTACTACTAACTAGCATTTCTAAAGCGCTACTAGGGTTACGCAGCGCTGTACAATTTAAACATAGAAGGACAGTCCCTGCTCAAAGAGCTTACAATCTAAAAGACAAGAAAACAATCTAAAGACAAGTGAACAATCTAGAGGACGAGTGAACAGTTAGTCTGATAGGGTGGATAGATTGGGGTATTTTATATATCTCGAGTGGTTAGGCGCCGAAGGCAGCATTGAAGAGGTGAGTTTTAAGCAGAGATTTGAAGATGGGTAGGGAGGGGGCATGGCGTATGGGTAAAGGAAGATTGTTCCAGGCATGGGGTGAGGCAAGGCAGAATGGGCGGAGTCTGGAGTTGGCAGTGGTGGAGAAGGGTACTGAGAGAAGGGCCTTGTCCTGTGAGCGGAGGTTACGGGCGGGAACATAGGGGGAGATGAGGGTGGAGAGGTAGTGAGGAGCCGCAGACTGAGTGCATTTGTAGGTAAGGAGGAGGAGCTTGAATTGTATGCGATAACTGATCGGAAGCCAGTGAAGTGATTTGAGGAGAGGGGTGATATGAGTATATCGGTTTTGGCGGAATATAAGTATTCCGCCAAAACCGTTTAATCATGTTTAATCATGAAGAAGTGGAACCTGTGCAGAGCACCAGATACAACTCTGGACATCTTGTTGGGCAAACTGGATGGACTGTACAGGACTTCTGCTGACATTTACTATCCCCCCAATATTTGGCTGATGGCAGGTAGCATGGTTAGCTGCTGACACTAACGCTGACCCCGTATATTCAATGCCGGACTGTTTCCGGTGACTGGCATTGAATATCTGGATTTTATGTGGCCAATTCTAACTTAACTGGCTATGTGAATATTCAGCATTGGCCGGTTAAGTTAGTAATGGGCAAAGATATGATCTGCTATTTATGCGGTCCAATTTGCCTGCAAAACTTAGCCATCAGCACTTGAATATTTGCAGGTAGCTGGCTATATCGTTCGTTTATCGTGCATCATTTATTAGAATTTGATATACCGTTTCTCACTGGGACAAATTGAAACGGTGTACAAAGTAAAAGTATAAAGTAAAAACATGAAAAGAACTCCAATAATGACATTAAAGACTCAGCCACTCAAGCATTTAACATCAACAATACAATCTACCAACCATAGTAAGAGATAGTAACACAAAGAGCATATCAATATACAATGACATAATAAAAACAAAATAAAATATCATGCAATATAGCCAGTTAGCCTCTATGTACTAAGTGCTAATATTCAACGGAGATAACCAGTTATCTCGTGCTGAGCTGAACATTAGCGCTTAGCCAGCAAAATGCTATTTAACTGGCCTGGAGCCGTTCCTGCTGATTAAATAACGCTGAATATCGGGACCTATGTTACTATGGGGTCCTTTTACCAAGGTGTGTTGAAAAATGGCCTGCACTAGTGTAGGTGCATGTATTTGATGCGTGCCAGTGGCGTAGCCAGACAGCCAGTTTTGGATGGGCCTGAGCCCAAAGTAGGTGGGCACAAAATTTTCTCTGCTTTGTTTTGAGTGAACTGAAATGACGGCTGTGCGGGGGAGGACGGGGGTGGAAAGTAGAAACAGATTACAAATTGGCTTCCTTACCTTGCTTACAGTGGACTAGACAGGTTCACTTCCACTCTGGTCTTGGGCAGCGCTTTCTCCCTTCTCCATCCCCTCCCGAGTTTTGCATTTCTCCCTCTTTTCTGCCCGCTCTCCCCGTCCGCGTGGTCTGCTCACTTTACTGCCCTGAAGCACTGTTCTCCCTCCAGCACCGGCGATTCCCATAGTCAGCCTTCTGCCAGCGTGCGTCGTCGGGGCCTCTCCTGAGGCGCACGTCCCACCTTTGTGGAAAACAGGAAGTTGCAGAGTAGGCGGGACGTGCCTAAGGAGAGGCCCTGACGACGCACGCTGGCAGAAGGCTGACTATGGGAATCGCCGGTGCTGGAGGGAGAACGGTGCTTCAGGGCAGTAAAACTGAGCAGACCATGCGGACGGGGAGAGCAGGCAGAAGAGGCAGGAAAAGATTGGAGCCTCGCTTGGGAGAGCTACACCACTGGTTGGGTTGGGGCTAGTTAGGGTGGGCGGGCCTGGAGTAAAAGTGGCTGGGCCTGGGCCTGTCCAGGCCCTACCGTGGCTACGCCCCTGATGCATGCAGATCCATTTTTCAGCGTGCCTGTAAAAAAGGCCTTTTTTTTTTTTTAACAAAAATGGATGTGCGGCAAAAACAAAATTGGCACACACCCATTTTGGGTCTGATACTTTACCTCCACTCATTGACTTAATGGAAAGGTCTCACATGTTAACTGGGTGGTAATTGTCAGCACATGTACAGTGCCAATTACCACCTGGTTAGCGCCACGCGTTGGAAAATAAAAAAATATTTTACGGCACGCATATCGGACGGGGTAGCCGGGCGGTAGTTCCAAATTGGTGCACATTGGACACGTGTAGGCAGCTACGTGGCTTAGTAAAAGGGTCTCTATGTTACATTTAACTTATCTCCCTCACACCTACAACAACTGTGACTTGTAACAGACAAAAAGAAAAGATTTAGAAAACAGAATGAGAGTTGCCAGTGATTACTAGATGAAACCCTGATGGCTTGTTTTTTTTTGTGAGGTAGATGCTGAAAACTGCTGTATTTGCGTCTGTAATTTTATAATAATAAACCTATGGGAAGGAATTATGTCATTCATTTTCTGTTCAAATCCCAAGCTCTTCTCCCTAAAACTGCTGAGTTCAAAGCATAAAATGGGAAGTCTGACAGTGTGGAGCAAACAAGGTTGGCTTTCAGTTGTATATTTTAAGTGACTATGTAAAGGGGTGAGTATTACCATATGCTGCTCACCAGACACTGGCTTGTACTCACTCATTAAACCCTCGTTCAGATTTCTTAACTGTGGCTGTTAAGGCAATTTTTCTCTCCCCCTTTCCATAATATGGTCTGAAGAAAGCCTTTTGTGGCAGATTGCCTCACTGACAATAGAATTGCTCATTGAGTTTGTTCAATCGCAAACAATAGATTCATTTTGCTATTAGCATTTGCCAAGTATGAAGGGTTCTTGACCCTCCTTCCTTCGTTCCCCATTGGTGCCCGTGACTCAAAACAGATGCAATCTCTCTCCTTTCAGTCCTCGTGAAATGACCTGTAGTGTTACAGTGTCATATAAGGAAGATATTATTGAAGTGAGAGTGGAGGGTAACAAGAGAGGCCTTGTGCCTGGCACATGGCAAAACAGTGAGGGGCCTGTTGTGGGTAACTTTATTGGGAGAGGGTAACGGAGTTGGCAGGTGCTGCCATTGTTAAAGCTCTCTGCCTCTAGACAGTGGTCACATATGAGCTCATGTCATTTTGTTCAGGCGTCCTAGATGAAGTTCAGTGACATACTGCTGGTCAAGCAGTCATGAACTCTTCAATAGGATCCTGGCTGTAACTTAAGCCTTCATTAAGATAAGGCAACATGCTTCCATGCCAAATGACTTCAGCTTGGCTTGCCAACAGCGATGCGGCAACCTGGGGTTTATTCTCCCAGGCTGAGATTAATCCCAGCACAATTGATTTTAAAACATCACCAACAATAACAATTCAACATACACCATTATTAAAATGGACTTGTGGAAAATCCACTGCTTATTTCTAGGATGCATGTGGGAAGGAGGAACCCGAATTACAGCTGTGCAATGCAAGGTTCCATGTTAGGAGTCACCGACCAGGAAAAGGATCTAGGCAGTGGTGTGCTGGAGCCAGCTCGCTCCGGCTCGCAAGAGCTGCTTGTTAAATTTTGGCAGCTCTTGCGAGCCGGTTGTTCTTGGGGGCGAGCTGGCTCCATTACAGGAGGTAAGCATGGCAGGAGGGCGCCATCACAGGCCATGCTTACCTCCCCTTCCGCTCCCAAACATGTCCAACGATGTCCTTCGCCCCCACCCTCCCCTCCCGCTCCCATCCATCAGTTTGTATTACCTCCGTGAAGCGCCATGTTATTTAAAGCCCTGCTGGCCGTCTCCAGCCTTCCCTGCTTGCTTCTGATGAGTTCGTGCCCTTAGTCCCACCTTCTGACGTCATTTCCTTTTTCTGCGAAGGCGGGACTAAGGGAACGAACATCATTACGAAGCAAGCAGGGAGCAGGGGAAGGCTGGAGATGGGCAGCAGGGCTTTAAATAACGCGGCGCTTCGACGGAGATAATACAAAAAGATGGATGGGAGTGGGAGGGGAGGGTGGGGCAACGGAGAATTGCTGGACATGGATGGGAGCGGGAGGGCAGGGGAGGGAGGAGAATCGCTGGGCATGGATGGGTAGAGGGGGCAGGGAAGAGAATCGCTGGGCATGGATGGGTAGAGGGGGGGGCAGGGGAGAGAATTGCTGGGCATGGATGGGTAGAGGGGGGGCAGGGGAGAGAATTGCTGGGCATGCATGGGTAGAGGGGGCAGGGGCGAGAATTGCTGGGCATGGATGGGTAGAGGGGGCAGGGGAGAGAATTGCTGGGCATGGATGGGTAGGGGGCAGGGGAGAGAATTGCTGGGCATGCATGGGTAGAGGGGGGCAGGGGAGAGAATTGCTGGGCATGGATGGGTAGAGGGGGGCAGGGGAGAGAAGAGAATTGCTGGGTATGGATGGATAGAGAGGGGCAGGGGAGAGAGGAGAGTTCAGGACATGGATGGAGGGGAGGGCAAGAGAAATTCTGGACATGGATGGAGGGAAGGGAAGGGAGAGAGAAGAAATGCTGGACATGGAGGGAAGATAGAGGAAGGAGATTAGATGAGGGAAAAGGAAGTGAGGAGAGAAACTGCACATGGATGGAGAAAATAGGCAGAAGCTGGATCCATGGTACAGTCAAGTCTGCAGAGGACCAGAAATGAGGAGGAAAGGAAACCCTGGAAATGGAGTCAAGGGAACAGATAGAGAGCAGCAGAATCAGATACTGAGCCAGCATGATCAGAGAAACAAAGTCACCAAAGGTAGAAAAAAATAATTTTATTTTCATTATAGTGTTTGGAATATGTCCACTTTAAGAATCAGGTGCTGAATGTTAAAAGTTTATATTTATTTACTTATTTACGGCATTTTATCCCATATTAAACATGAATTAGATTGGAACCTGGGATCATTTAATTTTTTTTCCTGGAGAGAGTAATGCATTGCCCCCCCTTGGCTATAGCCAGCTCTGCAATTTGAGGGGGGGGGGCGCCGAGGTAGGTGGGGGGGGGGGGGGGGCGCCGAGGTGGACGGGGGGGGGGGGGGGGGGGGGGGGCACCGAGGTGGGCCGGGGAGAGAGCCTGTTGTTAAAATTTACCAGCACACCACTGGATCTAGGTGTCATCGTTGATGATACGTTGAAACCCTCTGCTCAGTGTGCGGCAGCAGCTAAGAAAGCAAATAGGATGTTAGGTATTATGAGTATGTTATAATGCCCTTGTGTTGCTCCATGGTGTGACCACACCTCGAATATTGTATTCAATTCTGATCGCCGCATCTCAAAGATATCGTGGAATTAGAAAAGGTACAGAGAAGGGCGATGAAAATGATAAAGGGGATGGGAAGATTTCCCTATGAGGAAAAGCTGAAGTGGCTAGGGTTCTTTTGCTTGGAGAAAAGACGGCTGAGGGGAGATATGATAGAGGTCTATAAAATAATGAGTGGAGTGGAACGAGTAGACGTGAATCGCTTTTTTACTCTTTCCAAAAATACAAGGACTAGGGGGCATTCGATGAAGCTACAAAGTAGTAAATTTAAAGCGAATTGGAGAAAATCTTTCTTCACTCAACGTGTAATTAAACTCTGGAATTCGTTGCCAGAGAATGTAGTAAAAGCAATTAGTTTAGCTGGGTTTTAAAAAGGTTTGCATGGCTTCCTAAAGGAAAAGTCCATAGACCATTAGTAAAATGGACTTGGGGAAAATCCACTGCTTATTTCTAGGATATTAAGAGCACCAACTTGTTCAAGCTAAGTGCTGCATAAAATTAGATGATAGCATATTGATAAACAGAAATATATTTTCATATATAAGATTAGCAAAGGGAGGTGGAGGTTAAGTCAATGATTAGACAATACACACAGATAATACACCCAGTCATTGGGTGAAAAATCAAATAATCTTTATCGTGTGTTATATATGAGACTACTCCACTCTCAATAAGCTGAAGAAGCAATACACTTGTATTCATGTGTGTTTAAATATTTTGTTATATTTCTAGGATAAGCAGCATAAAATGTATTGTACTTTTTGTGGATTTTGCCAGATCCATGTGACTTGGATTGGCCACTGTCAGAAACAGGATGCTGGGCTTGATGGACCTTCGGTCTGTCCCAGTATGGCAATACTTATGTACTTATGTACATTTCTACATTTTATAGCTCTATTTTTCACTGATATGGGGTTATTATTGATTTTCGTTTGATTCATCTCTCGAGTTGTGTGAAGAAAGTGGTTGTGTTCAAGACTTAGAAACATCTTTAATCATATTCCAAGCAGTTAGGTGCACCGGGTCCTGGCTGCGTAAATGCTTATGTTTTTAAAATGTTCCACCAGCAATTGAATATATCTTTTAAAGTCAATTCTAGAAATGGCGAGCAGGAGGCCCACACCTTTCATGTGTAAGGGGGCACCAATCAGGTACGTAAGGAGGACGGGGGCCTGAGCACAAAGTGGGAAGGGGGAACAAAATTTTGCCCCACCCTGACACCATCCCCCCCAGACCCTTACATACCTGAGCTGATTGGGGTCTGGGTCTCCAAGCCCCACCAGTGAAAGTGCTCCTCTATCTGCAGCCCTGGGCTGCTGTGCCATGCTGGGCTTCTACTCTCCCTGCACATGCTCGGATTCCATGAAACTGAGGATCAGCTGGAGAGGACCCCCAGCGCATGCTCATTCTGGCAAAAAATGAGCATGTGTGGGGGCAGGGGTGGAGGTGGCCTGGCGTGGTGGTGGTGGCCCAGGAAAAAGTAGGCTGTGACTGGAGGAGCACGGGGCTTGGACACCCCCCCACCAGCCAGAAGCCTGAACCTAAGTTGGGGGGAGGGGCCCAGGCTCACAAGGCCTCCAAATGGCTATGCCCCTGGTGACTATTTTGGCATTTATGAATGCATAGGCGCAGTTTGACTGTTTCATTTGGGGGGGCAAAGGATGGGGCGGAGCATATTAGCATATTCATTTGCATATATACATATGCAAATGAATATGCTAATATGGAGGAAGGAAAGAAGGGAAAAAAAGCTGGCTTTTTTGGGGAATAACCATAATGAATATGTATGAGATATCAAGCCAGCTCTTTCTCCCTTCCTTCTTTCCTTCTTCCACTCCAGTAGTATTTCCCCACCCCTTTTCCCATACCATGCCAGTGTTGACCTTAGAAATGCATAAGCTCTATATGTAGATCCTTCAAGAGGTAGTGTGTCATGATTTAGGCTCTACACCCTTTCTGGTGCCACCTCAGTAAAGCCAACACACAATCTCTCCACTGCAACACACTATACACAAACTTGTGCAAAAACACACTCATAACCTTACTAAACCATAACAGCACTAATTCCAAGGACAGGACGAGCTGCAACCTTATGCGTGAAAAGGCAGAACTGTAATTACACCAGGCTCTAAAACACCAATAAACTTCCTCGTGAAAAACACATGACACAACAGACATGACACAAGGAACTAGAAAGCAAAAAATATGAAGGCAAAATACTGAACTGGAAAGTTAACTCGATGTCAGACTCAGCATGCAGCAATACCAGAAAAATTGAAACTTACATGCAAAATTTCACAGAAAGCTGACATATTCCAATTAATAAATTCTGAATAAAATACTTTTTTCTACCTTTGTTGTCTGATCATTTAGTTTTTCTATTCGCTTTGGTCCCAGTGTCTTCTGTTTTATGCAGTGTCTTCTTTCCATTTGATATTCCATTTAATAGATTCAAAATAAAATACTTTTTTGTACCTTTGTTGTCTGGACATTTTACTGTTCAATCATGCTGGTTCCAGTTTCCTCTTTTCCTGTCTTTCTGCTAATTCTCCTTCAACTGCTTGCTGTCCATTTGTCTTTTCTCTTCTCTCCTGTCTTATTCCATTCCTTCACTACACCTACCTTTGACACATTATTTCTTTTTAGCTGTTTCCTCTGTTTTTTTTTCTTTGCTGCCTCTCTGTTCACTTAAATTTCACCCTCGTCCTCATCCTTCTCCTTTTTAGTTTTCAGCTATCAAATTCCATTTCCTTCTCTCACCCACTAGCTGCCCCATTCCTCTTCTCAGTCCTTCCTCCAACCTTCCATTTCCTTTCATCTTTAATCAACTCTCCATTACCACATTTCTGCCCCCCCCCCCCATCACTATCATCCTCTCATTTGTTTCCTTCCCACCTCCCCTTTGGCCTCTCCCAAATAGTTCCACCATTTGCAGCAACTTCCTCCCTCCAACCTTCTAGCCCAGCACGCCTGCTCCCTTTCTCCCCTTGTAGCCTAATATCTCCCTGTCCCTTCCACACACACATCCACACCCCAGTATCTTCCAGCCCCCCCCCCCCTCCCTGTGGTCCAGCATTTCTTCTTCTCTCTCTCCCCTCCCTCCAATTGTCCAGCATTTCTCCCTCACTCCCTTCTGTCCCTGGATCCACAATCTCCCTCTTTTTCTCTTTCCCCTCTAATGTATATCTATCCCTCCCTCTCATCCATCCCCATGTACAACCTCTTTTCCCTCCTTCTTCTCTCCCACTGCCCACATCACTCTCAGTATCTCCCTTCCTTGCACCCTGGGCCCAACATCTATCTCTTTCGTTCTCTTCCTTCCCCTTTTAGCATCTCTCCCATCCCCATACAGCATCTCTCTCTGTCTCCCTCCCTCCCACTTCCATGTTCCAACATTTCCCCTTTTCTCTTGCTGTCCCTCCCTCCTCCTCCACATCCAGTATTATTTCTCCCTCTCTCTCCCCCATGCATCTCCCCCCACCAACATTCCCCACCTCTCTCGCTCACCTCTACCTAGCATTACCCCATCACCTCAACAGTGCTCCTGTGACTGTCTCTCCCTGCCACCAGCCAGCATGCTGCCTCGCTCTTCCTCGCCGGCGCTGCCTCAGTCCCTGACTCCCTGCAGCATTTTTGTCCTTCACCGTCAGCGCTGCCATTCATTCTCACAGGCAGCCTCGTTCCCGCTCCCCTTTGCCGCTTCCACTCCTCTGACCGGCTCTCTCTGATGCACTTCCTGTTAAACAGGAAGTGCATCAGAGAGAGCCGGAGGACGCGGCAAAGGGGAGTGGGAACGAGGCTGCCTGTGAGAATGAATGGCAGCGCTGATGGCGACGGACAAAAATGCTGCAGGGAGTCAGAGACCGAGGCAGCGCCGGCGGGGAAGACACAATTAAGCCCCGCCAGTTCGCCGGTGCGACTCGTTTGGGGGGGCAATGCCCCCTCGCCCCCCCCCAATCTACGCCCATGTATGAATGCTAATTAGAGCTATACTAAGTAGCATATTTTACTAATCAGCTGAATAGGAATAATGAAAAATATTATTTGGCCTAATACAAATACGAAGAATGGGCACTGAGCTTTAATATAACAAATAGTAAAAGAAGCAAGGTGAACTCAGAGTTCAAGTGTTTATTTCAGTAGGATTTAGCACAGTAGAGCCCCGGATTATTCGTATTTGAATTTAAATCACTATTCGGTCAAGTACAAATATAGGGACACTATTTGGGGCTGAATTGAAAATGAATATTCAGTACAGCCTTAGGGGCCCCTTGACTAAGGTGCCCCTAAGGTGCCTACATGCATCCAACATGCGTCAAATTGGAACTACCACCTGGCTATCACGTGCCCCGGGTGGTAATTCCATTTTTGACGCTTGTACAAAACATGTGGTAGAAAGTATTTTCTACTGAGTGGCGCTTACCCGGTGGTAAGAGTCCATTTATGCGCGCTGACACTTACCACCCGGTTAGCGCGTGAGCCTTACCACCAAGTCAATGGGTGACAGTAAAGTCTCAGGCCAAAAATGGACATGCGCTAGTTTCAATTTTGGCGCATGTCCATTTTCGGCCATAAAAAAAGGTCTTTTTACCAGGCGCGCTGAAAAATGGACCTGTGCACCAGGGGCATAGCCAGTCTTTGGCGGGATGGGGGTCCAGAGCCTGAGGTGAGGGGGCACAATTTAGCCCCCTCCAGCGCCACTGACCCCCTCCCTGCCATTTTTACCCTCCCCCACCATTTTTGACCTCCCCACCGCCACCACCACCTTTGATCCCCCCCAGCGCCAACCCTTTCGACCCCCTCTTCCCGCCGCTGCCAACCCTCCCCTGCCGCCACCGTCAGGTACTTTTGCTGGCGGGGGTTCCCAACCCCCACCAGTCAAACTCCTCTTCTCCGGTGTGGCAGTGTTGCTGATCTGCAAGGACAGGCTTCTGTTTCTGTGAACGTTGTACGTTGTACATGTAGCGTGCAGGATGTCAGACTCACAGAAACAGAAGCCTGCCCTTGCAGATCAGCAATGCGGCCACGCCGGAGAAGAGGACTTCGGCTGGCGGGGGTTGGAGACCCCCGCCAGCAAAGGTACCCAACGGTGGCGGGGGAGGGTTGGCGGTGGGGGGGCCCATGCCCCCGTAGCCCTACGTAGCTATGCCCCTGCTGTGCGCATCTAAAACACGCACCTACACCAGAGTAGGCCATTTTTCGGTGCGCCTTAGTAAAAGAGCCCCTTAGTTCATACTTGCAAAGGGAGCATAACATGGGTGGGGCATGGCCATGTGCTAGTCCACCATCAATGCATGTGTCTTATAAATAGAGCTACCTGATGTGTATGTTGAGTGGTACATTTAGGCTTACCCACATGCCTGCCATTGAATTGGTGTAAGCCTGCAGGCCTTCCTTTTAGAAGTGCCAAAGCGGGTTTGCACAAGTATTTGCTACAAGGATCAGGGTGCCCACTTACACACATAACTTAAAGAATACTATAAATTGCACACATCCATGCTGCATTTATGTTTATTACAATTTTCTGAATTACTTTTTTTAAACATGTAAATCACTTATGAAGATCAATAGGAAAGAACACAAACACAGTACATTTTTTCTAGCAAAAGAGGTGCTGGTACTCAAATGCCAGGCCATCCTTCAGAGGCAGGGTAATCACTGATGGACCCACCCAGCAATAGCCAGGCCCCTGCACTAGTCACAGAATCTGTGAAACGGCAACATTGAAATGCAGAGCATGAGCTCTTTCATTAGTACCTGGGGACTGTGGGTCACTTTAGCAGGCAATGGGAAAAGGTGTTGGTACTCAGTACACCCGAGTACCTCCTGAAAAAAAGCCCTGCACAAACATAAACATTTAGACTTAGAGCTGGCGTAACTGTGAGCACTGGGTCATTCTAGCAGTCTACAGTGGAACCAGAGACCCATGTGCTGCATAGAATAGGCTCATAGCACATAGCCTTGGGATGCCTAAATCTCATCCTAACACAATAAGTACAAACCTACTACCATAAACATCCTAGACCACACCCTCCCTATTTCAGATAGCCTAAAAATACTCGGTGGCACAAACGACCGCAACCTCACTCTTGAGGGCCAAGTAAACTCCGTAACGAAGAAAATGTTTCACTCAATGTGGAAACTCAAACGCATAAAACCTTTCTTCCCAAGGGAAACATTTCTTAAGCTAATACAATCTATGGTCCTAAGCCATGCAGACTACTGCAACGGAATCTACGCAGGATGTAAAGAACAACTCACAAAGAAACTCCAAACCGCCCAAAACACTGCAGCCAGGCTAATATTTGGTAAAACACGATTCGAAAGTGCTAAACCCCTCAGAGAAAAACTGCACTGGCTCCCAATCAAAGAACGTATCACCTTCAAAATCTGCACCCTGGTCCACAAAATCACCTATGGTGTAGTCCCAGGATACATGTTAGACCTCATAGATCTACCAACCAGAAACAGAACCAGATCATCACAAACATACCTAAATCTCCACTACCCAAATTGCAAAGGACTCAAATACAAAACAACCTATGCATCCAGCTTCTCCTATATAAGTACTCAGCTATGGAATGCACTGCCAAAAGCTGTGAAAACAATCCTCAACCATCTAAACTTCAGAAAATCATTAAAAACCAATCTGTTGAAAAAGGCTTACCCCATCGACCCTACATAAATATCTACACCCAGCAATACAGCAAAATCAAGGATCATACTGGATAATATACAACATCCCTCTCTTCGACCCCATGGTCCCTGATTTACACCTGTCTTATTCGACCATAACATAACCTGCATTTGTCTATTTGCCGGACTTGGCGAACGCCTTTACGGCACATTGTAAGCCACATTGAGCCTGCAAATAGGTGGGAAAATGTGGGACACAAATGTAGCAAATAAATAAATAAATAAATGGAGATGCTGATTTCTACAATTGCCTTAAGACAGTCAGAGAGACAAAATAAAAACATTATCAGAGGTGTAGCTAGGTGGGGCACCAGGTGAGTGTCCGCTCTCCACAAATGGAGCTCTGATAATGCTGGCACTTATTTTTCAGGGGGTCTGTCGTGCCTATGCACTGCACGCATGCCTACGTAGTCCGTTCTCTGCTCCCTCTGGCATTACAACCTGGTTACGGCAATTGGCAGCGAGGCCACATTGACGCGTATGAGCACTTAACACTAGATCAGTGGGTGGCAGTAAGTGCTCGGGCATTAAATAGTCATGCAGTACTTTTAATTTTAGCGCATGGCCCCAGCATATGCCGATTTCATGCCTCCAAACTACCATAGGCCACTTTTTACCACAGCTTAGTAAAAGGGCCCCTTAACCAGTTATGGGTTACTGCATAAAGACAGCGCTTACTGTTACGCAGTCCTATTTATGCGGTTAACCTGGCTGGTTAAGTGCTGAGTATTGACACTTAACTGGCTAAGTGCCTACTCCATCCCTGGAATGTCCCCCCCCCCCAAAAAAAAAAAATAGCAGGCTTTCAATTCAGCACTAACTGGTTAAATGCCACTTAAACTTAGTGGATAGCCCTGAACAGGAGATTTCCCAGTCAGGAGCCATTTCTGACCAGTTAAATCACTTTAAATATCAACTCCTTTAACGATAAATTTGAAAGCAAAGTATTTCTGTTATGCTGGGGAATTCTTGTAACATATAGCAATGGGTTGGAAACAGTAACCCTCAAAGGCAATTTCCTGGGTTCTCTAGTACAACACACAGTTCTTGAGCCTCACAACTGGTCCACAGATGTGCTTTCTTCAGCTTGCAGTGTAAAAAGATCATATCAATTTATCACCTTCAAAACGCAGACAGTTCTAAGAAGGTGGCATTAAATGGATAGATTCTGTCTTTCCATCCGTGTAAATAGCTACAGAAGCTTCCTGAGCAAAAATATTATGCATTAATCCTGTTTAACTGACAGGTCACATACTCAGATAGAGTGAAAGATGTGGGTTATACCCTGGATTCTATATATGGTGACAATTAATTGGCTAATCAGCTGTAAACCGCTCAGAACCTGGAGGTAGATGCGGTATAAAAGTGTAGAGCGTAATGTGTGATGTAATAATTGGGTGATAACAACCAATTACTGATATTAATTGGCACCCGTTGAAATTTGAGCCTTCATCTGGCTACGCACCATCCTATAAGATAGGGTGCCTAACTCCCAGACTGCATACCTCAAAAGGGGACCTGGTCATTGGAGAGGCATGGACCCAACAGAGGCATTTGAAAAAGTTACATGCGTAGTGATAGAATACTGGGTCAGCATGCTCAACTTGGATGCTGCCATTTACACCAGATTTCAGCAGACATAAGTCTGGCACTAGTTTGGCTACAGGAATCAACGCTAACCACAATTCTATAAAGGGCACCTCCCATGGCCATGCCCCTTTTGGATTGTGTGCAATGTACATAAATTTATTTATTTATTTATTTGTAGCATTTGTATCCCACATTTTCCCACCTATTTGCAGGCTCAATGTGGCTTACATTGTTCCGTAATGGTGATCACCAATTCCGGAAAAGAGAAATACATAGTTAAGGTGGAGGAGACAGACGTAGAGTGGATTAGGTATTCAGGTAAAGGAAGTTCAGTTTCATAATAAGAAATAAAAGGTATTGGATTAAACTTCATTCGTGATAAATTAGCTTGAACAATAAGGAATATTGAACTTCAAATCATGATAAATTAGTATGGACAATCAGGAAATAAAGAGTTACGTTTTGTGTAGATCCGGTGTAAATTTTGTTAACTGGCATTTAGGATAGATTATTTTGGTATGCTTTTTTGAATAGGTTGGTTTTCAATAATTTACGGAAATTCAATAATTTATGGAAATTGAAATTGGTGCCAATTAGTTCCCAATTATTGGTACTAATTGGCTCGTTAGCCAATTTAGTTGGGTGCACATCTTGAATCGGCACCCAAATATCAGTACCTAATTTTGGACACCATATATAGAATCCAGGGGCATGTGTATAAATACCATATTTTTGCATATATAACCCACACATGGGTATAACCCTCACGCATGTATATTCCGCGGAAAAGAAGGAACTTAGTGAAAAAGGTTTTGTATAGTCCACACCCCTGTATTCCACGTGCACACTCAGTTCTTTGAGCCGACATGAGCATACGCAGCAGCGTGGGCATGGGTGGCAGAGGCACTCCAGCAATGCTGGACTGGAGGAAAATCAGAACATTTCAACAACACCGATGATGATTATACAGACTTTGAAAGGTTTTCCTTCTAGCGATGAACAAGACACTATGAAGTATTGATGTCATAAACTATCTTTTAATAAGAACAGTTTTATGTTGACCATTTGGAAGTTTTTTTTGCCATAGATCTGTTCAATGTCTCTTTATAAGGGGCATTACCAAAAGCATCTATGGGGATTTTACTAAATGTTTCTTGTAATAAAAGCATTTTTTGTAATCATTTTTGGAGTTGTGTTTTTTTTCTATATAAAGAATGCCTCCTCTGCAGTAACCTTTAAATGTAATGACTTGTATAACCTGCACCAGGGGCGTATCTGAACTGCGGCGGTAGGGGGGCCAGGGCCAGAGTGAGGGGGCACATTATAGCCCCCCCCCCGCCGCCGCCATTGCCGATCCCCCTCCCCCCAGCCGCTGCCATTGCCAATCTCCCCCCGCCGTTGCTGTCGCCTACCTTCGCTGGCGGGGGACCCCAACCCCCGCCAGCCGAGGTCCGCGTCCTCCTGCCGCTGCCAGCTGCCTTTAAAAGAATTCCGTCAGCTGGCGGGGGACCCCCAACCCCCGCCAGCCAAGCCGAGGTCCTTTCATTTCTTCCACTAAAGCTGGCGCCGAAAGTGCAGCGACGTCAGACTCAAAAGAAACTTTCGGCGCCAGCTTTAGTGGAAGAAATGAAAGGACCTCGGCTTGGCTGGCGGGGGTTGGGGGTCCCCCGCCAGCTGACGGAATTCTTTTAAAGGCAGCTGGCAGCGGCAGGAGGACGCGGACCTCGGCTGGCGGGGGTTGGGGTCCCCCGCCAGCGAAGGTAGGCGAGCAACGGAGGGGGAGGGTTGGCAGCGGTGGGGGGGTCCAGGGCGAAATCTGCGGGGGCCCAGGCCCCTGAGGCCCCACGCAGATACGCCCCTGACCCGCACCCTTGTTTAACCCACAGTGAGTATTCACGGTAAGCAAAAACTTGTATAATCTGTGGGTTATTTTCATGAAAATACGGTATGTGCATATTGGACTTGCAGTTTTACAAGGGTGCCTGTTTTCATGCATTAAAGACTGTGTAAAGGACAGAAATGCTTTTTTAAAAATTGTTTTCGCAAAGCTGATTGAAACAATGACCATGTGGTAGCCTAATGGTTAGAGCAACAGGATGAGAATTAGGGGAGCCCAGTTCAAAATTCCACTGTTGTTCCTTGTGACCTTGGACAACTCACTTAACTTTTTATTGTCTCAGGTACAAACTTACAGTAGATTGTGAGCAGGGAAATACTTAGTGAACCTGAATGTAACTCACCTTGAGCTACTACTGAAAAAGGCCAGAGCCAAATCCCAAAAAATGAATATTAACACTTCTAGGGGCCCTTTTACTAAGCTGTGGTACAAAGTGGCCTGTGGTAGTGTGGGCGTGTGTTTTTGGCACACGCTGGGCCATTTTTTTTTACCATGGCTGGGAAAAAAGACATTTTTTAATGGGACAGTAAATGGCAACGTGCTAAAATGAAAAGTAGCATTTGGTTATATACTGTCTGAGCCCTTACTGCCACCCATTGACTTAGCAGTAAGGGCTCATGTGCTACTTGTGCAGTAAGCAAGAAAAAAGGAGGTAAAAAAACCTCACGGTACCGTGAGATGTGAAACAAAAAGAAATGAGGAGAAACCAAGGAGGATAAAAAAAAAACTTTATTGGGTTTCTAAAAAACGACCCGACACGGCCGTGTTTCGGCCCTAAGGCCTGCCTCAGGGGTCTTGATTAATCTCAGATGTTGCAGTGTAATATTATACATTTGCACACAATTGTTGTTAAATCAAAAACTTCTTTGGTCTCCTCTCATAAAAATGTTGTGTTGTCAGTTAAAAAATGGCTGTGTCGGGTCGTTTTTTAGAAACCTAATAAAGTTTTTTTGGTATCCTCCTTGGTTTCTCCTTACTTCTTTTTGTTTCAGATCTACTTGTGCAGTAACCAGGCAGCGCAAGCCAATGTGTCCGCGCTGCCCAATTACCGCTGGAAACGCCCCCCACGGTAGAAAATAGAAAACTATTTTCTACCATGGGAAACAGCGTGTGCTAAATTTGAAATTACTGCAGGGCGCCCACACTACTCTTGTGCTAGTGCTGATTTGGCATGCTGTACCCACAAGTTAGCCCTACCACTGCTTAGTAAAAGGGCCTCCTAGTTTCTGCAACGGACAACAGTACCATTAGTCTTCAGCAGTGCTGACAGTGAGAGAGAAGCAGATCAGACAGAGAGGCAATGCAAAATTCTGGTCCAGGCACGGTTCAAGTCAGGCAGTGAACAGAGCAGAACCCAGGTCCAGGCATGGGTCAGGTCAGGCAGCGAGCAGAGCAGAATCCAGGTCCAGGCATGGGTCAGGTCAGGCAGCGAGCAGAACAGAATCCAGGTCCAGGCGTGGGTTGTCAGGCAATGAGCAGAGCAGAACAGCAAGTACCAGCAGGCAAGGACAATCCAAGAGAGCAGTTGCTGAGGCAACTTCCTGGAAGTGAGGTATGTTTAAATACCCCGTGAGGAGGGCTGTGTCTCTGTGTCTCCTGTTAGTTTAACGTGGTCTCTGAAACGCGTATGCCATAGCCATGCTCCCCCCCCTGCTGACTGACGCTGCAGGCTGCACGGACCACATGAGGGGTGAGATGCTGCTATCCCATATGGCGGAACGGAACACTGCTGCCCTGGACTAATAGCTGGGTGTTGTCAGGTGTCGGATTCCAGGTGCTGGAGCAGAGAGGGGAGCATGGGAATGATACAGGGGCGAGGGGAGAGAGGTAAGTCGCGGCGGAAGCCGTGACAGCAATGAAGGTATTGCTACCAAGGAAAAGCAGGTACTTCTGACTGGCCATTTGCCAGTAGTCAACACAAATAACACAATCTTAGATGGACGTTTCATGAAACAATATCTTTGTCTAATCCACATGCTGTTAAAAGTAAAAAAGTGATTTTCCTCCAGGGATTTTCCTTCCCTGGAATTTTGTCTGGAAGGGAGACGTCATGAATGTGGCTGTGAAGGGCTGGATATTTTGTTGATTTTCTCTGCTATACTGAAAATCAGAATTGGTTGATGGTAGTATGAGTTAGTTTCTTATCTTTAAGCTCATTTTCAAAGTTTGGAACAATTGATTGCTCGCATAGAACCACCGGCAGCTGGAAAACTAGCCGAAAGTGTTTTGTATGCAGTAGAAAGAATCTTGAATCAAATTGCATATGAATTTGCATAAAGTAGTTCATTAATGTGGTTATATTATACATCTATCCTCTAATTCTATTATCTTGGCAACTAAACGTAAGCAAAATATAATAGGAACTGAATGCAAACTCAGTCTATACACCATACTGCATTCAACGAACACACTAGTACTAGCATACTATGCCATACTTTGTATTATTTGAATACTGTATTTTTACTGCTGTAGTTGTCTATTGCTTATGTTTGATTTATTCTTATGTGCACAACCTTGAGTGAATTCCTTCAAAAGGCGGTAAGTTAATCCTAATTAAAAAAAAAAAGTAGGACTGGAGATCACATCAAAAAGTAGATATCCAAAAATATGGAGAAAAGACCTCAGTGAAACCTTTAACCTGAATTTCTATTATCCAAAGTCTTAGCAAGGGGTAACATCACAGGTCAGAAAAACTCTAGAACAGGTGCATTTAATAGATGTATTAGCACAGCAAAAAAAATATTTTTTAGAATATTTATTATATTAAACATTCAAAAACAAGAACAATACTTAGCTTTCTCAGAAGCACCTGAAGTCGTCCATACAAAATATAATAATCTACTCAAAATTAAGGATCCTCCAGTTCTAATGCATCAAATGGGCAGAACAAATCCAAAAGGGAAAAGAGAAGTTGACTGCTTTGAAGTTCTTTAAATGTATTCCAACACACTCCATGCGCTTAGACTTATCAAGTCTTGGATTCCCAACAGGGGCCCTGTTTCGCTCACCCTGCCCAGGGGTACCTCTGGACATGAATATTTGTAAATGAGATTGAAATCTGACACAACAATCATTTCAAACAACCTAAATGTAAGCACCATTTGCATTTGGTAGTACCATGAGACTGACCAGAGAGTTTGCAACAGCCATTTTGGAGAGGCAGCTACATAATGCAAGACTCCACATTAAAAGTCACTGCCCAGAAAAAGGATCTAGGTTTCATTATTGATGATGCATTGAAACTCTCTGCTCAGTGTGCAGTTGTGGCTAAGAAAGCAAATGGAATCTTATGAATTATTAGGAAAGAAATGGAAAACAAAAATGAGAATGCCATAATGCCTTTGTATCACTCCATGGTGCGATTGCACTTAGAATATTGTGTGCAATTCTGATCCGCATCTCAAAAAAGATATAGCAGAATTAGAAAAGAAACAGAAAAGGGTAACAAAAATGACAAAAGGGATCTTCTCTATGAGGAAAGGCTAAAATGGTTAGGGCTCTTCAGCATCAAGAAGAGATGCCTGAGAAGAGATGTGATAGAAGTCTATAAAATAGTGAGTGCAGTGGAACAGGTAGATGTGAATCACTTGTTTACTCTTTCCAAAAATACTAGGACTAGAGGGCACACAAGTATTAAATTTAAAACGAATCAGAGAAAATATTTCTTCACTGAACGAGTAATTAAATTCTGGAATTCATTGCCAGAGAATTAGCTTAGGAGGATTTAAAAAAGGTTTGGATAATTTCCTATAAGAAAAGTCCATAAGCCATTGTTAATATGGACTAGGGACAATCCACCCATTCTTGGCTCAGGCCCACCCAGCAGCGGCACACTACATCAACATCCCGCCAGACAGGAAACGAGGGTGGGACCTGGCCGATGGAAGCCTGCAAGGCCGGCACAGGCAGCAATAATTGAATCACTGCAGGTGCTGGGGATGCTTGTAAGGTACACCAGGGAGGGGTGGGGGGTTCAGTGATGGGCGGGCAGGTGCCGAGACGCTGCGGAGGAGGAGGAGAGATGTTGATGTGGGGTAGGTGAAAAAAATCTATAATTTAAAAAATATCACTGGTGGGGGGGGGGGGGGGGGGGGCTGTGGAGTGCCCATTCCTAAATACTGGGTCTGGCTATGTCACTTCACTCCACTACTCAACTTCCTTTCCTCCCAGTGGATTCCATTTACCAGCACCCTCTGTCGTCTATTGGTCAACCAGTTTCCAATTTAGTTCACCACTTTTTATCCTAAGTTCAGCCCTTTCAGCTTATTCATGAGTCTTCTGTGAGGGACCTTATCAAAGGCTTTGCTGAAATCCAAGTAGATTACCTCTAGTGCATGTCCTTTATCCAATTCTATGGTCACCCAGTCGAAGAAGTAATTTAGATTCATTTGGCAGGATTTTCCTTTGGCAAAGCTATGTTGTCTCGGATCCTATAACCTGTTGGTTTCTAGAAAGTTAACTATAGTTTCTTTCGGCAGCGACTCCATTACTTTTCCTACCACTGACGTGAGACTTACCGGCATGTAGATTATATCGAGGGATGGCATAACGCATTTGCCCGGTCTGTGCAAATTTTCTATCCAACAACACCAAGACTAGTGCTGAAACTACAAAAGGAACAGAACATGAATCCCCAGCTTATCAAACGTCTCACTTCTGGGGAACAGCCTTCCTTGCAGAAGAAGAAATACCAGGACCTCGATCATCGACCTCAAACAATTCTCATGGATTATGCTGTCCTGCTCCCAATTTGCCTAGAACCATTGGAAAGGTTTCTCTTTGTGTTGTGTTGACTTCTGATTTTCTTTCTAATATTAGATATTCCATCGATATTATGCTTACATCATATTATGTTTCGGTTATTTGAATTTCAGTGCTGATAAACGTGCATAATTTTAATCCTGTTTCATGGTAGTCTTATTATTAGGTTTCAATTTTCTGTTTTCAAGTTTACCTCATTTATTGTATTTATGTTTATACTTGTTCATTTTACTATTGTTATGCTGCTAATAAAATTGTAAGTTTGATGTTAAACTGTACCTACTGTACACCGCCTTCGGTGAATCTCTTCATAAAGGTGGTTAATAAATCCCAATCAATAAATAAATACCCGATTTGTTCTCTGATTTTTTAGAGCACTTTGCTAGTCCTCCTGGTGGCCAGTAGTTTGTACAGAATGCCAAATATTTTGAAAATGTGCCTTCCCTGACAGTAGAATAGAAGACAAGACAATGCATGTTGAGGGATACAGATTTTTCTTGTTGGAAAAGAAATAATCCTGCAACCCACAAAGACCTAGCTGGCAGGAGAAACTATGGAGAAGGTTCTGGGTCATCCAAACCTATTAATAAAGACCATCCCTATCATTTACATTTCCAAGCATTACTTCACACTTGCAAACGGCAGGACAAATGGAGCAGAAGAGTCAAATTGAACTTGCAAGGCCTTCTTTCTAGTGAAGCAAATGCCAGTTACAAGCCACAAAGGAATGAGAGCAGACGTCTCTGTAAGTATACATTTTTGGCAAGCCAGGTGGGAAACTATGGGGTAAAAGTGAGAACAGCAGATGGGAATGGAGGTAGGCTGAAAAGTGAAACAGATGAATCTGACACAGAAGCAGGTCTTTTACACAAAGTTTGCCAAACTGGCAAACTTTATTTTTCAGGGACAGATGCAAACTGTCCTTTTCACTTCAGTGTAGAAAAATAAATGAACACATGGTACCCTTTGGTATTGCTTTGCTCATGGATAAGGGACCTTGCATGGGAATGTAAGGTATAGCCAAAGAGTTGACTTTGCAAAGAATGTTCACATATTTATCTTCTTTTTCTTTCTATTAAGATAAAGTTAAGACAGCCTTTTATCAGTGAATAGGCAGGAAGAAATGATTTAACCAGTGATTTCCTCTCTGCCTGGCTAAATAACTTTGAATATCAGACGGGTTTATCTTTCAAAACTACTCCTGCCTGACAATGGTAATATGCAATTCTTTTTGCATGTGTTACATGGCAATGTGAATATGACTAATAAGCTGTTTTGCATAATCACACATCCTATTAACTATTTTGCATAACAAGTATGGCTAAATTTTCAACTGAAAGTTTTGTGCTGTATGATCATCAATAAGGTACATGAATACAATGATATTGGTCAATATTAAAAATGATTTAACTGGCTAGAAATGGCCGCTGACTGGTTAAATCGTTTGTTCGGGGCTATCTGCTAATTTTCAGAGGTATTTAACTGCTTATCGCTGCTGAAAATGAGAATCGCTGCTGAAAATGAGAGGTTAGCACCTAAATGAAATCCAGCAATTTGGGGTGGGGTGGGAGGGGGGCGTTCTGGGGGCAGAATTAGCACTTGGCTAGTTAAGTGCTGATATTCAGCATAACCGGCCAGAGTAACCATGTAAACGGGACTGCATAAAAACACAGCCTTATCTTTTGGACCCTTTTGCAATGCCATTACCATGTAACGTAGATGACGGCAGAAAAAGACCTGCACGGTCCATCCAGTCTGCCCAACAAGATAACTCATATTTGCTGCTTTTTGTGTATACCCTACTTTGATTTGTACCTGTGCTCTTCAGGGCACAGACCGTATAAGTCTGCCCAGCACTATCCCCGCCTCCCAACCACCAGCCCCTCCTCCCAACCACCAGCCCCTCCTCCCAACCACCATGGTAGAGCCAGGGCTGCCGAGAGGGGGGGCAGGGGGGGAAAATTCCCTGTGCCCGGGCCACCAAGGAAGGCCCAGCGCCGAAGTATCTCGCCCTCTCCTGCTCCCAAACCGCTGGTGTAGCAGTCCCATCTCCACCTGCCTACCCTCAGCTCCCTTTTGTCTATCGTCCAACCCCTTGCATTTCATCTCTAAAGCAGCAGCGCAGCGCCTTCTCTGCGAAAGTGGCAGATCACCTCGAGCGGGCCTTCCCCTACTGTGTCGCACTCTCCTCTGATGTAACTTCCTATTTCCGCGAGGGCAGGACACAGTGAGGGAAGGCCTGCCCGAGGCGATCTGCTGCTTTCACAGAGAAGGTGCTGTGCTGCTGCTTTAGAGATTAAAAAAAAAATTTTAATGAAGGTGGTCGGATGGCAGGCAGAAGGGAGCAGAGGGTGGAGACTAGGAACTGTGGCGCCGGCGGCCTGGGAGCAGGACAGGAAGGCGACAGTAGTAACAATTGAGGGGTGGGGGGGGGATCCTTGGGGGGGGGGCGGGGCGGCCATCCTGGGGTGCGCGTGATCCTGGGGGCGTGGCCTTGCCCTGGGCCTGGCTTAGTCTCTCGGCTGCCCTGGGTAGAGCTACTGCGGTGCTGCTGCACATCAATCCAGCACTACCACTGGCCCACCAAAGGAGCAGCAGCAGTGCTGTCCCCGTCACACAGCATTTCCGGCATGACCAGAAAATTATTTTATTTTTACTGCCGGATTAGCCAAGGAAATGGCCACGTGGCAAGTTTGTACTTACCGTACAGCCATTTCCTTTTTTTTTTCAAACTGCTGCGGTAAAAGTGGCATGTGGCAAATCCACGTGCGGACATCACCTCAGGGCCCCTTTTAACACACCTTGGTAAAAAGGTCCCTAAAAGCAGCAACCCATGGCTGGTTAAGTTCTGAATATTGACTTAACCAGCTATGTGTTAGCTGGTGCGGCATAAACCAGATATTCAATGGCCCAGCTTTGAATATCTGGGAATAACACTGGCAGAAGTTAGCAGAACATTTATTGCCGCTGGCTGAATATTTACCCCATTATATTTATTTATTTCCAGCATTTCATAATCACACTTCACCAGAAAACTGTCAATTACAATAACTAAAAATAATAATTTTTAAAATATAATAAAAACTCAGCAACCGCCGAACCCCTCTTTAAACCAACCCTACTCTCCTCACTCCAAATTACAGCAATCAAATAAAAAATAATTGAACAAAACTAAAACTTATACTTGCACTCCACACCTTTATCATCTTTCTAAATGTCAAATATTATGCATGATACTGGTGACTTTAGTGCACAAAATCATGTTACAGACGTAATGGGAGAAGGGTTTCAGGCCTAACTTTTCCACTGTCATAACCCTCAGTTTGGGATATATATCACAATAATATCCTTATCTTGCCGTGTTCAGGCTGGTAGCAGAGGAATGGGGTTAGGACTATTTTTTATTATACTTTAATTACTGGGTTGAGTGAACAGAAATGAAATACTTCCTCCTGTGAGGGCCGGCCATCTGTGCACGAATAATACACACTTAGCTTTCTCCCTGTATCTATTACTTTGTCCTCAACCTATATAATCAGTACCTGGGTATTACCACTATTAAACAGAGCTGCTTTATTCGGTCTTCGGTTCTTTTGAATTTATTCAAAGTCTTTTTTTGTCTATTGGAAATTCATAGAAGATAACACTGGAAAACGTTTAGGGAAAATAATCAACTTCTTAACTGGTTAGATACACTTCTGGCTGGTTAAATTGATTATTTGGTGCTAACCAGTCATATTCAGTGGCACTCAACCAGATACTGTGACTGAAAATGTCGGGTTAGTGCCCAATGCAAAACAGACTATTTTGGGGCAGAGTCAGTTCTTGGTGATTAAGTGTGATATTCAGCACTTAGGAGCTCTTTTACAAAGCGTCCATAAGCCCAATGCAGGCTTACCACACACTAACCCGGAACTACCACTGCCCAACGAGGCCGCCAGCAGTAGTTCTGTCTCGAGCATGCCATTTATAAGTACATAAGTATTGCCATACTGGGAAAGACCAAAGGTCCATCGAGCCCAGCATCCTGTTTCCAACAGTGGCCAATCCAGGTCACAAATACCTGGCAAGATCCCCAAAATGTACAAAGCATTTTATACTGCTTATCCCAGAAATAGTGGATTTTCTCCAAGTCCATTTAATAATGATCTATGGACTTTTCCTTTAGGAAGCTGTCCAAACCTTTTTTAAACTCTGCTAAGCTAACCACCTTTACCACATTCTCTGGCAACAAATTCCACGTTGAGTGAAGAAACATTTTCTCCGATTCATTTTAAATTTACTACATTGTAGCTTTATCGCATGCCCCCTAATCCTAGTATTTTTGGAAAGCATGAACAGACACTTCACATCTACCTGTTCAATTCCACTCATTATTTTATAGACCTCTATCATATCTTCCCTCAGCCGCCTTTTCTCCAAGCTGAAGAGCCCTAGCCGCTTTAGCTTTTCCTCATAGGGAAGTCATCCCATCCCCTTTATCATTTTCGTTGCCCTTCTCTGCACCTTTTTTCTGGCAAGCTGGAAATTTTTAAAAATTTTATAGCATTGTGCTAACCTGGTGGTAATCGGGCATCACCGCGCACTGCCCAGTTACTTCTGGGTTACAGCGGGAGCCCTCACCACTACCTCATTGGTTGGCGGTAAGTGCTTCTCCACACATGGCCACGTGGTAACAGTATTCTTACTGCACGGGCATTTTTTAAAGCTTTTTACCTGCTGTGGTAAAAAGGGCCCTGGTGCACCGGAAAAACAGCCCCTGCCTTTACCCCAGGGCCCTTTTTCTCCCAGCTTAGTAAGAGGACCCCTTAACTGGCCAAGATAACTGCATAAATAGGACCAGTCATTGATATTATCAAATCTAGACTACTGCAATCATATATTTTGAGTTGTTCTAAACAAAAGTAAAAAAAACTTCAAACAAAATAGAATGAAGTTTTTTTGACTTTTGTTTAGAACAACTCAAAATATATGATTGCAGTAGTCTAGATTTGATAATATCAATGACTGGTCCTATTTATGCAGTTATCTTGGCCAGTTAAGGGGTCCTCTTACTAAGCTGTGATTCATCTGATTTTTCTCTTTGAGGAAATTGGACAGAATCACTGGTTATTTTGTAAGATTGCACTGGCTTCCTATAGATGCTAGCATTTTATTTAAGTTTGCTTGTCTGTTATTTAAAATTTTTGATGGGAGCTGTACAAAGTATATGCTGGACAATTCCAGTTTACTGCCCTGTCTAGGAATAGAACTGCTAATAATTCCCGTTTTAGTTTTCCTTCTGTTAAAGGCTGTAAAAGTTTTGAAAATTTATGAAATATTGCTATCATACCAGGCTCCTAAATTCTGGAAAGAAATGTCAATATGTTTTACCTGGCTCTTTCGGGGGTCCTTTTTTCCCCGTGCACCAGGGCCCTTTTTACCACAGCAGGTAAAAAGCCCCTAGGCAAACACGGCCATTTGGTAAGAGAACTCTTACCACATGGCCATGCGGTGGGGAGCCCTTACCATTGAGGTGTCGATAAAGGCTCCGGCTGTAACCCGGCGGTAGCTGGGCAGTGCGCGACGATGCCCAATTACCACCGGGTTACCACTGCACAAGCCATTTCCAGGGGTTTTCTTTAGCCCCCCAGAAATGGCGTGTGCTTGGGGCAGAACTACTGCTGGTGGCTGCATTGGGCCAGCGGTAGTCCCAATTTAGCGTTCGGTAAGCCCGCGTTGGGCTTACCAATGCTTTGTAAAAGACCCCTTCAGAAACTTGTCATTGGTCGAACTCTAAGGATGTATGTTTTGTAATTTGAATCTGATATTGTAATTCCTGGGAGTTTTGTCCTGGCTCTTTGTCTGATTTGTAAACTGCTTAGAACTTTTTTGGTTATAGCAGTATATAAATACTATTATTATGTTATATTATGATGTCTTTATGCGGATCACCATACCGGTTAAATACTGAATATTGCAGTTAGCTGACTATCCTGCTTATAATCGAACGAGAAAAACGCCCAAGTTCCGACCTAAATCGGGAGATGGACGTTTATCTCACAAAAACGAATAACACGGTATAATCGAAAGCTGAACTTGGACATTTTCAACTGCACTCCATCGCGGAAGCGTACAAAGTTGATGGGGGCGTGTCGGAGGCGTGGTGAAGGCGGGACTGGGGCATGGTTATCACCTGAACAGAGATGGGCACCTTTCGCCGATAATGGAAAAAAAGTATGCGTTTGTAGCTATAATTTAGGGCACTTTTCCTGGACCCTGTTTTTTCACGAATAAGGCCCCAAAAAGTGCCCTAAATGACCAGATTACCACCAGAGGGAATCGGGGATGACCTCCCCTGACTCCCCCAGTGGTCACTAACTCCCTCCCACCACAAAAAATGATGTTTCACAACTTTTTATTTTCACCCTCAAATGTCATACCCACCTCCCTGGCAGCAGTATGCAGGTCCCTGGAGCAGTTGTTAGGTGGTGCAGTGGACTTCAGGCAGGTGGACCCAGGCCCATCCCCCCCTACCTGTTACAATTGTGCTGCTTAATGCTTAGTCATCCAACCCCCCCCAAACCCACTGTACCCACATGTAGGTGCCCCCCTTCACCCCTTAGGGCTATAGTAATGGTGTAGACTTGTGGGCAGTGGGTTTTGAGGGGGATTTGGGGGGGCTCAACACACAAGGGAAGGGTGCTATGCACCTGGGAGCTCTTTTACCTTTTTTTTTGTTTTTGTAAAAGTGCCCCCTAGGGTGCCCGGTTGGTGTCCTGGCATGTGAGGGGGACCAGTGCACTACGAATCCTGGCCCCTCCCACGAACAAATGCCTTGGATTTATTCATTTTTGAGCCAGGCGCTTTCATTTTCCATTATCGCTGAAAAGCAAAAACGCCCAGCTCACAAATTGTCGAATAAAACATGGACGTCTATTTTTTTCGAAAATACGGTTCAGTCCGCCCCTTCACGGACCCGTTCTCGGAGATAAACGCCCATGGAGATAGACCTTTTCGTTCGATTATGCCCCTCCACGTTTTCTCTGGCTTCATATACTTGGAAATTCAATGCAGGAGCCCGAACATGTCCCAACATTGAGGTTCTGGGTATAAAACCAGCGGCAATCAGCGAAATGCTGATCACCACTGGCTGAATATCTGGCCCATTCATTAACAGCATTCAGTGATATGCCATGTCCTTTTTTCTCTATTGCGTTTGGTACTAACTCTCGGTAAGATTTTATTTTATGACTGGGGTATCTGATATAATATTTAGTATTTAAGTCCTGCTTGCTTTCTTTTGCAAGATTATCTTTTTTTTTTTAATTATGGAATTCTGTTTCTTTTCTTCTCTTCTACAGTTATATATTTTAATAGTATTATTTGTATTTTAGTTTTTATAAATCGCTCTGACCTGTCTATTCAGATAGGGTGGTATAACAAATTTTTAATAAACATAAACATAGCAAATGATAGCCCATCTTTTGCATTTCAATGCATGCACTTCTACCAGCTCAGTGGTGTATACCTGCTTGTGCTAGTATTCTGTAAAGGAAAGATGATGCCTATGTTCCTTTAAGGAATCGGCTTGTACTAGGTGGTCAGTCATAGAATACACAGTAAAGAAGCTGTTTCCACTGTCACAGTCTGAGAAGAGGCTGGAAATGCTTCCAACAGCTAACACACGGGCTCTGCAGTTACCGTATGTGTGATCATTTTAGCATTTGTGACAGATAATTATAATAAAGTACCAATCTTCTTGCAAACAACCATCTAACCACTTAATATTACTCATATCAAAATATGAGAATATAAAATATAAAATTTTATAATGCAGTGTGATCAGTTCACCAGTGTGATCACCTATAACGTGAAAAAGTGAAAACTGGATTTGGAACTATCATTGCACACTATGGTGTTCTAGCATAAACAAGTACACAAGAAAATCGCAACCCCACTGGATTCACTGAAGTTTTACTGTTGAAGGAATTCCCAAGAAACACTTCACAAGTGTTTAACAAACATAAAGCCAGATTAACATCGGCAAACTGACAAAAAAAAAAATCAAATGATTAATCAGGTAATAAATCCAAAACAGCACCTCAGCAAAAATACTTTTTGAAGTTAGAAACAGTTCACTTATCTGTCAATAAAACATTTGGCCAGTGAAGTTGATGCTGACACACCAAAACACATGATGTCTCCAACCCAGTTTATAAAATGTTGAAAAAATCCATTAGGCAAGCAGCCTGCAAAAGATTGCTGAAAAAACCTTGACTTTTCCTTGACTCAGATCTGGTTTCGCTTTACGCTTCATCAGCAAGAAAGGAAATCCCCAGCATGGGTTCCTCGTATAACTGCCAAAAGACATTCTAGCATTTATCACACCATAACTGCATATTCTTACCACACTTTAGCAAAAAGTACTCTAAGTGTAGACTCTGAATCAGGTACAGCAGCATCAGTCAGGGTTCTGAAGGAGGACTGGACAATTCCATTAAGCAGGGCTCTTTGGAAACCCTCAGACTTGGACTGGAGTCATATGTATCAGATCTACCAGTGGTTTTCTGCCAACGTGGGGTACTTTTTAGTGGTTAAAATGATGTGGGATTTTTTTGAAGGGGTACTTGGGGGTACTGAGTACTGGCACCTTTTGCATTGTCTGCTAAAATTGACCCATGGACCCCAAGTTTTAATGAAAGAACTTAGGCTCTACACACCAACTCTACCTTGTCATAGAATCTGTGACTGGTTGCAGGGGACCTGGCCATTGTGGGGTGTGCCCCTCAGTGATCACCCCACTCCTGAAGGGTGACCTTGCATTTGAGTACCGGCACCTTTTTTGCAAGAAAAAATGCACTGTCTACATGACAAATCATCAACTAATCATACAGAAGAAACAGACTTTATCCAGTACAATAAAGAGAGGAGCAGAAAAAGAAAAACCCCAATAAATAATGAAAACACTTACTCCAAAAACAACGGTCCAAACACGCTTTAAAATTCCATAGATGAATACGATAATACATCCACCACAGGAATTCATCAAAACCCCTCCAATATCTCTCTATATAAAACGCACCTCCAACATTCTAATGAAGCCTCACTTTCCCAACGTTCTAAAGTGAGGCGGCTGAGACCACTTTTTTGCTCCATGAGTGTCTGCCCCGCCCACGCGTCAAACGTAATGACGTCGAGGGCGGAGCAATGACACTCAGCAAATAACAGCGCTTAACGTAAAATGACGTCCCATTAGAAGGTTGGAAACACACTATCCGCCCTTCCCAACTTCCCCCACCCCCCCAAAGTCGCTGACCGTCACCAAAACACCCCCCCCAAGGTTGCCACCGCTAACACACGGAACAAAACCCCCCAGCACGTCCCCCACCCACCAAAGTCGCCGCCCATCACCAACACACCCCCCCCAAGGTTGACACTGCAAACACACTGAACGCCACACCCCAGCAAACACCAACCCAGGCAGGGGAGGAGTAGAATCGCTCAAGACTGCTGCCAAGGGCGTAGCCACGGCCGGCCCTTGACGGGCCCTGCCAGCCCACTTTTCCTCCACCGCGACAGCGCCAGCCCCAGCTCCCATTGCCGGCCACTGCTGCTTTTCATGTTCAGCAGCAGGGCCGGTGCTACAAAAAAAAAAAACAATCAGCTGACTAACCTGAGCGCAAACAACAAAAAAATGTAAAAAAACCCCAAAAAAACACAGCACCGCAGGCAGCCTTGAGCCATTGGCTGCTGGCTGTGCAGGCTCCGCCCGTCTCTTACGTCACTGCCCCTACGTCGCTCCGGGGGCATTGATGTAAGAGATGGGCGGAGCCTGCACAGCCAGCAGCCAATGCCTCAAGGCTGCCTGCGGTGCCGCGTTTTTACATTTTCTTAAACATTTTTTGTAGTTAGCGCAGCGCTTCTTTTTATAGCACCAGCCCTAGGAGTACCAAAGATACAACATCAAGTGGCAGGGCGGCCCGGAGGAGGAGAAGGTGGGTGTGTACCAGGCAGGGGGAGGAGTCACGAAGATCGCCGATCAAGAGGCAGGGAGGGACAGAAGAGGAGGAGGTAAACATCAGTGCTAGCAGGCAGGGGGAGGAGTACCGAAGAACGGGATCAAGTGGCAGGGAGGGCTGGAGGAGGAGGAGGTGGGGAGAGAGGGAAGGGGGCCCCTGGCAGGGAAGCAGACAATGAGGGAGGGGGGCCACCCTGGCACACACTCACCTTCACCTGGCACACACTCTCCTTCATACACACACACTCTCTCTCTCACAAACACACTCACACACACTCACTCTCTCTCTCTGTCACTAACACACACTTAAATCTGGGAGGGGGAGGGGGAGGGGAGGCGCCCCACCCTGGCACACATGCTCATTCCCCACACACACACACACTCTCTCTCTGTCACAAACACACACTTGCACCTGGGAGGGAGGGGGCCACCCTGGCACACACTCTCATTCTTACACACACTCACATTCCCATATACACACTCTCTCACAGAGACACTCGCACACAGTCTCACTCTCTCACACTCACAAACATACACTTGCACCTGGCTGGAGGAGAGGGAGGGGGCCACATCTGAGGGAGGGGGCCCATCCTGCTACACACTCTCATTTTCACACTCACTCTCATTCCCACACACACACTGTCTCACAAACACACTCACACACACTCACTCTCTCACAAATACACACTTACACATGGCAGGGAGACAGGGAGGGGGCACCTTGCAGGAGGGGGGACCATCCTGGCACACACTCATTCTCACACACACTCTCATTCCCACAACACACACACTCTCTCTCAGAGACACTCGCGCACAGTCTCACTCTCTCTCTCCCAATCTCTGTATCTGTGTGAAACACACTCTCTCACACTCACTGTGTCACACATACGCACTTCCACACACATCACACACACATTCTCATAGACACACTCACACCCACACTCACTCACCGTCACACACACACACACTCGCACATTCACTCTCTCTCTCACATACTCTCTCAAAAATACACACTCCAAGGAAAACCTTGCTAGCGCCCGTTTCATTTGTTTCGGAAACGGGCCTTTTTTACTAGTCAGTTTATAAATCACAAAAATGGTAAAAGCTGAGGAATCAATACAATGCTAAATGAGAAGAAGGTAAAACCTGCCTGAATGTGATGGCAGATGTTTTCTGCTTCATTTTGCTTGAATCCCTGTTTGGTATAATCATGAATTTAACCTGTTGACCTGGGCTCTGAAATAAAAACTGATTCTTGAGAAAAGGAAACTAGTTTGTGAGTGCCAAGCTTCTGCCACATAACTCTTTGTGTAAGTGGTGTTCATACTTGCATTAGCATTAGGGATGTACATCCTTCATTAATACTTATTTAAATATGTCGATGGAAAAAGCTAGATGAAGGCAAATAGAGTAATTACACCAGCCTGCAATATAAACAGCGTTTATTTTTCCCACAGATCTGTCTGAAATGTATTTGCTCATTTGCAAAACTGCATTGAAGTTCAAACGAATGCATTTCAAACTTATCAGCTGAACGTTAAAGCAGGCCTATATTATTGTGTTTGAACCAAAAAGCTAGGACGTCCGTAGTCCTAAATTTGACTCTTCTCTAGTACGTACACGCGTCCTTCGCCATTAATATGACCTTGAACAATACAATGACTCTCTTAAAAGTGAAATCTCACTTACAAATGCTCCATCGCGGTCACCGTTTGAGCATGCTATGCTTCTTGCCTTTTCTTGTAGACACAGAATGGGAGCCGTAGTGAGTCAGACCCAGGGTTTCTTGTACTGGTGCTGTTCAGTAACTGGATTATGATGGTGCCTTTATGGAAAATAATTCACTTTAATAAGAAATTCATAAATCAGGAGAATGTAGCTTCCAGCCTAGTCTGATTTAGAAACATTAGAAAAATAGAGGAGATGAGTATCTTATGCAATAAAGAACACAGAAAGTCATTTACTGCGTATCGCCTCTGCTTTATTTTGTTATAATGCGATTGTGATTCCTGTCCTTCAGGCATTTGCAATTAGGCTGAACCAGATGACAAGACTTTCCTACAGGTTATGTTGCCATGAAACCCTCTGGAGCATTGCTTCTCTGCTAGCTATTATTAATAATTATATTTGAGTCTGAAATAAAAGACTCTTTTTATGTTATTCTCACGTGCTTTGGTCTGAGTGCTGTGGTGTTCTGTATTAAACTATATTGGGGAGTTAAGAAGCTAATCAGCAGAGTTGGCCGATGTTCTATAATTTTTTGTCTTCCTCTCTGCAAGATGGCTATTTAGAAGATGCAATAAAAGTATAGAGATACATTTTCCACAAATGTTTTTCTATGGCACCTCAGGGAAGTTTTCCATAAGTATTTAAAGGATGTTTTGAAATTTCAGGGTGATACTATGGCCCCAATGAATAATATCTATTCTATTTTGCCTCTTGGAAAGGATCAGGGGAGGCCTTTACAGAATGAAGCTACTTCACTTGATGTTTCAGGCCTGTTAGAAACTTCTGGAGAATTTGTGACTGGAACTGCAACTTTATTGGCGTCATTTGTTTTTGCTCAGGATAAAGATTCAGTTATGCGCTTGCATTTTTGTTTTAAAAATGTGAATTTTCTTGGATATAAGATTAGAATTTTCCCTGATGTTTGTTAGGAAACCAGGACCAGAGTAAGCAGTTTCTTGCTTTGAAGGAGGAGAACTTAGGCCTGGGGGCAAAATTTTTCTTCCTAGAAAATGTAAGATTGAACTGTGTGAGGCTTCTTATATTTTCTACAAACCATCTCAATTGCAAAACTTCATTCAGAGTAAAGGATGTGGTATAGGGGGAATGAGACTTGATATACTGCTTTTCTATGGTTTTTGCAACTACATTCAAAGCAGTTTTTATAGTATATACACTTATTTGTACTTGGGGCAATGGAGGGTGAAATGACTTATCCAAAGTCACAAGGAGCTGTAGTGGGAATCAAACCCAGTTCCTGAGGATCAAGGTATGCTGCACTAGCCACTAGGTTACTCCTCCACTCCAATGAAAGACTGAGCAACAGAGAAGCTCAGTCTATTACCTTGAATGTTAATTACCTTAATATAATCTCTGTAATTTTTTCTATTCTTGGAGTCCTCCATATTGTGGTCTGTAATTTCCTTCCTTAGTATACCAATTGGTAATTATATTTCTACTATATTTGATTTTCTTTCTATTGCAAAATTTCTATTCAAGTTTGTTTTCTTGATGTATAAATATATACTTAATAAACATTTAAAGAATAATGAGAAATCACAGTAAAACTTGAATGCCTTTCACATTTTCAAGAATAAAAAAAAACAAACATAGAGAAGGTGGACTGTGCTGGGCATCAGTTGCAACACTAAATTCATGTACAACTCTGGCCATCATTTTGGACAAACTTGATGGGCCATGCTGGTCTTTATCTCCTGCATCAAACCACCAAGGTGGAGAAGAACAACAGTGTCCCACGGATGATCTCAGGAGCAATGGAGGAGTGGGAACAGAACCATGCTCTTCAAAACACAGACCGAAGACGTCCAATATTTGAAGTTAAGTTTATTGAGTGAAGACTCTACAAAGTACCCTGTTTCAGCACATGAAGTGCTTTCTTCAGGAGTCTTGGTACTTTGTCTCAAAAAGGTAGTAGAAAAACAGGCTTATTTTCGAAAGAGAAGGACGCCCATCTTTCGACACAAATCAGAAGATGGGCGTCCTTCTCCCAGGGTTGCCCAAATTGGCATAATCGAAAGCCAATTTTGGCCGTCCCCAATTGCTTTCCGTCACGGGAACGACCAAAGTTCCTGGGGGCATGTTGGAGGCATAGCGAAGGCGGGACTTGTGCGTGTCTAACACATGGGCGTCCTCAACCCATAATCGAAAAAAGAAGGGCTTCCCTGACAAGCACTTGGATGACTTTACTTGGTCCTTTTTTTGTTACGACCAAGCCATGAAAATGTGCCCAAACTGACCAGATGACCACCGGAGGGAATCGGGGATCACCTCCCCTTACTCCCCCAGTAGTCACTAACCCCCTCCCACCCTCTAAAAAAGGTTTTCAAAATATTTTTTGCCAGCCTCAAATGTCATACTCAGGTCCATCGCAGCAGTATGCAGGTCCCTGGAGCAGTTTTAGTGGGTGCAGTGCACTTTAGATGGGCAGACCCAGGCCCATCCCCCCCTACCTATTACACTTGTGGTGGTACATGTGAGCCCTCCAAAACCCACTGTACCCACATCTAGGTGCCCCCTTTCACCCATAAGGGCTATGGTAGTGGTGTAGTTGTGGGGAGTGGGCTTTGGGTGGGGTTTTGGGGGGCTCAGCACACACGGTAAGGGAGCTATGCACCTGGGAGCAATTTGTGAAGTCCACTGCAGTGCCCCCTAGGGTGCCCGGTTGGTGTCCTGGCATGTGAGGAGGACCAGTGCACTATGAATGCTGGCTCCTCCCACGACCAAAGGGCTTGGATTTGGTCGTTTGTGAGATGGGCGTCCTCAGCTTCCATTAGCGCCGAAAATCAGAAACGACCAAGTCTAAGGACGACTATCTCTAAGGTCGACCTAAATTTCCAGATTTGGGCATCCCCGACCGTATTATCGAAATGAAAGATGGACGTCCATCTTGTTTCGATAATACAGGTTTCCACACCCCTTCATGGGGACGTCCTGCAAGGACGTCCTCAGAAAATCTTGGGCATCCCTTTTGATTATGCCCCTCAAAGTGTTCGAGATAGAGTCTCTTGTGGGAAACGTTCTTGTCTTGAAAAAGACCTTTGATGTGCAGTAGAAAGTATGGCAGATAAACGCCACTAGCTTGACACAATCTTTATCTGCTGTCATTTACTATGTTAGAAATCTGGTACATGAGTCCCTGTCAATTGAACTCTCAACATAATTGTACCTGAGATGATGGAAGATCAGGAATTTTACCCAAGTTCATAAAAAGTATTGGAGAGGGATGTGGAATTTGAGCTCTGGCTTTCCCTCTCCCCTTGAATGCTTGGTGCTCATTAGAAAATAAGAGAGGTTAAAGACTGACCATTTTCTCACATGGATATGCAGGGCTGCCTAGAGGGGACGGGGACAGGGGGCAAAATTCCCCAGGCCCGGGCCTCCAAGGGGGGCCCGGCACCGAGATCTCTCTCTCTCCTGTTTCTGACGGGACCCGGGTGATCGCGTCCCGACAGCAGGATGGAGAAAACTCCGGCGCCAGGCTCCCCTTGGAGGCTGGGGAGGACCTGGAGGAACAAATACAGCAGGCTGCTCTTCTTCACAGTCTGCCGCATGACCTTCCCCTGTGGCTACTTTTCCCCTCCGGCCGTACATGCACGACCTGAGAGAAAAAGCAGCTGCAGGGGAAGGCCATGCAGCAGAAGGAAGAAGAGCAGCACTGGAGGATAAACTCTTCTGCTGGTGGGGCTTGGCATCCCCACCAGCCAAGGTACTTAATAGTTATGGTGGGCGGGTGGCAGCAATTGAGGAAGGTGGGGCGGCGGCAGCAGCAGCAATGGGGGGGGGGTACTGGGGCAGCGACAGCAGTAGCGATGATGGGGGGCAGCAGTGGCGATGACGACGATCCTGGGGAAGGGCCCGGTGGCGGCCTTGCCTCGGGCCCTGCTCAGTCTCTCAGCGGCCCTGTGGACATGAGGTCTGTGAGTGTTTTTGTGACAGCCCAGAATACAGCAGCCAGACTCATCTTCGGAAAACCAAAATACGAAAGTGCAGCACCATTACGCGAGAAACTACACTGGCTCCCACTCAGGGAACGTGTCACCTTTAAAATATGCACGTTAGTGCACAAAATCATTCACGGTGAAGCCCCTGCATACATGTCTGACTTGGTAGACCTGCCACCTAGAAACGCCAAAAAATCATCCAGAACTTTCCTCAACCTCCACTTCCCTAAGTGCAAAGGCATAAAGTATAAAGTACTACATGCATCAACCTTCTCCTACAAGAGCACGCAACTCTGGAACGCACTGCCACGCGGCCTGAGAGCGGTCTATGAGTTGACAGACTTCCGCAAACGATTGAAGACCTATCTCTTTGACAAAACATACCGCAAGGATCAAAACATATAAATCCCATATACACCATAACAACGCCTCAAGATATTACCCCATATACTCCACTTCCCCGTACTCTCTCCCATGCAACAATCTACCCACAGATAAAAAATGTCTACCCCATCGCTCTCTTCCTATTAGTAGATCAGCGTAGTAATTCCCAACGTCATATCCTTTAGTTTCTACGCCCCAAAGGTGATTGATCTGACTCTGTCTTCCTTAACTATTCACAATGTAACCCATAATTGTAATGTAACAAACTGTATTTTCATCATTTACAATGTGTTGTAAGCCACACTGAGCCCGCAAATAGGTGGAAAAATGTGGGATACAAATGCAATTAAATAAATAAATAAATACATTTTGCTTGGATTATCTATTGTTAGAGAGTGGAGGATGCGTGTTATAGTTCTTCATCCACAAGATTTTCCATTCTATAGTCAGGTTCTGTCTACATCAAATCTACTGGCTGATAGGTTAATTTCTGGCCCTGAAATCTGACTCTGCAAAACTGACAAAGATGGAAAATGGAAAAGTGATTTAGGGACTGAACTGCGTCTTAAACCTGGCACTTTCTGGAAGATGACTTGGCAAGCAGGGGATAAAACAGCTGGATATGGGAAGAATCTCATTGGCCCATTCTCAAAGGAAAGGAAACTGCACTGGCCAGAAGGAAAAGGAGGGGGGAGGGATGTTTCAGAAAAAGAGTTGAACAGGTGGGAGAGTTGGGCCAGGTGGCAGGAAGAGGAAGAGTGCTTGGGGGGGGGGGGGGGGGGGGGGGGGGGAAGGGAGGGAGAGAGAGGTATGCATTTGTATGACAGAGAAAGTCTGTGTATGTGTGTGTGTATGAGAAAGAGAGAATCTGTGTGTGTGTGAGTGACAGAGAATGTGTGCATGTGTGTGAGAGAGAAAGAGAGAAAGCGAGAACATGAATCTGTGTGTATGTAGGGTGTGTGTGTGTGTGTGTGTGTGTGTGTGTGTGAGAGAGAGAGAGAGAGAGAGAAAGAGAGTGAGAGAGCATTAATCTGTGTGTGTGTATGTGTATAGGGTGTGTGTGTGTGCCAGAGAGAGAGAGAGAGAAAGAAAGAAAGAGAGCATGAATCTGTGTTTGTGTATGTGTGTGTAGGTTGTATATATGTGTGTGAGAGAAACCTAGGACCGGAGGAAGCAGTTTCTTGCTTTGAAGGAGGAGAACTATGTGTGTGTGTATATGTGTGAGAGTGTATATGTCTGAGAGAGAGCGTAAGAAAGAGAATGAGAGCATGAATCTGCATGGGTATGTGTCTGTGTGGGAGTCTGTGTTTGCATATGTGCATGTGTGTATGTGTGTGTGTAAAAGAGAGCTTCGAGGCGGGAGGGGGAGGTTTGATAAAAATTTCTTACATCTCTCTGATAGGAGTGTTTTCTAAACAAGGCATACACTAGGACCAGTGGCAGTCTTTATCTTCTTATCTTTCATTCCAGCTGTAATGGAAAAGCTTCCAGATCGGTGATGTGATGTGATCTGGTAGAAAACCACCACTGTTTTCTGATGATCCATATTAATGTGAGTCTGGGGGTGAGAAAATCTTTATGTGCTTACCCACTTCCTCTAATAAATGCCAACCTAAGATTTGGGTGGGGGAGTTTGCTTGTATCTTCTCCTGCCAATTGACACTAATCTAAGAGGGGTGTAGGGTTGTGAGTACCCCCCTCTCCCATCACTGCTGATCATCTTCATTCTGAATCCTGGGGAGAAGAGAAAATATTTACACATACTCCCCACCGTTAATCCCTGACAATCTGAGGACCAGTAGAATGCAAAAATTCTGTGATATGCCATCAAATCTGTCCATTTTTATTCTCCTAGTTCATCTATAGTCTTCTCATGTCTTTGCAGCTAAATTTCTTCTGTGCTAATTAGGGGTTTTCTGGGTTTTTCATTTTGTCTCATTTTCAGATGGTTTTGGTGCACATATTTGCAAATAGAACATACTAAAAACAAAACACAAGCACATTTGTTTGTTTCCATTTTTCATTGTGTTTCAAAATGAATGCACACCCCTATTGCTTCCCCCATGCTTTTGGTTACTATTTTAATTTTCCATTATGTCCAGTGGGGGGGTCTATTCCATGTATTTACCACCGTTTTCGGTGAAGAGGCATTTTCTGTTTTTGCTCCTGAGGATTATGAAGCCTTATACTATGACTGCTTGTTCTGGAACATTCTTTCCTCTGCATAAGGTTTGCTTCTTGTGTCCATTTTATACCTTTGAATTATTTTATTTATTTAAATACTTATAATCCTCCTATCCACAGTACTAGATGGAGTGCAATAAAGCCTTAGAAGAAGACCAAACAACCAAAACAATCAAAAGAATTCCACACATCAGACACCCACACATCAGAACAACAATATCATAACATAACACCAAACCACAAATAATATAAATATATATTCATACCACTCACTAAACAAAATACAGACTAGTCTATTCAGCCCAAAGTTCCACCAACAACTGAAGTGAACTGATATACTCTTACCAAATTTCTAAAGCACAGGTCTCTCTCTAGCCCAGTGGTTCCCAAACCTGGTCTTGGAGGCACCCCAGCACCTGACTGGCTAGGCTGCCTCCAGGACCAGGTTTGGGAACCACTACTCTAGCCTAATCTCATCTGGAAGAGAATTTCATAATGCAGGATCCGCATATAAAAATACATGTTCACGAGTTTGATCAAGATGAAAAAAATGAGCAGTAGGTGACATTGCTAAACCCCACTCTAGAAGTGTACTGTATAGAAGTGTACTGTGTAATCACAAATGTCAAAGACACTGGAGCCGGATCCAAGATGGCGGCGTAGTGAGCTACAGCACCGGATGCTCCCAGACGTGCTCCAAGTTTGTGTTGTTGAAGATCCTTGAACCCCTTGTGAGATGGGGAAAAGGAAAGGAAAGGTACGGGAGTATCCCTTGACCCCTACCGGGACCCACCTTTTGCAGCAAGTGACACTGGAGCAGTTCGGGTTGACAATGGGACCCAGACAAGCTTCTTCTCCTGCTATCAGTGCCGACGCTTCTGAATTTGCTGGCAGTGTATACGGGGTTTCCTTGAGCCCCATCCAGCATGTGGCTCCCCCACAGCCAGGAGGAGGAGGCATGGAAGCAAGCCCTACAGCTCGGCTTCCAGGTGAAGAGGAACCGAACGTGCAGGGAAGGAACTTGCCCATGCTGAGTGAGGCGACTGAGAATGGTCTGGTAGGAGAGCAGATGGCTGTACAAATTTTGCCTTTACAGATGGTTAGCACCCTGAACCAGATCCTCAACGCCCCTCCCCCCCCATTCTTTCTATGGGGACTTTAGTAAAACCTGCCGTAGTGACAATGGAGTCATTCTGGGATTTGACATTCAATTTGCATTCTTCTTTGCAATTATTGACTTCAAAAAACACTGCTAAAATTAAGGTTTTGTCTGAAGCAGTCCTTATCCAGGCACAGACAACTACCCAACAGTTTTCTGAAGTAAAACAACTAGGGAAAAAATTATAAACATTGGAAAATTTGGGACAAGTCTCAATTAAGGAAAGTAATTTTACCTTTCGTCGATTAGAATATTTAGAGAACCAATCTAGGAAACTTAATTTGAGACTGACCAATTTTCCTAGGTCTCCTTTGATAACACCTGTGGATATGGTGAAGAAATATTTAGTTGAAATTTTAGGGATGCCAAGAGGGGCATAATCGAACGCGAACGCCCATCTCTATGGGCGTCTATGTCCGAGAACGGGTACGTGAAGGGGCAGGACAGACCGTATTTTCGAAAAAAATGGGCGCCTATCTTTTTTTACGATAATACGGTTTGTGGCCAGCAAATGCATCGGATTTGTGCGGATTTGAGCTGGGCGGTTTTGTTTTTCAGCGATAATGGAAATCGAAGGCGCCCAGCTCAAAAACAAATAAATCCAAGGCATTGGGTCGTGGGAGGGGCCAGGATTCGTAGTGCACTGGTCCCCCTCACATGCCAGGACACCAACCGGGCACCCTATGGGGCACTTGCAACAATTAAAAAAAAGTAAAATACCTCCCAAGTCCATAGCTCCCATCCCTTGGGTGCTGAGCCCCTCAAATCCCCCCAAAACCCACTGCCCACAACTCTACACCATTACCATAGCCCTTATGGCTGAAGGGGGACACCTACATGTGGGTACAGTGGGTTTTGGGGGTGGTTTGGAGGGCTCCCATTTACCACCACAAGAGTAACAGGTAGGGGGGGATGGGCCTGGGTCCACCTGGGTGAAGTCCACTGCACCCACTAACAACTGCTCCAGGGACCTGCATACTGCTGTGATAGAGCTGGGTATGGCATTTGAGGCTGGCATACAGGCTGGAAAAAAAGTTCTTAAAGTTGTTTTTTTATGGTGGGAGGGGGTTAGTGACCACTGGGGGAGTCAGGGGTGGTCATCCCCGATTCCCTCTGGTGGTCAGCTGGTCATTTAGGGCACCTTTTTGGGACTTGTTCGTGAAAAAAAGGGTCCAAACAAAATGACCCAAATTTGTGCTAAAAACACCTTTCTTTTTTCGATTATTGGCCGAAGGCGCCCATCTCTCCTCGGCCGATAAACATGCCCCAGTCCCGCCTTCACCACGCCTCCGACACCCCCCGTCAACTTTGCCCGTTTCTGCGACAGATTGCAGTTGAAGATGCCAAAAATTGGCTTTCGATTATACCGATTTGGGCGCCTTTGCGAGATGGGTGCCCATCTCCCGATTTGGGTCGAAATATGGGCACCCATCACTTTCAAAAATAAGGCTGCAAGTGACTCACTGCCTCCTATAGTTCGTGCACAATATTAACAAAGTAATATAAAATCTGTTACTGGAATTTTTCAGCCACAAATAGGAGAAGGTATGAACTTGACATCCTTTTTGGAGTCTTCATTGAAGGTTGTTACCCAGAGAACCACTGTTGAGTGTCTTTTGCCTTGGAGATGGATCGAGATGCTGTTTTGAGACTTTCCTTTAGGCATTTTCTGTTTTTAGGTTCTAAAATAAGAATTTATCCAGACTTATCTAGAGAAACGCAGAAGAGGCGCAAGGCCTTTTTGGCTATGCATCAGAGGACTCTGGCTTTAGGGGCCAATTTTGTACTTAAATTTCCTTGTATATGTCGAGTATTATTTCAATCTAAGCAGTTTCAATTCTTTAATCCTAAGCAGTTAGAAGAATTTTTGGTTTCTAAAGAAGAGGCGAATGTGATTAGGAGTGGCCTAGTGGTTAGGGTGGTGGGCTTTGGTCCTGGGGAACTGAGGAACTGCGTTCAATTCCCGGCACAGGCAGCTCCTTGTGACTCTGGGCAAGTCACTTAACCCTCCATTACCCGCCGCATTGAGCCTGCCATGAGTGGGAAAGCGCGGGGTACAAATGTAACAAAAATAAAATGAAATAGCATACTGTATGATAGGCTGGAAGAGGAAAATGGGTCAGCAGTATCTTCCGTGTTGAATTTATTTTCTAATATATATTAATATTAATATGTTATTTTCATTTTCTTGGATCTGAATTGCCTAATTATAAAGGTCAAAGGTGCTATATTTATTTCAGCTTAATGTTAATAGGGATAATTGGTTTAAGTTACTATTTCCAATTGCTATACCATCTCTGTTTGATGTATAATATTTAAATGAATAAAAAAAAAAGATCCCGGAGCCATCCCATACAGTGCCCCCAATATCAGCAGCAAAGTCTTAATTTGAATGCGCAAACCACTGGAAACTAATGGAGCGCCTGCAGACGCGGGTTAATCTGATCATATCACTGAACACCCGTAGTGAGGCACGCTGAGGCATTTGAACGGCCAGAAGTAATTTCAAAGACAACATTGGCAAACACACAGAAACCAAACTGTAATGATCAAAAGATGAAATCCCAAGATCGTGGAGCACTGTCTGAAAATCATCAGCACACAAAATAAATTGCCTCAATTGGAATTCATGAATGTGTGGGATAAACACAGAGGATCATTATATAGAAAAAAAAAAAAAGGATGGAATCCAAATAAATCAAAGATTTAATGACCTCACAACTGGAGTGAGCTTTGATGGCAGATTCAAAGGTTAGGAAGTTAGAACAATGCTGGATAGACTTCTATGGTCTGGGTCCTGTAAATCAGAGCTTCCCAAATTGTGGATCAGGACCCTGAATGGGGTCACAAACTAGGTGGGCTCTCCATAGGTACATCAATCATGGGGTCACAGCCACAAGAAGGTTGGGAAGCATTGCTGTAAATGGCAATGATATATCAGGATGAAGGCTGGAGTGTGCTTTGAAGGCAACTCCTGTAGTTGGGAAGTAAGATTGGTACTGGGCAGACTTCTATGGTCTGTGTCCCAAAATTGGCAGGGAGAGATAGAGATTAATTATATCAGTGTTTAGTCATGAAGGAGTGGAACCTGTGTAGAGTGCCAGATTCAACTCTGGCCACCTTACTGGGCAGACTGGATGGACCGTGCACACGGGCTTTATCTGCTGACATTAACTATGTTACTATATTACCATTGGGCTCATTTTCAAAAGAGAAAAACGTCCAAAAAGTGGCATAAGTCTGCATTTGGACGTTTTTCTCACGAAAACGTCCAAATCAGTATTTTCGAAGCCTATTTTTAGACGTTTATCACTAGACATGTCGAATTGGAGGAGGATAATCTGTAAAGTGTCTTTCTAACATTACTGGACTCTTCAATATTGTGTTCAAAGTGAAAGAGGCGCCAGTTGGAATAAAACATTGAAGGTCATTACATAACACCAACCTCCTGTGATGTTACATGTAGAGGACAAAGGTGAATGCTATTTTAATGTTTGTGTGCCATAAACTGTACAGAAAGAGCCCAAACAGTAGAACTTCTCCAGGGTAGATATAATTCTTTCAGTTTTGTTTCATACGGATTTCGGTGTAGACTCTGAGCTATTTTGGGAATCTTTCTCTGGATCGTCCTTGACTTTTTTTTTTTCCTTTGAGAGGTGTGACTCCATAATTGCATGCAATATTCTAGCTGAGGGCTCAGTAAAGACCTGTACAGGGGCATTAGCATCTCCTTTCTTCTGCTGGACTGGTTATTTCTCTCTATATTCACACTGGCATCCCTCTGCCTCTTCTGATTTCTTACACTGTTTTGCTGCTTTGACACCATCAGACATGATCAGCCCATCCTCTCCCCTGATCAGTGCCCATCTGTTTTTCATTCTCTACTGTGTCCTGCACCCCAAATGCATGATTATGTGTTATGTTGCACTGAATCTTAACTGCCAAGCACTCATAAGAGCATACAAAAAGCCCTGCTAAGTCAGACAAAGGTCTATCAAGCTCAACCTCCTATCTCTAACAGTGACCCAGGTCCCAGTCCATTTCACAAGTATCTGGCCTACAAATAAAGGTCAAATGCAGTAATCAATACTTGAGAAAACCTGACATTCAGCTGCTATTTGCTAATTGATTCCAGTCTGCATTTCTCAATCTTACAATCATTCATTCATTCTGTTGTATTTGTTACACTACCTTACAAAAGAATATCAAAGCAGTTTACAATACACATGTAAATAAGGGAACATAAAACAAAATTACAATAGCCAGATCGTACAAATCAAAAACAAGACAGGAGTAATGAATCAAAAACATTACAGAAGTAATGAATCAACTGGCTTGACTGGATATTTGGAAAATGTACAAACTTCCTAAGCTTTTGATTCCTGGGGAATGAAGATACTGCATTAGCTCTAAATTTTCTGTAAATCCATTTGCAAAAGTACTAAGCTTTTGTGTATTGACACGTCTAATTCCCTGCAAGGTTGAAGAGGATTCACTGGTACCTGTACATGGAAAAGTATGCATTGACAACTGGAGAATTTGGCACCATGAAAGAATTTGTAAAAGAAACAGCCAGTAGCAAACATGAGCAAGAAGAACTAACCGAAATCACCAACGAAACCAACAACACTCTTTTTGGTAGGTTTCCGACGTTTGATGTTTTGAAGTCCATGGGTCATTGTACAAAAACAAAAGCATTCTCTGTTGCTGTTCCTGATACCCTGGAACAAAAACATGAGAGTATTTTCCTAGGGAGTCCAGAGACCCAGGCAGAGGAAACCATTTGAGATTCCTTGCAGTGGAGGCTTATCCAAGCATGTGTGCTCCTGACCTGCACTGCACTGTATAGCAGGAGAGAAACATTAATGTCTCCACACTCAGACACAGCAGACTTTCTGCTAAGGGTTCACAATGGGTGAATGCAGTTTCCATTTTCATGGGATCTTACTGAAGAAAGAAATCATGATGCAAATTTGAAATAGAATAAAAGGGGCCAACCATTCAGGTATTGAACATGAGAAACGATGACTGATCGATGACTCTGTGGTATCATGTGTAGATAGAAATTCTTAAACACACTGATGATATATGTTTATTGCCCAGTTTGAGAAAGATTTTAGGGTGGAAAAATGTTAAATAATCTGACATTTCCTGTTAGGAGTGTAATTTTAAAAGCCAAAATTCTGAAAATTCTGAATCAAATATGCTCATAAAGTTACATATATACAGCTTTACCTTTTCTGCCATTCTTGACCCAGTCTCCAGAAACCCAGTGGTGATCTCACTTGCCTATGATATATACTAAAGCACTGGAATCTCTCCCTCTAGTTCTGTGGTATCCCCACCTTCATCCTATCCTTAATTCATCTGAACTGGTGCCTTTTACAAGTGGGATAGTGATAGGTTATCTTTGCTTTTACCATGTTGACATTAATGAATTTTTAACAGAAATATGATTTTGAGATCCCTTTGTTCAGGAATATTTATTGTTATATTAATTATTTACAACAGGGTGGTAAGGTTTTGCCCTTTTACTAAAGCTTAGCGTGTACTAATGGAATTAGAGCATACTAAATGATGTACATCCTATTTTATACCTATATGCCATGACGCACTTAGCACACGCTAATGTCCGTTAGCATGTGCTAAGTTTTAGCAAAAGGGCCCCTTTACTGACAGTTAAGGCTAGATTCAGTTATGGCACTCAAAATTCGGTGCGAAAAATTGGGTCCGAACGCTATTCTATAATGGGCGTTCCAGGATAGAATAGTGCATAGCACTGTGATCTGCATCCAACTTTGGGCATGAGGATTTACACCAACTGAAACCTGGTATAAATCCTATCATGTATGTTAGGTGCGGATTCCCGGTATTCAGTTATACTGTGTGCATCTTTAGTGAATGCCCCTCCCATGGTCACACCCCCTTAAGATTTGCACATAGATCTTCATAGAATAGTGCGCAGCAAGATGCGTGTGCAATCCCAAATTATTTCCAATTAGCACCAATAATTGATTATTAGCACTCAATTATTGGCGCAAATTGTCTCATTAGCCGATTTAGTTGTGCATGGATCTTAGGACAGTGTGCCATATTATATGTGTAAATTTACGAGCCATTTGTAGAATCCATCCCCAAATGCGTGGTAACTGCAAGGCACAATTTATTTATTTATTTGTTGCATTTGTATCCCACATTTTCCCACCTATTTACAGGCTCAATGTGGCTTACATTGTACCGTAATGGCGATCGCCAATTCCGGATCAAGAAATACAGAGTGGTATTGTAGTAAAGTTCGTACATAACAAAGTAAATTAAGCAGTCAAGTGTTAAAGATTCTTTTCCAGGATAAGAAATCAAGTGGTATTGCGTTAAAGTTCAGTAATTGACAGAGTAGGTGAAGTAGTCAAGTATTGAAAGTTCATTTTGTCTATTTCTAGTATCGGTTTCCTTGTCTGGTATTTAGGATGGATCAATTGTGGTATGCCTTTTTGAACAGGTTGGTTTTTAGTAATTTTCGGAAATTTGTTAGGTCATGCATTGATGTCCAGGCTCCATCCAATCTCTGCCTTGTTTCACTTTAGCTGACAAGACAGAATAACTGTGTATTACTGTTGAGGTGCTGCATTAACAGTGCACATGGCACCATATTAACTGTGCAGGTTCGTAGCTGCATTAACGAACCAACACAGATGGCAACTCAGGCCCTATGTGAGTTGCTCTTTGCTCTTAAAAGTCTGACAATCACAAAAGAAGCAGACATTATAAAACCTTCAGCCTCATGATTTGTTTATTACTCGATTGTATTTGCATAAAATAAATTGTTCTTAATTTGGATACCATGAACCCACCTTGTCATTCAGAACATCTGAAATAAAAGCTCAGCTTACAACAACCCTCAGCGACCATCTGTAGCTTCTGAACCTAAATAAACATGGCTTTTTCCCCCAGCCTTTATAAGTGCCTTAATTATTTCTTTCTTTTAAGCCTCCTCAAAATGATATAACAGCTGGGTTGAGTTTATGCAATTCTGGTTGAAAAGGAAGGTGTCAGCCCTACTTCTCATTATAAATATCAAAATTAAGCTCTTAAGATCAAATCAAGTGACTTGTGAGCCCCTCCCCCCAACAACTGCTATATCTGGCTGCATTCGGTGTGTTATTATAAATATTAAGAAAAAGCGGACTAGAATCAGATCATGAAACCCATCTGATAGATCAGTATCTTACTAGCAGATGGAGGTGAGATATTCGAGGAAGGGGATAGACATATAGGAAGAAAAAAGGAGAGAAAGAAACCGAGGAAGGAGTGCAAAATAATATGCTCATAACATTTAGATCCTGATAATAAAGATTTGATTTCTGTGTGGTCCACGGGGTCTTTATGAAAAGCTCCAGTTTAGAGCATTGCCAGTGGGCAGATATATACATTACAGTGATTAAACCTCTGGTTCCCCAACAACATATATTAATCTGCCAAATTCTGTGGACAATGAGATGCTGACTGGATGTCAGAGTGAAAGCACAGCAGGCTTGGTGTCAAAGAAGAGAGAAGGGGTTCAGGAAGAGACCTGGGGTAGGTGTGGTGCAGTGTGGGGTGGAAAGCAGCATGCAGAGGCACCCCTCAGATCTCTAGGAATTATGCTGTTCCTAAGTCTAGAGCCTATAGGCACTAAAATCTGGCCCATGCAGTGAATCTAGTTCATGCAGTGACAAGAAGTGTGTTTATCATTCAACTGAACTCCGCTGAAACATTTTTCAGAATTCATAGGCTGAACTTCCTTGAAAATCTGACATCCTACAATGACCTGTGATTTTTGTCATTCTAGCATCTGTAGTAGTAAATTGATTTGAATGAAAGCGGGGATGGGACGACTTCCCTATGAAGAAAGACTAAGGAGGCTAGGGCTTTTCAGCTTGGAGAAGAGACGGCTGAGGGGAGACATGATAGGTGTATATAAAATAATGAGTGGAGTGGAACAGGTGGATGTGAAGCGTCTGTTCATACTTTCCAAAAATATTAGGACTAGTGGGCATTCGATGAAACTACAGTGTAGTAAATTTAAAACAAATAGGAGAAAAGTTTTCTTCACCCAACGCATAATTAAACTCTGGAATTCGTTGCCGGAGAACGTAGTGAAGGCGGTTAGCTTGGCAGAGTTTAAAAAGGGGTTGGATGGTTTCCTAAAGAACAAGTCCATAGACCGCTACTAAATGGACTTTGGAAAGATCCACAATTTCGGGAATAACATATATAAAATGTTTGTACGTTTGGGTAGCTTGCCAGGTGCCCTTGGCCTGGATTGGCCGCTGACAGGGACAGGATGCTGGGTTCGATGGACCTTTGGTCTTTTCCCAGTGTGGCATTACTTATATACCCATGTACTTATGTATAATCAAGTATTCATGTGTGCTAAAGGCAACCGTAGTATGTGTGTGTGTGTGTGTGTGTGTGTGTGTGTGTGTGTATGTGTGTGTATGCAGGGATGTGGGTTGTACCACTCCACTTTGTTGCCACTATGTCCTTGTGTCTGTGTGTGTTATATTATCAAAGTCCAAATAAAAAACAATTTTGAACTCATCCACCTGATCGTAAGAATTCACATCCCGGGCTCTTTCAAGGCACTCTTTGATGTTTGCATATTCCATTTCTTTCTAAAGTGTTACTTAGATAACCACTATTGCACTGGTAATTATGTGGTGTAAATAAAGATAATCCTTCATGCAAGCCAGGGATGATAGGAGTAACTTTACTGTTTACGGTAAAGCAAAGGTAAATCTTTAACCTTGACTGTAAAACTACTGTAGAATTCCAGATACATGGTGACACGTATTAATTGTTTCAGTGCCAAAATGCATCATATGGGGCATCATTCTTCTCCATAGGAATATTATACTTTATATTTTAACAAGTGGGGAAAGCATGTAAAGGTGTGGCTTCAGGAATGCTTTCCGAAAGGGGATGTGCACAGGCAAAAATATTTGATTCTCTTTCTGAAAATTTTGCTTCCCCCCCCCCCCCCCTTGATTTCTGTTAATTTTTTCAGTTTATGTCACACATTCATGTTAATAAAATTTTTTAAACCTGAATTAGAACTTTAGAATACATGGAAATTGACAGTATAGTGAGTTAATTTCTAGGTTAATATATTTGAAATCAATTTTGCGCACGCTAAAACCCCTCATTTCATTACCTGGTACTTGGAAAGTGTACACACAGTTTCTACAATGCCGGCACGTACGCACATCAGAGGCGCCAATAATTGACATTTCCTTGCATAGTTGCTAGGCGCTATTCTATAAAGTTGTTTAGCATGTAACTGTGAATGTGGTGCACATTTCGTCCTTTAGATTGTAAGCTCTTCTGAGCAGGGACTGTCCTTAGTCGTTAATTTGTACAGCGCTGCGTAACCCTAGTAGCGCTCTAGAAATGTTAAGTAGTAGTAGTAGAACTTATAGAACACTATCAGTTGTATGTATTGCATAGGGGCCCTTTTACTAAACTGTGGTAGGGCTAATGCACGAGTAGCGTGTGCCAAATCAACACTACTGCCTGGGTAGAGCGGGCACCCAGCAGTAATTTCAAAGTTAGCATGCATTATTTACCATAGCATTCCCGGTGATCATTGGCATCACAACCACATTCGCACACGCTAACTGATTACCGCATGAGTAGCGCGTGAGCCTTTACTGCTAGGTCAATAGGTGGCGGTAAGTGCTCAGGCAGTGAATAGCCACATGCTACTTTTAATTTTAGTGCATGGCCATTTACCGCCCCACTAAAAAAAAAAAAGCCTTTTTCCCCAGCCATGGTAAAAAAATGGCCTAGCACGCGCAAAATTCATGCATCTAGACTACCTCAGGCCACTTTTTACCGCAGCTTAGTAAAAGGTCCCCCTAGGCATGCCAATGTGCATCAGTCATTGACCTGTCATAAGTGAGTATGTCTGAATTATGTGTGCCAATGCGGCTTTGTGATAGCATTCTATAATGACTTGGGGCCCTAAGCGCACCCCATTGTGGCATTTACATCTTAGTGCCAAGTTATAGAATTGCCCCCTAAAATGATTAAAGGCACACTAATGAATATTCATCCCTATTCCAACATAAATTTGTAGAAGAGGTTGATGGGATTCTTGCATAATAATATTATGCTTAGTGCTTAACTTTATGTGTGAGCATTTACACCAAGTAAACCCTGGTGTAAATTCTTGTGTATAAAGTAGGGGTGGATCCCCCTTATTCTATATCAGCGTGCATAAATTCTAGAAACGTCCCTGCTCTGCCCATGACCCTCCCATGGCCCCTCCCCCTTTTCAGAGCTGTATGAAAAATTTACACGCAGATCCGTGTGACTAAAAATGTGCACGTAAACTTCAATTAAGACCAATTAGTGCTGATAATTGATTATTAGCACCCAATTATTGGCGCTAATTGGCTTGTTATTCCATTTAAATTAAGCATGCAAATTGGGTACATGCCTAAATTTCTATGTGCAATTTGAAGCGCCATTTATGGAATTTTGGGGACTATTGGGCTCATTTTTAGAAATAGAAGAGCGCCCATCTTTTGACACAAATCAGGAGATGGGCGTCTTCCCAGGGTCGCCCAAATCAGCATAATCAAAAGCCAATTTTGGGTGCCCTCAACTGCTTTCCATTGCGGGGACGACCAAAGTTCCCAGGGGCATGTCGGAAGCATAGTGAAGGCAGGACTGGGGCGTGCTTAACACATGGGCGTCCTTGGCCGATAATGGAAAAAAGAAGGGCGTCCCTGACGAACACTTGGCCGACTTTACTTGGTCTTTTTTCTTATGACCAAGCCACAAAAATGTGCCCTAAATGAGCAGATGACCACCGGAGGGAATCAGGGATGACCTCCCCCCTACTCCCCGAGTGGTCACTAATCCCCTCCCACCCTAAAAATGTTTTTTTTAAATATTTTTTCCAGCCTTTATGTCAGCCTCAAATATCATACCCAGCTCCATGAAGCAGTATGCAGGTCCCTGGAGCAGTTTTAGTGGGTACTGCAGTGCACTTCAGGCAGGCGGACCCAGGCCCATCCACCCCTTACCTGTTACACTTGTGGTGGTAAATGTGAGCCCTTCAAAACCCACCTAAACCCACTGTACCCACATCTAGGTGCCCCCCTTCATCCCTAAGGGCTATGGTGGTGGTGTACAGTTGTCGTGAGTGGGTTTTGGGGGGCTCAGCACACAAAGTAAGGGAGCTATGCACCTGGGAGCTTTTTCTGAAGTTCACTGCAGTGCCCCCTAGGGTGCCCGGTTGGTGTCCTGGCATGTCGGGGGGACCAGTGCACTACGAATGCTGGCTCCTCCCATGACCAAAGGGCTTGCATTTGGTCATTTTTGAAATGGGCATCCTCGGGTTCCATTATCGCCGAAAATCGGCTACGACTATCTCTAGGGACGACCATCTCTAAGGTTACCTGGGTAAGGTTGTGAAGACAAAAACGGTGATGGAATTCAAGAATGGGTGGGTTAAACACAGAAGATCACGATATAGAAAAAGGATGGAATCCAATTAAACCAAAACATAAACGACCTTATAGGTGTAGTGAGCTTTGACAGCAGCTTCAGAGGTTGGGGTGTAAGACCAGTGTCGGGCAGACTTCTATGATCTGGATCCTGTGGCAAAAAGAGATCAGGATCAAGGCTGGAGTGTGCTTAGACAGCAACTCCAGTAGTTGGGAAGTAGGACCGGTGCCAGGGCCGCCGAGAGGGGGGGGGGGCAAAATTACCCGGGCCCGGCTCTCCAAGGGGGGCCCGGCGCCGGGGTCAGGCTGCCAGCATTGCAGTCTCCGGTCTCACCTGCCTACCTCCACGGCTCCGGGTCCCCTGCATTCGAAGCGGCAGCCGCAGATCGCCTCCCTTTGGGCCTTCCCTCCCTGTGTCCCGCCCTCACGGAAACCGGAAGTTACATCAGACGAGGGTAGGACACAGGGAGGGAAGGCCAGAAGAGAGGCGATCTGCGACTGCCACTTTGAATGCAGGGGGCCCGGAGCTGTGGAGGCAGGCAGTTAAGACTGGGGACTGCAGTGGTAGGGGGAGCGACAGGGGGAGCAACAGGGAGCAGTAGCGGCGGGGGGGGGGGGGGGGGGGGCGGCCCGGACTGAGTAGACTTCTACGGTTTGTGCCCCAAAACTGGCAAGGAGAGATGAAGATTAAATACATCAGGGCCTCTTTTACTAAGCGGCGGTAAGGCCAACGTGGGCTTACCGCTTGCTAAACAGGAAGTACCGCCAGGCTACCGCAGCAGCCCGGTGCTACTTCCCGCCCCTAATGCACCATCATATCAGGCGCTACAAAAATGTACCCCGCGGTAATTGGGAAGTGCCACGTGATGGGTTAGTGTGGGAGCTCTTACCACCACCTCAATGGTTGGCGGTAAGGGCTCCCCCCTGAAATGGCTGTGCGGCAAGTGCTTTCCTTGCCACACGGCCATTTCCTGCAGGAAAGAGAGACTTCCCTTTTGCCCACCGTGGTAAAAGGGGCCTCGGCACGCGTGAAAAACACGCGTCGATGCCAGCACAGGCCCCTTTTGCCACAGCTTTGTGAAAGGGGCTCTCAGTGTTTAATCATGAAGATGTGGAACCTGTGTAGAGTGTCAGATTCAACTCCGGCCACCTTGTCTGTGCATGTCTTTATCTGCTGACATGTACTATGTTGCTATATTAGAAATACACTAGGGCTTTGTGTTATCCCTATGTGCCATTACTGTGCTCTTGTGTTCATTTTCAGGAAGCTTTGTTTCCCAAACTTTCTTCACCACAAATTTACTCTCTCATACTATGAAATGCTTTGTTTTAAACTGAGTAGCTGCACAAGGAATTCTCATGAACAGAAACAGGTAGGAAACACAATTGGGAATATTTGCTCATCTTTGCTGTTGTAGAAACAAAATATAACATTAAAACAAACAAAACCCAAAAACCTTAGAAGAAAAAATGATAAGAGATGCATTAAGTATTAAATGTCAACTAGTTGGTGAACAAATATTATTCTGTTGTTTCATAGCTTGCCAAATGTGTCTTGGGTTTCTTTGAAATGTTGTGTATTGCTACCATGGTTCCTGAAGCAGGTTGGTCTTTGATGGTGAGCTGTTGTTTGGCACAGGGTAATAGATCGGCCATATTAGCAGAGGTGCATTGTTCTTGGCTAATATGCCGATGGTTCGTGCCAGGTAGTGAATGCTTTTGCTTGTATCTCTCCTCCTTGATAAACCTCATTCACTTTCAAAAATAAAAGATCTGTTTGTTTAAGTGACATATGAAGGTTGTGGGTTCTTAAAATTTCTATAACTGTATTCAGAGCCTAAGATATGTGAACGAGTTTCTGACTATCACTGAGAATCCTTTGTTGCAAGGCAAGTCACCTAGGAGGTGGGAGCTAGGAGGAAACCAAGCCATTCCTGGCTTCTATGAATGTTTCACTCCATTCCTCAACCCAACATGATGAAGTAATTAAGTTTATTGTACAGTCCTGCTGTAACAAAAGAATACTGTATTAAAAAATGACCCATATGATTTTATATCCATTCCATTAATCTTTAAGTAGGAAGAGGGCAATGGGTTCTTTGGACACCCCAGGCTGGGAATTCGGGACTTTCTATTCAATCTTCTGCCAGCACTGTGTGGTTCTGAATGTGGCTACATTTTCAGAAAAACTGCTGAGTTAGATTAGGCAATCCTGCGAGTTGGGGTGAAGTGAAGCCCTGAGTATTATGGAACGAATGCTGCATTTTCTTAGGGGATGTCCCAGATGAAAGATATTTGTTTTATGATTTTGTGTCAATTCCTATCCAAAGTGACACACACACACACACACACAAAAACAAACAAATGAAATATTGTTTATTTTGTTTCAGTGTGTGCTATTTACAAAACGTTAGCAATGTACATGTATACATGAGAGAGGCAGCCCAAAGCAATCTGAGGTAGGGATGAAATGGCCCCCCTGGCTTCCCCGTATCACGCCTCCCTGACAACTCCTTCCTGCCCCCCCCCAGCTGCGGTCTAGCATCACTCCCCCCCCACCCCGAGCCTACCTTCTTTTTTGTTGCTGTTGTTTTCAAATGTCAGAGGTGGCAGCGATCCCCATACGCTGCCCTGCTGCCGGCACCATCATCTCCTCTGTACTGCAGCCCGCCTCTGAGGAAACAGGAAGTTATGTTAGAGAGACAGGTTGCAGTATAGGAGACACCAGTACCGGTGGCAGGGCAACATATAGGGATCACTGCCTCCGCCTGTTGAAAAACAAAGAAAATTAGGTAGGCTGTGGAGTGGAGTTGAGGAACGAAGGAGGAAAGATGCTGTTCCATAATTAGTGCTGCCTGAGGCTCCCATCTCAGTTTAGGGCTGCCACTGTATATGAGTCGTATGTACATTTATTTATTTAGATTTTGCTCACACCTTTTTCAGTAGTAGCTCAAGGTGAGTTACATTCAGGTACTCTGGATATTTCTCTGTCCCAGGAGGGCTCACAATCTAAGTTTGTACCTGAGGCAATGGAGGGTTAAGTGACTTGCCCAAGATCACAAGGAGCAGCAGTGGGATTTGAACCGGCCACCTCTGGATTGCCATTTATTGCCAAGATATACCCCCTAATTTTATATATAGCGCTCAAAATTGCATGTGCAAGTTTGGTCACGTGCCCAATTTGTAAATGTAATTTAATTGACCAGCAGTCAATTAGCACCAATAATTGGGCTCTAATAATTAATTATTGGCGCTAATTGGCAACAATTGGAATTTATGTGCATATCTTTGTAGTCAGTATTCTATAGCGATACACGCGCAAATCCAAAAAGGATGTGTGGCCATGGGAGGGGCATGGGCGGGTCAGGGGCATGTCTAGAATTTGCATGCAGTGTTATAGAATATGGCAGATCAGCATTTAATTTAGGTGCAAAGATTTACACCAGATTTCAGTTGGTGTAAATCCTTGCACCCAAAATTGGGCACAGATCCCGGCGCTACGCACTAGTCTATAAACGGCAACCAACTTTGAACGCCGTTTAACAAATAGTGCATATTTTTTTTGGCACCCAAATTTTGGCATCATTCACTGAATTTAGCCCAGAGTGCACATTGAAGCAGAACAAACCATACATGATATAAAGGGAAGATGAAGTGATATAGAACAAAAATGAACTGATGCATTGAAACAAAACAAAAGTTTCCCTTCCATGTACACTCCTACATTTAACTATGAAAGGATCCATTGGGTTTAGGGACCTCATCATAAAGAATCATTTTGAGCTCTCTAGACTAATGCTTATTGATCTTTCTGTGGCCCCAACCCCATTTGCTCAACCTACTAGATTTGCAGACCAATGATGTCTTATGGAGAGTCCATCCAAGTCATGACCCCAAACACAGGTTTCAGAGTCATGACTCACAGTTTAAAAAGCTTTATTCTACACAATCTATATCACCTGGAATGGGAAGCCTCATTTACTGCTTCTGGCTCATCAGGACGTCAGACTTACAGAAACAGAAGCCTTGCAGATCAGTAACGCGGCCGCGCTGGAGAAGGGTTGGTGGCGGGGGAGGGGTCAAAGGTGATGGTGGCGGCGGTGGGGGAGGGGGTAAAAAATGGCCCCTCACCTCAGGCTCTGGACCCCCTTCCCGCCGAAGTCTGGCTACACCCCTGCAACCTGGAAAGTTGAATATCGTTGGTGCCTGAATAGCTGAATATGAGTGGTAGCTGGATAGCTGGATAGCAGTGGTACCCACATAGCTTAATATTGTTGATAACTGGATAGCTGAATATGAGCAGTACCTGGAAAGTGTATTTATTTATTCAACAAAACTGATAGCCCGCTCATCCAACCATCTAAACCAGTTGAATATTGTTGGTAACTGGATAGCTGAATATGAATGGTACCTGGATAGCTGAGAATCATTGTTACCCAGATAGATGAATATCAGCACTACCAGGATACCTGGATATCAGTGGTACCCAGATAGTTGAAAATAAGTGGAACTCGGATAGTTGAATATCAGTGGTATCTGGATAGCTGAAAATCGCAGGTGGTCTTCCATGTATCTAGATATCCTGTGCCAGTATCTAGATACCAGTTGGTGCTGAATATTCAAGTATAACTTAATGACATTAAGTTTCAAGTTTATTAGGGATTTGATAATAGCAATAATATTATAAGGGTTTAAGTATCATAGCAACATAAGAGTAGCCATACTGGGTCAGACCAATGGTCCATCAAGCCCAGTATCCTGTTTTCCAAGCCAGGTCACAAGTACCTGGCAGAAACCCAAATTGTAGCAACACTCCATACCACAAATCCCAGGACAAGCAATTGCTTCCCATGTCAGTCTCAAGAGCAGACTATGGACTTTTCCTCCAGGAATTTGTCCAAACCTTTTTTAAACTGAGATACACTAACCACTGTTACTGCATCCTCCGGCCAAGAGTTCCAGAGCTTAATGGCCAGATAAATAACAATCTGTCACAACATAAACACCTACACTCTGCAACACAGCAAAACCAAAGCTCGTAATGGACACTTTATAACCTTTCCTCTCCTCGATCCCCATTGTACCTGAAACACATGTACCTCTATTCGACCACAACATCACCTTGTATTTGTCTCTCTACCGGACTTGGCGAATGCCTTTATGGTACTATGTAAGCCACATTCAGCCTGCAAATAGGTGGGAAAATGTGGGATACAAATGTAACAAATAAATAAATAAAAAAATATAGCCAAATAGACACAATTGCTGAATATTGATGGTAACTGGAGGCAGTGCATGCAAATCTAACTCATGAATATTCATTGCAGATATCTTGAAAACCTGACTGGCTGAGGTTCCCGCAGGACAGATTTGGGAACCACTGGATTATCCCATTGTAATTTTTTTTTAAAGAATGAAATATCTCTGGGAAAGCAAAATGCTATGGAATTAAAAGAAAGTATATCATACCTGATCCCCGAGCCCTGATGGCCGAAACGTCCACATGGCTGCCGTCCCTCCCTCGCCTGGTGCAGCGTGAGTCGGAGCTTTGAGTGGGGCGGCGAGGCAGCGGGCAACGGATCATCGGCACTTGGGAGTGCTGCGAGTCATCTCCCTGCCTGTAGTGCTGGTCCTTCCGAGCGTGGTGAGCCAGGGGTCCTGGGCGGCTGCTCCATCTGCCCTCCTGTCGATCCTCTGGCACGGAAGAATGGGGAGCGAGGTGACCTGGGGCAGGTGCTCCATGGGCCCTGCGTAGATCCCTCTGACGAGAGTGAGTGGGGAACCAGGTGATCTGTGGCAGCCGATCCCTAAGCCCTCGTGTGGATCCTCTCTGACCCACTTCTCTTGTCCCCGCGATCTCTACCGGTTCTGGTTCATGCCTCTGCCCTCTCTGCCCTACCTGTCTGTTCTTATCCCTCGGCTCCGGCCCGCTCCAGTCCGGCTTGTTCTGGTCCGCTGCCCTGCTCTTCTGCTTCTGCCTCCGCTCCTGCTTGTCCCTGTCCGTCTGTCCCGGCCTGCTCCGGTCTGTCCCTGTCCATCCGATCCAACCTTTTCCAGTCTGTTCCTGACCTCTGTCCAGCCTATTACGGTTCAGCCTGTTCCAATCCTGCTGCCTGCGCAGCCGTTTCCAGCACTCTCCAAAGTCTGTTCCAGCTCCTGCCCCATCAGTGTCTGCTCCAGCCTGTTCCAGTCTATTGGTTCCAGTCCTGCTCCATCATCGTCTGCTCCTGCGCCATCAGCGTCTGCTCCAGCCTGTTCCAGTCCATTGGTTCCAGTCCTGCTCCATCATCATCTGCTCCAGCCTGTTCCAGTCCACCTGTTCCACCGTGTTCCAGCCCCCCTGCTCCTGCCTGTCCCAGTCCTTCCGCTCCAGCCTGTGCCGGACCGCCTATTCCAGCTTGCTCCAGTCCAGCTGCTCCAGCTTGTACCAGCCTGTTCCAACCTGTTCCAGCTTATTCCATCCCAGCCCATTCTAACTTGTTCCAGTCCATCCGTTCCTGCCTGCCCCAGCTTGTTCCAGTCCGCCTGTTCCAGCTTGTTCCAATCAATCCAATCCATCCATCCCAGCCTGTTCCTGTCCGTCTGTCCCAGCTGCTGCCTGCCTGCCTGTTAACCCATCAAGTAACCTGCCTGCCTGCTTACGAGCCTCTCAGCCATTGACTTACCAGCCTGCCTGCTGCTAGCTTGTCAACCATTGACCTACCTGCTCGTCAGCCTGCCTGCGAGCCTCTCAACCATTGACTTACCCGCCTGCCTGCTGCTAGCTTGTCAACCATCAGCTTACCAGTCCAGCTCTCCACTCTATCTATCTGCTTAACACCTCAGTCACTACACAGTCATCTGTTACACATCAGTCACTACGTATGGCTCCTATCCACATTCTCTTCCTTGCCCTGTCCCTTCCTAATCTCTTTTCCCCCCCACTCCCACTATCTACCACTGGAACTCGCTGTCCTCCCGCCTGGCCCGCCACGGCAATACTCTGTTCACCCCATCCCTCTCCACCTCACCATCCCTCTTGTCCCCCTTCTCCATCCTAGCTCTTAACCTTCAACACTTCCTTCCTGCTATTAACCCATCCCCATTCCTCCTAAGTCCACCCCGTCTTCATCGCCCGACCTCCCCCACCCTCCTCCGCACTCTTTTGCTGCTCCTCCTGCTATCCGCGGGAGTCATTAACCCTAATCCAGGTCCCCCTCATCTGTCCCCGTCCTATCCACACGAACGATCCTGGGACGTCTCCAACCTCATCTCTATTCCCCTCCTCCCCCCTCTTCCCTCCCCTTCTCATGCGCCTTGTGGAATGCCCACTCAATCTGCAACAAATTGTCCTTCACCCACGATCTCTTCATCTTCCACTCCCTTCAACTGCTCGCCCTAACCGAAACCTGGATCTCCCCGGATGACTGCCTCAGTCGCAGCCCTTTGCCATGGTGGTTATCTCTTCTCACACACTCCTCGCCCAGTTGGCCGCGGTGGAGGCGTTGGATTACTACTCTCGCCCTCCTGTAGTTTCCAACCCCTCCTCCTACCGCAGTCTCACTGCTTCTCATCCTTTGAGGCCCACTCCATCCGGCTATTCTACCCGCTGCCACTCAGAGTGGCAGTCATCTACCGCCCCCCTGATAAATCCTTCTCTTCCTTCCTCACTGACTTCGACGCTTGGCTCTCTGTTTTTCTTGAACCTTCATCTCCGTCCCTCATTCTCGGAGACTTTAACATTCATGCTGATGACCCTTCTGACCCTCACGCTTCTAAGTTCCTCTCCCTAACATCCTCCTTCAACCTCCAGCTGTGCTCTACCACCCCTACTCACCGTGACGGCCATTGTCTTGACCTTGTCTTCTCCTCCTCCGGCTCACCCTCCAATTTCCAAGCTTCAGCTCTTCCTCTCTCCGACCACCACCTGATCACATTCACACTTCTTCACCCCCCCCCCCCCCGGCCCTGTCCAACTTTAACCACCACCTCCAGGAATCTTCAGGCCATTGACCCCCCCACCTTTTCCTCTAGCATCTCTAATCTCCTCCCATCCATCATGTCCTCCGAGACTGTCGACAAAGCGGTCTCCGCTTACAATGCCGCTCTCTCCTCTGCTCTGGACACCCTCGCACCTTCCACCTCCCGTCCCACAAAGCGTACTATTCCACAGCCTTGGCTGACCCCTTGCATCCGCTACCTTCGTTCCTGCACCCGATCTGCTGAACGTCTCTGGAGGAAATCCCGCACCCACTCAGATTTCCTTCACTACAAATTCATGCTATCCTCCTTCCACTCCTCCCTATTCCTTGCAAAACAGGACTATTACACCCAATTGACCAACTCTCTCAGCTCCAATCCTCGTCGTCTCTTCGCCACACCCTTAACTCTCTCCTCAAGGTGCCCCCCGCTCCCACTCCCCCCTCACTCCTCAATCATTTGCTGATTACTTCCGCGACAAGGTGCAAAAGATCAACCTTGATTTCACTAACAAGCCATCACCTCCTCTTCACCCACTAACCCTCTCCCTCAACCAACCAACCCAGGCCTCCTTCTCCTCCTTTCCTGAGATCACCGAGGATGAAACCTGCCGCCTTCTTTCCTCCTCGAAATGCACCACCTGTTCCTCTGATCCCATCCCCACCAACCTACTTAGCACCATCGCCCATACTGTCAACCCCTCCATCTGTCGCATCCTTAACCTCTCTCTCTCTCTCCACCGCAACTGTCCCTGACACCTTCAAGCACGCCGTAGTCACACCTCTCCTCAAAAAACCTTCACTTGACCCTACCTGCCCCTCCAACTATCGCCCCATCTCTCTCTTACCCTTCCTCTCCAAAATACTTGAGCGCGCCGTTCACAGCCGCTGCCTCGATTTTCTCTCCTCTCATGCCATCCTCGATCCACTCCAATCCGGCTTTCGCCCTCTCCACTCAACAGAAACAGCACTCGCCAAAGTCTGCAATGACCTGCTCCTGGCCAAATCCAGAGGCCACTACTCCATCCTCATCCTCCTCGATCTTTCCGCCGCTTTTGACACTGTCAATCACGATTTACTTCTTGCCACTCTGGCCTCATTTGGGTTCCAGGGCTCTGTCCTCTCCTGGTTCTCCTCCTATCTCTCCCACCGCACCTTCAGGGTATACTCTCATGGATCTTCCTCCACTCCCATCCCGCTATCTGTTGGAGTTCCCCAGGGATCTGTCCTTGGACCCCTTCTCTTCTCTATCTACACCTCTTCTCTAGGCTCACTAATCTCATCTCATGGTTTCCAGTATCATCTTTATGCTGATGACACCCAGCTCTATCTCTCCACACCAGACATCACAGCAGAGACCCAGGCCAAGGTATCGGCCTGCCTATCCGACATTGCTGCCTGGATGTCCAACCACCACCTGAAGCTGAACATGTCCAAGACCGAGCTCCTCGTCTTTCCACCTAAACCCACTTCTCCTCTTCCTCCACTCTCTATCTCGGTTGATGGCACCCTCATCCTCCCCGTCTCTTCTGCCCGCAACCTCAGAGTCATCTTCGACTCCTCCCTCTCCTTCTCTGTGCATATCCAGCAGACTGCCAAAACCTGTCGCTTCTTCCTCTTCAACATCAACAAAATTCGCCCTTTCCTCACTGAGCACACCACCCGAACCCTCGTCCATGCCCTCATTACCTCTTGCCTCGACTACTGCAACCTACTCCTCACTGGCCTCCCACTCAGCCATCTATCCCCCCTTCAATCCGTTCAGAACTCTGCCGCACGTCTTATATTCCGCCAAAACCGTTATTCTCATATCACCCCTCTCCTCAGGTCACTCCACTGGCTTCCGATCAGATACCGCATACAATTCAAGCTTCTCCTCCTTACTTACAAATGCACTCACTCTGCTGCTCCTCATTACCTCTCTACCCTCATCTCCCCCTACGTTCCTGCCCGTAACCTCCGCTCACATGACAAATCCCTCCTCTCAGTACCCTTCTCCACCACTGCCAACTCCAGGCTCCGCCCATTTTACCTTGCCTCACCCTATGCCTGGAACAATCTTCCTGAACCCCTACGCCAAGCCCCCTCCCTATCCATCTTCAAATCCTTGCTTAAAACTCACCTCTTCAATGCTGCTTTTGGAACCTAACCTTTTGAACATATAGACTGCCCCAATCTGCCTGACCTATCAGATTGACTGTACACTTGTCTCCTAGATTGTAAGCTCTTTGAGCAGGGACTGTCCTTCCATGTTAAATTGTACAGCGCTGCGTAACCCTAGTAGCGCTTTAGAAATGTTAAGTAGTAGTAGTAGTACCTTCATCATACTATGACTGTGGCATTAAAAAATAAAATCTGTATGCAACTATTGCACTCCCTCTGTGCAATAACAGATGTACAATGTCATGCAGAAAGCAGTACGGAGAGACGGCATATCAAACAGATCACATGACCTTGATCCGATAGAGAAGTTTGTGATTAAAGGAAATTACTGTACATGTTATGATTCAGATATCGGTCTCTTCTCGAACTGGAAGCTATTAAACTGTGATCAGGTTTGCAAATGATAATTTACAGACTCTGCCCTCAAATTAATAAACACTTTGCTTCCTGTAATTGTGCAGACTTTTGTTTGAACTTGCCGCACACTTTCGCTTTCCCCTTGCTGCCCGAAGATAAGATAATGCACTCTGAGGAAGTGCTTACCTCCTGCTGCCTCAAAGCATAGGCACCATTTATTACTGAGTCAAGCTCTATGCAGCAGCCTTTTCAAATAAGACATTTCCAGGAACGGGGGTAGAAAGCTGCGCTTAGTAAATATAATGAAAGGGGACACGGACCAATGCCCAACTTTATAAACTACTTCCAAATGTATCCAACTGCTAGTATACTAGTACTGGCAGACCACAAAATAGGTTATGGAGCCTCTTATGAGACATGCCATTCCAAGCCCTCCAACCTAGGTCACATACACTCTACTACTACTACTATTTAACATTTCTATATCGCTACAAGGCATACGCAGCGCTGTACACCATACACAAAAAAGACAGTCCCTGCTCAAAGAGCTTACAATCTAGATAAGACAGGTAAACAGACAGAACAATTAAGGGTAAGGGAATAAAGAGGTGAGGATAAAGGACAGGGCAAGTGAATAGCGGTTAGGAGTCAAAAGCAGTGTTAAAGAGGTGGGCTTTAAGTTTGAACTTGAAGACGGCCAAAGACGGGGCTAGACGCACAGGCTCTGGAAGTCTATTCCAGGCGGGAGGTGCAGCAAGACAAAAGGAACAGAGTCTAGAGTTAGCAGTAGAGGAGAAGGGGACGGATAAGAGAGATTTATCTGCACTCAATCATTTACTCCCAGCAATTTGCGTATCGTTGAGTATGTACTTATCTAATTTTATTGGTATCAAAAATTGTTTCACAAAAATTATTTCACAGGGGCCAAAAAATACCCTCCACTTTACATGACTAGTCTGTAATGGATTACTTACATACACCCAACACCATTACAGAATTGGCACTAACCCTCGGATTCTATATAACATGCCTAGAACTGTGCGTAAATCTAGGCGTATTCTATAACTATGCATGTATATTAATTGTCTTAACAAGCGAAGTGTTGTTAACAGCTCTTAACAAGCAATAATGAACACTAATTGGCAAAAATTAGAATTGATATGTGCACTTTGCTAAGTGTATTCTGTATTGTACTGCGCCTAAATTGTAATGCATGCGGGCAAAAAGGGGCGGGCTTAGGGGCATGGAAATAGGCATTTTTGGGCGTTCCAAAATCTACATGCGTTGTTATAAAATATGGGCCAATGCATGTAAATCTACGCACAGGGATTTACACCAGCTTTTCGTTGGCATAAATTGATTTAGTCACATGAACTACACCTAAGCGTATTCTAAATACCGCACATAGATTTATGTGCAGTATTTAGAATACACTTAGGAGTGATTGCCTAATGCATGTTAATCTTAGGCACCATATATAGAATTGAGCCCTAAGAACGCCCCTTTGTGGCACCTATATTTTGGCATGATCTTATAGGATTGCCACCACTGCTTGGTTATTTAGCTAAACTGATGGCCCTTTAATCTACAGAAACTAGACCATAGTGGACCATGATAAAATATAATAAATGTGTTTCTATAGTAATGCAACTGACCAATTTATGGATCACATTGATTGCGAGCCCTCTGGGAGTGGATGGCAGAAGACCATCCTTCATTCAGAACGGAAGCTCGGATTTGAATTCTGATCTCTCATTGCAGCATTTCTGACCCTGAAAGACGAGGGTCATAGATGGCAAATCCCCTCCTCGATCAGTGACTCTGTTTCCCTGAAAATTGTTAGATCAGAAATCCTCAACACAAGATCACGATACCAATATCATATCTGTTATTAATGATATCATCCGCTGTTCCCTGGTGAAGGTGAGTGTTGCGATAAGCTGTTCATTTTCAGTTTTTCCTTAGAAAACACAATGCACAAAGTGGGGGTCATTCTATAAGAAGATGTAGGTGGCAGGGTGTGTATAAATCCTGATATTTCAGTCATTTACATGCATGTATGATTGTGTGATACACCTTGTTAAGCCAATATACTATAAAAAAAATAGGACCCTACTTTTCTTTACAAAACATGCTCCAAACAGTCACCTTTTTGGCACCTAAGAATAGGACCTCATTAATATGTGCTGCACCCAGTTTGCAGTGCCTGGGAATTTCTCATACACACAGACCTCATCCCTGGATACATTTCCAACATTAGCATCCGTGCATCTCTGAGAACCAGCATTTCGTTTATACAAGACTTAGCAAAGGTCAACATTAGCAAAGGACAGACTTTATATTGTTAAGCAGTTGAACCACTGTCACCATAAAGGATTTTTGTTGTATTGACTAACCCAGACCACAGGAATTCACTTATTTTGGGGTTTGTGTTCATGCAGGTACCACATTAGTGCATTTCCTCTGTTACCTGCTAAGGACATTCTGCCTCAGAGGGAGAAAAAAAGGAAGGGAAAATTAAAGTCAATTGATTTTCCTTTTGTAGCTGTGAGAACAAGCAAGGCCTTTATAATATCATTATTAGATTTTTTTTTTGGGTGCCGACATGTAAGGCCTTGATCTATCTAGAAAATTGATCATGTTTTTTTCCCTCCCTTTAAACCAGTTGCCCATGGATCATTTTAGAACACAGAAACTGCAGATGAATGTCAGCTATTTTACCTCGTGGATGCTGAATGAAATGTCTTCCATGGGAAAAGAGCTTCAGTTTTGCATTGTCTGTAACTTGTCATATGACACTAGGGATTCAAACATCTGTTGCCCAGTTTTCTGTTCATTAGTCTGATGAGGTTACCTGTTTGCAGCCCAAGACATTTTCTTCTCCCATATCCGAACTAGACTGTTTATGAATGATTTGTTTTATTTATTTATTTATTTATTATGACATTTCTACCCCGCATTCTCCCAAGAAAGCTCAGGTTCAATGCGGCTTACATACATTAAGAAGAAACGTTACAAGACAATTAATATTAATATAAGAATACAACTATAATTTTTTTTTCATATTAGCTGCACACAGATCTAAAGAAGTGGGCTTTAAGAAAACTTCTAAACGACATATAATCGACTGAGTGTCTGATATACTTGAGTAATGAGTTCCAGAGTTTCGTACTTTGGTAAGAAAAATTAGCATTATGGATAGATGTTAGGTCAAAAACTGTGTGTTAGTTGAAGTTACTGTGTATCTGTTTCAGGTTCTGCTTGTGGATAAAGTGAAAGTGTCTTTCTTTACTTAACATGATAAGGAAACAGAAGTTGCACCTAAGAACCTAAGAACATAAGCATTTCCTATAAAAAGAATTAGGAATGCCGGACATTCTGAGTCCTCTTTTGATGACTAATCAGCATGTTCAAACTTGGGTTACTATGAACTTAAACAAAAATATTACAAATAGGCAGTCAAGCAATTAAAATGCTTCTGCCAAGAGGAGCAGGAGAGGTAGGATCCTCTTTCCAGGGTGTAGCCCATGAGTCATTATAGAAAAATGAAACATTAAGTCCATAGTGAAATTGGTTCATGATTGTATTGATCAATGACTTGGAACCTAAGCTCTTTTTGTGTGCCATAAAAAAAAGCTGAAAAAAATAGCAAAAGACCATTGTAAAAATGACATTTTATGAATATTCTATATTACATCAGCACCATGATCCTTTGGAGTATGTAATTCATAAGTACATAAGTACATAAGTAGTGCCATACTGGGAAAGACCAAAGGTCCATCTAGCCCAGCATCCTGTCACCGACAGTGGCCAATCCAGGTCAAGGGCACCTGGCACGCTCCCCAAACGTAAAAACATTCCAGACAAGTTGTACCTAAAAATGAGGAATTTTTCCAGTCCATTTAATAGCGGTCTATGGACTTGTCCTTTAGGAATCTATCTAACCCCTTTTTAAACTCCGTCAAGCTAACCGCCCGTACCACGTTCTCCGGCAATGAATTCCAGAGTCTAATTACACGTTGGGTGAAGAAAAATTTTCTCCGATTCGTTTTAAATTTACCACACTGTAGCTTCAACTCATGCCCTCTAGTCCTAGTATTTTTGGATAGCGTGAACAGTCGCTTCACATCCACCCGATCCATTCCACTCATTATTTTATACACTTCTATCATATCTCCCCTCAGCCGTCTCTTCTCCAAGCTGAAAAGCCCTAGCCTTCTCAGCCTCTCTTCATAGGAAAGTCGTCCCATCCCCACTATCATTTTCGTCGCCCTTCGCTGTACCTTTTCCAATTCTACTATATCTTTTTTGAGATACGGAGACCAGTACTGAACACAATACTCCAGGTGCGGTCGCACCATGGAGCGATACAACGGCATTATAACATCCGCACACCTGGACTCCATACCCTTCTTAATAACACCCAACATTCTATTCGCTTTCCTAGCCGCAGCAGCACACTGAGCAGAAGGTTTCAGCGTATCATCGACGACGACACCCAGATCCCTTTCTTGATCCGTAACTCCTAACGCGGAACCTTGCAAGACGTAGCTATAATTCGGGTTCCTCTTACCCACATGCATCACTTTGCACTTGTCAACATTGAACTTCATCTGCCACTTGCACGCCCATTCTCCCAGTCTCGCAAGGTCCTCCTGTAATCGTTCACATTCCTCCTGCGACTTGACGACCCTGAATAATTTTGTGTCATCGGCGAATTTAATTACCTCACTAGTTATTCCCATCTCTAGGTCATTTATAAATACATTAAAAAGCAACGGACCCAGCACAGACCCCTGCGGGACCCCACTAACTACCCTCCTCCACTGAGAATACTGGCCACGCAATCCTACTCTCTGCTTCCTATCTTTCAACCAGTTCTTAATCCATAATAATACCCTACCTCCGATTCCATGACTCTGCAATTTCTTCAGGAGTCTTTCGTGCGGCACTTTGTCAAACGCCTTCTGAAAGTCCAGATATACAATATCAACCGGCTCCCCATTGTCCACATGTTTGCTTACCCCCTCAAAAAAATGCATTAGATTGGTGAGGCAAGACTTCCCTTCACTAAATCCGTGCTGACTTTGTCTCATCAGTCCATGTTTTTGTATATGCTCTGCAATTTTATTCTTAATAATAGCCTCCACCATCTTGCCCGGCACCGACGTCAGACTCACCGGTCTATAATTTCCCGGATCTCCTCTGGAACCCTTCTTAAAAATCGGAGTAACATTGGCTACCCTCCAGTCTTCCGGTATTACACTCGATTTTAGGGACAGATTGCATATTTCTAACAGTAGCTCCGCAAGTTCATTTTTTAGTTCTATTAATACTCTGGGATGAATACCATCAGGTCCCGGTGATTTACTACTCTTCAGCTTGCTGAACTGACCCATTACATCCTCCAAGGTTACAGAGAATTTGTTTAGTTTCTCCGATTCCCCCGCTTCAAATATTCTTTCCGGCACCGGTGTCCCCCCCAAATCCTCCTCAGTGAAGACCGAAGCAAAGAATTCGTTTAATTTCTCCGCTACGGCTTTGTCCTCCTTGATCGCCCCTTTAACACCATTTTCGTCCAGCGGCCCAACCGACTCTTTGGCCGGTTTCCTGCTTTTAATGTATCTAAAAAAGTTTTTACTATGTATTTTTGCTTCCAACGCTAATTTCTTCTCAAAGTCCTTTTTTGCCCTCCTTATCTCCGCTTTGCATTTGGCTTGGCATTCCTTATGATCTGTCCTGTTACTTTCAGTTGGTTCTCTTCTCCACTTTCTGAAGGATTGTTTTTTGGCTCTAATGAGCAGTGAGAACTTCGTCAGCTTTTTGACAGCCCTTTGACCTCTTCCAAGGTCATTAGCCACCCCAGAAATCTTGCTTTACCAGGCAGCACTGATTATCCTTGTTGCTTGCTTACACTAAGCCCAGAACTTAAATTGTTCATTTTACTATTTTTTATACTGTTAATATTCTATGTTTTACGTCAAGCTGCACCTGTGGTGCACCACCTTGGGTGAATCTCTTTATAAAAGCGATTAAGAAATCCCAATAAATAATCGGTCAACTTGATCTGAAATGATTCCATGGGGGGGTTTTGTTTATTGCTCCTAGTCTTTTCACCAAGTTTTCTGGCATTGGCATGTCATGAAGGACAAAGTTTTGATCTTATAGAAAAGCATTTTATTTTCCAATGATTTTCACACTGTAAAAAAGTGATTAGATTTGTTTTCTTCTTGGATGTAATTTCAATATTTTTTCCAAGCAAACATAAATCCAAGGATACCTTATCTTTCTTTGTGGTTGTCTTTTTTTCTTACAGCTGGTGAAAGGAATGAAAAAAACTTGTTGAAGGCTTGAAGGACAGAGTCAAAGAGTCCTCAAAGAGATGTGAAGAATTTCAGGAATGAGTGTAACATGATATATTCCTGGGTTCTGTGGGACTTCCTTTCTTTTCATGTCTTTAGATATGTTTCTTATGAATTGCTTCTGTGCTACTGAGACCTTGCTTTTCTCAGTTCTTCAAGATTAAAAAAAAAAATCTCACCTAATAATTTTACCACCATATTTCCCTAGTTTTCGTTCTTTCTTTTTTTTTTTTTGTTCAGTCTCTCTTTATCTGCTATTTGAGTTAAAAAAGATTTTGTAGAGCGTTTTTGTTTTCCTAAATGGGACAGGACCAGCAGAAGTTAACAAAGCCACTGAAGGCAAAATGACAAATGTTTTGCCTAATAGAGTGCTCAAAGAGATGGAATAACAAATAACTTCAAGTACCCTTCTACCATAATACTAATAATCATCAGTGTAACAATAACAATTCGGTATCACAGTTTATGTATCATAAAACTTTTTAAAACCATTCTACACAGTGAACAAACTCACATACATGGTGATGTGGACAACACAATAATTAAACAACTACCTCATTAAAACCAAACAAAATAGTATAAAAATCAGAATCAAGATCCACTATTGTAGTGAAAAGCTTCTGCAAACAAAAATGTATTCAGCTTGTTTCCTGATTTTAGTAAATTGTATTCTGATTGCAAAGTGGGAGGTAGTGAATTCCACAGATGTGGCCCAGCAGTGCCCTGCGTTAAAGAGATCTTCACAGTTTGCACAACAGGAACCTCCAAAAGATGTGCTTCAGATCAACATAAATTTCTGCCTGGTCTGTACCAAGTTAGGAACTCCTGTATGGAAGGAGGGAGCATGTGAAGAATCCCTCTTGGCTTTAAAATGCAATAAACAAATCTTAAGCTTAGGGGTCCTTTTACTGAGGTGTGGTAAGTTTTTGCATGGCAAGTACAAAGGGACATGTTCAGCATCTGCCCTATATTTGCCACACCGAGCAGACACATGTTGCATGGTGTTACATGCTGGGGTAGATAGCGCAGGAACATGTAACACAGTGCAGACAATAAAAAATAAAAATATAACCCTCCTCCCACTGCACTGCTGTGTGGGCTAACCTCCCAACATATCTATACCCCACATCCAATCAATCCCCTGACACCCTGGAAACATCACCCCCACGTCCAAGCCCCCCAAATCTCCTTCCATATCCGATCCTCCTGGACACATATCTTCCCATATCCGATCCCCTCTCCTGACACCCCCTGATCTGATTCCCCACCCTGACATCCCTCCAATATCCTCAATCAAATCCCCTATCTTCCCAGCCCAAACTATGCCCCTAGTTCCAGGTGGGAGCAGAGGGGTATCCTCCTGCCTGGGTCCATCGATCTATCAATAAAGGACCCCTGGGTAGGTCGAGGGGAGATTGGGAGGTGGTGAGGGTCTGACTGTGTGTGTGTGTTTAGGCCCAGAGAGCAGAGTTTGGAATTTTGGGGGGGTTGGGTTTGAGCTGAGGGGATTGGATGGTGGGATGTCATGGGTATGGAGATGAGATTGGGGGTATCAATATTGGGGATAAATAAAGGGGAAGTTTCAGGAGGAGAATCGGATATTGGGGGTGTTGGGAGGGAAGATTGGATATCGGGGGGGGGGGGGGGGGGAGCACCACAGCACCTCCACTGACAGCAACTATGCTACTGGCTGCATTTACCATCTCCTCATGAATTGGTGGTAAATGCAGCCATGCTGCTGGCAATTGTGACAGCTAGAATGTGGTAGCACCCCATACCCTCTGATTCTCCCATCATGCCCAGCTCCTGCTTCTACCTGCATTAGGCAGCTATTGAGGGTTTTGTGACCATGCTGCTGATTTTAATGCATAGTAGATGTTATTGTGGGCTTCTGCTAATGTGTCTACCATACAATAGAACATGTGCAAGACCTCCTAAATGCACTGAAGAATCAGAAGCCCATGCAAAGCACAAATAACTGGGGAAGTATCTAGCTGGCATCTTAACAGCAGCATTCTGCACCAATTGTATTGCACATAGATGAATCACCGGGAAGGCCTAAGTTGATAGCATTACAATAATGAAGGCAGCATATAGTACCCTAGTACATCTAATACCCTATTGAAATGATAAGTGGTAGTAGTAGCAGCAGCATTGGCTTCAAAACTGGAGCAAAAGCCACTTGATGGTATAAAATAGCAGAACTTCTTAGAAGTCTCAATTTTAAAAGCCACACTGACTACTTTTTATATCTGTGCGTTAAATGGCAAGTGCTCGTCCAAACATGCACCCAGATTAACGAACCTGAGATGCAACCATTAAAAATGGTAATGGCAAAATGCTTAGAGATTTTCAGACCCAAAAGATCTCTGACTTTTTCAAATGTATAGCCAATGTTCAGTTCTAACCATCTAGAAATCCCATTCGTAACATGTTCAAATCAAGCTGGAAGCTCTGCAAGAACATCAGTACCTGTATGACATCTGCATAAAATCTATATGGCTATTTCAAAGCCTGCAATGAACCGGTTAAGGGCTGCAAATAAATATTAAACAAAATAGATGGGTAAAAATGTATAGGAAATACTGACGGAGGATCTAGGAATAAGATCCAGAGGAGGCTTGAGGTGAGATGATGGGGGTCAATCACACTATTTAGATAATTCAGTTGGCTTTCAGGCTCAGCTGTCTTCCTCTCTGGATGGCAATGCTAAATGTCTCAGACCAGCTATGCATCTTGCAAGAGTTAAGAATTCAGAAACAGTGTAAGGTTATGAAAGAGTCTAAGTCCGGATGTTAATTTGATGTGGATCACTGGCAGTTCATGCATGGCTAGGTTTGAACTTCAGGGTGAGCACTTTACCAGTTGGAGGTTCCTTATGCTTCAAACTGGAAAAACAAGAAGACTGAAAAAGTGTCTTTGTGTAAGTGTGAGCGTGCTGGCGTGATAGGGTAAGGAATGGGGTGGCCAGAAGAGGTGAGAGGGTAAAATGTCTCTCTGGTGACATGTGTGTATAATAGTATAATAAATGATTTTGCAAATGTAAACATTTTTTGGAAATCTTTTTAACCCTAAAGACTACCTCTTCCCTGTGCAGGCTGCATGACTCCCACTCTGCTGTCTGACATTCCTTGGGGTAAGTTGGAGGACAGCTGGGAGAGACAATGCAGAATGAACCTGCGAATAACTGAGAGGTGAGCTATGGAGGAGAGCGGGAATGAAGCGAATAGCTGCGGTATCTTCACTGCGTGCTTTGAGACCACGAGACTCTGAATGATGAAGGCAACATGAATGGACCAAGCCAAGCGAGGCAGTGTTTGTAAACATGCTTTTGAAAATGGGTGCACATCTTTTATACTGACGAAATAGAGTACTGTGAGAAAGAAAATATCGCTTCACTCAAACCATAAAGGTGATCTTGGACTAAACAGGCAGAAGGCAGAGCAGAGTCGAAATGTAGTCAGCTGATACGTTGAGAGGAAGTGTGGTGTGTTCTCTTTCAGTTAATTGAGGTTCAAAGCTATGCAGCAGTAGAGTGAATCATTTTAAAAATATTATTTAAATGGGAATTTTATAACAAGGCACCTAAAATAATGTGATTAGTGTTCCTATTTTATGCATATTTTATAAAGGCAATATAGACACCCATGGATTCCACTTTGTCTTGGGCTCCACAGGTGAATAGGTTGGTCCAAAGGTCTTATGTATTGATGTGTTAGCTATGCTGTAATTGCCTATTGCTCGTGCTTGATTTATTCTTACTGTACACCGCCTTGAGTGAATTCCTTCAAAAAGGCGGTAAATAAATCCTAATAAATAAATAAATGCTTTTCAGAAGAGCACTTTTGGCTTCTGGTTCAGTCTTTGTTACTGAGTATGTTGGATTACTGCAATATTATTTACTTGAATTGCCATAAGTTGTTGATAAAGAGGCTTCAGACAGTCCAGAATGCTGCTTTATGTTTGATTTCAGCCCGGGTCTTTTTTTTTTACATTTTTTTTGTTTCTTGCTCAAGTCGCTTTTTGGATTAGTATCTTTTTATTTGTTGGATTATTTGATGTTCTCATCTTGTTTTAGATCTCAGAGCATTTGTAATTTGTTTTCTTATCCCCCAATTAGAGGTAGGAAGAAATTGAAATATGTGGGATGTTTGTTGACATTTCAAGCAGACAGGTGGGGAAATGAAATTACTGGGTTGTTGTTGACTGCCAGGGGATATTTGAATTTTAGGAGGCTTTTAAAGACTTATTTGTTTCAGAAATTTGTCATGGAGGGTGATGGGTGAGTTGGGAGGTATGATCTGTTGCAATTCTGTTTTATATTGACTGTACTTCCAGGTTGTGAACAGTTTCTTTTATTGTGATCCGCATCGAACTGCAAGGGGATTACGGAATACAAGAATAAGTTATGTTATTTTATGTAAATAGGGATGGGCTGTTGTTTAAAACGGACGTCATCCATTGGTAATAGTGCACCCTCTTCTTACTCTTTTCCCCTAGGGCACATGTGCCAACTATTGCACATGCCTGAACCATTGTGCATGTGTACCCTATCAGGAAAGACTGCACACTATCCTCCAGATTCTATATATGGTGCCAAACTTTTGGCATGGATTGAAGATGAATGCACAAATAAATCATTATTTATTTATTTTTTATTTTGTTACATTTGTATCCCACATTTTCCCACCTATTTGTAGGCTCAATGTGGCTTACATAGTACCGGAGAGGCGTTTGCAGACTCCGGTGTGAACAAATACAAAGTGATGTTGTGGTCAGTAAAGTTCAAGTGGCACAGCCACATTAGGGAATCATACAATGGAAGAGTTGAGTTATGTCCATTATGTACTTTAGTTTTGTTGTGTTGCAGACATCAGGCATTTATGTTGGATCGGTAGGGTATGCCTTTTTAAACAGGTTAGTTTGGTGGTCGTATGTAGATTTCAAGGCTTTTGGTAGTGCTTTCCACAGTTGTGTGCTTATGTAGGAAAAACTGGATGCGTAAGTTGATTTGTATTTGAGACCTTTGCAGCTTGGGTAGTGCAGATTTAGGTACGTTCGTGTTGATTTGGATGTGTTTCTAGTTGGTAGGTCGATCAAGTCTGTCATGTATTCTGGGGCTTCACCGTAGATAATTTTGTGAACCAGAGTGCAGATTTTGAATGCAATGCGTTCTTTGATTGGGAGCCAGTGTAGTTTTTCACGGAGGGGTTTTGCGCTTTCAAATCGCGTTTTTCTGAAGATAAGCCTAGCTGCCGTGTTTTGAGCGGTCTGAAGTTTCTTTAAGGTTTGTTCTTTGCATCCCGCATAAATTCCATTGCAGTAGTCTACTTGGCTTATTACCGTTGATTGTATCAGGTTGCGAAATGTTTCCCTCGGGAAGAATTGTTTCATGCGTTTGATTTTCCACATTGAGTGGAACATTTTCTTTGTTGTGGATGTCACTTGGCTTTCTAGTGTTATGTTGCGGTCCATTATAACGCTGAGGATTTTCAGGCTGTCTGAGATAGGGAGGGTGTAATCTGGGGTGTTAAATTGTGGGGTTGTCCGCGCTGTATTGGGATGCGAGGATGAGACAGTGTGTTTTTTCTTTGTTGAGTTTTAGTTGAAATGCATTAGCCCAAGAGTCCACTGCTGCATAGCTTTGAACCTCAATTAACTGCAAGAGAACACACCACACTTCCTCTCATTGTGTAACAGTCAATTAACATCAATTAAAAATCAATTATTGAGGTTAATTGGCAATATTCTGGATTAGTGTGCACATCTGCCTGCATGCTATTCCATAACCCTGGCCTCCCAAATCCCATAGCGTGCAACCCAAGAGGGGGTGTGGCCATGGGAGGGACATGGGCAGGTCAGAGTTGTTCTGAGAAAATCGACCCGGTGTTTATGGAATGAGTCTTTGCACTGACCTTGGGTGCTGGAAATTACACCACATTTCAGCAGGCGTAAATTGGGCACAGAAATCAGTGCTAAGCACTATTCTGTAAAGGCTGTGTGTCCTTTTCAGAATCACACTTAAGTTACATGTGTTGTTATAGAATACACTTGGATTTCAGTGTTGATGTCTAGGTGCGCTATATAGAATCCGAGGGTTAGTGCTGATCTTTTCCAGTGCCCAGGGTTTAAATAATTATTTGTACTTTTGACCAGGTTCACATGATGTAGTTCCTGCATAATGTTTTTAATTAAATGTATATCTTTGGAGTGTGTATATTTTGGGAGTATGTGTAGTTTTGGATCACGAATTATATCAATATATTTAAATTTCCTGTAGTTTTTAATTTAATCCATGACCTTTACGTTTTATTTCATGATTTGTTGTATAATCTTGTAAATTTGAGTGCCCAGTAATGCATTTTAAGAAGGCCAGTGAGCTGCATAGCGAGCAGCCACACATAACATGGCGGATGCCACGTGGTAGCTCTCCAGCCCGCACTGCCTCCTCCGGCTTCCCCACCAAGGAAGGAGTGATGTCACAAGAAACTCCAGCAGGGATTGGTGGGGAGACCGGAAGGGGGTGAGATCATAGTTCACCAGCGCGAGGAATGAAATAAAGAGCTGCCGAGGAGGCAAGGGAGCCTCTTTGGCGGTGAGCAGCAGTAATGCATTTTTTACTACTTTTCTTGACTTATAAAATGCCCCAAGTGCTTTGTATTAAAGCTGACATTTTTACACTTGTGTTTTCTTTTTTTTTCAATACTTTGTTTCTTAAAGATAAATCATCGATGGTCCTCCAATTAAATTGAACATTCATTTATGTTTTTTTAGGCTTCTTATGTCACTTTCTTGTCCTATTTTTCTTAAGTCAAATGCAGTTGTATAATTTTAAAAACTATCATGTAATGAATTTGAGGTTCCCTTGCCACATGTATACATTTTTTGCTATTATAATTGCACATTTGCATACCTTAATTTATGTAATTTACATACTGTTATCTTTATAATTTTTGTTGACCCTCACAGTAATTTATTTATGTTTTTACTTAATTTTATTGTTTGATATGAACCGACTTTTTAATGTGCTTTTATATGTTTTTACTTACTGATATTTCAAGTAACTTCATAGTGCTGTGTCAAATCATTTTGATGTACTTTGAATAAACATGCACAAGGCTCGTCTGGTCTCCCTTGAGTCATTGGAAGTGCTCACCCTCCTACCCTATTCCTTTTTGGCTATCTCTACTACAGTTGTAGGGACTAGTGTTCCTCCACTTCACGAGATCGATCCCCTTATCCCAGATTTCGCCACCACAGGGAAGGCTGGCGCAAGCACTGTGTATCAGTCGCTGGCTGTTTGTGCTCACTGACAGCAATGAACTGATGTTTTAAAGAGTACGGGGGGGGGGGGGGGGGGGGGGGGTGGCTTGATTTTTACCAAAATTGAATTGGCCAGCATTAGTGATGAATTTTAAAGTTCTTTATTGAAAGCACCAGAAAATATAGACCCGACATGGTTTTGGCCTGCCTCAGGGGTCACAGTCAAACTCTGGCAGTCAAATCAAACAAAGGGCCCTGTTTACTAAGCAGCGTTATAGGCACGTTAACATTTTTAATGTGTGTTAACCATGTACACGCATTAACCATGTATGTGCTTACAATATCCCTGTAGGCACCTACATGGTTAGCGCACGTGCTAAGTGTAGGTGCACTAAAATCACTAATGCACCTTAGTAAACAGAGCCCAAAGTGTGCCAGTGCTTTTGTTGGAGTTTCAGGGTTTGAAGACGGAACATGAGCAACACCAAAAAGTGATGTCATTGTTTCCAGCTACTTTTTATAGCAGCCTGAGCACAGTAAGCTGTGCTGCACTCCTGCACCAGGCACACTGTGTTTGATTTGACTGCCAGAGTTTGATTGTGATGCCCATGGCAGGCCGAAACACAGACCGTGTTGGGTCCATATTTTCTGGTTCCTTCAATAAAGAACTTTGAAATTCATCACTTCCTTTGCCACTTGCCAGCATTTGGAGGAGATTTTTTTCCTGTGGAGCTTCTTTTTGTGCATGTACTGATGGTATTACATAAGAAAAAACAATTTAATTATAAACCTGCCACCTTAATTCCCCCCCCCCCCAAAAAAAAACAAGGCAAAAAATTTGTAGCAGTCTTGAGAGAGAAAGAGATATTTTCATCTTCGGCTGCCAGTAGAGTTCATTGGGGGGAAGAAATCTCTTAGGAAGGAAAAGAAGGAACATGGTGGCACATCTCTCAGACAAATAAAATGGAGTCTTTTTAAGTAGGGGGAGGGGGTGGTTCAATAATTAAAATAGAGGGGGAAGGAATTTTGGATTTAGCTCAAACTGTTTTCAGTTGGTGCTTAAGGAGAGTACAGTTGGTATATTTCCCTGTCTCTAGACAGCTCAAATCTGTGCTTGTTCCTGAGGCAAAGGGGGGCTAAGTGATTTGCCCAAGATCAAAAGTTGCTGCAGTGGAATTGAAACCCGGCTTCCCTGATTTGCAATTTGCTGCTTTAACCATTCAGCTACTCCCTCACTGTATGTGGAACAATATGGATGAAGAAGGTAAATGGAGTGGAATGTAACAGTATATTGCATAACATCAACTAAAAATAAAACATTTACTGTTGTGAAGCTGATAGGAATAAGTGAGTAGACTGGATGGCCCATGTGAAAGGGAGTTCTATAACTGGGGGCTCACATTTACATGCCCCCCTGTGATGCGAATGTACAGACTCCTAAGCGCTGTTCTGTAACGGTGTGGATCAGGGGCATAGGCCTGGATTAAATGGTACCGAAATTTGAGTTGAGTGCTCTTTATATATAGCCCATTCCTGTGCTCAAATTTGGGTGCTGTATTTACGCCAGCTGAAACCTGGTGTAAGTGCTGGCACCCAACTCTTGATATTTGGGTGCGGGAATGGTGATATCCTACAACTCTGTACACAAATGTTTGGAATGCCCCTACCACACCTCTGGTCATGTCCCCTTTTGAGTTGTGCACTAGGTAATTTAGGCATGGAGGGATACAGAATGGAGGGCAGGACAGTGGCGTACCTAGGTTGGCTGCCACCCGGGACGGGTCACTGCTACAGCCCCCCCAGCGCATCATGCCCCCTCCCCCAAAGTGTATCACCCCTCCCCTGAAGTGCATCACCTATCTCCCCCCGAAGTGCATTATCATCACCACCTGAGACTGCACGGAGCAGTCACGTGGCTGTTGGCCCCGCCGGTCCCCTGCCCCAGAAAAGGAAGTAACATCAGAGAACTGGCAGATCCGACAGCTGTGCGACTGCTCTGTGTACCCCCTTCTTGCCTGCACCCAGGGTAGAATGTCCCCAGTTATTTTTGTAGCGCTGGAACTTAACCAGCGGTAATTAGGCAGTGCCACGTGGGGTTAGCACAAGAGCCCTTACTGCTATCTCAATGGGTGGTGGCAAGGGCTCCCCACCGAAATGGTCACTTACTGAATAGACATTTCTGTTTCCTAAACACAACACAGCGCAGAGAGGGCCCAAAGAACAGAACAGCATCCAAATAGTGAAAGAAAGCACCAAGAGCCTTTAATATAGGGGCAAAGTATGTTTAATCAAATAATTTGGACAACAATCTTCTAAAAATGACCTGACATGGGCCGTGTTTTGGCGCACAGCATCTGTGTCAGGGGTCATATAAGTTGTAGTAACTAAATGTGCAGTAGCAAAACTTTACGACCCCTGACGCAGGCGCTGTGCACTGAAACACGGCCTGTATCGGGTCATTTTTGGAAGATTGTTGTCCAAGTTATGTGATTAAAGATACTTTGCTCTGATTTTGAAGGCTCTTGGTGCTTTCTTTTGCTATTTGTTTCCCAAACATAGACAGCCTTTTAGCCGCTGCGGTAAAAGGGGGCCTCAGAGTGAGTCAAAAACACATGCTGATGCTAGCGCAGGCCCCCTTTTACTGCAGCTTAGTAAAAGGACCCCTAAGCTACCTGCATCCTTACCACATTTGGGTGCCCTCAGTTATGCCAGTTCTATATATAAATGTAAGGTACACTGATACTGGGTTATGCTAGTATTTCTACAACGGAATCGGGCTGCCCAGATTCAGATGCAGAACAGGTTCTCACCATGCAGCATCAGGGAGCATAAATGTAGGTGCCCAGTCTTTTTCTCTTGACATATACAAAGATACTGTGCAGCAACCAAGAACAGTTTCTCAGAAAAAGAAATGTACCACAGCTGATCAGCAGACAGAAATCACACATAATATCACTACCACCTTCCTGTAGGGTATCCTGCGAAAATGTAACCTGGTTATTTGATTCCCCCAAGCTAAGAGTATATAAATCAGTAATGATAAGAGGACACTACTTCATTGTGAAATAAGATTCAGGTTCCAGGATGTCAGCAGTGTGTGTGTTATCCATGTCATGCCAACCAACAGGTAAGGTTAATTCTTCAACTGTGTGGGCTCTTGACGTCAGCAGGTTTCACTTTCCGAGTTCTCAGCAAACCTTTGAAAATAAGGCCTTACTGCTGTACTCTCATATAAATAGATGTGCATAATGACAGATGCACCAGGAAGACTTTAGGAGGCCTGGACCCCTATATGGTCACTTAATCTGCACATGTCATTTGTTCGCGCTGTACTTGGTTGTAGAATGAGAGACTCTGCAGATGCCTGAGAACTGTGCTAAGCTGACCACATCACTATTCTACAAACCACAAAGCATTAAAAATAAGCTTGGACAAACGTTCATGGTTTTTTTCCACCCCCTCTGCTTACTTTTACTTGAAATGAAAATCTGTTTCACCAGTCAAGGGCAAATGATCTTTCTGTTGCCTCTATACTGATTAAAAGGTAATAATTAATAGAAGCCCACAAATTTCAAACCAAACCACAGGGAGTGATAAGATCTTCAGTAACCAAGTCCATCTTGAGAAAATTAATTTGATAAAATTGGTAGCGCAAATTTAAAAGTGACAAGTGGAGCTGGAGATTTCAACTTAGGGCAAAAATTCAGTGGAGGAAGTGATGAGAAAAACTAGAGTTTCACAGTGATAAAGAGTTATATTGAATGGCTTCCATTAGCCTGGAATGTAAACCATATGTGGCAACCATGTGTAACCTAGTATCTATCAACAGCTGAGGACCATTTGGTCTATCCTGTCTGCCATTTGCTCACACCTACCCTGATCTAGCTTTGGCTATAGCCTTTCCTTGCTTTTCCTTTTGGTAAGTCATTTTTTATTTCAGTGTTTGGGATCATCAATTGTGTACATGTGTTCAGATAAGAGCAGACTTGATGGTTTGCATTCAGTGAACTATGGGGAACTAGCAATGTCCTGGAAAGAAGAAAGCATGTCAGGAAGGTTTTCTCTCTGTGTATGTTTACCTTCTCATTGATCCATCACAATAAAATTGTAGGAAACCCAGACAGGGTATAGAGTAAATATTTATAACTAGTGATTAGAGCACCAGTCTTGACATCCCAAGGTAGCCAGCTTAACTCCCATTGCTGCTCCTTGTGACCTTGAGCAAGTCACTTAACCCTTCATTGTCTCAGGTACAAAATTAGACTTTGAGCTCTCCAGGGACAGAGAAATACCCAGTGTACCTGAATGTAACTCAACTTGAGTTATTACTAAAAAAAGGTGTGAGCAAAATCTGAATAAATAAATAAACTAGGTAATAGAGGACACATGAACTGAGTTCCATGAAAGTATTTTACTTAAGGAAAAAAAACTCCATGGATGGAGAACGCCAGGCATAAAACAGTAGAGAAACAAAGAAGAACCTCTCGCAGATGGTGTCCAAAAACTTCTTTATTATAATAATCTTCAGAAACAATAAAGGAGACCCTTTATTTACAGGGTCTCCTGTCCAAGGTTTTTTTGGAGAAATTACCTAGTGGAGACTTTTTTTGATGACCAATCTGGGAATACGTATGATATGACAAATTCCTAGACCCTGATGCAAGCTGGTAGGGCCGAAACACAAGTCGTGTTGGGTCTCCTTTATTGTTTCTGAAGATTATTGTAATAAAGAAGATTTTGGACACCAACTGTGACAGCTTCTTCTTTTTTTCTCTCTACTGTTTTATGCCTAGTATTTTACTTAAGACACATGAAGGCAAATATTCAGTGGTAGATGCCCTGAATCTGGTTAAAGCCTTATGTATATTTGGCAGTGGTAAAAACATAAGTGCCAGCACTGAATATACATGTATAAATTTAAATAATTAACTAATTCATTTAGGGGTTCTTTTACGAAAGGTTTGCCATGCGGCAACAGGCTTGCCTCATGGCAACCTGGAACTACCGCTGTCCCAATGTGGCCGCTGGTGGTAGTTCCACTTCGAGCGTGTGCCATTTCTGGCATGCTGGAAAATGTTTTTGTTATTTTTACCATGGTGCTAACCTTATGGTAATCACTGCTTGGTTACTGCCGGGTTACTGCAGAAGCCCTTACTGCCATCTCAATGGGTGGCGGTAAGTTTTCCCCACTGCATGGCCATGCGGTAAGAGTAATCTTACCACAATCTTAAGAACTTAACTCAAAAAATATCAATGAAATGTCACTTAGCTGCTCAGATGTCTCTTGTTTGTATACATACCTCTGATAAGATTTAGTTCTCTTCCCGGTATCATTTGTAGTTGATTCTGAGTTATTGGTCTACCAGCAGAATATCACCACTTAGATGGATAACTTCCTATCCCACCCTAGAACTCCTCTAATCCTATTTAGGGAGTAATTTGATCCATTTTGGGAGTAATTTTATAAAAGTGGGCTGAGTGCCCTTTAGTATAGGCTGAAGATACAAGTGCGTTGGTGATTGTATAAGCAGACCTGCCTGAGTGATATCCATTTCCAGATCAGCAATGTATCCACATAAATAGTGCCACTGGCCTATATAGGCAGTGATTCTGTAAACAGTGGGGATATGTGGAGGGGCATAATCGAACGAAAACGTCTATCTCCATGGGCGTTTATCTCCGAGAACGGGTCCGTGAAGGGGCGGACCGAACTGTATTTTCGGAAAAAATAGACGTCCATGTTTTATTCGACAATTTGTGAGCTGGGCGTTTTTGTTACTTTTACTTGTAAAGAAGTACACAATAACATTTGCTACTTTTACTAAAGTAATAATTTTGCCAAATGTTACTACTTTTATTCAGTTACATCTGATGCTTGCAGTTAAAAGTAAAAGCAGAAGGAAGTTATAAATGACGATTCCTTAGTAAACCAAATGAAACAGCAAAACAGAACAGGATTTTGCTATTGCAAACCACATCATGCAAACAGTGGATCATCTCATCTTAAATTTTGCTGTTCAGTGAACATAGCCTATAAGAACAGTGGAGTTGCCTGAGTTTGTTGAACTGATTAGTGGCCTCCAGCCAAATAGAACAGTGATAAGTTGGGTTACTATAAAGTGGAAGTGGAGGTGAAGCTGACACTGGTAGCAATTCTTGGTGAACAGACATATGTCTCTACCAAACAGATTGCACGTCATCGCATGGGAAATTTTACACTGAGGTAACTGTCCACTGAATTGATTCAATTCAATTTAATTCAATTCGGATCTTTCATACCGCTAATATCCCCTATTCAGGGTTCAGTGCGGTTTACAGTATTAGTGGGACAAAGTTGGGGTACAATATTATAGGTAGGACATTGATTGAATACATTCAATGCTATATAACACTAGAGAGTGTGTGAGTAGTAAGGTGCTTCCTTTGATAATCCTGTATGATAAGAGTCTTTCGGGAGGAAGTCTGCTCGTCTGGACTTAAAACTGAAGGGTTTCCACACATTTGACGTTCTTGCATCAGTACTCAAAGATATTTAAACAGAGTTTGCCATCAGACAATGATTCCAATTTTGTGAAAGTCTTCTTTGCAATTGGACAGCATGATGATGATAATGAAGATAAAGATGAAGATGCAAATGACAAATTAGATAGCACTTTTTCTAATGCAGATGATAATGACAATAATTATGATAAAGTATTCTTTGCTATATGGAAGTCATGTGTTTCAGAGATTCCATTGATCAAAACCTGCAGACCCAGTCAGAAGACATCTATAATATTGCAGCCTGGCCTGATCTGAAGAAACTTCAATCCACTTTCTGCTAGTGCAGTTGTTGAAACGTTTTAGCTGTGCTGGATTAATGACTCAGAAGCACACTCATTAGTGACAGTTATTTTCAAAATTTAGTTCTACTAAAAGCAAAGTGGGTTGAATTGTAGAGCAATAAAGCTGTTGGGATAAAAATGTTAATAATAATTGCAATCATTGGAGTTGTGGTACTTTTACTTTTTACTCAAAAAGTATTATATTAGGCAATAACTTTTTTGCTTTCACTTAAGTACATTTTTGCATGTGTTCTTCACTGTACTTTTTATTTAAGTATTAAAAATATACATTTATGCCATGCAAGTGATCTTGTCTGAGTGGGTATCTTATAGCTATCCATCCTATTCCCAGTGGCGGACTCGTATGATCCTGCTGCTGCGAATTGAAAGGATGGGGGTGAATGACTTCAATTCTGGACCTGGTCTGCGGTTCCTAAACACTTGGCATCCATTGTTAGATACACTGACCCCAGCTGCTAGGAGTAGGCTGTTGAACTTCTAACAGTATCCCACGCAATGAATAAAGAGGTTGGGGGGGAGGGGGAGGGATTAAAGGAGGGGGAGGGAGGGGAGGAGGGGGTTGTTTGGGGAGGTAGGGGATTATAATAAAAACTGTATTATGTTGCTGTCATGGTTGATGTTCTTTGCTCCTGTAGAGATTCAGATTTATGTATGCGTGTGTACAATATTGTTTAGCGGTTCTTGTACAGGCTATTTTGTCTTTAATAAAAAAGATATACCATAAAAAAAATATACATTTATTTTTACTTTTACTTAAGTACTTTGGCCTAGTACTTTGAACAACACTGGACATATACAAATATGTGCTTGTCTTGAACACAAGAAATATAGGGACAGGCTTATGAACCTCAACATGTATACGCTGGAAGTGAGGAGGGGGAGAGGAGATATGATATGATATGATAGAGATATGATAGAGAAACTAATGCATGCGTCAAACTTTACCTATCTGAGCACACAGTTATGGAACGCACTGCCACGCAGCTTGAAATCGATCTATGAAAGAATGAACTTCTGCTCATTACTGAAGACCCATCTCTTTAATAAAGCATACCACAAAGATCAACCAATGTGAATATGCACAACTCGCCCACCTATATTCAGAACTGTCTCTTAATATCTGCCTGTATACTATTACTTTGTTTTATTATCATCATGTCGACCAAAACCCTGCAATACTAAATGTTCATTTACTAACATTCTTCCACTATTCATGATGTATTGTAAGCCACTTTGAGCCTGCAAAGAGGTGGGATAAGGTGGGATACAAATGCAACAAACAAACAAACAAATAAATAAATAAATAAATAAATAAATAAATAAATAAATAAATAAATAAATAAATATCTCAAGGGCATTAATGTACAGGAAGTGAGAATTTTTCAACTGAAGAAAACTCTGGAATGAGGGGCATATGATGAAGTTAAGAGGGAATAGGCTTAGGAAGAATCTAAGAAAGTATTATTTCACAGCAAGGATGGTGGAAGCATGGAATAGCCTCCCAGTGGAGGTCATGGAGTCGAGGACTGTGTTGGAGTTAAGGAAAGCGTGGGATAAGCACATGGGATTCCTTAGGAACAGGAGGGGTTGGGGGTTGCAGAGGATGGCCAGACCGGATGCACCTTTATCTACCATCATGATTCTATGTTTCTAAGTAGCAGGGGGTAAGGAGCCCTCCTCAGGCAAACTTTATCACCGTAGAGGTCAATCTGCTGGTCAGATGATTGAGCAAAGTTCTACCTTCAAGCACTCTTCCAAGTCCCAGGCTTTAAAAGAAAAGTTAGTTGGTTAGAAGTGCTTTTGAACAGGTGTAAATACAGGTAGGTAGAACTGCCAAGCCATATACGTATTATTGTTCTGATATGCTTTTACACCTATTCTTGGTGAACTTTCAGAACATATCTCCTTTCCAAACAGGTAAATCTCTGCATTTTGCAGATTATGGACCAAATTATTAGTATCTAGGTCTCATTGCATAAAGTGGGACTTATGCTAAAATAGCACAAGTTATTGGTAAAATAACATGTCTCAACAGTAGCCCACATTGATAACTTTGCCCCTTGATGCTGGGAATATTGAAAAAAGGACTTATGTGGTCCATACCTTCTGCCAGTCAGTGTCGATTTTCAGTGCTCGCTGGCTAAAGTTGACCACATCACTGTGGGTCCAAAAGCATTGGCCTTATGTTTTCCAGACAAATTTTGTCTAAGTATATTTAGCATGCTTTTCAGTTGCAAATCCAACTGATTAGATAGGGCTTACAGTCCAGATAAAAGAACCAGATAAAATTAGATGGTTAACTGGGTTTTCGGAAACAGACTTGTTCGTCAATAGTATGAGAATTACTATACAAACTTTTGTATGTATCAATTAAACATGGCTAAGGAAGGTTTAATAGCTGAACCTTTCCTTTTTAACAAAGGCTTGTCTAAATCCTTTTGTGAGTGTTGATCCTGCACTTTGTTTATTTAGGTAGGAACTCCCCTGTTGACACCTCCTAAAGATAAGTGAAGCAGAATTAAAAATACACAAGAACATAGCAAACTTGAGTTTGGAGTGCAGAGGTGGAAATGTGTACAAACTTCGGGATTGGTGGAAACACACTTAAATGGATCAAGGGTTTCCTAACCACTAGAACATATCAAGTGAAATCAAGCTCAAACATATCATCACCGGGGAAAGCAGACTGCGGAATACCTCAAGGATCACCATTATCACCGATCCTTTTCAACCTTATGATGGCCCCACTAGCCAAGTCGTTATCCAACCAATGCCTTAACCCATTCATCTCTGCGGAGAATGCCACAATATACATCCCTTACAAACTTGATCTGGCAGAAATCACCAACGAAATCAAGCTCAGCTTGAACATCATGGACTCATGGGCAAATGCATTCCAACTAAAACTCAACACAGAAAAAACACACTGTCTCATCCCAATACAATACATATAAACCCACAAACATAAACACCCCAGGTTACACCCTTCCTATCTCAGACAGCCTGAAAATTCTCGGCGTTACAATCGACCGGAACCTCTCACTAGAGAACCAAGCAAAATCTACAATAAAGAAAATGTTTCACTCAATGTGGAAAATCAAACGCGTGAAACCATTCTTCTCGAGGGAAATATTTCGCAACTTGATACAAGCAATGGTACTAAGCCATGCAGACTACTGCAATGGAATTTATGCGCGATGCAAAGAACAAATCATAAAGAAACTTCAGACCGCTCAAAACACAGCAGCCAGGATTATATTTGGAAAAACGCGTTTTGAAAGTGCCAAACCTCTCTGAGAAAAACTGCACTGGCTTCCAATCAAAGAATGTATTGCTTTCAAAATCTGCACCCTGGTTCATAAAATTATTTACGGCGAAGCCCCGGGATACATGACAGACCTCATAGAGCTGCCAACCAGAAACACAACAGGATCAGCAAGAACATACCTAAATCTCCACTACCCAAGCTGCAAAGGACTCAAATACAAATCAACTTATGCATCCAGCTTTTCCTATTTAAGCGCGCAACTATGGAATGCACTGCCAAAAGTCATAAAAACAACGTATGACCACCTAAATTTCCAGAAATCACTAAAAACAAACCTGTTCAAAAAAGCATACCCCACCGACCCAACATAAAAGCCTGAATACCTGCAACACAACGAAACCAAAGCTCGTAATGGACATAACTCTTCCTCTCTAAGATTCTCTAATGTGTCTGTCACAAATGAACCTTATTCTACCACAATAACACCTTGTATTTGTTCATACTGGAATTGGCGAACGCCAATACGGTACTATGTAAGCCACATTGAGCCTGCAAATAGGTGGGAAAATGTGGGATACAAATGTAACAAATAAATAAATAAATAAATAAATAAATAAATAAAGGGAATATCATTCATGAAGGACTGATGCAACTATTCATGGAAATCCATGCATGCGGCCTGCTAAGCACATATTTTTAAGACGCAGAAGCAGATAATACGATATTTTGATTAACTCATTGTCCAAATTAAATCTGTTTCAAAGAAGCCTCCAGACACATCCATTCTTTTTGGTCTACTCAAATCAGCATGAATATAAAGGAGTAATAAACATAGAAACATGACGGCAGATAAAGGCCAAATGACCCATCCAGTCTGCCCTTCCTCAGTAACCACTAACTCCTCCTTTTCCTAAGGGATTCCACATGCCTGTCCCATGTGTCCATAAATTCTGACACAGTCTTCTTCTCCACTACCTCCACTGGGAGGCCATTCCACACATCCACCACCCTTTCCGTGTTGTTTCTCATGTACGTCAGACTGTCAAAAACATGAACACGCCAGCAAGAACTTTGCATCACCAAGAAAGTTTGCCGTTTCTGTTTCTGAAAGTGCAACACCATAATATGGAATGGGGATGTCCTAGGTGATCATAATCTCTTCATGCTCCAATAATTCTTTTAGGGTTGACATCCTAGTGCGTTTCTGGTGGATGAGTCATATAATTTTATTCTGCCTTTGAATATAGAAATTTTTTTGAATATAGAAATTTTCTGCCATCAGAACTTTGCAGGCAGCTCTGAGATGAATAACCATTTCCAGCTCTTTCTTACAGAATCTACAGATGTCTGTTGTATACATTTTTTCTATGTTTGATGGGATGAGATGGTTCACAGAAGAAAACATGGTAGAAAGATACAGAAATATTTCTATTATTTTCAAACACACCTGGATAAGTGGCCTATCCAGATTACATTTTATGAAATCCAGAAGGAAGCTCTTTTTGGCATGATAGAAGTACTACAGTGAGTGTTAGCAGTAAATGAAGACTGAGATTAATCTGGTTTATTCTGGTTTAGGAGTGAGGTTCATTCCCGCCATGGTATGTACAAAACTAATCTATTTGGAGACATTGCACCCATAGAGACTTTGAGCAACCAGAAGTGCCCCAGTTTCTTTACACTTATACTAATTCACAGGGCAGAAGCCTTCATTTAATTAAATTTAAAATTTATGACTCATCTTACCAGAATGAATAATTAAGTACAAAGCAAGATAAAATAAATTAAAATCTTCAAACATACAGTATAAGAACAAAATGTTCTGAAATAATAGAGTAAAACACTAATGCCTATGTTTATTAAGGTGCGCTATGAGTGCATTAGCGTTTTTAACATGTGCAAATGGTTTACGCACATTAAACGCTAACACGCCCATAGAAATTTATAAGCACATTAGCCTTTAATGCACCTTAAATTTAAAGATGCCTTAGAAACGCAAAAGCACCTTAGTAAGCATACCCCTAAGGCCACTGTTTACTAAGCCGCGCTGTAGGTGCGCTAGCGTTTTTAGTGTGTGCTAAAAATTATGGGTGTCTCTAGCATTAGCGCACCTTAGTAAACAGGGCCCTAAAACAATAGCATTCACTTGTACAAAAATAATAATAAAGTTATAAAACTAATCAAAAAGCAAAGTTTTTGGTTATACCTGATTCTAATTTTAAGTCTGAGGGCAAAGCATTCCGCCATCGTGGGCAACTCCAAAAAATACCTTGATGTAGAGGGAAATTCTATAAAGGGATACCTACAATGCGCCTATTCTGTAAAGAAAAGCATGTATTTATTTAATTTATTTATTTATTAGGATTTATTTACTGCCTTTTAGAAAGAATTCACTCAAGGTGGTGTATAGTAAGAATAAAGCAAACATAAGCAATAGACAATTACAGCAGTAAAAATATTCAAATAACAATACAAAGTATGGTGTGGAGGGGCATTTTCGAAAGGGACGTCCATGTTTTGATTTGGACGTCCTCGCAAAACATCCTGATCTAGGGGCAGGGAAACCCATATTTTCAAAACAAATATGGTCAGGGACGTTCAAATCCTTAGATTTGGTCGTCCCTAGACTTGGTCGTTTCTGATTTTCGGCGATAATCGAAAACCAAGGACTTCCATCTCAGAAATGACCAAATGCAAGCCATTTGGTCATGAGAGGATCCAGCATTTGTAGTGCACTAGTCCCCCTGACATGCCAGGACACCAACTGGGCACCCTAGGGGGCACTGCAGTGGACTTCATAAATTGATCCCAGGTACATAGCTCGCACTCCAACCCCCCCCCCCCCCAAAAAAAAAACCCACTACCCACAACTGTACTATCTGCTGTTGCGGCTAGGAAAGCAAATAGAATGTTGGGTATCATTAGGAAAGAGATTGAAAACAAAAATAAGGATATTATTCTGCCATTGTACTGCTCCATGGTGCAACCGCACCTTGAGTATTGTGTTCAATTCTGATCGCCGCACCTCAAAAAAGACAGAGTGGAATTGGAAAAGGTGCAGAGAAGGGTGACAAACATGATACAGTGGATGGGACGACTTCCCTATCAGGATAGGCTGAAGAGGCTGGGGCTCTTCAGCTTGGAGAAAAGGCGGCTGAGGTCTATAAGATAATGAGTGGAATGGAACGGGTCAATGTGGAGCGTCTGTTTACGCTTTCCAAAAATACTAGGACAAGGGGGCATGCGATGAAGCTGCAGTGTGGTAAATTTAAAACGAATCAGAGGAAATATTGCTTCACTCAACGCATAGTTAAACTCTGGAATTCGCTGCCAGAAAAGGTGGTTAAGGCGGTTAACTAGCGGACTTCAAAAAAGGGTTGGACGGCTTCCTGGAGGAAAAAAGCCATAGAATATTATTGAATGGACGAGGGAATAATACAGTATTTCTAGGATGGGTGGGACAAATTGCTTGTTCTTTTGGCCGCTGTCAGTGACAGGCTGAGAGGCAAGGACTGCATTTCTGTCCAGAACCCAGGCTATACCATTGGTGTCACTATTATCTAATGGCAAGGGTACCCAGGGCTAAGGACAGTTATTGAGCAGCAGGATTTCCACCTTGAACCATTTGCTCTTGCATGGTCTGAGTTTGAGAAATGTTGTATTGACTCAATATGCTTTGTCATATTGAAAGGAACATTTTTTCTGATACCCAAAAAGTCATGCATAGTGACACAATGACAGAGATGATATTATTTAGAGGAAGTGGTGGCCCTACTATTAGGCCACCTGAGGGGGGGGGGGTCTCAGGCAGCACTCTTGTGAGGTGGCATCACCCCCACCCTTCTCTCCCCAACCCCCTTCTCCAAAATTACATTTTTCTTTTCTTGTTTTTCAAAATAAGGTGGTGTCAGCGACTCCCATAGGCTGCCCTGCTGCCAGTCCCGGCCCCTTCTCTGTACTGTGGGTGGCCCACCTCTGAGGAAACAGGATATTACATCAGAGGCGGGCTGCCTACAATAGAGAGAAGGAGCCGGGACCAGCGGCAGGGTAGCCTATGGGAGTTGCTGCTGCTGCCTTCTTTGGAAAAACAAGAAAAGAATAGAAAAGGTAATTTTGGAGAAGGGGGTTGGGAAAAGAAGAGGGAGCAGTGGCAGAGGAGCTGGGGTGGAAGCTCATTTTTTGCCTCAGGCGGCAGATTGTCTTGGGCCGCCCCTGTTTAGAGGACTTCCAGGCCACAGGAAATACATGTGTTTCATTGTTTAAATTCCTGTAGGCGCTATTCAGCGATGTGGTGTTAAACCCATAAGTGCTGTTGAGAATGACCAGTTAGCCCTGAACAGGTGATTTAACCGGTCAAGAACTGATTTCTGGCTTATTGAATTGCTTTGAATATTGACCCCTTAATATTTAAGATTAAATGTGAATCCTGCGTTTCTGAAAAATCTGATTGTCCTGTCACTTTAAGGAGTTCATAACAGAACTGGCCTTTCATTTACAGGAAGTCAAACAGGGTGTGTGTGATACTTTTTATCGTGCTAATATAAAATTAGTAAGATAACCTATTACCTCCTACAAACACACCTTTGTCAGTTCTAAAATTCTCAGTACATGCCCTTTGTGCAAAGTGAAATTAAACAAGGTACACATGAGTTTCATATTTAATAGAACACTCAAGTTTTACTTTCAAAGAAGATGTGCCATAGTGGCCAATGACACCTCAGCATGGAGAATGAACATAACTTAAAAACAGAAGAATGATGATCAATGGAGTTACACCATCTTGCTGTGGAAGAAGCCTGCACGACAGTGGTTCCCAACCCTGGTCCTGGAGGCACCCCAGCCAGTCAGGTTTTCAGGATACCCACAATGAATATTCATGAGAGAGATTTGTATGTAGTTGAGGTAGTGCATGCAAATATCTCTCATGAATATTCATTGTGGCTGGGGTGCCTCCAGGACCAGGTTTGGGAACCACTGCTGCATGAGCTTTTTGGTGGCATGAAATAAGCATAGGATATGTTCAAATATGTTTAGATATAACTTAGGATACTTTTTACTATTTTTTTGTTATTCCTTAATTTTAATTGCTGACTCAGTTTGGACAACAGTGGAATAAATATAATTCTTCATGAGGAGTCAATATACTCCATTTGTAGGGATCATCAACATTAAGTTAAGTGCTTCTTTTCTTCCCGCATATGAGCAAATGTTATGATGCAAGCTGAAGAATCTTTGTATTCAGAAATGTTATTGCATATAAGAAAAGTATAAAAAGAAGGAGAGCATCACCCTGGTGAAGTAGGAAGTACTCCTGTAGCCAGGACCTGCCCACCAGGGGATGTATTATCCTTTCGCACCGAGGATATATCTCCAAATGTTGCCCGGGAGGGAAAGGTTAGGACAGCTGTTGTACTTGGTGATTCGATCATTAGGCATATAGATAGCTGGGTGGCTGGTGGACGTGAGGATCGCCTGGTGACTTGCCTGCCTGGTGCGAAGGTGGCGGACCTCACGCGTCACCTAGATAGGATTTTATATAGTGCTGGGGAGGAGACGGCTGTCTTGGTACATGTGGGTACTAATGACATAGGAAAATGTGGGAGAGAGGTTCTGGAAGCAAAATTTAGGCTCTTAGGTAGAAAGCTGAAATCCAGATCCTCCAGGGTAGCATTTTCTGAAATGCTACCTGTGCCACGCGCAGGGCCCAAGAGACAGGCAGAGCTCCAGAGTCTCAATGCGTGGATGAGACGATGGTGCAGGGAGGAGGGCTTTAGATTTGTTAGGAACTGGGCAACATTCTGGGGAAGGGGGAGCCTATTCCGAAAGGATGGGCTCCATCTTAACCAGAGTGGGACCAGGCTGCTGGCATCGGCGTTTAAGAAGGAGATAGAGCAGCTTTTAAACTAGAAATGGGGGGAAGGCCGACAGTCGCTCAAAAGAGCATGGTTCGGGATAAGGTATCTTTCAAAGATATCACCATAACAGGGAAGATAGAGTATCCTGATAGTGAGGTTGCAAAAGAGATTGTAGTAGATCGGGTATCTTTAAATAACAATAAAAATCAGACAAAAGATTGCCAATTAATACTGTCAAGTACTAAGCATGATGTACTTAGGAACAACAAACATAGTTTGAAATGTCTATATGCGAATGCCAGGAGCCTAAGAAATAAGATGGGGGAGTTGGAATATATTGCACTAAATGAAAAATTAGATATAATAGGCATCTCTGAGACCTGGTGGAAGGAGGATAACCAGTGGGACACTGTCATACCGGGGTACAAATTATATCGTAGTGATAGGGTGAATCGGATTGGTGGAGGGGTAGCATTGTATATTAACGAGAGCCTTGAATCAAATAGATTGAAAATTCTGCAGGAAACAAAACACTCCTTGGAATCACTGTGGATTGAAATTCCATGTGCAAAGGGGAAAAGGATAGTGATAGGAGTGTACTACCGTCCGCCTGGCCAGGACGAACAGACGGATGCGGAAATGTTAAAGGAAATCAGGGACGCAAACAAACTGGGCAACACAATAATAATGGGGGATTTCAATTACCCGCATATAGACTGGGTTAATGTAACATCTGTACACGCAAGGGACATAGGATTTCTTGATGAAATCAAGGACAGCTTCATGGAACAGCTAGTTCAGGAGCCGACAAGAGAAGAAAAAATACTAGACTTAGTCCTTAGTGGTGCTCATGATCTAGTGCAGGGGGTAACGATACGAGGGCCGCTTGATAACAGTGATCATAATATGATCGGTTTTGATATTGGCATTGAAGGAAGTGAAACTAGGAAATCAAGTACGCTAGCGTTTAACTATAGAAAAGGTGATTACGACAAAATGAGAAAAATGGTGAAAAAAAGACTGAAAGGAGCAGCTCGCAGAGTAAAAAACTTGCATCAGGCGTGGATGCTGTTTAAAAACACCATCCTGGAGGTTCAGGACAAATATATTCCACTTATTAGAAAAAAGGGAAAAAAGACTAAACGTCAGCCGGCGTGGCTAAACAATAAGATAAAGGAAATCATTAGAGCCAAAAAACAATCCTTCAGAAAGTGGAGAAGAGAACCAACTGAAAGTAACAGGATAGATCATAAGGAATGCCAAGCCAAATGCAAAGCGGAGATAAGGAGGGCAAAAAAGGACTTTGAGAAGAAATTAGCGTTGGAAGCAAAAATACATAGTAAAAATTTTTTTAGATACATTAAAAGCAGGAAACCGGCCAAAGAGTCGGTTGGGCCGCTGGACGAAAATGGTGTTAAAGGGGCGATCAAGGAGGACAAAGCCGTAGCGGAGAAATTAAATGAATTCTTTGCTTCGGTCTTCACCGAGGAGGATTTGGGGGGGACACCGGTGCCGGAAAGAATATTTGAAGCGGGGGAGTCGGAGAAACTAAACAAATTCTCTGTAACCTTGGAGGATGTAATGGGTCAGTTCAGCAAGCTGAAGAGTAGTAAATCACCGGGACCTGATGGTATTCATCCCAGAGTATTAATAGAACTAAAAATGAACTTGCGGAGCTACTGTTAGAAATATGCAATCTGTCCCTAAAATCGAGTGTAGTACCGGAAGACTGGAGGGTAGCCAATGTTACTCCGATTTTTAAGAAGGGTTCCAGAGGAGATCCGGGAAATTATAGACCGGTGAGTCTGACGTCGGTGCCGGGCAAGATGGTGGAGGCTATTATTAAGAATAAAATTGCAGAGCATATACAAAAACATGGACTGATGAGACAAAGTCAGCACGGATTTAGTGAAGGGAAGTCTTGCCTCACCAATCTAATGCATTTTTTTGAGGGGGTAAGCAAACATGTGGACAATGGGGAGCCGGTTGATATTGTATATCTGGATTTTCAGAAGGCGTTTGACAAAGTGCCGCACGAAAGACTCCTGAAGAAATTGCAGAGTCATGGAATCGGAGGTAGGGTATTATTATGGATTAAGAACTGGTTGAAAGATAGGAAGCAGAGAGTAGGATTGCGTGGCCAGTATTCTCAGTGGAGGAGGGTAGTTAGTGGGGTCCCGCAGGGGTCTGTGCTGGGTCCGTTGCTTTTTAATGTATTTATAAATGACCTAGAGATGGGAATAACTAGTGAGGTAATTAAATTCGCCGATGACACAAAATTATTCAGGGTCGTCAAGTCGCAGGAGGAATGTGAACGATTACAGGAGGACCTTGCGAGACTGGGAGAATGGGCGTGCAAGTGGCAGATGAAGTTCAATGTTGACAAGTGCAAAGTGATGCATGTGGGTAAGAGGAACCCGAATTATAGCTACGTCTTGCAAGGTTCCGCGTTAGGAGTTACGGATCAAGAAAGGGATCTGGGTGTCGTCGTCGATGATACGCTGAAACCTTCTGCTCAGTGTGCTGCTGCGGCTAGGAAAGCAAATAGAATGTTGGGTGTTATTAGGAAGGGTATGGAGTCCAGGTGTGCGGATGTTATAATGCCGTTGTATCGCTCCATGGTGCGACCGCACCTGGAGTATTGTGTTCAGTACTGGTCTCCGTATCTCAAAAAAGATATAGTAGAATTGGAAAAGGTACAGCGAAGGGCGACGAAAATGATAGTGGGGATGGGACGACTTTCCTATGAAGAGAGGCTGAGAAGGCTAGGGCTTTTCAGCTTGGAGAAGAGACGGCTGAGGGGAGATATGATAGAAGTGTATAAAATAATGAGTGGAATGGATCGGGTGGATGTGAAGCGACTGTTCACGCTATCCAAAAATACTAGGACTAGAGGGCATGAGTTGAAGCTACAGTGTGGTAAATTTAAAACGAATCGGAGAAAATTTTTCTTCACCCAACGTGTAATTAGACTCTGGAATTCGTTGCCGGAGAACGTGGTACGGGCGGTTAGCTTGACGGAGTTTAAAAAGGGGTTAGATAGATTCCTAAAGGACAAGTCCATAGACCGCTATTAAATGGACTTGGAAAAATTCCGCATTTTTAGGTATAACTTGTCTGGAATGTTTTTACGTTTGGGGAGCGTGCCAGGTGCCCTTGACCTGGATTGGCCACTGTCGGTGACAGGATGCTGGGCTAGATGGACCTTTGGTCTTTCCCAGTATGGCACTACTTATGTACTTATGTACTTATGTAAAACTGATTGATCGAGAATTAAAGATTATTGGACTTTGTTATGAGATTTGTTGGGCTGATGATAGAAAGAAAAATGCTGGATGTAGTCGGGAAACAAAATGAGTTCCTGAATCAAAAAAAAAGAGTATTTCCAGCTGGAACTGAGGCTGTTTTCCTCCAACAAATTAGAAGCGATTACACAAATTGAGTATATTGGCTCCTCAGGGTGAAGAATTATAATTATTCCACTGCTGTGCAAGTTGAGTGCGCACTACGAATATGGGTTGAAGTAATTCTTCAACTGTGAATTGTAGTTAATTAATTGCTGCTCATTCCACTTGTGTCCATTAGCCCTTTGCAGATTAGTACTTGTAGCAAAGGATTTTTATGATATAATAGGGTATGTCTTACATTTTAGAAAAATTCAATGGTTCTCAACTTGGTCCTTGGGACATACCAGCCACTCTGACTTCCAGGACGTCTGCAGCTGAGAGAGGAGTGAGCTAATTCCAAAATCCCTTCATTTCCTTTATTTCATATCCATATGTACTATCACGTGCTCAGTGTCCTCACTTTTATGTATCCCTCCCTGTGCCTTACCCTTAATCTATTTCATATGTGTGCATCTTTCTTGTGCTCAGTGTCTCTCCTTGTATCTAACCTGCCTTGTGCCTTCCCCACTCAAGATGCAGTATCAAATGCATGCTAATTAAATAATAAAGAATACCAGCTTACTTTCCTCTGCCTTTGATCTGGTTGAGCCATTAAAATGAGCGAATAATTCTTGGTAAAAGCCAGGAAACTTTTACTTATCAGGTTTATGAATAATTATATTAATTGTTGTGGAAATCATATGGAGGGGCATAATCGAACGTCGCCGACCAAATAGATCGCCGGCGATCTATGTTGGTGCTGGCGCTACAGCTGGCCGGAATCGTATTATCGAAAAAGATGGCCGTCCATCTTTTTTTTTCGATAATACGGTTTAGCCCGGCCAAATGCCTTGGAGTTCGCTGGGTTTGAGGTGGCCGGGTTTGTTTTTCAGTGATAATGGGAAAAAATGCCGGCCATCTCCAACCCGGCGAAATCCAAGGCATTTGGTCATGGGAGGAGCCAGCATTTGTAGCGCACTGGTCCTCCTGACATGCCAGGACACCAGCTGGGCACCCTAGGGGTCAGTGCGGTGGACTTCAGAAAAACCTCCCATATGCATAGCTCCCTTACCTTGGGTGCTGAGCCCCCCAACCCCCCCCAAACCCCACTACCCACAAATGTACAACACTACCAAAGCTCTTAGGGGTGAAGAGGGCAACTACATCCGTGTGGGTACAGTGGGTTTTGGAGGGCTTCCATTACCAGCACAGGTAGGGGGGAATGGGCCTGGGTCCGCCTGCCTTAGTGCACTGCGGTACCCACTAAACGTGCTCCAGGGACCTGCATACACGCAGGCCTCTAGGACTTGTTGCTGCTGTATAACCTTGGCACACTAGGTGACACCTGAAGACTAATCTCTTTGAAAAAGTCCTTTATTTGAATAAGCACATTTACTCACAGTTAACTGCAGATCAGAGGTTGTGCCCCACTGGCAAAGAGTCTCCCTGGTACTGAGATTAGCAGTAGGTCAGAGCTGGCAGAATGGTGTACAATGCCCTCTTTCAGCCACATTCAAGGTAATAATGTTCTCTAATGTGGGTAACACATGAAAGGGATCTAAAACTGGCTTACAAAAATGGCCACTACCTCATGGACTACCGGAAACAAAACAGGGCACACTCTGACCCAGTTAGCAGGGGGGAAAAGCATCATGGGAGTAGAGCCCAGTACCCTACACCCACCACAATGCATTGCTAATGTGACTCTGCAGGGCACCTAACAGAAAAGGTGCCATACTCACCCGAGAGCCACATCGCAACCAGGGAAAGGCTGTCGGAGGATACAACACATTCTGCTGTCATGGAGGTGGGTACGGCATTTGAGGCTGGCATACAGGCTGGCAAAAAAGGTTTTTAGTTTTATTTTTTTAGTATGGGAGGGGGTTGGTGACCACTGGGGGAGTATGGGGAGGTCATCCCCCATTCCCTCCAGTGGTCATCTGGTCATTTGGTGCACCTTTTTGAGACTTGGTCGTGAAAATAAAAGGACCAAGTAAACCCGGCAATATACTGCTTATCGCCGTTTTTTTTTCCATTATCGCCAAAAGCCGGCCATCTGGTAGCCACGCCCATGGCCGCCCATGCCCCACCTTCGCTTCGCCACCGACATGCCCCTTTGAACTTTGGCCGGCGACGTGACAGGAAAGCAGCGATGTGGTCAAAAAAGCGACTTTCGATTATACTGATTTGGCCGCTTTTCCGAGATCGCCGGCCATCTCCCGATTTATGTCGGAAAATGGCCAGCGATCACTTTCGAAAATGAGCTGGACAGACTCTCTTAGGCTACAAACAGTCTTTTGAAACTATTGTTATGTATCTGTTAAAATAGACTCCCTTCAACGGTGGCACAATGGAGATCTGCCATGACATAACTAGCTGGGCTAGAAAGGAGATCATTAAAATTGTTGGACACAGCTCATGGACGAACATTCCAAGCTCGTTGGGAACCCTTTTGGTCCTCACTCTCACCATTAGCCCGTAGTAGACTACTGAATTGAAACTCAGTCGGATTTAGTTTGATTAGATAGGGGGGAGTAAGGGGAGGCAGGGTAGTGGGGGAGAGGGAAGAGATATTATTATTTGAAATATGGATGTAAATTTGCTGTGGTTTTTGTAGTTGATACATGTTATTATACATCCAATAAAGAAGATTAAAAAAGAGAAGAGACTCCCTTTGCAAAACTGCGCTACCATTAGCGGTGCGCTGAATGCGAAGAAACTCATGGGAATAGAATGGGCTTCTTTGCATTTAACGCAATACTAAGGAGCCCTTTGCATTTAATTCCTTCACTTTTCTTTGTAATGCAACATAGACCAGACTCCCATCTGCAGGCTGCACATCCTTTATCAAGATAGATATTACAGAAATATGGAAGTGAAGTCCCCTTTGCAGGGCGAGATCAAAGGTTTGGCAAAGATTCTTAAGTGCTCCTCTACAAACTCTATTTATGACACTCTATTCTGTGCCAGGTGGTGTATAATTTGCGTGCTCTGCACTGTAGCTTGCTAATTGTTTGTGCTTCATTATTAAATTATTCAGCATGAAATCATGAATCACAGTGGGTAATAACATAATGACATCAAGCTATCTCTTATAAACTGGCCGCTTGACCTAACTGCAATTCTGGTCCCTGCAAAGAAGGTCCCCAATGACTTTACATGGAATGTTTGGCAAATCACCCAGAGTGCTGGCAAGTTTTCTTTGAACTGTCCTCCAGGTACTAATGAGTGCTTTGCTTTAGTGATTTATAGCCAAACAACTCATTTCATGATTAACCAGCTCAAAACGCAACAATACTAAATGCCATATTGATTCCTTCCGATGACTTCTGAGTCAGGATGGATTATTTCCATTCACAGGTAAATACACAGAGTAGCAGTGAGACAAATCTCGTTGCTATGTGCCCTGGAATGTATTTATTTATGCTTTTTTTTACATTTGGACTATCAAGGTTTTCATTCCCACAATTCCCTACAACCGATAAGTCTTGTTTCATGATTGTCACATGTATCAGCAGGGCCTGGTCAACTCTTATCAGCGACCTCGGTTCCTTTCTTTCTTCTCTGTATTTTGTTTGGTGCATTAGAAACTGTCCAACAAGCACAGTTCTACACTGAGCTGCCAGTGAAGGAAGCAGCCTGCCTCAGCTGGTTTTTAAGAGTTTTATTATATTTTCCAGGTTTGGAAGACTCGTTATCACTCTGTGCCTGGAATAATTTGACCGTGTTATTGCTTGATAACACATCTTATGGATCTGGTCTTAGAGGGACAGAATGGTTTATAGAGGCAGGTGAAAGATAAATAAAAGAGGAGTGTCATGTTTATTATGATATAAAAGGTGCTGCCATGAAACTTTGTAAAAATGTACATATTGTAAGAATTTTATATATGGTGCCTAGCATTGGGGCCCTTTTACTATGCTGCGGTAAAAAGTGGCCTGCGGCAGTATGAATGCACGAAATTGGCATGCGCTGGGCCATCAGTTATGCCGGCCGATATAACTGGCTATCTTCTAGCTGCTAATCAGCAGGAGATAGCCGGCTATCCCCCACTTAATATTGCCGGATAGCTGGTTATGGGGTATTTAACTTGCCAGGTGCTGATCCTGGCCTGTTAAATGCTTTTGAATATTGGGGGGAAACAGTATACATTTTGCAAAAAAGTCAACAAGCTCCAGATAACAAATAAGTATGCCTTTCATAGGTATTAAGAAGAATTGTTTCTATTCTCTTAATGTCATTGTGAAAAAATAACCATTGCAAAACTGGAGAGATACACCCAGGCACCTTGTTCTTATCATAAGGCTTCTTCTGAAAGGGTAAACACCAGTAATGCAATGGGTCTGCAGCCTGGCTGAGTTATACAGTGGTAAAGGCAACAGAAACCAGCCTTGGAGCTCATTCACTGAATCCAGTGCTTAACATCCCATCTACTATCCTCTTTATGGGTAACAGGATACGGGAAAAGCTGATGATTGAGAAGATGTTTCCGTTGACCACACAGCCTGGCTTAGAGCCCATAATTCATCGAGGCAGATCTTTGGCATGTTTTAAAAACAGCCAGTCCCTCTGTTAAAGGTAGGAAAGCCAACCAAGTACCTCTTCATATGTAACAGAAAACCAGCTTCACCATTCTCGGTTCATTTCAACACAAGTAGAGAATAGACTCCAACTGGCAGCAATAACAAAATGAGAAAAACTGGAGATGGAGCAACTCACTCCATATTACTCCAAACCTGCTGAGCCATAATCCAAATTAAGCTAATTGGATCTAATTAACAGTTATGCATGTAATTGCTCTTAGGTGGGATTCTGCAAATTGCACGTGGAAAATCCATCGTGCACAACTGCAAGGGGAGCGTGGACCTGGGAGAGGCATGGGCAGGTCAGGGCGGATTTGGCATTTATGCACACATCTTATAGCATACTAGCAGTTAGGTGCAAGCATTTAAAGGAGCCTTTGAGCTAGCACAGGTGCTCGCATCTCAATTTAGGTGCACAACTGTTGACTTATACTAGTATTTTATAACGGACATTGCACGCACAATTGTAGATATAGAATTCACACTTAATGTGCATCATCCCTGCACCTAACTTTAGACAGCCTACAGAGGCTTCCCCCTTTACTGCCAGATTCTATATATTGTGCCTTAATTTCCACGTGGAAATTGAAGCGTATTCTATAACAATGAATGTAACTTTATTGGTTAACTAGTTAATCAGTGCTGTCAAATAGGCATTAATTAAGATTTATATGCACAATTCGCTAAGGGTATTCTGTAACATGGTGCATGTAAATTCTAAGTTGCATAGTTGAAAAGGGGGCATGGCCATGGGCATTTGTAAAATCTATGAGCGTTGTTATAGAATACATCTGCTCTGTGCCAAATTTAGACGTCAGGATTTATGCCAAGTAAAGCATGGTGTAAATGACCAATGCTAAATTTGGTCACGTGGAGAGGTGCACGGCGCATTCTATAAACCGTGAGGAAATATAAGCCTATTATATAAAATTTAGGCATAGTTTAGAAAATATGCCTAGGCGTATTATTTTTCTATGTGGAATTTTCAGACGCCATGTTTAGAATCTAGCTCTTAGCGTCTGTTACACTGCCAGCAGACCATTAAGGATGAAGACAAATTCATAGGAATCACACATTGACTCTGTTACCTTGAATGGAGCTGCCCAGGAGTTTTCTAAAAACAGATATAGCTGCCCTGGGGGTATCCCCATGGCCTGACACACCTTTTGAAAGCAGAAGTTTAGATACTATAACTTAACTATTTTTATTTACTTTAAGAATGGATATTATAAGTGACACAAGACCAAGTTAGACTTTCCCCTGGGCAGCTTTACAGACACAATTGGATAATGTTCTGATTTAATTTTTCTCATTTGATCAAACTGACCAATGATAGCAAATGAATTGAGAGCGCGAGGCCTTGTTTACAAAATAATTCACCAATTATGATGAAAGAACATTCTGGCACAGGTGCAAACACAAGCTGAGTGTTGTAGTATCCTAATTGCATGACCCAGTAAATTATCATTTTTATGTGGTTTTAGAGTTATTTAACAGGTAGACAGAGGAACACACTGAAATACGTTCAACTCTCAGAGCTTTACAAAAAACTGTCTTGTAATCCCTTCTTTTTGGCACATCTGTTTTGACTTTATCTGGACTAGGATTTTTAGTGTGGTAGTCTGGAATGCCCTTCCCTCTCATTATGCATCTCAAACAGTCTCTTGAGGTGTTTAAATCTACTGTTAAGACCTTTCTATTCCATGATGCTTTCTCCAGCTGATTTTTAAGCTGCCCTTTGTGTCCTGTAGGGTAGCATTGGGGGGAGGGGTAGGGGAAGTGGCAGTCGGTTATGTTTTGCAACTTTATTCTCTCTTCTGTCAGTTTGTATTTCCTTTCATATCTTGATTTTAGAATGTTTATTTTGTATAAACCACTCTGAAAGGTCTCTCAAGGATAGTATATCAAATGTGAATAAAACTTAGAAACCTGGAACAATTGTTGATGGATTCAAGGGACAAGTATGACAAGACACCAAGGATAAAATGAATTCTCTATCTGTCCCATCATGTCATTGTAACAAATCAGTTAAGAGGTATGCAGCACAGGGCCCCTGAAAGAGGGAAGGGGGAAGATTCCTTGGGCCATAGGAGCCAACTTTTCAAAATGATTGGGGCTGCTGAATTTTTTTTTTTTACAGGTGGTGCATTCCGTCTTCCCCCTCCCCCCTGTCCCCTCTCCCCCTTGACCCCCTCCCCTTGTCACCCCTCCCTCTCCTACCTCCCCCTCCCTCTCATCCCCCCTCCCTCCCCCCTCCCTCCTTGTCCCCCTCCCCTGTCCCCCCATCCCCCCTCCCTCATCCCCCTCCACCTCCCTCCGAGTTCCAGGCCCCCCCTCCCTCCTAGTTCCAGTCCCTCCGAGTTCCAGGCCCCCCTCCCCTCTCTCTCTCCTTTCCCTCCCCCCTCCCTCCGAGTTCCAGGATCCCTCTCCTCCCTCCCAGTTCCAGGGTCCCTCCCTCCCTCCGAGTTCCTTGCGGAAACAGGAAATGAGGGCGGGATCAGAGCTGAGAGAGAGAGAAGGGAAAACAACTAAGCACCGAGCCAAGCCTGCATGCTTTTTACCGCTGCTGCCGCTCTAACCCCGGCGAGGTAAAATAGATGACTTTTAAAATTTGGAGGGAGGGGGCCTGGAACTTGATGGGAGGAGGGAGGGAGGGAATGAACTTCTGGTGGGTGAACGAACTTCCAGTGGGTGAAATATTGGGGGTGCTCGCAGTGGCGTACCAAGGGGGGGGGGGCGGTGGGGGTGGTCCGCCCCAGGTGCACGCCGCTGGGGGGGTGCCGCGGTGCGTGCCTGTCAGATGAGTTCGCTGACTTCGCTAACTTCGCTGCAGCTCCCTCTGCCCCGGAACAGGAAGTAACCTGCTCTGTCTCTCAGCGGCCCTGATGAAGCAGCAGCAAAACTCATAGATGTACAGGAATCTGGCAGGAGCCTCACAGTACTTCTGCTGTGACCCTTGGAGATGGACTGGGAGAGGTTACCTGAAACAGGACTTTGACCAGTGGCAAGAAAATCAACAGAACAGTTGAGTAGAAATGGAACCTATAATATGTTAACATATGTTCTCAGCTTGCCATCATTAAAAAAAAAAACTTTATTTAAATGACAAAAAAGAAGTTGAACAGAAACCCTTTACAAATATTTCTTGTGGCTTAAACAAAAACACTGAACTGCCGCTCCTTCTAAAGACCCACATACTCAAGAAACAGATGCTTGACCCAGCTTAGCCCCCAGATCCCCCTGTGCCTCTTTCTTTTCCAGACCCTATCCCAAATGCTATCATATACATCAATTTTGCCTTTTAATGAATATGATAAATTCTCAAATAAAGTAATCTCAAACACTTATGTGGCCCAGTGACCCAGTACCAGGATCCCCTTCCAAAAGGTTTCCACATCCTCCTAATTCTATAAAAGTTGCCAAAAATTGCATACGCAGATTTGGGCTTGTGCACAATGTGTGTGCACAATTTAATTGAAAAATGACCTAATTAGCACCAATAATTAGGCATTTTAACAAGCAATTATTTAATTCATATTTACAAGCATAAATTTAGGCATGGGATCTGTGCCTAAAATTTATGCACGATCTGAAAAAGAGGGCATGGAAATGGGAGGGTCATGGGTGTAACAAGGGCATTCTTAAATTAATGCATGTTGTTTTGGAATAACGAGGATACAGGCCTAATGTAGGCGTATAAATCTGCACCATGTTTCAGTTGGTGCAAATGGCCCCGCCTACAGTTAGGCATAATTCCCAGGTGTAAGTGCTATTCTATAAACTGTGCCTAACTTTAAGTGCGGCTTATAGAATAGAGCCTTTCTTGGTGCTGAATTTTTTGGCACCATATAGAATCTAGCTCCATAGCAGCATGAATCATGTGATTCTCCAGTTCCTGGTCTCTGGCTACCAAATCTCCATCCCACCAATACCCCAGCAAGCACAGCACTACAGATATCTCCACCCTTTTACCCAAGGGTGCCCGAGTCTCCCTTCCCACCCTTTCTCAAAATTTCTGAACTCTAGGGCTTGCCCACTACATGCGCAGTTGGTTTCCCTGCTCCCCACTCCTTCATCAAAAAGGAATAGAACTTCCACTTGGCTTGTTGACAACTAGGAACTCTTGACTTCTTCACAGATTGAACGTTTCTAGAAGCAACCTAAAACTTAAGGCTTAGACAGTATCTGTGGATGTGTAAAGCAATGGACTGGTGTCCTGAGAGAAACTGGACTGTTCACTCTTTAATGGAAGTACAGAACATTAAGTGGTCTTTTACAAAGGTGAGATAGAGTTTTTAGTGTGCACTGATAATTAGCCTGCGTTAAACACTAGAGATGACCATATATTCCCATGGGCATCTCTAGCGTTTAGCGCATGCTTGTTTTTAGTTAAAGGACCCTATCAGACTTATTTTCGAAAGAGAAGGGCGCCCATCTTCTGACACAAATCGGGAGATAGGCGTCCTTCTCTGAGGGTCGCCAAATTGGCATAATTGAAAGCTGATTTTGGGTGCCCTCAACTGCTTTCCATCGCGGGGACGACCAAAGTTCAGGGGGGCGTGTCAGCAGCGTAGCGAAGGTGGGACTGGGGAATGCTTAAGAGATGGGCGTCCTTGGCCGATAATGGAAAAAAGAAGGGTGTCCCTGACGAGCATTTGGCCGACTTTACTTGGTCCATTTTTTCTTGCGACCAAGCCTCAAATAGGTGCCTGAACTGACCAGATGACCACCGGAGAGAATCGGGGATCACCTCCCCTTACTCCCCCAGTGGTCACCAACCCCCACCCACCCTAAAAAAAATCTTAATTTTTTTTTTTGCCAGCCTCAAATGTCATACCCATCTCCATGACAGCAGTATGCAGGTCCCTGGAGCAGTTTTAGTGGGTGCAGTGCACTTCAGGTAGGTGGACCCAAGTCCATCCCCCCTACCTGTTACACTTGTGGTGGTAAATGTGAGCCCTTCAAAACCCTCCAGAAACTGTACCCACATGTAGGTGCCCCCCTTCACCCGTAAGGGCTATGGTAGTGGTGTACAGTTGTGGGGAGTGGTTTTGGGGGGGGGGGGGTTGGGAGGGCTCAGCACACAAGGTAGGGGAGCTATGCACCTGGGAGCAATTTGTGAAGTCCACTGCAGTGCCCCCTAGGGTGCCCGGTTGGTGTCCTGGCATGTCAGGGGGACCAGTGCAATTTGAATGTTAGCTCCTCCCATGACCAAATAGTTTGTATTTGGTCGTTTCTGAGATGGGCGTCCTCGGTTTCCATTATCACCGAAAACTGGGGACGACCATCTCTAAGGTCGACCTAAATGTTGAGATTTGGGCTTGTCCAACCGTACTATCGAAACAAAAGATGGACGCCCATCTTGTTTCGATAATACGGGTTTCCCTGCCCCTTCACGGAGCCGTCCTGCGAGGATGGCCCCAGGAATACTTGGGTGCCCCTTTCGATTATGCCCCTCCACGTGTCCCCTTACTTTACTGGGTAAGAAAGCTCTGTTGATACCTCCTAAAATGGTGTTTGCTGTTAAATAAACTCCCTATATCATAAACCTGAAGCCTAAGACCCTGGGATCTGATAACAAAGCAAAGCTGGGCCTGGTTGGGGGTTGGGTGGGTCTGGTTTCCCTCTGAGGATCAATGAAGAAAATTAACCCAACATCAGCCTGAAACTCATAACCAGAGCCAGCTGTGGAAGGGAAGAGGGGAGGGGCAGTGTTTATAGGAAGAGAGCGAGAGAGGAAGAGTGTGTGTGAGAGAGAGATAGACTTCAAACCTTTTATCTGCCTTTTAGAAGGGATATTACTTGAAGGATGTGCAGCTGAGAGATCACTTCCATCAAATGAATATATATCTCTTTGTATCCAAGGCTGGTGGAATTTCCTGTAGGAAATAGGTAGCTTTGTACAGATTTTTCCCCTTTGTCCACGAATGTGGATTTCACGTACCAGTCAATGCTAAACAAAATGTGTGAGTTAGTATGTGTGTGTGTGTGTGTGTATGTGTGTGTGTGTGTGTGTGCAGGTGGGTGGGTGAGGTGGTGGTGGACAGTGGGTGTGTGTACGGGGCAGTAGGTACATAGTGCTGGTCCATTATATGGATTTTTTTTTCATACTGTAAGATAAAGCATGCACAATCTATCTATTCGTTCATGTTTATTTTAAAACTTTCTATACTGCTCTGACATAATCTATATTTATAGAACTTTGTGCAAAGTGAAGAACACTAAATTTATAAGATTACACTACATCTCTGGAGCTGGAATACGAAGATTACCTCAAACTGCTCAATCTGATTTGAATTTAACGCAGTTTCTTGAAAGTTCTCTGAAAGGACAACACTATTGGTTACTTGTGCTCTGGAACCGGACCATAACAATATATTTAGACTCTACTTTCGCCACATTCAAACTCCATTCCTGGGATCAAAAATACAAATTTTTCCTGATCTCTCAAGAGATACACAAAAGAGAAGGAAAGAATTTATGCTGTTAAAAGCAAAAGTTCTCCAATTAGGAGGGACTTTTCTACTTAAACTTCCATGTAAATGTTATATTTCCTTACAATCCACTAATTATATTTTCTTTGACCCAGGGAAGCTTTTGGAATTTATTTCAACTAAAGAGGTAGTGTGAATAACTTTTTGAGGTGCTTACTCGGCTACGCTAGCTTTAATTCCTTCCATGTTTAGAATAACTGTATAATTATTCCTTATAATTCATTGCAATATTTTGTAATTTTCCTTGTTCTTGGATCACCAATTATGGACTAAATTTAATTTAGATAATTGCCTAAATATGATATAATTTACTGATTTGTATTTTTTCCCCTATATTCCTGATTTATGTTTATTGCATAAATGTAAAGTTGAAAAATTCATAAAAAAAAAAAAAAAAGAAGAACACTAAATTTATTACTCCATACTATCAATAGAAATCAAACAAAATAAAACATGGAAAAGAAAATAAAATGATACCTTTTTTATTGGACATAACTTAATACATTTCTTGATTAGCTTTCGAAGGTTGCCCTTCTTCCTCAGATCGGAAATAAGATCTGAGGAAGAAGGGCAACCTTTGAAAGCTAATCAAGAAATGTATTAAGTTATGTCCAATAAAAAAGGTATCATCTTATTTTCTTTTGCATGTTTTATTTTGTTTGATTTCTATTGATAACCTTAAGAGTGGACTAACACGGCTACCACACAGTTGCTTCTCATGTCTGTCTCAATAGCAGACTATGGACTTTTCCTTCAGGAATTTGTCCAAACCTTTTTAAAACCCAGATATACTAACCGCTGTTACCACATCCTCTGGCAAAGAGTTTCAGAGCTTAACTATTCGTTGAGTGAAAAAATAATTCCTCCTATTTGTTTTAAAAGTATTTCCATGTCACTTCCTCGAGTGTCCCCTACTCTTTGTACTTTTGGAACGAGTAAAAAATCGATTTACTTCTACTCATTCTACACCACTCAGGATTTTGTAGACCTCAATCATATCTCCCCTCACCCGTCTCTTTTCCAAGCTGAGGAGCCCTAACCTCTTTAGCCTTTCTTCACACGAGAGGAGTTTCAGCCCCTTTATCATTTTAGTTGCGTAAAGGGGCTCTAAGGCCACTTTTTACTACAGCCTAGTAAAAGGACCCCAGTGTGTCTTTACTTAATCACGCTTATAATGCACGGAAATGTGATCATGTTCCACTTCTTTTAAAACAAGAACTTGATAGCACTCGAGCCACTGATTTGGAATATGGAGCCCTAAACTCTGGAACACTCTACCCTGTCATATCAAATCGGAACCCTTGTACCCTGCTTTCAAGAAACTCATCAAATATTGGCTCTTTTAATCAAGCTTTTCCATCGGGACTTCTGGACCATTCTATCTAATCATTTGTTTTTTGTTCCTTTTTCCTTCTTTTTTCCCTTATGCTTCGCCTGAGCTTTTATGTTAACTGCCTAGCTAAGATGTTACATTTTAGCTTCACATTTTATGAACAACCTGTGTTCCTGGTTTTTCTCCACCTTTCCACTGTCGTTTACTCCACTACGTTTCACGTGGGATTCCTTTCGGTTTTCTTCTAACTGCCTTGCTGCCATTTGGCGATTTGCAGTATATCGAATGTAATAAAATTAATAAATAAGTTGATTCTATTGCTTGGTTTTAATTTCTGAATGCATGCTTATTCCTTAAGGGACCTTTTTACTAAGCTGTGGTAAAAGGTGCCCTGCACTAGCAGCAGTGGCCATTTTTGCCACACCCCAGAGCCCCTTTTACCACAGCAGGTGAAAATAACCAAAACTAAAATGGCCGTGTGGTAAGTTCGCACTTGCTATGCGGCCATTTCAGGGGGGGGAGCACTTACCGCCACTCATTGAGGTGAAGGTAAGGGCTCCCGTGCTAACCCGGCCGTAACTAGACAGTGCACAACGCTGCCCGATTACCACCGGGTAACCCCCTGCGGAAATGACATGCGCAGGAGGTGGAAATACCGCCGGCACCCACGTTGGGCCGGTGGTAATTCCAGGTTGCCACTCAGCAGCCCTGTAGTAAAAGGGCTTGCAAACGGTAATCAAAGTGCTCTTTCGAACATGGCCTCATTTACTTTGCTACTATTCCCTTAAACCCACCAATTCATAAAATAGCCCTAAAATTTGGTAACCACCAAATGTGATGAGTCATTCTGCTTTTGCTGTATAATATCCAAACATGTGGGTAAAACAGCAGCCCTTTCTAGCTGAGAAATAGTTAGGCTGTAGGTACCTGATCACCAACTTTGTCTACTGTTGCTAAGTAGCACCTAGTATTTATTTTATTTATTTATTTATTTGTTGCATTTGTATCCCACATTCCCCCACCTATTTGCAGGCACAATGTGGCTTACATAGATTTGTTAACAATGTCATTTCAGGATATGCTTCAGATGTCTTCTTAAGAATTATTTTATTCTGTATTGAGAATAAATTGATCTCAGATTGATTTCTATGATTTTCCACTGTGATACCCCATAGGTGCAATTGGAGAGCCTTCCATTTGTTAACTAAGGGGCCAATAGTCAGCCAGCAGCGCTCAGCATTTTGCTGAACGCTGTTGGCGTTCTGCCCAGAAATTCAATGCTGGGCCATGTCTGGGCTTCAGCATTGCATTTCCGGGTTTGAATAGCTGGCTAAATCATAGCCGTTTAAGTGCAATGTTCAGCACTTAACCGGCTATGGGGCACTACAAAAAGATAGGACTGATTTTTATGTGATCCTATTATTCAGTTACCTTGGCTGGTTAAGTGCTGAATATCGGCACTTAACTGGCCAAGTGCTCACTGCACCCCCAAAAATCCCCCAAAATAGCTGACTTTGAGACAGGAACTAAGGGCCTTATTCTATAAAGGTTATGCTCCTCAATTTATGCTCCTAATTTATGAACATAATTTACGCTCCTAAATTTATGTTCCTAAATTAGGAGCATAATCTATTTTGGAGCATAGGGAATGCTCGTAATTTAGGAATATACATTAAGGAGCATGAATTATGCTCATAAATTTACGAGCATAAATTTTAGGAGCGTAAATTTAGTAGCATAGAATAAGGCCCTACCAGGACATTTTCAGTGGCATTAACTGTTTAAGTGCTACTGAATATGACCAGCTAGCCTCTGGCCACGCCCCCTTTTGAGTTACACCTTAGTAGAGTTAGGTGCCATGCCTTATAGAATAGTGTGCAGCCAGATGCATGCACAAACTTTAATGAGTGCTAATTAACAACAATAATTGTTGGTAGTTAAGGGATAGCTATGCAGCTAATTTGTCTGCGCATCTTGGGCATGCAAATCTGGGTGCCTCATATAGAATCCGGGCTTCAGTAATAAAGGTCTATGCTCCTTTTCATCTGGTGAATTCATGCTGCTGATACCCACTCCTTACATGCCCAAGATGCGCATGCATGGAGTAGAGGAGTAGCCTAGTGCTTAGTGCAGTGGACTTTGATCCTGGGGAATTGGCTTCAATTCCCACTACAGCTCCCTGTGACTCTGGGCAAGTCACTTAACCCTCCATTGCCTCAGGGACAAATAAGTACCTGTATATACTATATAAACCACTTTGAATGTAGCTGCAAAAACCACAGAAAGGTGATATATCAAGTCCCATTCCCTATCTGAGGACCTTATCTTCTAGTCTTCTGCTAGCGATTCCTGATAACCAGATAGAAATCTGTATTCCTGCTACATTGGCAGGGCACTAAAGGCAACTCTTCTGCTTCAAGGTTTCAGCTCTGTTTGATTTGACACTAAACTGATCATAAATACTGTTTCGGAAGTGTGTTGAGCCAACCATGTTTTATTTTTGGTTCAGGTCACATAGCTGTCTTCCTTCTGCTGGGGTCCTTGCAAAAAGTGGCCTGTGGTAGTGCGAGCTAATCTTTTGGGTACGCACCAGGCCAGTTTTTCCGCATCCTGGGAAAAAGGCCTTTTTTTAAGGGGCTGGAAAATGGACGTGCGGCAAACTAAGAATCAGCATGCGTCCATTTTTGGCCTGAGACCTTACAGCCACCCATTGACTTAGCGGTAAGGTTTCACGTGCTACCCTGGCGGTAGGCATGCAGCGGAAACCCACTTCTGTTTTCCGCTGGGTAAGCGCCACACGGTAGAAAATAGAAAATATTTTCTACTGTGTGTTTTCGGCGCGTGCCAAATTCAGAATTACTGCCCAGGGCACACGGTAGCCGAGTGGTAATGCCAATTTGAGGCACGCTGTATGTGCGTAGGCCCTTACTCGCCTTTGTAAAAGGGTCCCTCAGTTATCAATTTCTGTTATTATTATTTTGAAGAACTCAGGATTCTTGTGGAGGGCACCGTTGCACCAGTGCCGTAGCCACAGGTGGGCCTGGGTGGGCCCCGGGTTCAGGCCCACCCACCAGTATTATACATTTAACGGTAGCTGGTGGGGATCCCAATCTCTGCCAGCTGAAGACTTCCCCCTGATGGTAACGAAAATGCTGTTTCTGCAATACTGGCACCTACGCATGCTCAGTTTTCAGCGCATGTCTGCTGCAGACTGCCAAGGTGGAGAGAAGCATTTTTCCACCAGCTGAGATATTTTTTTGGTGGGGTGGAGAACACTTGGTACCCACCCACTTCTTGCCTAGGCCCACCCAAAATCTGCTGTCTGGCTACGTCCTTGCGTTGCACCTGGCTGGGGATGGTCTAAAATGTGACACTTGGTTCTTCAGACAACAGTTAACATTGTATTCCTTCCTGCGTTTGGTGCAGAAGTTTTCAACCCAGTCCTTGGGGCACACCCAGCCAGTCGAGGTTTTCAAGATATTCCCATTGATTTCTATTTGCTCAGGTTTAAATTAATGACCACAGACATATCCTATCAAAATATCACTAGGAAAGGTTCATTAATGAATTCAATGAGGATAACCTGAAAACCCCCATTGGCTGGGTGTGCTCCGAGGACTGGTTTGAAAACCTTCTGTTGGTGCTTTGCTGTATGTGACTCGCATACTTTCTCTTTGAGCTGATGAATGGATGATTCATAAGGGAAGAGTGAGATATCAAAACTGAACCATTCATGCACAAATATTTAATGCAAACTCTACCTGTGCACAAATACACCTGGTGCCTTAGAGCAAACAGTGTAATGTGCCAGCTACAAAGCTACGCAGCCCAGAGGCTCTCTTGAGATGAATTGTTCCTGATACACAAAAGAGCCTTTTTGGAAATCCTGAAATTCAGAGCTAAGTGCAAGTTCAAAGTCTTATTGTTCCCAGCCAGATAATCCTCTTACTCAGTTTCCGTTGTTGTTCTCATTCATTGCATTATATATATTATTCACGCAAAATAATGCACCAATCTTGAGAAGCCTGGGACAATATTTTTAGCCATTCCTGTGTTGCCGGCACTGTGCTTTTCAGCTGTTCTTTTCTGAATGCTCAGCACCATTCAGGAGGGGCCAGACACTTGGCCCATGTTGCTTACATTGAATTAATCTGTTCCTTTAATATTCCCTCCATGTCCTTGGCCTTTAGCTGGATGTGTCATTTTTTTTTTTGAATCTGACTACTCTCTCAGTGTTAAGATTCAATCATTCCGAAACTTCAGTTGACCTTTCATCCTCTTTTAGAAATGAAAGGTTAATGAGATTTTGACTTGACGGTTTAGCGTGATCCCAAAATGGGCCACATTTTTTCCTGAAGGCAATGAGGAATGGTAAGAAAACTCTCTGGCCGTTTACAGTAAAAGATGTACCTGGGATTTTTTTTTTCCGCTTATTGATGCATAACTGTGTGCTCCCTCCTGAATACAGGTTTTGCACCTACATAAGATCCTTTGGCTGAAAAGGAATTCAATGTTGTATATACAATACACATTCTTGCTGATCACATGACCTTCAACAAAAGTAGGTTTCCAAGTTCTGCTTCTACTCAAGAATCTAAGAGGCCTTTTTACTAAGGTGCGGTAAAATCTGGGCTTAACGCATTTTAACGTACGTTAAGCCCAGACTTAACCTGGCAAAGGGTCTAAAAAAATATATTTTAATGCAGGTCATACGCTAATGTTATCATTAGCGTGTAACATCTGAATGCAGTTAATGCAGAAGCACTTACCATCTTCTATTTAAGAGGCACTAGATGTTCTGCATTAGTTCTGTATTATCTAGTTAGCATGTGCTAATCATAACGCACTAGCTGGATAACATGGGAATTCCCACTCTCTACTCATGACAGGACCCTCCAGAAAATATTTTCATAACATAGATAACATGTTGGTTAGTGCATGCAAACAGGCAAAATACCAGTGGCATAGCCAAGGGTGGGTCTGGGTGGGCCCAGGCCACCCACTTTGGGCTCAGGCCCACCCAGTAGCATTACACCTATGATGTGGCTGGCAGGGATCCCCAAACCCACCAGCCGAGAGCTCCCAACAACTGTCCCTCCTGCATACCTTGTAAACAGCAGATCTTCACCTGCAGTAAGCAGCGACTAATACGTACTGTTCGCACCGGCCCCACAGCCTTCTCTCTGATGTATTCCTGCCTATACGGAAACAGGGAGTTGCATCAGAGGGAAGGCTGTGGGGTCAACATGAGCAGTTTGTATTAGTTGCTGCTCCCTGTCAGTGAAAATCTGCTACTTAAAAGGTATGCAGGGGAGGGGGATGTTTGAGAGACCATATGGCATGCAGGTGAGACAGCAAGAAACCAAATCACTTGTGGGACAGGACGGAGTTCTGCCCATCCATCTTGGGCTCAGGCCCACCCAAAATTGGGTGTCTGGCTACAGCCCTGCAAAATACCAGAAAAAACTTTAATGCATTCTGCAGTAGCCTATTCTCACGTGCTACCTGCACCTTAAGGACTTAACTCCCGTTAGTATAAGGGCCCCTAATTAAACTATGCCATCAAGATCATCCCCAGTGTATGGATATCCCAAACATACAAGCAAAATCAGATTTAAAAATTTGCAATCTTACTATATTCTTGTGAAAATCAAATTTCATGTTGCTAGGATTGACTTACAGTCATGTGATGAAAGAGCAGGAGAGATTTGAATAGGCTTAATGTTCTCATCTAAATGAATTTTCACTAAAATGATTGCCCTGAAATGTGGTTACATTAATTGTCTGAAGATATTTCAGTTAAATTCTCTGAACGTTTCACTTGCGCTATTCCCAGTGAAGCGCTTTCATTTGTGCCAGAATTAGAAGCTATTAGTGGTTTTAAAGCCATGCCAAAGGACACCACAAGAAATGAACAAAACAATTGTTATAGTTTTTGAGTAGGATCAAAAGGGATAGGTGATTGCAAGACATATCAACGATAACAATGCAAGCGTAGGACTGCAGGAAATCAGCAATAAGAGGTTGTTTTAGTATCCGATAAATTCAACCTCTACCTAACAAAACTTAGCAAGAGTGAAACTCTTCAATTAAAGTCGTTACTGAATGTACAATCGTCAGTTCTGGTGTCAAGATATTTTTTAACTTAACTTCTATATCCTAGCAAGCTGTTCTTCTATATATCTTTCAGAAAAAGAATGCTGAGCATATAGGGTTACATTTTCAAAGGTTTCAATGCCTTATAAGCTGCTTTGCTGCATTGGTTAGTCTGTGATAGTGTTATACAAGACATTAAATTACCTAACCTAACCTAACCACTCTACCTCTATTCAAGAAATCTAGACTGCACCAACTTGTCATTTTGTCCTTTAGATTGTAAGCTCCTTTGAGCAGGGACTGTCCTTTTTGTTAAACTGTACAGTGCTGCGTAACCCTAGTAGCGCTCTAGAAATGTCAAGTAGTAGTAGTAGTTATACAAGATATTAAATTACATTTTACACTCAACAAAATAGTGTTAACCCTCCTAAGTCAGCCATTCTGGTAAGTGGACTTGATGGGGTTTGTCTACTTTCACAATTATCTGTCTAGAACAGAGCTGTTCTGAGGAGGAGAGTTAATGAGTTGTTTCAGAAGCATGTCTATATGGGTACACTGAAATTCCAAAAAATATAATGCAAATATTTTATGCTGTTTTAGAGCATTAAGGGTACGTGCTCTACATTGGCACATCCTTTTCTAAAATACCACTGGAAAAGAGCATGTCCTGGCCTAGACGTCTCAATTGCAGTGTGTGCAGGTACCTGGAGTTTGAAAATCAACTTGTATTATTGTATGTTTCAAAGTATTTGCATATTTTTTTGTTGTTTGGCACTCTACTGAAAATTTATCCCATAATGTTCCACACATATTAGTTTTGCTAAGCACTCTGGAGGGTGCAGGGGCACACTTAGTACCAATTCTATAACAGCTTCAGGGCATGTCTAAAGTGTTACAGAATATTAGCAGAAAGGTACATTGGCATACGAAATTTAGGTGCACCCAGTTATGGCAGATCAATGGCTGGTATAAGTTGGCACATCTAAGTGTACCATGCAGCGTGCCAACCAGCTGGTGTAAATTGGTGTATCTGAGTACAACATGTCAATGTGCAGAACCAGCTGGTGTAAGTTGAGCATCTAAGTGCACCATGCAATATGCAGAACTAACTTGTGTAAGTTGGTGCATCAAAGTGCACCATGCAATGTGCGGAACTAGCTTGTGTAAGTTGGCATATCTAAGTGCACCATGCAATGTGCCAACCAGCTGTTGTAAGTTGGCATAACTGAGTGCACCATGTAATGTGCGCAGCCAGCTGGTGTAACTTGGGCATCTTAGCGCACCATGCAATGTGCGCAACCAGCTGGTGTAAGTTAGTGCATCAATGTGCACCATGTAATGTGCGCAATCAGCTAGTGTAAGCTGGACATCTAAGTGTTCTGTAATTATGCATGCAACTTTTCGGAACTCTCCTGAAATGCCCATGGCCATACCCCCTTTTGAGTTACATTCTAGTAGAGTTAGGCTCTGTGCCTTATAGAATAGTGCACAGCCAGATGCATGCAAATTTTAATGAGTGCCAATTATCTTCAATAAGTGGCTGTTAGCACCCAATTATTGACATTAATTAACTCATTAGCCAATTAATTTGCGCTTGCATCTTGGGAGCACATGCAAAGTTTGCCTTGCAAATTAGGCGCCATATATCGAATCCAGGGATTAGAGACTTTGGTGTGCAAGTTATAGAATAGCACCCTGCACTTACACGCCTAACTGCAAATTATTGGAGTCTCTGACACGCATAATTGCTGCTGTTCTGTAACATGTACACGCACTTGGTGCCAAACATTAGGCCCCAGAATTTTTAAAAAATATTTTGAATTGGTGAACTTTTAATAATGTTTCTATCAAAGTCTTAGCTTTTGTGTATCAATTGCTCAAGGTTTGGCTGCTTCTACTGCCTGGTAGTTATTTGCCAGTAGCAGTCCTTGGGCAGAAAGGGAGTAAATAATTCAGATATGACATGAGATCTGGAATATTTAGGGCCATATTGACTAAGATGCACTAAGGTTTTGGTAACTGTCAAACTTAACATGTGGTAATGGCAGTTAATGCATAGAAAAAGTCACTACCATGACTTAGCTGCATGACAGATAAAGCACAATGCACTTAGTCACACCTCTTAAGGTGCCATTAACTGCTTTGCAGGGGCAGACTGACCATTGGAACAAAAGGGCAGTGCCTGAGGACCCACAACAGTAAGGGGCCCACTGTGTTCTAACTTCTATTTAATTTAATCACTTTTCATAGGTGGTTGGGGGCTCATGACCCTATTTGCCCAAGGGCCCAGTTGACTGTCAATCTGTCCCTGTTGCTTTGTGCTAGCTGCCACTTCAAGAGTTAATGTGCTATAATGACCTCCACATTAACTGTAAGGCGCAGTTTCATGTGGAAATTATCACATGACAATGGTTAAGACCCTGAATTATTAGCAAGGCCCTGTGCTAATCCTTAGTGCATAGTAATTCCCATGTTAAACAGCTAATACAGATTAATAAATAGCCCCTGAATTTAGCTAACTTTTTGATCAAACTGTTTCCTGACGACATATTTTTACTGAAGGATTAAAAAGAATGAAGTATTTTCAGACTACCTTCTAGGATGGGATTCAAATTGGAGAAATGCAGAATCCTAGGAAGTAGAATTGGTTTAGAACCTGGAGGCCTGACTTGGTGAGAATTGTCTAAGGCTGCTGTGCAAAAGAGTTAAAAATATTTGTATTTTAATTTCTGTTATTTCCAAAAGATATTATCATCTTTGTAACTGACTGTGCTGCTAACTTATCTTGGCCCCCAAGCTGCTGAAACATATCAGGTGGCAGAATGACTGACCCTGGGATCATAGGTGTCAGCTCTGTGGGTGCTTGAGCACCCCCAATATTGAGCAAACTCTGTACAGTGAGGATCAATTTGCTTTGAACTTAGCTCCTCCAAACTTTTTGAAAAGTTGTCTTCTATGCTAGGGATCACTGCTTAAAGAACGTCATCTTCGGGTGAGCAAAAATGCCTGTGGGGCCATACCAGTGATGCTCTAGATCAGGTTTTCTCAAACCAGTCCTCGGGGAACCTCAAGCCAGTCTGGTTTTCAAGATATACACAATGAATATGCTTGAGATATATCTGTATACAATGGAGACAATACATGCTAATATATCTTATGGTTTATACACATTCATTGTGGATACCTTGAAAACCAAACTGGCTTGGGGTTCCCTGATGACTGGGTGGAGAAATTCTGCTCTAGATAAAGGAAGCTGTAGCTTGTGTTGCTTCTGTGATGTCATAGACATGATATTAATAAGTAGAAGGTTCTTGGGCTCCAGGTCTTCTGAGCCAACCTGTTTCTCCAAGGTTCATCTTCTAGATGATAGGGTTCATCTTCTAGATGACAGCCTTCTGCTTCTGAAAGGTATCTTCATTTTGTGTTGACCAAAAATGACCTTAAAGTGTTTATTTGTATTTATTTGTCTTGGCAGAAAAGTCAGGAAGTAAAGGGATGGCTGCTGATGTTATAGTCAAACCCTTCACCACTAAACTGAATGATGTTAGGCCTGCTTGTTTCATGATCTCATAACACCTGCCATACATCGCTGCTGGAGATGTTCTATTCATCACGAATGCCTGACTCAACAAACACTTGGGATCAAAGATGCCTGTTTATTGGTTCCCAAGGCTACACATAACGCTAGCTACCCAAACAGCAGATACAATGGTCTCTGTTCAAAGAGATCAGAAGTTGTAATGGAGATGGAAGAGATGGAGAGGAAGAGAGTGAGTAAGGGAATAGGAAGGCAGAGTGACTTTCTCTTTGGAAGCTCCGAGGCCTGAATACATGAAGGTGACAGCATGCAGCTCACTGGTCCATAAACGAGTGTGTAGTCAAACATGAAGTGAGCCATATTTCAACATTATCACATGCAAAAGAACATTTTGCAACATTAAGGGGTTCTTCTACTTAGTGTGGGAAAAAACAGGCTACCGCAAAATGCCTTAAAGCGCTTTGTGGTATTTTGCCTGTTTGAATGCACTAAACAAATATTAACAATTTTTTTAAGAAGGGGGCATGTCATGGGTGGACAGTTCGCATTCCTACGTTATCCAGCTAGTTTGTTTGCATTAGTGTATGCTAACTAGGTAATGCTGACTAGAAGGAGTGGCCTAGTGGTTAGAGCACTGGTCTTGCAATCCGGAGGTGGCCAGTTCAAATCCCACTGCTGCTCCTTGTGAGCTTGGGCAAATCACTTAACTCTCCATTGCCTCAGGTACAAACTTAGATTGTGAGCCCTCCTGGGACAGAGAAATATCCAGTATACCTGAATGTAACTCACCTTGAGCTACTACTGAAAAATGTGTGAGCAAAATCTAAATAAATAAATAAAAATACTATAATTTACACATGGGGATAATATTCAGCCTATGGATGTAAGTGACTTGTATTCTTCTTCCAGCCATGGGCTGAACTAATTGCAGATATTATTTGTCCTTTTGTAAGAATTTTTTTATTTTCTTAGATATTTACTTCAAAAGAATTTTACTCGTATTATAATAAGATAACTTGTATTTTCTTTTTTATTTAGTTGGTATGTCTGTTTCATTAATTTGATGTAAACTGCATTGGACCCTTGGAATTCTGCGGTATACAACAAAACTATTGGTATATTCAATGCACGGCTCCTTTCACTGAATATCCAGGTCTGTGCAGTGACCTGGAAGTTAACTGGGCACTGACCAATATTCAAACTAGTGCCCAGTTAACTCGGTACATTAAGCTAGGACAGCCTTTCTGCTGTGCTAACTTTATGCACATACTTAACTGGTTAAAGGATTGAATATCACCATTAACCGGCTAAGTTCTGACTCTGCCTAAACTCTCCTTGGACTGTCCCTATTCTAGTCAGTTAGCTGAGATATTCAACGGCACTATCCGGTCAAGTGTAGCTAGACATCGGGGCTGGCAAGCTCAACGGGTTTCATCTGTGCAGGAATCTCTCCTGTCTGGTTTAACTGCTTTGAATTTCAACCCCATTTGTTTTTAGCAGTTTCAGGGCCCTGTTTACTAAGCAGGGGCATAATCGAATGGGGCCGGCCATCTATATGGGCGGCCATCTCTAAAGCCGGCCCCGGAAAGCGGCATACCCGACCGTATTATCGAAACAAGATGGCCGGCCATCTTTCATTTCGATAATACGGTCGGGGCCAGCCAAATCTCAACATTTGGGCTGGCGTTAGAGATCGCCGGCGTTAGAGATCGCCGCCATTGGTTTTTGCCAATAATGGAAACTAATGGCAGCCATCTCAAACCCGGCCAAATCCAAGCCATTTGGTCATGGGAGGAGCCAGCATTTATAGTGCAGTGGACTCCCTCACATGCCAGGACACCAACCGGGCACCCTAGGGGGCACTGCAGTGGACTTAACAAATTGCTTCCAGGTGCATAGCTCCCTTACCTTGGGTGCTGAGCCCCCCAAAACCCACTACCCACAACTGTACACCACTACCATAGCCCTTAAAGGGTAAAGGGGAGCACCTACATGTGGGTACAGTGGGTTTTGGGTGTGTTTTGGAGGGCTCACATTTATCATCACAAGTGTAACAGGTAGGGGGGGTATGGGCTTGGGTCCGCCTGCCTGAAGTGCACTGCACCCACTAAAAACTGCTCCAGGGACCTGCATACTGGTGTCATGGAGCTGGGTATGACATTTGAGGCTGGCATAGAGGCTGGCAAAAAATGTTTTTAATTATTTGTTTTGGGGTGGGAGGGGGTTGGTGACCACTGGGAGAGTAAGGGGACATGATCCCCGATTCCCTCCGGTGGTCATCTGGTCAGTTGGGGCACTTTTTGGAGGCTTGGTCCTAAAAATAAATGGACCAAGTGAAGCCGGCGAATTGCTCGTCAGAGCCAGCCTTTTTTTTCCATTATCGGCCGAAGCCGGCCATCTCGTAACCACGCCCCTGCCCCGCCTTCCATACCCTGCGGAAACGCCCCCTTTAACTTTGGCTGGCCCTGCAATGGAATGCAGTTGAAGCCGGCCAAAATCGGCTTTCCATTATACCGATTTGGCCGGGTTCAGGAGATAGCCGGCCATGTCCCGATTTGTGTTGGAAGATGGCCGGCCTTCTCGTTCGAAAATAAGCAGGATGGTGTCCTAGCGTTTTTAGTGTGTGCTAACGCTAGAGACACCCACAGGAATATATGGGTGTCTCTAGCATTAGCACACGTTAAAAACGTTAGCGTGCCTACAGAGTGGCTTAGTAAACAGGGCCCTTAGTGTTAGGTACTGACACCAGCTCTATGACTGGTTTAAATAGCCTTGCCTAAATTATATGCAGGTATTAGTGCTGCTCATATTATATATAGGAAAGTAGGAATATTACTTTTGAACTTATATAATTCTGGACCTACAATGATGTTTATATATAATAATGTCCGGAATTATACATTTAGCTACTTGCGCTGCGTACGTCTAGTAGCGCTTTAGAAATGATAAGTAGTAGTAGTAGTAGTACTCTGCTTTTTTTTTTTTAACCCACTTCTGTGTTTGGTACCAGTGGTGAATACAAAAAGTGCCTTTCAATATTAACCCATCCATGTTTAATTGTTCCTTTAAGGGGTCTTCAATGCAATCCGTTAATATTACCAATGTGTTTCTCAAATGTGTTTGATATGAAATCAAGCTGACCATACCATGCTTGTGTCTCTCTGAAAGGGAAAGCTGCACAACTGGCAGGTTTACCTTCTTTTCTATTCTTGTCTTTATTTGCAGGAAGGAGAGGGTGTTTTAGCCTTTTAAAACGGTGGAGTTAATTTTATGGTACTACTTTACTGTAAGCTAAAGGTTTATGAATGCTTTCACCTTGGCACAATTGCTCAATCTTAGTGAAACACCCATGGCTTGGCTGAAAAATACTCCTTTGCCACATTAAATTTCATGTTCTTCTTATCAGCGGCTTACACTGGTTTTGCTTTGTTTTTTTTCCCAGCTGGGTATACTAGGGAGGGGAAGGGTTGTTATTGGGTGTGAGGGAGACAGGTCGAGACAGTACCACTTTCAGCAACTGCAGCAGAAACCGGGGTTCTGGGATGTGGAGAAGCTGAGGAATGAAAGCATCATCAGACAAATAAATACTCCTCACCTTCCTGCTCTTTGGACATTGCTACTTTTTCCCAAGTAAGACATCATGGTATTGTTTTAGTATCTTTTGCACAGGAATGGGATGCACACCTACCTGGAAAACCCCAAACTGCAGGGAGAGAACTGCCCTTCTCTGACCCAGAATACTCCCATTTTTTATTAGCTCAGGCTGACCACCATTGTTATTTCTTCAAATGTAGGACCATCTAGTCAAGTGGTAGTACTGTGAGACTACCACTAGGGGAAGGCTCCATTTTGTAGGAGATGCTGACCTTGGCAGCTGTGGAGAGGGACCGCTGCTGCATGGGGCTACACAAGGGGCTGTCCAGACCCCTGGGTAGGTCCTGGGATGGGGTTGAGGGGTGGGGAGGGTAGAGCATGAGGGGTGGGGCTTCTATGCCAAGGGGCAGGTTTTGGACTGGGGATCAGCAAGTTGGAAGCAGAATAGAGATGCTTGGGCAGGGGTTGGTGGGGTTAGAAGTAGGATTGGGATGATTGTGCAGAGGATAAGGAGGGGGGTTGGAAACAGGGATGCTTTTATGGGGGTCAGGGGGTTGGAAAGATGATTGAGGGTTTGAACTGGGGATTGGGGGGGGGGGGCTTGGAAGCAGGACTGAGATATTTAAGTAGGGATTGTGAGGGTTGGAAGGAGGATTGAAGGGCTTGTGCAGGAGTCAAGAAGTCCAACTTGAGGGAGGACTGGAGATGTCAAGGGGTGCTCACATCAGCTCACTACTTCCTAGCAGCTGCGCTACCAAATTGCTGGTAGCTCAGCTGCACTTGCCGCTTCTTGAGGTAGCAGCAAATTCAGATGCGCTATCAGCAGTCATGACAGCTAGTGCATGATGCTGACCTGTCACAGCTGGCCACACTTCTACCTGCTGACCACCAGAGTGGACCCTAGCATCATAAGTACATAAGTACATAGGGGTTGCTATACTGGGACAGACTGAAGGACCATCAAGCCCAGAATCCTGTTTCAAGTAGTGGGCAATCCAGTTCACAAGTACCTGGCAAGATCCCAAAAGTAAAACACATTTTATGCTGCTAATCCCAGAAATAAGCAGAGGAGTTTCCCAATACCATCTTAATAATGGTTTATAGACTTTTCTACTTTCCATGGACAAATGCAATATTATATAAATCATCCCCTCCTCCATGACAAGTGAACCCCAGTTGCCTGTCACACAAGTCAACGTGTTTAATCTATATTAGTGTGCATTAATTTGAGTTAAAAGCATGCAATTGGTGAGTTGGCCCCATTGAGTATAAGGAGGCTTGTGTTATGTGGTGGGTGATTCTACAGTTATGCTTCGATCAAGTGCATAATTCATTAGACAAATGACACATACATATGTATTTATACAAATAGAGGTATGCCAAAATCCTGCCTAAACGTTATTCTGTAAATACAGCATATCCAAGTTTCCAAGTTTGTTAACATTTGATATATTTATTTATTTGTTGCATTTGTACCCCACCTATGCAGGCTCAATGTGGCTTACATAGCACTATGAGACGTAAGCCGCCTCCGGTGATGAAACAAATACAGAGTGATGTCCTAACTTGCTGATCTTCCTCTTCAACATCAGCAAAATTCGCCCTTTCCTCTCTGAACACACCACCCGAACTCTCGTCCACGCTCTCATTACCTCTCGCCTTGACTACTGCAACTTACTCCTCACCGGACTCCCACTTAGCCATCTATCCCCCTTCAATCTGTTCAGAACTCTGCTGCACGTCTTATATTCCGCCAGAACCGATATACTCATATCACCGCTCTTCTCAGGTCACTTCACTGGCTTCAAATCCGATACCGCATTCAGTTCAAGCTTCTCCTTCTTACCTACAAATGTACTCAGTCTGCTGCCCCTCACTACCTCTCTACCTTCATCTCCCCTTATGTTCCCACCTGAAACCTCAGTTCACAGGACAAATCCCTCCTCTCAGTACCCTTCTCCACCACTGCCAACTCCAGGCTCTGCCCATTCTGCCTCGCCTCACCCTATGCCTGGAACAACCTTCCTGAGCCCTTATGTCAAGCCCCCTCCCTGCCCATCTTCAAGTCTTTGCTTAAAACCCACCTCTTCAATGCTGCCTTCGGCACCTAACTCTTACCTTCAGGATATCCAGACTGCCCCAATTTGACTGCCCTTATCGAACTGACTATTCACTTGTCCTTTAGATTGTAAGCTCTTTGAGCAGGGACTGTCCTTTTATGTTAAATTGTACAGCACTGCGTAACCCTAGTAGCGCTTTAGAAATGTTAAGTAGTAGTAGTAGTAACATAAATCTAGGCAGTGTACAATAATAAAACCAATAAAAATCTTTTAAAAAATCAGAAAGGACCGCCATTGGTAACAGAAAAGAATAGAAATACAAAAGAAAAACCAAAAACATGAACTTCGGATTCTGGAGGCTCCAGAGATATCACTCTAGAGGACAACAAACACGGGAGGCAAAAAACCCAACACAAATCAATGTACATGAGCGTGGGCCAAACGCAGTGGTAAATAAATAAGCTTTCAGATGTTTCTTGAAGACAGAGAGGGACTCTTCCTGATGGAGATACAAAGGTAAGGCATTCCAAACATGGGTCATGAACCTGTAAATGGCCTATTCCTGATAGTGTTAAGCGGTATCTCCTGAGAAGTGGGGATCACTATGAACTGCTATGAAGAGAACCGAAGAGTCCAAGTGGCAACTTAAGAAACCAGGTGGTTCATCAGGTCAGATATTATGGCCCACCACTAGTAAGAACCTTATAAATAAGACACAGTGGGGGAGATTCTATATATGGTGCCTGGAAAATCCACGCGGAAATCGTTTTCACCTAAGCGCATTCTATAAGATTTAGCTGCGGTATATAGAACATGCTTAGTTGATATCCCAGCACTTAAAACTATGCGCAAACATTTACACCAACGAAAACGTGGTGTAAATCCCCGTGCACAGATTTACACGGACTGGCCATATTCTATAACAACACACATAAATTTGGGAATGCCCACAAAATGCCCATTTCCCTGCCTATAGCCATGCCCCTTTTGAACTGCGGGCTTTAGAATTGAGGCACAGTTCATTGAAGTATGTGCTTACCGAATTATGCGAGTAAATTCTAATTATTGCCAATTAGTGCTCACTAGTGCTTCTGTGCTGTTAACAACGCTGATTGGCTTGTTAAGCCAATCAAGTTATGTGCATTGTTATAAGTATGCTTAGCCACGGAACGCTTGTCACGATATATAGAATCTGGCAGAATATGTTAAAAAGAATCCAAGAACTTAAAGGAAGCCATGAGACTCTTGAAGCGGTGGTGTCACATGGTCAAATCTCATACATAGCAGGTATCTTCCAGGTAGGTGAACACATAGGCAGAGTCTGGGGAGGCTGACACTTACTCAAAAATAAAATAACAATAATACATGCCTGACTTATAGGATTCTATAAGTTATGTGTGTAAGTGCATGCATTTCCAGTGGTAGTACAAGGTGAGTTACATTCAGGTACAGCAGGTATTTCCTTGTCCCTACAGGACTTGCAATTTAAGGGCTCTTTTAATAAAGTGGTGCTACCGCTTAGCGTGCACTCAATAGGAAGTAGCCCATGGGAATTGAATGGGCTTGTTCACATTCAGTACACCACTAATCGGTAGCACAACTTTGTAAAAGAAGCCCTATGTTTGTACCTGAGGCAATGTAGGGTTAAATGACTTGTATAAGAAGAGCCACAGGGAGGTGGAGGTGCACTGGATCCCTAGGGACAATAGTTCAATGTAGAGCAGAGAGGGAGTAGGGAAGGTAGATTCTTTCCAATCAGTGAAGGAGACGTGTAGATGATAAAAGACTTTACTGGATAACATCACCTTTGATGTTATCCAATAAAGTCTTTTATCATCTACACGTCTCCTTCACTGATTGGGTTAAATGACTTGTCCAGTGCCACATGGAGTGTCAGTAGGATTTGTATCCTGGTCTCTCTGGTGTAGATGCTGTTGCTCTAACCACTAGGTTACTGGAATTTAGGTGCAAGCTCTATGTCTGCATCTAATTTACTGGTGCATATTTTCACTGTTAGGAAAGTAGGTGCCTATAGGAGGAAATTCTACAAGAAGACGTCAACGTTTAGGCCCCAGGAAGGCACGTAAATGACCTGAATGCTGTCATACACTTGCATATTTGTACACATATGTGTATAAATGCCAATATTCTGGCTCCACATTATTCTAGATGTGATGGGGTGTAGTATGGAGGTGAGCAAACACATGGGCAAGGTCAGGGTGGAGGGTGGGCAAGGTAACATAGTAACATAGTAACATAGTAGATGACAGCAGAAAAAGACCCACACGGTCCATCCAGTCTGCCCAACAAGATAAACTCATGTGTATACCTTACCTTGATTTGTACCTGTCTTTTTCAGGGCACAGACCGTATAAGTCTGGCCAGCACTATCCCCTCCTCCCAACCACCAGCCCCGCCTCCCACCACCGGCTCTGGCACAGACCGTATAAGTCTGCCCACCACTATCTTCGCCTCCCCACCACCAACCCCTCTTCCCCCCACCGGCTCCACCACCCAATTTCGGCTAAGCTTCTGAGGATCCATTCCTTCTGCACAGGATTCCTTTATGTATATCCCACGCATGTTTGAATTCCGTTACCGTTTCTTCTCCACCACCTCCCGCGGGAGGGGCATTCCACACATCCACCACTCTCTGTGAAAAAATACTTCCTGACATTTTTCTTGAATCTGCCCCCCTTCAATCTCATTTCATGTCCTCTCGTTCTACCACCTTCCCATCTACGAAAAGATTTGTTTGCGGATTAATACCTTTCAAATATTGAATGTCTGTATCATATCACCCTGTTCCTTCTTTCCTCCAGGGTATACATGTTCAGGTCAGCAAGTCTCTCCTCATAAGTCTTGGAACGCAAATCCCATGCCATTCTCGTAGCTTTTCTTTGCACCGCTTCCATTTTTTTTACATCCTTAGCAAAGTACGGGCTCCAAAACTGAACACAATACTCCAGGTGGGGCCTCACCAACGACTTGTACAGGGGCATCAACACACCTCTCTCTGTACAGCCTAGCAACCTTCTTGCTACGGCCACCGCCTTGTCACACTGTTTCGTCGCCTTCAGATCCTCGGATATTATCACCCCAAGATCCCTCTCCCCCTCAGTACATATCAGACTCTCACCGCCTAACACATACGTCTCTCGTGGGTTTCTACTCCCTAGGTGCATCACTTTGCATTTCTTCGCATTGAATTTTAATTACCAAACCTTAGACCATTCTTCTAGCTTCCGCAGATCTTTTTTCATGTTTTCCACTCCCTCCCGGGTGTCCACTCTGTTACAAATCTTAGTATCATCCGCAAATAGGCAAACTTTACCTTCTAACCCTTTGGCAATGTCACTCACAAATATATTGAACAGAATCGGCCCCAGTACCGATCCCTGAGGCACTCCACTACTCACCTTTCCCTCCTCCGAGCGAACTCCATTTACCACCACCCTCTGTCGTCTGTCCGTCAACCAGTTCCTAATCCAGTTCACCACTTTGGGACCTATCTTCAGCTCATCAAGTTTATTTAAGAGCCTCCTGTGGGAGAGTGGAGGAGTGGCCTAGTGGTTAGAGTGGTGGACTTTGGTTCTGGGGAACTGGGTTCGATTCCCACTTCAGGCACAGGCAGCTTCTTGTGACTCTGGGCAAGTCACTTAACCCTCCATTGCCCCATGTAAGCTGCATTGAGCCTGCCATGAGTGGGAAAGCGCAGGGTACAAATGTAACAAAAAAAAAAAAAACTGTGTCAAAAGCTTTGCTAAAATCTAAGTAGATTACGTCTGTAGCATGTCAATGATTCAATTCTGCAGTTACCCAATCAAAGAATTCAATGAGATTCGTTTGGCATGATTTCCCTCTGGTAAAACCATGTTGTGTCAGATCTTGCAACTTATTGATTTCCAGGAAATTCACTATCCTTTCCTTCAGCATCGCTTCCATTACTTTCCCAATAACCGAGGTGAGGCTTCCTGGCCTGTAGTTTCCAGCTTCTTCCCTATCGCCACTTTTGTGAAGAGGGACCACATCCACCGTTCTCCAATCCCTTGGAACCTCTCCCGTCTCCAAGGATTTATTAAACAAATCTTTAAGAGGACCCGCCAGAACCTCTCTGAGCTCCCTCAATATTCTGGGGTGGATCCCGTCCGGTCCCATGGTTTTGTCCACCTTTAGCTTTCCAAGTTGTTGATACACACTCTCTTCCGTGAATGGTGCTATATCCACTCCATTCTCAAATGTACTTTTGCCAGACCCTCGTGGTCCTTCTCCAGGATTTTCTTCAGTGAAAACAGAACAAAAGTATCTATTTAGCAAATTGGCTTTTTCTTCATCATTATCTACATAGCGGTTCGCAGTATCTTTTAGTCTCACAATTCCCTTTTAGTCATTCTCCTTTCACTAATATACCTGAAGAAATTTTTGTCACCCTCCTTACATTTCTAGCCATTTGTTCTTTCCGCTTGCGCCTTCGCCAGACGTACCTCTCTCTGGCTTCTTTCAGTTTCATCCAGTATTCCTCCCCGTGTTCCTCTTCTTGAGTTTTTCTATATTTCAGGAACGCCAATTCTTTAGCCTTTATTTTCTTAGCCACTTGCTTGGAGAACCATATCGGTTTTCTTTTTCTCTTGCTTTTATTTACTCTCCTTACATAAAGGTCTGTGGCCCTATTTATTACTTCTTTCAGCCTGGACCACTGTCCTTCCACTTCTTGTATGTCCTCCCAGCCCATCAGCTCCTTCCTCAGGTATTCCCCCATTTTACTAAAGTCAGCACGCTTGAAATCCAGGACTTTGAGTTTAGAGTGGCCGCCCTCCACTTCAGCTGTCATATCAAACCAAACTGTTTGATGGTCACTGCTTCCCAGGTGTGCACCCACTCGGACATTTGACACACTATGCCCATTTGTCAGCACCAGATCCAGCGTCGCTCCCTCCCTCGTGGGTTCCGTCACCATTTGTCTGAGCAGAGCACTTTGGAAAGCATCCATGATCTCTCTACTTCTTTCCGAATTCGCAGACGGAACCTTCCAATCTACATCCGGCAGATTGAAATCTCAAAGGTGTTTCAGCAGTTTAGACATGAGAATTTAGTATAGATCTATGGCTGAATTATAGGTGCATATTTGAACTGCTACACTAATATCCTTTAAAGGAAAGTAGACACCTACTTTCTTTTATAGAATAAGTGCCCTCTAGGCACCTAAATATAGGTACAGAGTCTCTGGACTGGGGAAGGGAAGTCCCAGGGGCAGGGTGGGGACGAGGAGGGGATTTAATTAGCGTGCACACTCTGAAAACTCAGCTTCTGCATGCAAATGAACCCTGAAACTTTGCACATTCCAAAGAGGATGTGTAAGTGTGTGCACAAACCCTAGTTTCCCTGGAGTAATTTTCAAAGCGGAAGTTTGTCCACGCTTTTCACTTTGAAAATCTAGTCAATTCCGCACGCAGAAAGCTATGTACATACTTTAGCCCCATGCTTGTAGTTGTAAACTTACCCCCAGGGCTGCTATTGTTGAAAGAAGATCATATGTCCATTGAGTCCAATCTGCTTCTAAGTACAGTACTTTCCGCAGTAGGAAATGCCACCATGAACATTCCTCCTACACATTCGCTTTGTCCAGGGTTAGGTTTTCACTGCTTCTTCTTTGCATCAGCCTGAAGACAAGTGTACAAAGAGATACTCAGTCAATAATGTCTCTGTTAGGCATTTAGATCTCTCTACAAACACACTACCAGTCTCTTGGAAGAAGTTCTTAAACTCTATTATATTAAGCAAAAATGCCAGACATATTTATTCAGATCTGAAATATACTGATCAGGTCATTGAATGGCAGTGATGTCCACCAGAACTAAAATATGTTTCATGCATTATACCAGCACAGTGCCTATCTTTATGGCAGTTGATGGGGGGGGGGGGGGGGGGGGGGAGGGGGGCCGACACCAGAACGACAGTTGTATCAGAGGCATTTCAATTATTTCATTGTCAAGCTTGTCATGCTGTCAAAGTTTTATTTATTTATGTTTTTTCCAGAGCTCCAGCACCAAAAGAGATTTCAGAGTGACATGTTCTAACTGTCCACCTAGTAAGACAGAAGATTACAGTTAATGCTTGAGATGACCTTGCAAAGCGTTCAGAACTGGGTGTGTCCAACAACTGCGCAATAACATGGAGATTGTCAAATTTGGTGACTTAATAAAATATTCTTTCATTTACTTTAGGTTCATATTATAGATTATGTGAAATGGAGAGATTATTACATCAAATTCAGTGTTTTACTTTTTGTTCTTGTATGAATTTTTTATTAGTAAGACTCATTTAAAGTCATGTTTCAAAGCTGCTACTCAGAATGTGTGGTTTAAAGTATTGATTTTCTGCCACAAAAACCATAGTAACATAGTAGATGACGACAGATAAAGATCTGTATGGTCCATCCAGGCTGCCTAACAAGATAAACTCAGAGCAATAAGGCATGATGTGATACTACATATGCATATTTGATCTTGATTTCTCCTTGCCATTTCCAGGGCGCAGACGGTAGAAGTCTTCCCAGCACTAGACTTATTCTCCAACTACTGAAGCTGTCATCGAAGCGCATTCCAGCCCATCCATATCTCTTCAGCCATGACTGGGACATAGACTGTAGAAGTCTGCCCAGCTCTGGCCTATCTGTCTAGCCATGAATAATGCACAGACCATAGAAGTCTGCCCGACAATGGCCTTGTTTTCCAACTACTGAAGCTGAATCTGTCCAGGCATGATCATCATCAGGGCACAGACTGTAGAAGTCTGCCCAGCATTGACTTTACAATTACTGGTGTTGCCATCTGACCACTGCTAAGCTTGTTCGGTTTCATACCTTTCCATACAGGATTCCTTTGTGTTTATCCCATGCATTTTAAAATTCTGTTATTGTTTTCATCTCCACCACCTCCCATAGGAGGATATTCCGGGCATCTACCACCCTCTCCGTGAAAAAGCACTTCCCGACGTCACTCCCGAGTCGGGCCCCCTAAATTCATGTCCTCTAGTTCTACCACCTTCTCGCCTCTGGAAAAGATTTGTTTGTATATGAATACCTTTCAAATATTTGAATGTCTATATCATATCACACCTATCTCTCCTTTCCTCCAGGATGTACATATTCAGGTCATCAAGTCTCTCCTCATGCATCTTGTGGCACAAACCTCATACCATTTTCGTCTCTTTTCTCTGAGCCGCTTACGTCCATAGCAAGATGCGGCTTTCAAAACCAACCTGGGACCATTTCAAATGGCTGCTCTTTTCCCATTGCAAGGTGGCTCCCTTTTATTTATTTGTTTTTAAAGAAAATAACCACTGGTATTTTAGCAAATGCATTATCTTACAAAAGGTATTAGATATCGCAACTGTTGAGTTGGTCCATATCAGCAAAGCTCTCTCCGGTTGCTGCTATAGTAGATGAAGTAAGGAAGCTTCAATGTATTAATTCAATTAAAAATAGGGGGGGGGGGATTCATAATCAAAGCCATTTAACCAGATAAGAGAGCCTCTTGCTCAGATAACTGGTGTGCTGAGGGGGACATGAGGAATAATCATCGGCCCCTGAATATTTTTTATTTTTGTTACATTTGTACCCCGTGCTTTTCCCACTCATGGCAGGCTCAATGCGGCAGGCAATGGAGGGTTAAGTGACTTGCCCAGAGTCACAAGGAGCTGCCTGTGCTGGGAATCGAACTCAGTTTCTCAGAACCAAAGTCCACCATCCTAACCACTAGGCCACTCCTCCACTCCAATATCTCCTCTAAGCGCCAAAGCCACAACTGGCTATTATGTGGGTGGTCCGGGGACAGAGTCAGGGAAAAGCCAGCACTTAACCGAATATGTGCCAATATTTAGCTCTTAACCTGCTAAGTTAACCAGCCAAATAGGGAGCGTAAAAACAGTAGTCCTGTCTGTGGCCAGTTTAACTTAACAGATTAAGGGCTGAATATTGGCACTTATTTGGTCAAATGCCAGCCAGCTGCACATACCTGGATAATTAATGCCAATACCCGGACATGGCATGGCATTGAATATCTGGGCATAATTTTGGCAGTGGCAGCGTCTGAAAGAATGCAGACTGCCGCTGGCCGAATATTACCCCAGGATAGAATAGTATGGTGGAATCATGTGTATTAGATTATAGTTACATATTGCAAATAATTACCGTCCCACAAATTACCCTCTGTCTTGTCACAGGATGGTGATCAGACGTGCTCCTCATTGTTTAGAACTTCTGAATAATGACTAATTTGTAGACAATGGTGGTAAAACTGTAGACATAGGAGGTAATTCCATAACGGAACCTTGAGACCGCATGGTAGGAATCTCTTCTATAACAGAACTTGAGTGCCTAGTTTCCTGTATAAAATGTGGCATAACCCAGTATTGGCCATTCCTAACCTTAAGGTCCTCACTGTTACACTTGTCATAGAGCTGCCTGTGTAGCTTACAGTATTCTATAAATTATGTATGTAGCTGGGAAGCTCCACCCATGTCCTACTTAAGCTCTAATGAGCTTAAACATAAGAATAGTCATTCTGGGTCAGACCAATGGCCCATTGAGCCCAGTATCCTGTTTCAACAGTGGCCAATCCAGGTCACAAGTACCTGGCAGAATTCCAAAGAATAGCAAGATTCCAGATTCCCAAAGAGTAGTAAGATTCTGGAATCCCAAAGAGCAGCAAGTTGCCATACAGAATGCCAAAGAGCAGCAAGATTCTGGAATCCCAAAAGAATAGCAAGATTCCATGCTACCAATTTTGGGGCAAGCAATGGCTTCCCCATGTCTATCTCAATAGCAGACTTTTCCTCCAGGAACCCTCCAAACTTTTTTAAAACCCAGATATGCTAACTGTCCATGCTCCACATCAGTGTATGTCCCTTTGTAAGTCACTGCTGCCTTTGGCTCCTAGCCGCTACTCATTTGCCCTCCTCCTCCTCCCCTGTTCCTCTTTACCCTGTAATTCCCTTGCCCGTAATGTCTTGTCTGTCTGTTTTACATAGATTGTAAGCTCTTTGAGCAGGGTGTCTCTCTATGTCAAATGTTCAGCGCTGTGTGCGTCTGGTAGCGCTATATAAATGCTATTAGTAGTAGTAGGCACACCACTGCAGAATAGATTTAGGCAGCATATTTTTTTTAATTTTTGTTACATTTGTACCCCACGCTTTCCCACTCATGGCAGGCTCAATGCAGCTTACATGGGGCAATGGAGGGTTAAGTGACTTGCGCAGAGTCACAAGGAGCTGCCTGTGCCTGAAGTGGGAATCAAACTCAGTTCCTCAGTTCCCCAGGACCAAAGTCCACCACCCTAACCACTAGGCCACTCCTCCATTGATATTCACACATTTATTTGTGTGCTTGTCAGTGTCAGTATTATGTACTTTTACCTGCGTAGCACATCTTTTAATATAAGTGCCCTGTTTACAGAATGCTTTTATAGTTCCTTATTATATTTGAGGTTAAAGTTTTGCAATTGAAACTTTTAAGTAAATAATTTTCGAAGGAAACTGAGACCTGCTTTTGTTGTTCTTTGAATACTTTCCAGTTAGTTCCAGATTAGAAAGTCGGCACTTTGGTACACATGAGCTTTTCATCTCTCCGTGTAAGAATGCTAATATGTGCTCTCTGTATCGGTTACATGAGTATATTCTGTAGTTAGCACTCTGCAATCACTCAGACTGGGGGCTGTGGTTTATCAAACTCACTCAGTTCTGGCGGCACTAAATTCCACAGAATGAGCTGCAGGTTTTGCTCTGGGACCTATAATACTAAATGTAAAAAACATTTATAGAGGCAGTCCTTGCCATCGGTGAACGGCAGGCTTCACTCTTGCCAGTCACTTTCTCTGGTGTCTCACTTATTTTGTAGTTTATAGCCGCTTTAGAAATTCTCTTCAAAGTACTTAGGTAGTTAGGTAATCACCCACTTCTGTAGCTAAAAAACAAACTCTTATGCCTTAGATGTTATTCTTTGGCTTTGAGATGAGTTTCATTCAGAGGAAATTGCTATTGTTTCTTTGTCTTCCATGGGAAAACTATATAATTTTGGAATGTGTTCAACAAACAAAAGGTATGCAAAGCATGGCTCAGATGCACCTTGTCTGCCAGTGTCATTATTTATCGATGGTGTTACCACCTTTTCTATCTGTTTTATCCTGGTAAAAGTTTCCAACATGCTAGAACATAGAAGCAACCATGAAGCAGTCTTTGGGGCCGATACACATGCGCCGTACGCAGATGGTTGAGGATGTGGCTTTCTACTGTGAACTTAATTCCGTGCCATGCATAAAGCAAATGACATGCAAATTTTACGCACACAGAACTTTTGCACTAATCAGGGAAAACCTTCCTGGCACATGTGCACAAAGGTTTCGTGGTAAGTGTGGCTTCTTGTGCGCATGTCCAAATGAGAATGAAATCGCCAGCTTACATTGCCACCTCTTCATCTGTGCAGGAATATTAGCCATGCAAACATTTCTTCTACATATATTTTTATGTGTGAAAACCTGCTTGCATTGATAATGAGGCCATTAAGTATGTCACGGCAATGTAGAGAAGGAAATGGTAGCTTTTGACATGTGGACAAAAAGTAACGTCTGTGAAGCAGTTCAGTGAGAATATAAATGATTGATTGGCTACTTTATGAAACAAAGTCACGTAAGTGGTCACATATTTTCACTGAATTGCTTTACGGACTCTACTTTTCATTAATTAAAGATATTTTTAAGCAATTCACATCAAGGTAGCACCATTGTTTTTTTATTATTATCATTTTGTGTTGGTGCACATTTGAAGCCCTGTGTTCAGTCCCCCATTTGCATGGAGGCAGGGAATTGGATTGTGCCCTTGAACTGCTGATCCCTGTAATACTGTAGTTCCCTGTAATAGGCTCTTTCAGAGCACATATCCTGTTCCCTGTTTTATGGGACTTTTTCTATTGGCTTGCCTTGTTTTCTAAGCTTGCTGGGCAAGTTGCCCCACCTTTCTCTCTCCATCTGGTCTGTAAGAGTTAGTCTCCAGCATATCTCTTCTGAGAACTGAAACTGCCTATGCTGTATTTGCTGTGTGACTCCTTCAAGCTACTGTGATGCTATCAAGATTTTACCAGTGTAAAAGCATTAACAGCTTCTCTACTCAGAGTGTTGTTGAATTACTTCCAGCTTCTTTCTTGTATGGAGAGAGAGCTAGTGGAGAACAGACTCCCAGTATGCAAGAGAAGAAGGTAAAGGATGGATCGCCTGGATTAAAGAGATTCTCATGGATCCTCTTCTAAAACACTTCACTCATTAATACCTACAAAGTGGTCTGCTTTGACCGTTCTCTGCTTCTACAGCTTATATGTTGATTTCACCACCATTGCAATTTGTTTTTGCTGTTCCTTATGCTCCTGGGATCCTCCTGTTACTCCCAGACAGAAATGCCTACAACCTTAAATGACATTGCATCATAAGGAGCGGAACCAGCAAAGATTAATGGCTCACTGTCCAAAGTCCTGTTTCAGTCTCTGCCAGGTCCTGCCCACACAGGAAGAGAATGGCATATCATAGGGTGCAGGACCCAGCAGAGTAAGACAGGGTATGTCAGAACAGGGACTCCCTGCACAATGAAAGAAGCAGTGTTGGTCAAAAAAAGAACAGAGTGCCTTGCTTATCTATTTTAAATTGAGCTTGGTGTGGCTGGAAGAGAGGAAAGCTAATGATTGAAAGACGGGAATCTGCTGCACAGGATGAGAGAGAGAGAGAGAGAGAGAGAGAGAGAGAGAGAGAGAGAGATGAGAGAGAGAGAGAGAGAGAGAGAGAGAGAGAATAAGCTGGATAGTGGCATTATTATGTAGTAAGGGGGAAAGGAGACATACTGGACAATGTGGGGGGAGGGCAGAGCTAGAAGAGAGATGTTGTGGATAATGGGGAAAAGGGAGGATTGACATTCTGGAGATCAAGGAGCAGGACAGGAAGAAAAGATAAGCTGGACATCAAAGGATCAGGGAAGAAACTGGGAGCAAATGAAGGAGAGACATACTGGAGATCATGTGGGGGAGTGGGAAGGAGAGAAGTGTTGGACATAATGGGAGGGGAGAAGGAAGGAAAGAGATGCTGGAAATCATGGAAGGGGAAGGGAAGGATAGAGATGCTGGAAATCATGGAAGGGAGAGGGAAGGAGAGAGATGCAGGAGTTATAAAAGGGAGATGAAGAGATAAATGCTGGGCATCATGAGGGGGGCATGAGATAAGGACAGAAATGTTGCTCCTCACAGGGGAAGCTTGAGAGGTAGGGAACAAGAGAGATGCTGGATTGCATGGAGGGGTGGGGGACACGGGAGTGACAGTGAAGAATGGAAGAGTAGTGAAGGGAGGGGAGAGGCAGGGTTCAGGAGCAGGGCTGGTTCGGAAGGGGGTGGTGGTGAATTGCCTGACTCATATTCCCTTTTTCCCCTTATTTGTCATCCCCAACAAAATGGCTAGATCCTACTGGATAAAAAAACTCAATCTCACCAGAAGGGCTGGATCCACTCGGATTCTGCACTTATTCCCACCAGAAGGGCTGGATCTACTAGGATACTTAACTAATTCCCACCAGCTGGATCTACCCGGATCCAGCATTATTTCTCACCAGAAGTGCTTCATCCCTTCGGAACCAGGTCTAAATCACACCAAAAGTGATGGATCTACCTGGATCCAGCACTAATTCTCACCAGAAGGGATGGATCAACCAAGATCTTGCACTCATTCTTATCAGAAGTGCTGAATCCCCCCTCCGAAGGGACACCACCTTGTAAGTGGTAGAGGGGCTTCCGTGTTTCAATGACTCAGAGGGCTATGCTGAAGGGTTACCCATATCAGACAGGCCTCTGAGGAGAAACCAGACAAGAGTGTCCCAAACTGGAGGATCCAAGATGGTGTTGAGGGAGGATGTACATTAGTTGAGTTCCCGTTTTACACCAGAATACCTGAAGAAGTAGGCGCGCTTCCCCGAGAATGGGGAAGAAGAAGGCAAAGCCGTGGTGTTGTCCTCCTCGAACACGGCTGGGGTTCCCACCACTTCTCAGTCTACTTTGGAGAGATTTGGGGTCATAACGTCGGGGATATTAGTTCCTGCTTCGGGAACAGCAAGGCTTTATTGCCGAATCTCAGTGGAGAGGGAGTGACTTGAGTCCCCCTGTTGACATGACCTTTCCAAGTCCCGGAAACAGTAACGCTTCGCTATGGAGGTCGACAGTGGAAACGCCCGAAGTGGGTTAAGGATTTTCACGCAATCCGAGGAGGTCCTGGCGCAGCATTGACTCCGGATAATAAACCAACTGGGGGATTGGAGAGTGAGCTCTTCCCCCCGAAGATATCTGAAGTGGTTTCTGTGGAGAAATTGGACCTGGTGAAGCCAAACAATGTCACAATGGACGCACTATGGGAAGTGCTGCAGAGTGTGAATAACTCTCTTCTTCAGATGTCAAAATTTTTTTAGGAATAAATATGTGATTATATCATACTTATCTAACAAAGTGGAAGTCCAAGATAAAAAATAAAGACTTTGATTTCGGAAATGGTTTCTCTACGAAAATCAGTTAATCTGGTAATGAAGGACAATTATGTTTCTTGTAAAAAATTGGAACTTCTGGAGAAACCAATTAAGGAAAATAACTTGAGAAAGATACATTTTCCTAAATATCCTGTATATAGAGTTATATTATTAGTGACTTTTGCCTTTGATTTAGATAGGAACAATGTTTTGAAAATTGTATTTCCCAATATGGCTGATAGTTTTTTTGGGTTCAAAGATAAATATATTTCCTGACATATCAAGGGAATCGCAGACTAGGAGGTGTGAACTCTTGGCTAAGAATCATTGCCCTAGGTGGGACCTTCCTAGAGCGATTCCCTTGTGGGTGTTTTATTTCCTGATTACTTATTTGTTGAACCCAGGAAATTATAAGAGTTTGTGGAGTTAAAAGAACAGATGAAGAACCCTCTGCAGCAACTTCCTTTAAGTTACTACTATACCGGCTGCAATTACCGATTAACCTTCCTCCCTCAGAAAATATGAATTGTAAGATTAACCATTCTGTGTTTTTCTTATTTTCTTTGAGATTGTTTTCCTGATCTTGGATCCCCCAATTGTGGACTAATAAAGATGATATTTTTCCTTAATGTTTGTTTTAACTGATATTTTCTCTTTTCTTTCCCATTTATGTATTGGACATAAATGTAATATAAAACAAATAAATAATAAAAAAAAAAAAAAAGAAGAAGTGCTGAATTCACCTGAATTCAGTGCTAATTCTCACCAGAAGGGCTGAATCGACCCTGGTCCAGAACCTGCCACCAGAAGGGATGGCTTACACTGTAAAATATTTCAGGAAGACCATAGGAAATTGGAAGACTGGGCATCCAAATGGCAGATGAAATTTAATGTGTACAAATGCAAGGTAATACACATTGGAAAGAAGAATTCGAATCATAGTTACTGGATGTTAGGGTCCACCTTGGGGGTCAGCACTCAAAAAAACGATCTAGGTGTCACTGTAGATAATACACTGAAAACGTCTGCTCAGTGACTGGCAGCAGCCAAAAAAGCAAACAGGATGCTAGGAATTATTAGCAAAGGGATGGTGAATAAGACCAAAAATACTATAATGCCTCTGTATTGCTCCATGGTGCGACCACAGCTTGAGTATTGTGTTCATTTCTGGTAGCTGTGTCTCAAAAAAGATATAGTGGAATTAGAAAAGGTTCAAAGAAGAGCGACTAAAATGATAAAGGGGATGGAACTCCTCTCATATGAGGAAAGGCTAAAGAGGTTAGGGCTCTTCAGCTTGAAAAGAGACCGGATGAGCAGAGATATGATTGAGGTCTACAAAATCCTGAGTGGTGTAGAATGAGTAGAAGTAAATTGATTTTTTACTCATTCCAGAAGTACAAAGACTAGGGGACACTCAAGGAAGTTACATGGAAATGCTTTTAAAACAAATAGGAGAACATATTTTTTCAGTCAACGAATAGTTAAGTTCTGGAACTCTTTGCTGAAGAATGTGGTAACAGTGGTTAACATATCTGGGTTTAAAAAAGGTTTGAACAAGTTCCCGGAGGCAAAGTCCATAGTCTGTTACTGAGACAGACATGGGGAAACAACTGCTTGCCCTGGGATTTGTAGCATGGAATGCTGCCACGATTTGGGTTTCTGCCAAGTACTTGTGACCTGGCTTGGCCACTGTTGCAAGCAGGATACTGAGCTAGATGGACCATTGGTCTGACCCATTATGGCTACTCTTATGTTATGTTCTTATGTTCAAAACATAAGGGCTGGATCCATCGAATCCTGCACAAAATCCCACTAAAAGGGCTGGATCTACGTGGATCCAAGTCCAATTCCCACCAGAAGGGCTGGATTCACTCAGATTCAGCACTAATTTATACTAGAAAGGCTGTATCCACCTGGATTCCAGCACCCATTCACCCTGGAAGGGCTGGATCTACCCAGAACCAGCATCAATTCCCACCAGAAAAGCTGGATTCACCATGATGTTTAGTCAAGATGGCGCGGAGCAGGACAGACTTTTCTGAGCTCTGTAACCAGGTGATGGCCGAGAGTGAAAAGGCACCAGACGGAGCCAGAACCAGCCGACAGAACCAATCAACAGAAACACCGATACGACCCGCTATTACCCCCAAAGCAGGGAGAGGCACGCCATCCTCTCCTCACAGGGGTAAGTGAGTAAACCGCAGGACAACGGCCGGTCGCGTGTCCGGCCCGTCCGATGTCAGCCCTCTGCCCACCTGTAGGAAGGCCAGCGGAGCCACAGCCGGGTTATCGGACGATCCCCGATAGGCCGGGATCGCCTGCCCAACCTGCCCAGCCTGCACAATGCCTTACCCTTGCTGGAAGCCGACGGAGTTGCGTGGGAGGCCGATGGAGTCTCCTAGCTGCGCGGGGCCCACCAGGCAGGGATTGCCTGAACCACCCCGTTAGCTCCCGCTCGCACCCTCACCCATCAGCCGCCGATATCGAGAGGAGGGAAGCACGACCGACTAGACCGCCCAAGAGGCACGGGAGCCTGAGGACTGAACTGCCTCAGAAGCTCGGGAGCCCAGAGCACTTGAGAGCAGACCGCCACGGGACTGATTGAGGCAGAGAGTGAGGGCTTTTGGGAGCAAACGAGGCAGCAAGGCAAGCAGCAGCGATCAGCAGACGACGACAAAGGTTGAGGCGGCTTGCACAACCACCATACCTTGCGAAGGATGTTAAAAAAATGGAAGCGGTGCAAAGAAAAGCTACGAGAATGGTATGGGATTTGCGTTCCAAGACGTATGAGCAGAGACTTGCTGACCTGAACATGTATACCCTGGAGGAAAGGAGGAACAGGGGTGATATGATACAGATGTTCAAATACTTGAAAGGTATTAATCCGCAAAAAATATTTTCCGGAGATGGGAAGGCGTTAGAACGAGAGGACATGAAATGAGATTGAAGGGGGGCAGGCTCAAAAAAGATGTCAGGAAGTATTTTTTCACGGAGAGGGTGGTGGATGCTTGGAATGCCCTCCCGCGGGAGGTGGTGGAGATGAAAACGGTAACGGAATTCAAACATGCGTGGGATATGCATAAAGGAATCCTATGCAGTAGGAATGGATCCTCAGAAGCTTAGCCAAAATTGGGTGGCGAAGCAGGTGGGGGAAGAGAGGTTGGTGGTTGGGAGGTGAAGATAGTGGAGGGCAGACTTATACGATCTGTGCCAGAGCCGGTGATGGGAGGCGGGACTGGTGGTTGGGAGGCGGGAAATACTGCTGGGCAGACTTGTACGGTCTGTGCCCTGAAAAAGGCAAGTACAAATCAAGGTAAGGTATACACATATGAGTTTATCTTGTTGGGCAGACTGGATGGACCATGCAAGTCTTTTTCTGCCGTCATCTACTATGTTACTATGTTACTATGTAAATACTTCAAGGAAAAAATGGAAAACCTACGCAACACCTTACCTCAGAACAACATCGAGATCGATAAATTCTTTGAATGTCTGGATCCAAACCCCGGTTAATACCCAGCAGACCGAATCTGGACAAACTGCTAAAACAGTCACCCAAGTGATCAACAAAGGCGCCAAGACTCACTGTAAATTGGACACCTGCCCCAGCTACCTAATAAAATTCGCTCCTCTACGTTTCATAGCAGACCTCACATCTCACCTAAACTACATGCTACTACATGGACACTTCCCTAAGGAAAATGGTAACATCCTACTCACCCCAATTCCAAAAGATACAAAGAAAAAAATGAATGAAATCACCAACTACAGCCCAGTAGCATCTATCCCACTGTAACCAAACAGCTTACCGACTACATAAATAAATTCTCAATATTACATGAATCACAATCAGGATTTTGCTCCAACCACAGCACTGAAACAGTGCTAATTACTCTTCTAACCAAATTCAAACAAGAAATTGAAACCAGCAAAAGCATACTTCTCCTACAATTCGACGTCTAGTGCGTTCAACATGGTTAACCACAACATACTACTAAACATTCTAGAATACTTCGGAATCGGTGGAAATGTACTTAGTTGGATTAAGGGTTTTCTAACCACTAGAACATATCAAGTGAAATCAAATTCGAACATATCACCACCATGGAAACCAGATTGTGGAGTACCCCAAGGATCACCACTATCACCGATCCTTTTCAACCTAATGATGACCCCGCTAGCTCAGTCCTTATCCACCCAAGGCCTTAACCCGTACATTTACGCAGACCATGTCACGATATACATCCCTTACAAACATGATCTAACAGAAATCAACAATGAAATCAAACTCAGCTTGAACATCATGAACTCATGGGCGAATGCATTTCAACTAAAACTCAACGCAGAAAAAACACACTGTCTCATCCTCTCATCCCAATACAACACGAATAAACCCACTAACATAAGCACCCCAGACTACACCCTTCCTGTTTCAGACAGCCTGAAAATTCTCAGAGTCACAATAGACCAAAACCTCACGCTAGAAAGCCAAGCAAAATCTGTCACAAAGAAAATGTTCCACTCAATGTGGAAATTCAAACATATAACCCTTCTTCTCAAGGGAAATATTTCGCAACTTGGTACAATCAATGGTACTGAGCCACCTAGACTACTGTAATGGAATCTATGCGAGATGCAAAGAAATAATCATAAAGAAACTCCAAACTGCTCAAAACACCGCAGCCAGGCTTATATTTGGTAAAACGAGATTCAAAAGCACCAAACCCCTACAAGAAAAACTGCATTGGCTCCCAATCAAAGAATGTATTGTGTTCAAAATCTGCACTCTGGTTCATAAAATCATCTACGGCGAAGCCCCGGGATACATGTTAAACTTCAAAGACCTACCAACTAGAAACACAAGATCAACACGCTCATACCTAAACTTTCACCACCCAAGCTGCAAAGAACTCAAATACAAATCAACCTATGCATCCAGCTTCTCCTATATAAACACACAACTTTGGAACGCACTACCAAATGCCGCAAAAACAACATCTGAACTACCAAACTTCAAGAAATCACTAAAGACTATCTTCTTCAACAAGGCATACCCTAATGATCCAACTTAAATGTCTGAATCCTGCAACACAATGATACTAATACTTGAACTGGACATAACTTAACACTTCCTCCTTTCTATTTCCTTATGTGTCTGTCACACATGCACCTTATTATCCTATATAATAAAAAGCACCTCCAACATTCTGAAGCTGACTCCATAGAACTGTGGCAGTGTAGGGTTCGTAAGTCTGTAGTTCAGCGTTTCATTGCCTCTCACTGTCTCCACCCTCACATCGAGGAAACGGAACGCTGCATAGTTGCCAAGCAAACAAACGCGACGTCACAGGAACGAAGAACCAATCAGAACAGAACTTGGAGGAGGGAAGTGGAGTGGATTGAATCTCTAACAAACAATCATATACAGGGAGGTACGAACATCAGTGGAGGCAAGTGCACAGAACGGAAGGGAAGACAAACATTTAATCACTTTGCCACTCACACACACACACACACACACACAGACATCACACACACACACACACTCAATCACTCTGTGTGTATCTCTCTCTTACACTGTCTGTAAAACACACTGTCACTCTCAGTCTCTCACATGGGCAACTGTATGTTGCATTCTCACGAGTAAGGAGCTCTTCTGATGTGATTGTTAAACTGATTGAAGGGCCTGAACAAGGAAAACTTTTACCACATTATAACACAGTTTACACAAAAAATATTGTATATAAAGAAATCTTACACATGTAAACAACAATTATATTCAGAATACAACCGTGGAAACATTAATGGCAGGAACTCATTACACTGCTAGTGCCCGTTTCATTGCATTAAGAAACGGGCCTTTTTTACTAGTACCATAATATCACTCTGTATTTGTCATACCAGAAGGCGATCACCTCACGGTACTATGTAAGTCACATTGAGCCTGCAAATAGGTGGGAAAATGTGGGATACAAATGCAACAAATAAATAAATGATCCAACTAAAATTCACTCCCGAATGGTTGGACATACCTTAATCCTGCACACTTTTGAACCAGCAGGGCAGTATCCACTCAAATCCATCCAACACTATTTCCCTTTAGAAGGGCTGTATCTACCTGGTTCAATCATTCATTCCCTCCAAAATTGCTGTATCTACACAGATCTAGCATTAATTCCCACCTGAAGGTCTGGATTTAACCTGATCCAGAACTTATTCCACCAGATAGATACTGACAGATCAGATAAATCTCTCTTATCTATGCCCTGAAAATGGCAAGGACAAATCGAGACCAGGTATACATATGAAGTATTACATACCATAGGTAATGAGTTGATCTTGTTGGGCAGACTAGATGGACCGTACAGGTCTTTATCTGCCATCATCTACTATGTATGTATATTACTATCTGTACCCTTCTCCTCCACTGCCAAATCTAGACTCTGTTCCTTTTATCTTGCTGCACCATATGCCTGGAATAGACTCTGGCCATCTTCAAATCTAAGCTAAAAACCCACCCTTTTGAGGCTGCTTTTAACTCCTAACTGCTATCCACTTGTTCAGTACCCATGTCTGTTTTATCATTCCCACCTTAAAGCCAGAGTTCAACTCTTGTTTCTCCCACCGATACTCTTTATGACCTTGGGCAAATCTCTTCACCCTCCATTCCCTCAAGCATAACTAGATCATAGCTCCGTTTGGGCAGGGAAATAACTCAGGTACCTAAATACATAACTCTCTTTGAATTCTGATTTGGAAAAGGCAAATAATGAAATCTAAATTCCAAAATCAAGTAAATTGAGCTCTGAAGTCAAAAGGAAGGTGCTAGACACACCAGCCTTAGCTAAAGTTCACCAGTGCAATATGTTGATTAGAGAATGACATGGGTACAAAGTTTGTCCCTGTCCCCGCTCCATTCCTGTGGGTTCTGTCTCCATCCCCACCCTGTCCCCACAGGCCCTGTCTCCATCCCTGCCCCGTCCCCGCAGGTTCTGTCCCTCTCCCATCCCCATGGGTTCTGTCCTTATCTGCAGAAGCCTAGAACAATTATGATTTGACATTTAAATCTTTTTATTAAAGTATGAAAAGGAATAATATGCTGTGCAACTGTTGTGTATAAATTACAAACAGAAAACAATAATAACAGTGAGCAGCTATAATAACCCTCCTCAGCACCACCCTCTACCCTTTCAACCCCAGCAATAGCTGATTTCTACTACCCCCAAAGAATCCTAATCCACCCTGTTAAAATGTCCAGGGGTACAAAATACAACCCGTTCTGTATGCCCTAGAGAGAAGAAATATGCCCTATGAAGCACTGTTATGATTTTTTAACCTGTGGATGAATAAGAAGTCATCAACAATCTCAGGATTCAGTCTAGCTCTCCTGTCTTCCACAGTCCTTCCTACAATAGAAGATGTCTTCTTAGAAGATGTGCTGGTAGCAGGATGTAGAGGATCCCCCCATGCAACTTTTGCTAGTTGTGGCCAGCATATTTGCTTGTTTTTCCAAAAAAATCAAAATATTGTTGTCTGCATCACTCAAACATAAAACAGTCCAGTTCATTAACAGGCTTCAAAGTAGAAAATGACACGGGGACAAAGTTTGTTCTCATTCCCGTGGGCTCTGTCCCCACCCCCACCCCGTCCCCGCAAGCTCTGTCCTCGTCCCCATCCCCGCTGTTACTGTGGGTTCCCGTCCCTATGTCATTCTCTAATGCTGATAGCTTGGGTATACTGCACAGCTCGATTTCAGCTGTGGAGGGTCATGCCAGGTTTCCTTCTGTAGAGCTGACATAGCTTTGAATAACCAGATTGGAGCGCCTGGCAAAAGTGAGATGCTTAATTGTCTGTTTAGTGTGTGTGTGTTATTGTCTCATTACTTTACTGCAATGTAAGATTGAGACTGATGAAAGCATATGATAAATTACACAGAGCGTAGCTTAGCTGGCTATTATAATGTTTTGGAAAATGCCTGGATTGTATGGCTGTAAAGATAACTTACCACTATCTGCAGTCAATGGGATCTTGCTCTTTATTCATGTGCCAGGAGAGGCCTGTAATAATAGTAGTTTAACGCAATTGCTATGCGAACACAGAACAACTAAAATGTTACAGACGATAATTTGATTAAATCCACTAAGAAACCAATTTGTGATAGTTTGAAGTGGACTGATGGGAATGTTATGTGTTTAGTCCCCTAGCTTGTCATTTCAGTTTGTGTGTGAGCTGCCTATTTTCACTTTTATTAATGGATGAAATGCCACAGTTTTTTTTTAAATATGGAAGGAAGCAACAAAAACAACAGAGGGAAATTAACTAATTCAGATCCTGCTCAATAAATCACCTTCTTTTTCTCCTGTAAGAGCCAAAGAGCAGCTGCCACCCTTCAGCTTTGTCAAGCTTCACACAGTATGCAGTGTGTCCTTCCAGCCTTCTTCAAGCCAATGGGTTGAGCCATCTCGTACTATTATAGAAATGCAGAGATTTATAGCATCTACTATAGAACATGGAGAATTGGGAAAGACCCATTGATATACTTCCACAACATATTCACAGGAACAACAGACTAAAGCCTTTTCTCTCATTCTGAGTCTATGGGGGCTGGGGGGGGGGGGGAACTCTTAGGAAACCAGACCCAGATTTCTTCGTCCTGCAGTGACTGGTAGGTCTCTAAGGCATGAAGACCCCCATCTCCTCAGAAGCTTTCATGCTTGCCACATGAAGGGGTCTATTATCCAATCTCCACAAAAACTAGCAAACTTGGGGGTCCTTCTACTAAGCCGAATAAGCACCTATGTGCGCCTAACGCACATTAATTCTGAGTTACCGCCTGGCTACCGTGTGGCCCGGGTGGTAATTTCATTTTTTACGTGCATCCACTATGTGCGCCGGAAAATATATTTTATTTTCCGGCACACGGTGAAAACCAGGCGATAATCAGCATTGTACGTGCGTTGACCATTACTGCCCGGTTAACGCGTGAGACCTTACTGCTAAGTGGATGGGTGACGGTAAGGTGTCAGACCCAAAATGGACGCGCGCCAATTTTGGTTTTGCCGCACGTCCATTTTCGGCAACATTTAAAAAAGGCCTTTTTTACAGGAGCGCTGAAAAATGGATCAGCATGCGTCCAAAAAATGCGCCTCCACAAGCGTAACCCATTGTTCAGCACACATTAGTAAAAGGACCCCTTGGTGGCTTCCCTGTTCAGGCTAGTGCTTGTTGAAATGTTTGGACTCACGTAGAACTTAGCACAAATCATTTATTGTATTTTTTTATTGGTTAGTCACTAAACAAGCAAACAGAAGAAGAGAAATGTGTTTTGTCTTTATCATTTTGTCTCACTGATACAATTTATGATATTACTCACATTTCAGGTATAAGTAAATCTGGTATGATTTGCTGTTTTATTTAGATTTCTCCCCTAATGTTCCTTTATTAACACATATGGCTAAGAAAGAATCAAAACTGAAATAGACAAATATTATACTTAACAATTTCTTTTTCGTGAGTTTTCCAATAGATAGTATGCTATCAGCCCCAATGAATGGGAGATGATATTAAATTTCGCTTCTGATTTTGGCGGTACAGTCTGACTTACCACTGAGGGCAATATAGCTGCATTGGCGTAGTTGCGTATTTCAGATGAGTCCAGAGTTTAGAACATGTGATAATTCTTCAACTGAGGAGATATATTGGTTTTACCAAATGTCGTTAAAGCATGTTTCTATTTACTTTAAGATCTGTCATTTGATGCATCTATTTTTGTAGATGTCTCTGAAAGAAAGATGATTATAAATGTAGCACATGACAAATATTAACAAGAGCTATGGGAAAGAAGTGGTTTTAATGAAAAGACCAGGAAAAGGAAGCTTTGATTTTCAAGGCACACTGTTGGAACTTTATGACAGATCTAAAGGGATAATGCCTTCTAGATCTGTTTGGCAACAACTCCCTTAAAGATACAATGTGCGGTTCTGAAGTTACGCTTCCCTAAATAAAGGACATGCACTCTGATTTACAATAGAAATACAAGGGTATCTCTTTAAAGAGCTCTTCAGTGGCTTTTAAAAAACTAGCAGAGGTGCCTGGCATTGTACAGGAAATGAGATATTGCATCCAATCAAATTTCAAAGCAAATGGACCACTGAGCATCCTTGAGAATCCCTCAGTTCTGTGATACTATTGGATGTTGCAATCTCATTGGTCAGATAGACAGGTGGCTCTTTCAGGTGGGGGATTTTTTTTTCAACCAAAAGTAGCAATTGACCTCCTCCTGGATGAGAGGATGGTCCTTGTAAAATTTTGTTGCATTTGTTTGTATCATGTCCAAATGCATGAAGAACAGACAAATCTATCTAGACAAGATTTATTAAAGTTTTTCTTTAGCACAAAATTCTTTTGAGATGTGTCATTGAAAATATCCAACTATTTGTGAAAATAAGCACAAGTATGTAAACCTGAAGCAATTATTCACTGATGCCTTCAATATTCTGGAAATGTCCTGGCTGCTGGATGCAGAAAGGAACCACTATGTTATCATTTTCATTTACAAGTACCATAAACTAATATATTTTTCTCAATCATGTCATACTTTAGGTTAGAGATAGAAATGCTTGACTTACTGGAAATAAAGCTTCACAAACAAAAGGTTATATACGATAATACTTTTTATTGGCCTCAGTTTATAGAAAGTCCAAATAAATGGCGTCTTCTGATAAACGATTTGCTGATAATGTGAGTTTTCCAGATAACAAATCATATGAGGCCTGCACGTCTTCAGGGAGTAGAAGTTGTTACTTATAATGGATCCGTGGTTGGGGGCTGCATTTCTGGATAATGAATCTATTATAATAGATCCATGGTTGGGGGCTGCATTTCTGGGTAATGAGTCTATTATAATGGATCGTGGTTGGAGGCTGCACATGGTTGGGGATGCATTTCTGGATAATGAATTTATTATAATGGATCCATGGTTGGGTGCTGCATGTGTTGGGTTGACTCCTCCCTCTCCTTCTCTGCGCATATCCAGCAGATAGCCAAGACCTGTCGCTTCTTCCTCTTTAACATCAGCAAAATTCACACACCACCCAAACTCTCGTCCACGCTCTCATTACCTCTCGCCTGGACTACTGCAACTTACTCCTCACCGGTCTCCCACTTAGCCATCTATCCCCCCTTCAATCTGTTCAGAACTCTGCTGCACGTCTCATATTCCGCCAGAACCGATATACTCATATCACCCCTCTCCTCAGGTCACTTCACTGGCTTCCAATCAGATACCGCATTCAATTCAAGCTTCTCCTTCTTACCTACAAATGCACTCAGTCTGCTGCCCCTCACTACCTTTCTACCCTCATCTCCCCTTACGTTCCCGCCCGTAACCTCCGTTCACAGGACAACTCCCTCCTCTCAGTACCCTTCTCCACCACCGCCAACTCCAGGCTCCGCTCATTCTGCCTTGCCTCACCCTATGCTTGGAACAACCTTCCTGAGCCCTTACGCCAAGCCCCCTCCCTGCCCATCTTCAAGTCTTTGCTTAAAACCCACCTCTTCAATGCTGCATTCGGCACCTAACCCTTTCCATTCAGTGAATCCAGACTGCCCCTATTTTGACTGCCCCTTTCGGTCCGACCGTTCACGTGTCTATTAGATTGTAAGCTCTTTGAGCAGGGACTGTCTCTCTTTGTGAAATTGTACAGCGCTGCGTAACCCTGGTAGCGCTTTAGAAATGTTAAGTAGTAGTAGTAGTGGGTAATGAGTCTATTATAATGGATTGTGGTTGGAGGCTGCACATGGTTGGAGATGCATTTCTGGATAATGAATTTATTATAATGGATCCATGGTTGGGTGCTGCATGTGGTTGGGGGCTGCACATTGTTGGGAACTGCATTTAATTTAGTCTATTATAAGAGATCTGTGGTTGAGAGCTGCACTCCTAGATAATGAGTGAGTCTATAATAATGAATCTGTGGTTGGGAGCTGCACATGTTTCGGGGTTGCATTTCTGGATAATACGTTTTTCCAGATTATGCATATTAAAGATAAACTGGGCTCTTCTGTATATGGTATATTTTATTTCAGGCTCTTCAACAAACTCTCTACCATCTCCTCTCTGATAACTAATACACATCCATGTTCCTAAATGGAGAAAACTAACAAGATTCAGCAACTGAAATGGATACATTTCAAAGTGATTTATTCATAATCATGGGGGTAATTTTGTAACTACCCACTGCATTGTCTAAAGTGCATTGCTCTCTCTTCTCTCTGCTTTTGACACAGAGTGTTAGAAAGGTACCTTTCACTCCTATAAAAAGTTAACTTATTTAGGCAAATCGGCATAAGTAATGATTTTAGAAAAGCTATTAGTCACCCATTATTATTTTGCTGGTGGCTCACATCTTGTCACGGCTCAAAGGAAGTAGTGCAATAATAATATCTTTTGCTATGACACTAAGGGATCCTTTTACTAAGCTGCGTAAGTGTCTACGTGCGCCCAACATGACCCATAATAGAGTTACCGCTCGACTACCATGTGGCTCTTCAGTAATTCCATTTTTGGTGCGCATCTGATACGTATGTCTGAAAAATATTTTTTATTTTCGGGTGCGTGTAACGGACGTGCGCCAAGTGGCATTTGGTATGTGTAGGTCATTACCGCCCGGTTACCGTGTGAGTCTTTACCGCTAGGTAAATGGCTGGTGGTAAGGTCTCAGACCCAAAATGGACGCGTGGCAATTTTGATTTTGCCACACATCCATTTTTGGCAGAAAAAAAGCCTTTTTTACAAGTGCGCTGAAAAATGATTCTGTGTGCACCCAAAACCCTCGCCTATTATTATTATTATTTATTTATTGCATTTGTATCCCACATTATCCCACCTATTTGCAGGCTCAATGTGGCTTACAGAGTGTGGTTATGACATAATCATCTCGTGATAACAGGTACAATTTTTAGTGTTTGAAGAATAGGTAAGGGAAGATAGTCATAATCATTTCATGGTAACATATAAAGTTATTAAAGTTTGAAGATTAAGTAAAGGAAGATAGACGGAAGGTGTTAGGTAGGATATAGGTGAACTGTAATAACTGTGTGGATTGTTGAGGTAGTTTCGTAGGTTATGTGTTTTCTTTGTAGGCCTTTTGGAAGAGATATGTCTTCAGAGATTTGCGGAAGTCAGCGCGCCTTTGTAAAAGGACTCCTAAATGTAGTAATCACCCAAAACACAGGGGTCCTTTTACAAAGGCATGCTGAAAAATGGCCTGCAGTAGTGTAGGCATGGGTTTTGGGTGCGCGCAGAATCATTTTTCAGCGCACCTGTAAAAAAAGGCCTTTTTTTCTGCCGAAAATGGATGTGCGGCAAAATCAAAATTGCCGCGCATCCATTTTGAGTCTGAGGTTCTCGGGTACTGCAAGTTGTAATAATCCAGTCACATTAACACTAGACTTTGAACTACTGTTTGAAAATCAACAGCGGAAGGCATAGGTTTCAATTTACTGAAAAGCCATAGTTGATGAAAAGAGGAAAAAATCACTCACCTTACCTGGGATTTCATTGTCAGACCTGCCTCTAACATAACACCTAAACTCCTAACTTCCTGCTTTACGGGTAATAAAACATCCTGCTATTGTATCATAGATGGCAAAGTGACATCCAGGCATTGCTCTATCAAAATAACTTCAGTTTTCAGAAGATTCAGTAAAAAGACCCCAATTATTACTATGGTATATCAGAAGGAAGTGGCCAAAAATAATATTTTGAATTTTAAGAGTGGAGAAGTAGTGCAGTGGACTTTGATCCTGGGGAACTGGGCTCAATTCCCACTGCAGCTTCCTGTGACTCTGGGCAAGTCACTTAACCATCCATTGCCCCAGTACAAATAAGTACCTGTATATACTATGTAAAACCACTTTGAATGTAATTGCAAAAACCACAGAAAGGCAGTTTATTAAGTCCCTTTCCCTTAAGAGCTTTCATCTTCAAGGTTTGAGTAAGTGGTGATAGGGAAGAAGCTGGAAACCACAGGCCGGTAAGCCTCACTTTGGTTATTGGAAAAGTAATGGAAGCGATGCTGAAGGAAAGGTTAGTGAATTTCCTTGAAGCCAATAAGTTGCAAGATCCGAGACAACATGGTTTTACCAAAGGTAAATCATGCCAAATGAATCTCATTGAATTCTTTGACTGGGTGACCGGAGAATTGAATCATGGACGTGCTATAGACGTAATGTTCTTAGATTTCAGCAAAGCTTTTGACACGGTTCCCCACAGGAGGCTCTTAAATAAACTTGACAGGCTGAAGATAGGACCCGACGTGGTGAACTGGATTAGGAACTAGTTGACGGACAGACGCCAGAGGGTGGTGGTTAATGGAATTCGCTCGGATGAGGGAAAGGTGAGTAGTGGAGTGCCTCAAGGATCAGTGCTGGGGCCGATTCTGTTCAATATATTTGTGAGTGACATTGCTGAAGGGTTAGAAGGTAAAGTTTGCCTTTTTGCGGATGATATTAAGATTTGTAACAGAGTGGACACCCGGGAGGGAGTGGAAAACATGAAGGATCTGCAGAAGCTAGAAGAATGGACTAAGGTTTGGCAATTAAAATTCAATGCGAAGAAATGAAAGTGATGCACTTAGGGAGTAGAAATCCACATGAAATGTATGTGTTAGGCGGTGAGAGTCTGATATGTACAGACGTTGAGAGGGATCTTGGGGTGATAGTATCTGAGGATCTGAAGGCGACGAAACAGTGTGACAAGGCGGTGGCCGTAAGTAGAAGGTTGCTAGGTTGTATAGAGAGAGGTGTGACCAGCAGAAGAAAGGAGGTGTTTCTATATTTGTGCAGCGCTGCGTATGCCTTGTAGCGCTATAGAAATGCTAAATAGTAGTAGTAGTAGTGATGCCTCTTTATAAGTCGTTGGTGAGGCCCCACCTGGAGTACTGTGTTCAGTTTTGGAGGCTGTATCTTGCTAAGGATGTAAAAAGAATTGAAGTGGTGCAAAGAAAAGCTACAAAAATGGTATGGGATTTGCATTACAAGACGAATGAGGAGAGACTTGCTGACCTGAACATGTATACCCTGGAGGAAAGGAGAAACAGGGGTGATATGATACAGACGTTCAAATATTTGAAAGGTATTAATCTGCAAAAGAACCTTTTCCGTAGATGGGAAGGTGGTAGAACTAGAGGACATGAAATGAGATTGAAGGGGGACAGACTCAAGAAAAATGTCAGGAAGTATTTTTTCACGGAGAGAGTGGTGGATAATTGGAATGCTCTCCCGCGGGAGGTGGTGGAGATGAAAAAGGTAACGGAGTTCAAAAATGTGTGGGATAAACATAAAGAAATCCTGTTCAGAAGAAATGGAACCTCAGAAGCTTAGTGGAGATTGGGTGGCGGGGCTAGTGCTGGGCAGGCTTCTACAGTCTGTGCCCTGAAAATGGCAGATGCAAATGAAGGTCAGGTATACACATAAAGTAGCACATATGAATTTAACTTGTTGAGCAGACTGGATGGACCGTACAGGTCTTTCTCTGCCGCCATCTACTATGTTACTATCCTGCTTATTTTCGAAAGAGAAGGACGGCCATCTTCCGACACAAATCGGGATATGGCCGGCCATCTCCTGAACCCGGTCAAATCGGTATAATTGAAAGCCGATTTTGGCCGGCTTCAACTGCTTTCCGTCGCAGAGCGACGAGCACTTGGCCGGCTTCACTTGGTCCAAAAAGTGCCCCAAATGACCAGATGACCACCGGAGGGGATTGGGGATCACCTCTCCTTACTCCCCCAGTGGTCACTAACCCCCTCCCACCCCCAAAAAATTAAAATTTATTTTTTTCCAGCCTCTATGCCAGCCTGAAATGTCATACCCAGCTCCATGACAGCAGTATGCAGGTCCCTGGAGCAGGTTTTAGTGGGTGCAGTGCACTTCAGGCAGGCGGACCCAGGCCCATCCACCCCTACCTGTTACACTTGTGGTGGTAAATGGGAGCCCTCCAAAATCCACCACAAACCCACTGTACCCACATGTAGGTGCCCCCCTTCAACCATAAGGGCTATGGTAATGGTGTACAGTTGTGGGGAGTGGGTTTTGGGGGGGATTTGGGGGCTCAGCACACAAGGTAAGAGAGGTATGCACCTAGGAGCAATTTTTGAAGTCCACTGCAGTGCCCCCTAGGGTGCCCGGTTGGTGTCCTGGCATGTGAGGGGGACCAGTGCACTACAAATGCTGGCTCCTCCCATGACCAAATGCCTTGGATTTGGCCGGGTTTGAGATGGCCGGCATTGATTTCCATTATCAGCGAAAACTGATGCTGGCCATCTCAAACCTGGCCATCTCTGACATTTGGCCGGCCCCAACCGTATTATCGAAACAAGAAATGGCCGGCCATCTTGTTTCGATAATACGGTTTGGGACACCTCTTTATGGTGCTGACCTTAGAGATGGCTGCCCATATAGATGGCCGGCGCTGTTCGATTATGCCCCTCTATGTTACTATGAGTAGAGTGATGTGTTAGTCCAGTATATATAAGTGAAACACAAATGCGTTCAATGACAGTCTCACAAGAAGAGGGTGGGGTGGGATAGACGAGAAACAGGGGGAGCTGAGTGGATGAGAGACACAACATTTGCTTATTTTTGATCTGAAGAAGAAGGGTTACCTTTGAAAGCTAATCAAAAATATGAATTGTTAGTCCAATAAAAAAGGTATCATCTTATTTTCTTTTCTCTGTTTTGTTTCATTTCTGTCTATCATCTTCAAGGTTTGAAAGTGAGCTTTGCCTTTTAGTTGTTTTATCTGCACCATTTATTTCTTCAGCTATAGATTTCAAGAGGGTTAAATAGTCAATATTCTCAATGTAGTGCTTCTAATAAGTATAAATCCCTGACTGATTCCTCTCTATTTTTTTATGCAGGATGCCAAATATACGTGTTTATTTGGAGGCACTTTATGTATTTTATATATACAAATGTTAATAATAATAATAATATATATAAAAGCTCAGCACTTCACAAGCTTTTTAGGAAATACTTGCATGTTATTGAACATGTGGATTAAGACCTATACAAATTTCCCCTCTAATTTTCAAAGTGAAATTGTGCACATAGTTCACTTTGAGGGGCATAATCGAACGCGAACACCCATCTCCATGGGCATCTATGTCCGAAAACGGGTATGTGAAGAGGCGGTACAGACTGTATTTTCGAAAAAGATGGGTGTCCATCTTTCGTTCCGAAAATACGTTTTGGACGGACCAAATGCCATGGATTTGGTCCTTTCTGAGATGGGCGTTTTGTTTTAGCGTTAATGGAAACTAAAAACGCCCATCTCAGAAACGTCCAAATCCAAGCCATTTGGTCGTGGGAGGGACAAATATACAACACTACCATAGCTCTTAGGGGTGAAGGGGGCAACTACATGTGGGTACAGTGGGTTTTAGAGGCCTCCCATTTACCACCACAAGTGTTACAGGTGGGGGGGGGGGGGGGGGGGATGGGCCTGGGTCTGCCTGCCTGAAGTGCACTGCAGTACCCACTAAAAGTGCTCCAGGGACAGGACTTGTTGCTGCTGTATAACCTTGGCACAGCAGTTCACACCTGAAGACTAATCTCGCTGAAAAGTCCTTTGTCCTTTATTCGAATAAGCACATTTACTCACAGTTAACTGAAGATCAGAGGTTGTGCCCCACTGGCAATGAGTCTCGCTGGTACTGAGATTAGCAGTAGGTCCAAGCTGGCAGAATGGTGTACAATGCCCTCTTTCAGCAACATTCAAGGTAAGAACTAAGTGCTGTAACATGGCTAACAAATGAAAGGGATCTAAAATTGTCTTACACAAATGGCCACTACCTCATGGACTACCGGAAACAAAACAGGGCACACTCTGACTCATTAAGCAGAGGGAAAAGCACCTGGGAGTAGAGCCTACCAACTACCAACATCATGAGCACTTTAACACAAGCTAGTGGAATCACGGAGCCCAATACCCTACACCCACCACAATGCATTGTTGATGTGACTCTGCAGTGCCCTTAACAGAAAAGGTGTCACACTCACCCCAGACCCACATCAGAACCAGGGAAAGGCTGTCAGAGGATAGAACACATTCTGCTGTCATGGAGGTGGGTACGGCATTTGAGGCTGGCATACAGTGTTTTTTTTTTGGTGGGAGGGGGTTAGTGACCACTGGGGGAGTCAGGGGAGGTGATCCCCGATTCCCTCCGGTGGTCATCTGGTCAGTTGGGGCACTTTTTTGGGACTTGGACCTGAAAAAAAGGGTCCAAATAAAGCAGACCAAATTCTCATCATAAACGCCCTTCTTGTTTCGATTATCAGCTAAAGACGCCCATCTCTCCTCGGCTGATAACCACACCCCAGTCCCACCTTCACCACGCCTCCGACACACCCCTGTGATGTTTGTTCGTCTCCGTGACGGACTGTAGTTGAGGACGCCAAAAATCGGGTTTCGATTATACCGATTTGGGCGCCCACGGGAAATGGACGCCCATCTCCTGATTTGGGTCGAAATATGGGCGTCTTTCTCTTTCGAAAATAAGCTGGCTTGTGTCCATTTTTGTACAAATGCTGCCATATAGATGTTATTGTCCCTACTTTTTTGGTATTCATAATTTGAATGTTTTATTTTGGAAAATGCTGTTCATTTTGGATGTTCTCACATATTTTCAAAAATAGGAAACCCTGATGTTTTTCCAGTTCAAAAATGGCTGTGAGATGGACTTTTTTTTTTTTGGGGGGGGGGGGGGGGGATGTTATGAGCAGAATGTCCTTTCAAAAATGCCCCTCCACATAATCAAAAGGATTACATGGTCTAATAATACATTTAATAATAGATCAAACAGGTGCATATGATATGTGAATGAATCAATGTACCAAAGCAATGTATCTAAACATCTAAGAGGGAAGAAGTAATAGAAACTAGAGGACTAGCTCCAGGACTCAGATGGTTTAAGTATTTCTCCCACAAATACATTAGGATGTAAATAAAAGATTCTTTTGCATTCTGCCTCACATGACCCTTAGGTGGTGCTATTGTGTCTCTGAAACCTGTTCCACAGTAACCATGATTAGTGATCAGTTCATCTTCTTATCTGAGGTGAATTGGAAACAGCTGAAAGGGCATCTTAGGCTACAGGATGTGAGATTTTTTTTTTTTTTGCTAAAACTCCTCAATGGTAAATTTAGAACCAAATGCCTTAAAAATGAAAAAATAAAATCACAACAAATAAATGGGGGGGGGGGGGGGGGGAGGCGGGGGCAGTAAAGTATATTATGCTGAATTTCTGAATTCTGGAATGCTCTTATGTAACTACTTTGATATTTTTTTTTCTTTTGACCAATTCAGAACAGCTGACAAGATTGGGCAGGAAGGAACTGGAATGGGAATGTGAATCACTAAACATACATCACTGGCATTCTTTTAGCTCTCCAATTCCTTTTATTTTTCTAAGGGTTTTTTTTTTAAGGTTTTTTTTATTTAACAAAAACCAGACAAAACAGTATATGACATGGTGCTCACACAAAGAAAGCTTTGACTGTCACAAAATGAGATGCCCTGCTTCTAATCTTCACAACAGCATGCCTCAGGATCCAGATCGTAAAAATTAGGAATTGGGTGATGGTTCAGCCCCGCTGTTTGTTGGGGTGAATGAAGAGCAATTTTAACTAGAATAACCAGGGCAGGGAAAGAAGGTTCAGATCATAGCCCAGACCTTATCTACTAATGAGTAGGACCACTTTTCAATGCATACAGTTTCGAACAACTGCATCTGCAATTATGAATCTTGCATAGCAAGAAACAGCACAATGGGCCTCAAGAAAGAATGAAACAATTTTATTTAAAGACCCAACATGGGCCATGTTTCATCAAAATGCCTGTGTCAGTGGCCAGTAAATGAAATGTTCCAACCAAAACAAGACATTTCTGGTCGCCGTATCTCAAAAAAAGATACAGCGGAATTAGAAAAGGTTCAAAGAAGAGCGACCAAAATAATAAAGGGGATGGAACTCCTGTTGTATGAGGAAAGGCTAAAGAGGTTAGGTTTCTTCAGTTTGGAAAAGAGACAGATGAGGGGAGATATGATTGAGGTCTACAAAATCCTGAGTGCTGTAGAACGAATAGAAGTAAATCGATTTTTTACTCGTTCCAAAAGTACAAAGACTAGGGTGACACTCGAGGAAGCTACATGGAAATACTTTAAAAACAAATAGGAGGAAATATTTTTTCACTCAATGAATAGTTAAGTTCTGGAACTCTTTGCCGGAGGATGTGGTAACAGCGGTTAGTGTATCTGCGTTTAAAAAAGGTTTGGACAAATTCCTGAAGGAAAAGTACATAGTCTGCTATTAAGGCAGACATGGGAAGCAACTGCTTGCCCTGGGATTTGTAGTATGGAGTGTTGCCATGATTTGGGTTTTCTGCCAGGTCTTGTGATCTGGCTTGGTCACTGTTTGGAAAACAGGATACTGGGCTAGATGGACCATTGGTCTGACCTAGTATGGCTACTCTTGTGTTCTAATATTTGGTCAATCCAACATGTCAACAACAACTAATCCAAGAACTTGAATAGAAACAAGAGTGCTTGGTGTTGTGTGCTGGTTCTCCTCATTTGTGGTTCCGTTATGAATCTTGCAGCCATCTGCAACTGAAAGATCAACCTTTTAATGTTAATAGTAGTAATAGTTTTATTCACATTCTATTTTCATAATCAACAGAAGTTGCTTTACAGTTTAAAAGTTTGGGTGTTTCTGGATGTTTCTGAGGAAACACAAAAAAGGTGAATGCAATTCTTTATATGTTCAGATATATTACAACTAGGAACGCCGTTTTCTTGACATTGCCTTGCAAGTGTATGGTCCAGCATCAGTCTTAGAAATATGCTTTATTTTTAATGCCTTCACAATTGTCTCTGTTTTTGAATGATAGAAGACTTCCTGTGGGGCTTCCAGTCAGGGCCTAATTGACTATGTGCAACTGGTACAGCTACACAGGGAGCAAGGGAAGCTGGGGTGTGAAAATTGTACCCCTGCCATTGGCTTTCCTTGCCGGAATGTGAAAAGTAGATGGGGCAGGATACAGCAGGAATGTTTAGGGGCATGTCACACAGGGCACATTCTAGGCTTGTTATACTCCTGCCTTCAATATGGGCCTTGGATAATACCCCATAATGTCTCTATTACAGTAGTTTCTGCGCTTTGCTGTCAGCCGTCAGGAATCTCTTTATTACCTCTTTAGATTATTTTCCTTATTGTCTCCTTTTTGAATAAGAAGGCTCAGTTTTGAATGCAGATCTAGCCAGAAACCCATTACATTAAACCTTTTGCCAAAAATTGACCACAGAGGGGAGAGTTATCAATGGGGGCTACTGTTAACTTGGGTTATTTTATCACAAGTTGGGCTATTTAACACAGGGTCTCATTGCATAAAATGGGACCCTGTGCTAAAATAACCCAATTTGTGGTAAGGTAACATGACTTAATGGTAACCTATGTTGATAACTTCCCCCCCGTAGTGACATGCCTGACACATATATATTGGAGACACAATCTCTCCAACACAATGGGTTAGATAATTGATTGTAGAAGGGAAGGGATTTTGGATTAGGTTTATGTTGTTTTTCAGTAGTAGCACAAGGTGAGTTACATTTGGGTACAGTTGGTATTTTCCTATTCCCAAAGGACAAAGGAGGGTGAAGATGCATTCTAAAGATCGCAAAGAACAGCAATAGGATTTAAACCTGTTTTCCCTCATTCCTTGCCTGTAGCTCTAACCATTAGTCTATTCCTCTACTTAGGATAACATCTATGAAGCAAGTGATATATAAAATGTGAGTGCTTAGGACACGTGTAGAGATCTTTTGAGCTTCGACCCAAATACCATCCCATCTTCCACCACCAGGTCTGTGGATAGCTCATTGTTCTTTGGGGAGATCAAAGATTGTACCCTGCTAGCATCAGACAAGGTTTCTGCTAGCCCCAAGGATATTTGAGATAGAACTACACTCAAGCTTTGTGATGCTAAATATTTCCAATTCCATTCGATTTGGCTTCCTAGGGCCCCAGCCTCTTTGCTTCTTTAAAACAGAATGTTTAATTAGATGATAGATGGTCCTTATGGTTTATTTCATTTGATACACTGCTCTTCTTTAAAATAATAGCAGAGTGGTTCACAATATACAGGGTTTTTTTTGAGGGGATACTTGGTTTTTCCATTGTCTGCTAAAATTGACTCATGGACCCCAAGTTTTAATGAAAGACTCTACACACCAGTTCTGCCTTGTCATAGATTCTGTGACTGGTTGCAGGGGGCCTGGCTATTGTGGGGTGGATCCCTCAGTGATCATCCCACCGCTGAAGGGTAGCTTAGCATTTGAGTACCGGCACCTTTTTTGCTAGAAAAAACACACTGATAATATAATAGAATAATGTCAAAATTAAAATCCAACCTGAAAAGGAATGCCAAGTAACAACAGAAAAACACATATAGAAAAGATAGAAATCAGGGTAGAGAGCAGAGCAACAATAATGACATCAAGTGACTGACTGACAGGAAACACGTAAAACAGGAGACTTGTGGGGATCAGTGAATTCCGGGAGGGGTGGGTCCATCCAGTCAGAGATTAAAGGTCTTCTCAAATAGGTAGGTTTCAGAAGGCATCTAAATCTTTGGTGGGATGATTCCAGTCATAAATGTTGGGGAAGTGAATTCCAACATGAGGGTGCAATGCAGAAGAAGGCTTTGTTTCTTGCTGATTTTTAATGGGCCTGTTGAACTGACAGAATCTGGAGACATGGGTCTCATTCCCATTGAGAATATTTTTAGCTGCTCTTTGGATTTCAGTAAGACTGAGAGGGGCCTCATGAGGGTCTTGTTTTCATCATTGCCTGACTCTTCTTCCCCCATTTCCTCTCTAAATTCCCCCCAACTTTACCTACCATACATGTACCTCATTCTACCACAATATCATTTTGTATTCATTCATACCATGTATTTGTTCAGACCGTAATCGGCTAACGCCGTTAACGGTTATATGTAAGCCACATTGAGCCTGCAAAAGGTGGGAAAATGTGGGATACAAATGTAACAAATAATAATCATCATCATCATCGTTTGGGGTGGTTAAGAGGAGGGTCTCTATTTTGAGATTTTGCAAGTGTTGCTCTCCCCATCCAGGCTAAGGGGTCTTATAAAAGTGCTGAAATATTCTGGTAATTTTATTGGGAAGGAGTTCTGGGTGTTTTACAAATTACTCAGGAGCTCCTTCTTTTCCTAATAAGTCTTGCTAGGAATTTTCTGGGCTTGTACTCATGAACATAGAATCATTTATTAGGTCTTCTGAATAAATACTATAAAGTGGACGCTTGCAAATCTTTCTTAGTTTTCAAAAGCTTTGAATAAGTCTTGGCAACCCTTTTTACTTATGCATATGTTCCAGATCAGGGACTTGCTGTTTGAACAATCACTCCCTCTTGAAATGGCTCGAAAAAGATGATATTGCCCTTAAAATTATCTTGAGGGTTTCCCATCTCAAAGCTGGTTGATAGCCTGCAACAGGATCTTGAAACTCAAACTCAGCTACAGACTGAGAGATAAGCTGCCAAATATGTTTTTTTTTCCCAAAATGGAGAGATTTGAGAAATAAAGACAAAATTTAGCTGGATGGAATGGTGATCTGAAATCACATGTAAAGGACCAAAGTGGTTGAGCATAAAAATAAAAATCTAACCTACTAGATATTATGTGTTTTGGGACTAGATTCTATATTTCATGCCTAAATAATCAGTGCTGAAATGAAATACGCCTAGGTGTATTCTATAATATATTCCTAAATTTATACAATACACCTAAATTCTATGTGGTTTATAGAATACGCTGAGCGCCCATCCATGCGACTAAATTTAGTTGTGGGCCGGGTGTATTCGATAACGCGCATATATTTTAGAAATGCCTATGACCTGCCCATGCTATGCCTATGGCCATGCCCCCTTTTCAATTATGTGACTTAGAATTTACACACATCACGTTCTACAATACACATAGACAGTTCTGCACGTAAATTCTAATTTAATGCCAATTAGTGTCAATAATTGTTTGCTAATTGGCAATCTTCAGCATTGAGTGACTTGTTAACTAATTAAGTTGTGTGTGCATATCCAGAACACGACTGGATTTTCATACGCAACTTAAGTCACGCTATATAGAATCCAGGGGTAAGTGCTTTTTGTGTTAGGGATGGAGCAGGTTGGAGAATGAGCATTCTTAGAATTTTGCAGGTAGTACATGGCAAATATCATGTGCTAACTGGCAAATCTGCAGTAAGGCCCCCTTATAATAAGGCGTGCTCACGTTGTTAGCGCGCGCTAAACTTATGGGCATGCTAAACATTAGAGATGCCCATAGGAATGCATTGGCATCTCTAACGTCTAGCTTGCCCACAATTTTATCGCGCGTTAAAAACGTGAGCACGCCTTAGTGTGGGTCCACTTACCTCCTAAATAGGAGATGCTCCTATATTAACTGTGAGCTGGAACTGTGCACTACTTCCCCTCCAAAAAGTGACGCAAATACCAGGAGAATATCAAAATGTGTAAGGACCTTTAATGTAGCAGTCGTATAAAAGGTCCTTGCATATTTTGATATCCTCCTGGTAGTTGCTGCACTTTTTTTGTTGGATGCTCATGGTTCCATGAGGTTTTTGTTTTCCTCCTCTTTTTTTCTACTGTGCACTACTGGCATTTTAATGCGAGACATATAAAACAAAATGATAAGAACACCAATAGTCACCACATTAATTATGCAGCTACCACGCAGTAATTGACTGCGTTAAGCTGCAGCAACTCAAGATCTAACACACATTAGTAAAAGGGTGCTTAAATTTTTTTTCTCCTTTCCTTGTAACTGGAAACCTGATTTTCCCCCAACCTTATCTTTTTCAGTGTGGCGTTGCCATTTATTTATTTATTTATTTATTAGGACTTATTTAGTGCCTTTTTGAAGGCAGTGTACAGTAAGAATAAACCAAACGTGAGCAATAGACAATTACAGCAGTAAAAATATTCTAATAATAATACAAAGTATGGCATTGTATACTACTTAGAATGTCAACACAATACGTAATAGAACATTTTAATTGACAGTATAGGAAACAAGCAAAGATGGAACACTGAGGGGCTCCTTTACAAAGGCACAGCAAAAAGTGGCCTGCGGTAGTGTCAGCATGTGTAACAGATGCACGCTGGACCATTTCTCCACTATGCCTGGAAAAAGAGGATTTTTTTTGGACTGGGAAATTGACATGCAGCAAAATTAAAACCAGCGCACATCTATTTATGGCGTGAGCACTTAATGCTACCCCCTGAATTAGCGGTAAGGACTCACGCGTTACCCATGCAGTAACAGTCCAGTGTGTACCAACTGCCGATTACTGCTGGGCACGCCCCCATGGTAGAAAATAGAAAATTATTTTCTATTGCGGGTTTTCGTCGCACGCCAAACTTGGAATTACTGCCAGGTGCATGCGCTAGCTGAGGTGAAATACGATTTGATGCATGCTGCATGTGCGTAAGCCCTTATGCGTCTTTGTAAAAGGGCCCCATAGATAGGTAAGAGAGTAAGAGGAATTAAAGAAAGTTGCACATTTATTGTTAGTAGGCTTTTACCCTAGTTTGCTTGTTAGCTCAGATCTAGCAGTAGCAAGCAAACAAGCAAAGAAACAAATACCCCAAAATCCGCCACACAAAACTGTGGTACAAGTCTGGCTTCACCTGTCCCTTCTTCTTTAATCTTGTTTAACCAAATTCAAGTTATATGAAAGCAATCACCTGCAATATGTGAGCACAACCTTGCTATATACGTTCTCTGTTTAAACGCTGCATTGCATGAAATACAATATCGACAGAAAACAAGAAGGCAGACGATCCGCAAACTCCAATGTAGAAACAAGCAAAGCAGATCAGTAGCAGGCACAAATAAATCCTTATTGTAGGGTATCAACCTAATCAAATGCCCAACACAGGCCTTGTTTCACCCAAAGAGGTTGTGTCAGGGGCTACAAAATAATAAATAAATAACAATCATAATTACAAATATGAAAGCATAAAAGCAAAATAAAACCAGAATTAAAACTAGAAAACCATGTCATATAAAATCTCACATACATGCATGTGACATATAAATGTATATAAAAATGTAATTGGTAATAATAATAACAAATATTATATGGACTTAGCCAATAAACCCCCGAACTCTAGAAACTTGCATGCTCAATTTTACACTTGGCGTGCAAGGTTGCATGTGTAAATTACAAAATAGTGTCAGTTTGCATGCATAACTTACTAGAATAATTAGCAGCTGATTGACATTAATGATCAATTATTGGCTATAATTGGTGCTAATTGGCACTAATTTGCAGTTACGAACATAACTGCCATTAGTCAGTATTATATAAATTGTGCACAGAAAATCCAAAGAGCAATGTCGGGGGGGGGGGGGGGGGGCGTGGACCTGGGAGGGGGATAATATGTTTGTGTTCTTTCCTTTAAATTTTGTGGCACTCTTTTTCTATTATTTTTTTGATTTTATATTGGTGGAATGTGTTAGATTGTAACTGGCGATCAACTGTTTATTATTTAGTTCTTATTGGTATCTTATTTGTGCTACTCTACTCTTACTTGATATTTTCAGGCTTATTTTCGAAAGAGAAGAGCACCCATCTTTCGACACAAATCGGGACATGGGCATCCTTCCCCCAGGGTCACCCAAATCAGCATAATCGAAAGCCGATTTTGGGCGCCCTCAACTGCTTTCCGTTGCAGGGATGACCAAAGTTCACGGGGGCATGTCGGAAGCATAGCAAAGGCGGGACTGGGGCGTGCTTAACACATGGGCGTCCTTGGCCAATAATGGAAAAAAGATGGGCGTCCCTGACAAACACTTGGCCGTCTTTACTTGGTCCTTTTTTTTTTTACGATCAAGCCTCAAAAATGTGCCCGAAATGACCAGATGACTACAGGAGGGAACTGGGGATGACTCCCCCTACTCCCCCAGTGGTCATTAACCCCCTCCCACCCTAAAAAAAAAAATTTCCAGCCTCTATGCCAGCCTCAAATATCATACCCAGCTCCATGACAGCAGTATGTAGGTCCCTGGAGCAGTTTTAGTGGGTACTGCAGTGCACTTCAGGCAGGTGGATCCAGGCCCATCCCCCCCTACCTGTTAAACTTGTGGTGGTAAATGTGAACCTTCCAAAACCCACCACAAACCCACTGTACCCACATCTAGGTGCCCCCCTTCATCTCTATGGGCTATGGTATTGGTGTACAGTTGTGGGGAGTGGGTTTTGGGAGGCTCAGCACACAAGGTAAGGGAGCTATGCACCTGGGAGCATTTTCTGAAGTCCACTGCAGTGCTCCCCTAGGGTGTCCGGTTGGTGTCCTGGCATGTCAGGGGGACCCATGCACTATGAATGCTGGCTCCTCCCACGACCAAAGGGCTTGGATTTGGTCGTTTCTGAGATGAGCGTCCTCCGTTTCCATTATCGCCGAAAATCGGGGACGACCATCTCTAGGGATGACCATCTCTAAGGTCGACCTAAATGTTGTGATTTGGGCATCCCTGACCGTATTATTGAAATGAAAGATGGCCGCCCATCTTGTTTCAATAATACAGGTTTCCCCGCCCCTTCGTGAGGACGCCCTCAGGAAAACTTGGGCAATTATGCCCCTCCACGTTTATGGTATTGTAAACCTTGCCCGTTGTTTTATTTTGTGTGTATTTTGTACCTCGCTCTGGATAAGGGTAGGTTATAAATAATAAAATCTAAATCTATTTATTGTAAGCCATATTGAACCCGAGTATGTTCAGGATAATGTGGGATATAAATGTGAAAATGAATGAATAAATAAATAAATCACTTTGATTTATGCGCTAAGAAAAAGCGATTCATCAAATATTAATAAACATAAACATCAGGTGAGTGCTTAGCACTTATGTGCCAAACTGACAGCATTTACACCAGTCATTGAACCAGCGCCAAGTGCTCGCACCTAAAGTTATATGCATAAATGCAGACATGCTAGCATTCTATAACAGCAATTGCATGCACAATTGAATGATAGTATCTGTGCTTACCCCAAGATTGTATATAGCACGCCTAGAGATCTGCGCCAAAATCAAAAGTGTATTCTATAACAACACGTGTAACAATTGGCTTAACAAGCTAATCAGAGTTGATAACAGCAATAATGAGCACTAATTGGCAATAATTAGAATTTCCGTGCACAACTCGCTAGGCGCATTCTGTAATGCAGTGCGCCTGACTTCTAACGTGCACAGGCAAAAAGGGGCATGATTATTGATGGGGAAATGGGTGTCTCGTGAGCATTCTGAAATTTACATGTGTAGTTATAGGATATGGCCCAGTGCTTAAAAATCTATGCACTGGGATTTACGCCATGGTTTCATTGGTGTAAATGGACTGCGTAGTTTTCGGCACTGATATATCATCTAAGCATACTCTATATATTGCGCTTAAATCTAGGTGCTGCTTATAGAATACGCTTAGTCAGCATTGATTTCCACACAAATGTTTTTAAGTGCCATATATAAATAGAATCTCCCCCTTAGTGGACATCATCCTGGTGATTAACTTTAGGTGATCTATAGAGAATTACCCACAAATTCTGGGGTCCTTTTACAAAGGCGCGCTGAAAAATGGCTTGCGGTAGTGTAGGCCTGGGTTTAGGGCACACACCGATCCATTTTTTAGTGCGCCTGTAAAAAAGGCCTTTTTTAAAAAAAGAAAATGGACATGCGGCAAAATGAAAATTGCCGCTCGTCCATTTTGGGTCTGAGACCTTACCGCCAGCTATTGACCTTGTGGTAAAGACTCACATGGTAACTGGGCGGTAATGACCTATGTGCGCCAAATGCCACTTTGGCGCGTGTCCATTACGTAAGCCCAAAAATAAAAAATATTTTTCAGACGCACGTATTGGACGCACTAAAAAAATGAAATTACCGCAAGAGCCACATGATAGTCTGGCAGTAACTCCGTTTTGGCACACTTTGAGCGCACATAGATGCTTACGTGATTTAGTAAAAGGGCCCCTCTATAAATTCAATTGAAAAATAAGCAAATTAGTGACAATTATGGGCTTTTTAACAAGTAATTATTGGTGTGATTTGTGCCTAAATCCCAGAAAAGGGGGCACAGAAATGGGAGGGACATGGGTGTTTTGGGGTAGAGCATGGGTGTAGATTTGAGTTACGTGCACCATTATAGAATAAGGAAGTTCAGCGTGTAAATTTAGGTGGGGCATTTCCACCATGTTTTCATTGGTGCAAATGGAAATACTTAAATGTACGTGCAGCTCCTGTGCTTAAGCGCTATTTTGTAAACCATGCCTAACTTTAGGCACGGCTTATAGAATAGTGCTTAAGCATTTTATTCCACACCGATTTTTTAGGCATGATTTATAGAATTCATCCCTAAATATTCAGCCATCTGAAGATGCAAGAAGGGATTATTAGATTACATAAGAAGAAAAATATTTTGGATTTTGTCTTTGCCAGTCCTGATGTGGAGTCAGAGGAATTAACTGATTTCCAATGCATAGGGGGTGGTCTTTGTCTCCAGGACTCTACCCTCACTCTGGAATTGGCTAAGTCAGCTCTTCTCCTGAATATGAACCATACAGCTTTTGCATTTTGTCACAGTGGAAATCTGAAGCCTCTCATTTCCACACACAGGAATAACTAGTATTTTGGTATTTTCACGTACTCCTTATCCATAGCCAACTCACGCTGTTCCTCAGAGGGTAATTTCAGAGCCATCCACGCTGCAGAAAAGGACACAAAAAGGTTTTACTCTTTAGACTTTGCAGGATTTACAAAATAAAAGTGCACAATCCATAAGTGAAGTACATAAATGCAGTTATCCTAGGAAAAGGACCCACACGTATTTCCACCTGCTGATTTGGGCAGGCACCTTTTGGAGTACAGATATGTGCACACAATTCTAAAGCTGCATGCAACTCCAGACTCTGAGGCCCTTTTACAAAGCTGCGTAAGCGTCTACATGTGCCCAATGCACACCAAAATGGAATTACCACCCGACTACCACGTGGCTCTTGCGGTAATTTCATTTTTGACACGCGTCCGATATGCGTGTCTGAAAAATATTTTGTATTTTTGGGCACGCGTAATGGATTCGCGCCATGTGGCATTTGGCACGCATAGGTCATTAACGCCCGGTTACCGTTTGAATCTTTACCACTAGGTCAA